>NW_024429213.1:8324750-8924750 GCF_017639785.1 Mesocricetus auratus
CAGATCTGCCTGCCTCTGCCTCCCAAATGCTGGGATTAAAGGCGTGCACCACCAACACCCCACAAGATCTACTTTTTAAAACAATTTAAGATTGAGCCATCTTTTGGTTAGCTTTCCATCACTGTGACAAAACACCTGAGAGAAACACTTAGAGGGGGAAAGATTTCATTTTGGCTTCATTGTTTCTGGGCCACGGCGAGGCAGAACACCGTGGCAGGGAGCATGTGGATAAAAGCTGCTTGCCTGTGACAGCCAGGAAAAGAGAGAGTAGGGGAGAAGGAGACAGAACAAAGCATACCCTTCAAAGGCATGGGGATAGGGACTTACTTCCTCCAGTGAGGCTATACTTCCCAGGAGCCCATCCATCTGTGAACTCGCCAATGAGTGAATGCCTTGGCACCTGGCCTCCTTGGCTAGCAGCACTTCCCCAAAGCTTTACCTCTGAACATTGCTGCATGGACACCTTCAACACATGACTCTTTGGGGAATACTTCATATCTAAATCAAAGTTTGCTGTCAAAGGCTCCTTTAGAAGGATGAAAAATAAAAACTGGGGGAAATAGTTGGCAAAGAACTAATACCTAGAAAATATAAAGAACTCTGAAATTAGGACTGTAGCTCACCTGCCAAGCATGCACAAAGCCTAGGGCTCCACCCCCAGTACCAAACTCAAACTTGGCCAGCTGGATGGTGGTGGCTCAAGCCGTTGATCCCAGCACTCGGGAAGCAGAGGCAGGAGGATCGCTGTGAGTTAGAGACCAGCCTGGTGTAGAGGGCCTAGGTGCCTATCAACAGATGAATGGATAAAGAAAATATGGTATACATGCACATGAATTTTACTTGGTCATAAAGAAGACATTATGTTGCTTCCAGGAAAAGAGATGGGACCAGAGAACACTGTTACATGAATCTAAAGTCACCATGCTAAATTAATCTCACAAAGGTAAGCAACGCATGTTTTCTGATGTGCATGGAAACTAGGGGGGTGAAAAGGGTGTGAAATTAAAAGGAATGTGAAGTGGAAAAGAGGAAGGATCCAGAAGGAATAAGGTGTGCCAGGGGCTGGAGAGACGGCTCAGTGGTTAAGAGCACTGACTGTGCCGGGCATTCATGTGTGCGCCTTTAATCCCAGCACTCGGGAGGCAGAGGCAGGCAGATCTCTGTGAGTTGGAGGCCAGCCTGGTCTACAGAGTGAGTGCCAGGACAGCCTCCAAAGCTACAGAGAAACCTTGTCTTGAACCCTCTCCCCAAAAAAAGAGCACTGGCTGCTATTCCAGGGATCCTGAGTTCAATTCCCAGCAACCACACGGTTGCTCACAAACCATCTATAGTGGGGTCTGATGCCCTCTTCCTCTGATGCCCTTTTCTGTCTTGCAGGCATACATGCAAATAGAACACCCCCATCTTTTAAAAAAAGGTGTGCCAGATGTGGTGGTGCCCTCCTAGCAATCAGGAGTCCGATGTAAGCAGATTTCTAAGAGCTCTAGGCCAGCCCCCCCCCATATAGTGAGTTCCAAGCAGCCAGGTCTACATAGTGAGACACTGCTTAAAAATTTAAAAGCAAAGGGAGATGGTAACACTTGTAATCCAAGCACTTTGGAGGCACACACAGGAAGATAAGAAATTTGAGGCCAGCCTCAGTTGTGTGAGACCATGTTTCAAAATCAAAGAAAACAACTACAATGCAATATACACAGTCAACCTATCAGATTGACAAGAATGAAAAATACTGACAACACTAGATGCTGGAGAAACTGTAGAGAAACTGGGTCATTTGCTGGAGGGAATGTAAAATGATACTGACACTTTAGAAAATTTTGGCAGTTCCGTTTAAGACTGAAAATAGATTTATGCTATGACCCAGCATTTGTACTTTTTGGCACTTATCCCAGAGAAATAAAAACTTATTTTCACACAGATCCTCTTACGCAAATGTTTGTAGTAGCATTATCTGTAGTAACTAAGTACACTTATAATGTCCTTTGATAGACAAATGGTTACACACAAGCCTACCTCCTACCACCTACCTGGCACATCCATATCGTGGATAAAAAGCAGAGAACTGTGTAATTGAGAGTGCTGATTATGTCTGTAATGTGAACACTGAGGCAGGAGGATTGCCCCTGAGTTCAAGACCAGACCGGGATATGGAGTAAAAATGAGATCCAGGCTTTTAAAAAAAAAAAGCAGTCACCTTTAATCCCAGCACTCCAGAGGCAGAGGCAGGCAGATCGCTGTGAGTTCAAGGGCAGCTTGAGGATGCTCCTGGCAATATGAGCCCCAGAATCCACGTGGTAGGCGGGGAGAACCAACTCCCACAAGTTATCCTCTGTACTCTGCACTCACGTCATGGAATGTACTCCCCCCCCACATAAACACTTTTTAAAACGTAAAAATTCAACCTCTTTGTAGATTTATCTACTTATTTTATTTCATGTGCATGGTCATTTTCCTGAATGTCTGTATGGGTACCTTGTGGGTTCCTGGCACCTGTGGAGATCAGAAGAGGACATTGGATCCCTGGGACTGAAGTAATAGGTGCTTATGAAGTACCCCACGTGGGTTCTAGGAACTGAATCTACATCCTCTGCAAGAACAAGTGCTTCTTAACCACGGAACCATCTCTCTGGTCCTCATTGCTATTAATATATACAGATGGATCTCCAAGGGGTCATGCAGAGTGGGGAAACCAAGGACAACCAGTCTCCAAGGGATACCCGTCACACCATCCCACTTCTGTAAGTTCATCAATCAGCATAGCTCTGGAGATGGAGGCCAGTGTCATAAGGCCTAGGATTAGGAGTGGGGAGGGAGCAGTCTCAGACAGATGGCCTGAGGGAGCCTTGTGACAGAATTGCAGCTTTTGATGTGCTGCAAGCTACACTTGACAAAATGACCAGGTGAAAATCTTATCTCCCCCTTCCGCTGTGTAAGGTTTCCTCTGAATTGATGCACTCCCCAGTTGGGGGGGGGGGTGTCCTGAGATTCAGTAGATAAACGTCACTTGTCTGAGAAGACTAAACAACTGGATTCTTGGACTTTCCATTGGTAGGCAATCAATGGACCACAACCTTTAAGCCATTCTAATAAATGACCTTTACAGGTGTAGGTAGGTAGATAGATTCATTCGGTCAGTTCTGTTCCTCTAGAGAACCCTGACTAGTACACACTTCTGACATATGTTGGGTTGATGAGTTTTCTAAGGATCCTGGAACATTAGGGTGTCCAGAGTGTAAGCTCCTCAACACTCTAGGTACCAATTTCCCTTTTGTTGTGTTCCACAAAGGGTTTTGTGTTGGGAGATGTCATTCTGTAAAAATGTGTCTGATTGGTTTGAATAAAGCACTGTTGGCCAATAGGGAAGCAAGCTAGGTGGGACTAGGAGTCGAGGAGGATTCTGGGAAAGAGAGACACAGAGAGACACGATGTAGCCTCCAGAGGAGTAAGAGGTCTGGACCCTTTGTCCGGTAAGAGAAATACTTAGATTAACAATTATGGATTAAATATTTAAGTCAGAGCTAGCCAGTAAGAAACAAGCAAACGGCCAACAGCTTCATAATTAATACAGTGTCTTGTGTGTTATTTGGGGACTGCAACTGTGGCTAGCAAGGAAGACTACACTCTACAGTTTTGGACAATTATATTCTTTGTTAACCAGCATTTGATGGCAGGAAAGGCTCCTTGCTTGATAGTAAATTGTCTATCACAACCTCCTTGTTGAGGACACGTAGAAAACATTTCTCCAAGGTCAGTTTGAGATAATGGAAACAGGATAACTGTAAGCACCTTCATCCGCTCTAAGTTCCTCCCATGTGGAACCCTTAGGCAACACTGACAATAGAGTTGATATTATACAGGATTTTACAGAAGGCCTTGGGGGGGTTGTTGTTGTTGTTGAAACAGGGTCTCAACAGGCCGTTGGTGGCGCACGCCTTTAATCCCAGCACTGGAGAGGCAGAGGCAGGCAGATCTCTGTGAGTTCGAGGCCAGCCTGATCTACAATAGCTAGTTCCAGGACAGCTTCCAAAGCCACAGAGAAACCCTACCTCAAAAAACAAAAAAAGAACGAAAGAAACAGGTTCTCTCTTAACCCAAGCTGGTCTTGAACTCCTGCTCTCCCTGATTCTACCTTCTGGGTGGTAGCATAAGACATATGTGCCAATATACTCAGCCAGGAAGTTTATTTGATTGTGCATTTAATCTATTTGTTCTGTCACAGGGTCTCACAGTGTGGTCCTGCTGACCTGAGATTCCTGATCGTCTACCCTATCCTCCAGAGTTCTGTCTGGGATCACACCTGTGCCATCACACCTGCCTAACAAAAACAATTTGCTGTATCCTCTGAGACCGGCTGAACACAGATCAGGAATACCTGATGTTAACATCAAGGACATCTGTAAAGCCTGGAGGTGCATATTCTGTAGTGTGCATGTCCATCTGTCTGTCCGTTCCCCACCCCCCCCCCCCACCCCGGCCACCAAGATGAGCCTGATGGCATTCTTTTTTTTTTTTTTTTTTTTTTTTGCCTTTTTCCAGATAGGATGGGATACCCCACCTCGTTAGCTAGGGTGGAATTCATTACAGCATGAGTTCTTTCCAATCTCACTATTTATAGGAGCCCCATAGGCTACCTGACTCCAGGCCACTCGGTTTAAGGCTTCAGAGTCCTAGCTTCACTCACTCATCAGGTAAACTGTAAAGACCTTTGCTCAAGAGTCCAGGTGAGTGAGGAAAACATTCCGTTATCAGTCTCTTAGGAAACCTTCCCCCTGGACAAATTCTGTGTATCTTGTCAGCCCTTCTAAGAAATCACCTGCTCTGCTCTTCTAAGGAAACAGGAATAAATGGAACCCTCTGGAATGCCTCTGTTGGCTTTGTGTGTGTGTGTGTGTGTGTGTGTGTGTGTGTGTGTGTGTGTGTGTGTGTGTGTGTGTGTGTGTGCGTGTGTGTGACTGAGTGACCCTGGCTCATTTAACCTGTGTGATTGCTCAACCATGAGCCTTCCAACGTTGTCATAAGAAACAACACCAGTGCACTGAAAAGTCACCAAGAACGTGATGGCTCTGTTCCAGTCACCTTTGTAGCTCAAGGAATCTCAGGCAACAAGCCCAGAAGATCTCTTTGCACAATTCCATAAGTGAGTCTCTGAAAACACGTGTGACTGCTGTAGGCCTCTAGAAGCAACTGCTTCTTGGAAAGGGATTATAGAGAAACATCTAAGAGATTTTAACTAAGAGCAGGTTAACTGTGGACACACAAAACACTGGGAAATGTCAGCTGGAACATTCACTGGCTGGGAACTCCGACTGGGGTTCCATCAGAGCTGCCTTCTAGAATGCTACAAGGTGCTAATTGCTACCTTGGTTAACTTACAGGGCCACTCTTTTTCAAGGGTCATGCTCCTTATCACCTCTTTCTTTATCAATGCTTTAATTGTATTCTCTGGACTTGGAGCCTAAGACCTTGTGGTGGTTGAATGAGAATGGCCCCATGGGCTCATGTTTCAATGCTTGGTCTCCAGTTGGTAGAACCGTTTGGGGAGGGTTAGAAAGCATGGTCTTGGAAGAGATATGTCACGGGAAAGGGACTTTGACTGGCACCATTCCCAGAATCTCTCTGCCTTCTGCTTGCAGATGCAGATGCAGATGTGAGCTCTCGGCCGGCCTTCTCTGCCATCATGCACTCTCTTTGTAGACCAGGCTGTAGATCTACCTGCTTCTGCACTTTCTTTTATAATGGCATTGGTTATAGTATTTTTTTTTGGTTTTTCGAGACAGGGTTTCTCTGTGGCTTTGGAGGCTGTCTTGGAACTCGCTTGGTAGTCCAGGCTGGTCTCGAACTCACAGAGATCCGCCTGCCTCTGCCTCCCGAGTGCTGGGATTAAAGGCGTGCGCCACCAAAGCCCGGCTTTGTTTTGTTTTTCAAGACAAGCTTTGTCTGTAGCTTTGGAGGCTGTTCTGAACCTAGCTCTGTAGGTCAAGCTGGCCTTGAACTCACAGAGATCTGCCTGCCTCTGCCTCCCGAGTGCTGGGATTAACAGTGTGCCCTACCACTGCCCAGCTAGCACATGGCTTTTAAAACCCTCAAGCCAGCTCCCAGTTAGACACTTCCTCCAGCACTCCCAACGGAAAACAAAGTGATCAAATGCCCAAGACTGTGGGGGGGTATCTCATGCAAACCACCAGAGCCTCCAAAATGTAGTGGTTTAAAACAATGTATTTACCGTGGTCACAGTTTAGGGATGCTATCAGACCCGGCTGAGGTCCGAAATTTGCCTGCAGCCAGATGAAGGATAAGGCCGGGCTGTGGGAATCTTCTGTCACCTAAGCTGGACTGGCTGGAAGCCCCCTGTAGGACGCCTTGCGCTCTAAACGTTGAGTAGTCATGTTTGTCCCTAACTCCACCTCACCTCGCTCCTCAGTCTCAGTTTTGATTTTTTTCAGGCAAGATCTCACCAGGCTGCTCCGCATGCGTAGCAATCCTGCCTCGGTTTAGAGTGATTTCAGGGGTGAAGAGCCATGCCTGGCTTGAGGAATTCTTCCTAGCCAGCGTATAGTTCCTCACAAAATGTTCCTCTTTACTTAAATCTGTGGATAAGCCAAATCCCAGCCTACTGTCTCACCTTAAAGCACAGTGATGTCAGTGCTGTAGCTGTCATTAACAAGGTCACAGATTGGGAGGGAAACAAAAAGAACCACTGATTGCCAGCACTGAGCTTTGAGCGCTCCCTATAATGCCTAGAAAAACCTTCCCAAATCAGCTGTTTGACGACCTCTGCTGAGAGCACTTGGAAGGCTGGAGCAAGACTGCAGATCCCGGGCCAGGCTGAGCTACACAAGACATTATTCCTCGTCCCCAAGGGAGGGGGTCTTTGTCCTATATTCTGTCCTAAAGTTGTTTTATTTAGATTTATTTTTTGTGTATGAGCATTTTGCCTGTATGTCCATCTATGCATCACATGTGAGCCTGGTGTCCTCAGAGTTCAGGAGAGGCCATTGGACCACCCGGAACTGGAGTTATGGAAATGGATAGCTCTGAGCCACCATGTGGATGCTGGGAATTGAGCCCAGGTCCTCTGCCACAACAGGTGCTCTTAAATGATGAGCCGTCTCTCTAGTCTCTATTTTTTTAAAAAAATCATTATTGCAAATTAATAGCTCTCTTTTATTAAGAAATTAGTTAGGAGCCGGGTGGTGGTGGTGCATGCCTTTAATCCCAGCACTCAGGAGGCAGAGGCAGGCGGATCTCTGAGTTCAAAACTAGCCTGGTCTAAAGAGCAAGTTCCAGGACAGCCTCCAAAACAATACAGAGAAACCCTGTCTTGGAAAAAAAAAAGCAAAAACAAAATAAAAAGCAAATAAATATGAATTACAAAGATTTTGTTGTTGTTTTGTTTTTTGAGACAGGGTTTCTTTGCATCATTTTGGAGCCTGTCCTGGAACTTGCTCTGTAGACAGGGCTGGCCTTGAACTCACAGAGATCCGCCTGCCTCTGCCTCTGCCTCCTGAGTGCTGGGATTAAAGGCGTGCGCCACCAACGCCTGGCTGAATTACAAAGAATTTTAAGAGCTAGCTCAGAAATACAACATTGTTCTGGTTTTCTCCAAGGGAAAAAACAAAACAGTCCAAGCTCTAAAATGACACTACAGACATGCCCAGTATGCAGTTGACCCTTGCCTGTTCACTGGCTTCTTTTTCTGATTGTTTCTAATTTGTTATGTGCACGTGTGTTTTCCCTGGGTGTGTGTCTGTGCACCACATGCATGCCTAGTGCCTGCGGAAGTCAAAGGAGGGTGTTGGGTCCTCTAGAACTGGATTACAGACAACTGTTACCTGTCACATGGGTCCTGGGACTGGAACCCAGGTCTTCTGGAAGAGCAGCCCGTGCTCTTAACCAGTGAGACATCTCTTAAACCCTTCATCGGCATCTTTTTATTGAATTATATCAAGCTTGAATTGTGTTAGGTGACACTGAAATATTGATGTTGGTGTGAGGCTTTCCATAATGTTCTGTGTGGGCGCAGGGTTCGTGAGTCTCTCTGTAGGCCTGACTACATCAGTTACAACCTGTAGCTGGAGGGTCAGCCAGACGAGGTGGGAATTCCCCTGCAAGAAATTGTCTACTTAAAAACCTAAACCAGCGGGCGTTGGTGGCAACCGCCTTTAATCCCAGCACTCGGGAGACAGAGGCAGGCGGATCTCTGTGAGTTCGAGGCCAGCCTGGTCTACAAAGTGAGTTCCAGGACAGCCTCCAAAGCCACAGAGAAACCCTGTCTCGAAAAAAAAAAAAAAAAAAAAAAAAAAAAACCTAAACCACTGCCTGATCCCAGCCAGGGGTGGTGGTATACGACTTTAATCCCAGCACTGGACACAGAGGCAGACGGATCTCTGATCTAAATTCAGGCCTAGCCTGATTTACAGAGCAAGTTCCTGGATACCCAGAATTACACAGAGAAATCCTGTCCCAAAACAAACAAACAAAAAACAATAATAAAAAAGTTGGACAGAGGTCTTACACGCCTTTAACTCCAGCACTGGGGAGGCAGAGGCAGGCAGAACTCTGTAAGTTCGAGGCCAGACTAGTCTACAGAGTGAGTGCCAGGACAGACACTAAAGGTATAAGGAAACCTGTCTCGAAATACAGAAAAAAAATCCGCACTGGTCCACATCAATGGTCGTTTAGCAGCACTGCTGACTGAGTTGGTGACTTCTGGAGACATATATCTGCTTCCATTCTGTCCTGTCCCTTCAGAAGGTGGTACCCAAAGGTGACAAAACAGTGGGATACTTGTGATAGCAGCAGTAGGAAGGAAGGCCAATAGGACAAGCCTGTGCTACCCATTGCTCCACAGCACTAGCAGCAACCAGGGCCTCTGCCACACTCCTCAGTGAAGCCCAGAGGGACTGAGACTCCTCCCTTCCCCCACCCTGATGAAAAGCAAAAATCCCTCCCTTGGCTCCTAGAACCTTACACACCCTATGTGAGGTAACAATATTAGGGAAGCAAATTAATTAGTAAGTGATTCCAGCTGGAAAATGGGATCTGGTAACACGGGTTATTAGTAACTGTCCAGAAAGAACACTCTAGTCCTCATCTTTCTCTCCCTTCCCTTTTTTCCCTGATGCTGGAACAGAAGCTAGGGTCTCACATATGCTAGGCAAGCACTGAGCCACCAGCCTCCTGTTTCTTTTCTTTATTATAATTATTATTATTGGAGAGAGTGTATGCGCGCACCACCTCATGTGTATTGAGATCAGAAGACAAGTCTAGGGAGTCAGGTTTTGTCTTCCAAAGTCACATTAGACCTGCAGACCAAATGACTTTACCTGCTGAGTCATCTCACAGGCTCTCTCTTCTTTATGTGTGTTTGTTTGGTTTAAGACAGGGTTTTTCCTCATAGTCCTGGCTGTTCTGGAACTCGCTTTGTAGACCAGGCTGACTTCAAACTGCAGCGATCTGCCTGCCTCTGCTCCCTGGGTGCTGGGTCAAAGGTGTGTACCACCGCACCTGGCTGAGGCTCTCTCTTCTTTTCCCTTCTTTTCGTGATTGAGGTTGATGTGGGACTAGTCTTTAATCCCAGCACTCCTAGGCAGAGGCAGGTGGATCTCTGTGAGTACCAGGCCAGCCTGGTCTACATGGCAAGTTCCAGGGTTATGTAGTGAGATCCTGTTTAAAAATAAGTAAATAAAACTATAGTAGCAAAAACAAAAAGGAAAATAAGCATTTAAATGATTGAATACTATGAAGTCATTAAAATTGAAGAAAGCTGTTTATTGCCTCGGGAAAATGCCTGTGGTTTCTTAAGTAAAAAGAAACAGATCACAAGGGAGCATTGCCTGCAGGTTTGGAAGGATCATGTTCGAGTATTTGCCCAGAAAACATGCTGAAGGGATAGTGTCAACATGTTGACATGTGCAGAGATACTTAGTTAAGAAGTCCTCATCCCTTGTCTGGGTGGTTTCTGCCCTGTAAACTTCATCAGTTCCCCGCATATGCTCTGTGGCACTGAGGCCCCCCCAACCTTCTCTTCTGGAACTCGGGACCACTCTGAGAACAGACAAGGATTGTTCCCAGTGGACCAATAGACCCAAGTGGGTACTTTAAATGTGTTTCGGTTTCGATTCTCAGAACATCACCAACTGAGAGGTGTGGCAGAGGAAGATCACAATGTCCTGAAATGCTCTCTTCAAAGCCAAGCTAAGAGCCGAGCCCAGAGGGCACTTCCATGCCTTCCAGATGGCTCTGATCACTTGCTGCTCTACAGGGGACTGGGCAGATATGTTCAGATGGCTGCTCTTTGAATGTGGCTAGCATGACCCTTGAGACTGAAAATTAATAGGCAGTCATCACTGAGAAACTTGACTCATTGTAGGAATGAAGCAATGTGATAAGGGCAGAGACTAATGACTGGGCATGACAAAGCCTCACTCACCAGGTCAGCGTCAGAGACCAGAGACCAGAGTGCACCATCTCGTAGTGGAAATGAAGGATGTACAGCTTCAAACCATAGTTCCACTGGTCCTGGACATCTTTCATGTTCAGAGACTGAGCCTGGGAGAGGAAGTTGGGGCCCGTCTGTGAAGATCTATGGCTCTTGGTCATGCATTGAGAGCTACTGGATCATATGATGGAAGGGAGGACCAGCATCGTTACTAAATGGAAAAGTGATAAGATCTGGGCTGGGCATGTAGTTCAGTGGTAGAGTGCTTGCTTGACGTGCAGAAGACCTAGGTTCTAGATCCAGCATGGGGAAAACAAAAGTGCTGCTGTCTGAGTTGCTATGGGAGGCAGTGGCTAGAGGGTCCAGGGCTGTGGAGCAATGGGCTGAGAAAAAAGGTAGTGAGTAGCAGGACAGGAAATCTGGAGACAGGTGGGAGAGAGTGGGAAGGGTAGAGAAGCCTGAGTCTTCCAGAAGGTGGCCAGTCGGAGACTCTTTGGGTGACTCCATTCACCAAGACCACAATGCATGAGGCAGAGCTCTGTGGGAGGATATAACAGGCTAGCATAGGCTTATTAACCTGAAGAGCATAAACGCATGCCAGTGGAAAAGTCCAGCAGCTGTTGGGAAACAGAGATGAGAAGCAACTAATAGCCACTTAGTTGACAGGTGATGTGTACCCAAGATTCATTCATAGCTGCATAATATTTCACCAGAGTTATCTATTTATAACTCATTCGCCTCGCCAGCACGGACATATTTCGAGGCTGGTGCTAATAACTAAGCTCAATGGGCCCGGAAGGATTAGTGAAGATGTCAGGGGAACAAACAAACAGAAACACTGTATGTTAGCGCTCCCCAGAGAGATAGAACTCAGGGCTGAATGAACCGTGGGCTACAAGATACAAAACTGGAAGCCAGTGGGGATGAGGAGATTTCTCAGCCAGTAAAGTGTTTGCTGCGTAAGAATGACGGCCTGAGTTCAGATCCTCAGTTCCCATGTAAAGCCTCTGAGTGATACAGAAGGAAGGTAAAGAAGCTGAGACAGGAGGATTCCTGGAATTCACTTGCTATCCAACCTAGCTGAATCGACTGAGAGACCAGCAAATGGGGACAATGCCTGACATTGATATCTGACCTCCACATGCACACACATGTAAGACACACACACAGAGTATCTATAGATACAGCAAGCCACAGTGAACATGACATTTCAAAGTCAGGTGCCAAGTAGGTTCGCTACATCAGACTTGCAGAAGCGGTGTGTAAGGTCTCTGCAGATCAAAGCCCAAGTGTGAGCAGGGGAATAGAAGGGAAGAGACTTGGGGTGAGGGGGTTGCACCCCCATGTGGGGAAATAATAATAAGGGATCTAGGGTCAAGGCTGTTTCCTCACCCCGTAGTCCCACCCTAGTCCTCAAAGCAGAACCTGAGGAAAGGGCTTCCTTGAAGAAATCTGAAGGAGGGACAGGGAAGGAGGGTGAGCGGATCCCGGTGTATCCTCTTTGTAGGTAACTGGGGCTTGGTGTCACCTAGGACATTCTGAGGCACCATAGGAATGTGTTTTGGAATTGTTTGCCTAGGTTAGGAACGAAGCTGACAGCAGAACAAATGCTGAGCACACGGAGATCCAGCGAAGAAAACATAATTACCCTCTGTAGGGGGAAGAATGGTGTTTACCCAAGACTCTGACAGCAGATCCTTCAAAGATTGCCCTCAAGGTGTTTGCACAAGTGTCCAAGTGTTCCCCCACCCCAGGCCTCCGCCCACAGAGGCCCCAGGCTGGCCAGAGAGATGTTCACGCGGCTGAGGGGGAGCACCGTAGTCCCCAGCTCCTTCAGACTCACCACATTAGAGAAAGTAAAACCAGCTGTGTACTGAGGTCAGCTCCAAGATGGAGCTGCTTCTTTTGTTTTTTCCAAGACAGGGTTTCTGTGTGTAACACCCAAGACTATACTAGAACTTGCTTTGAAGATCAGGGTGGCCTCGAACTCACAGAGATCCTCCGGCCTCTGCCTCCCGAGTGCTGAGATTAAAGGTGTGCGCCACCACCGTCCAGCCCAAGAAGGAGCTTCTAAAGGGAAAAGGCAGATGGGTAATTACCACGATGGCCAAGAGAGACTGCTGCTATACTGGGACCAGGCTAACTCAGAACCCATAAGAGAAAAGATGTCTGGATGCCTCCTCAGCCTCCACAGGAGACAGCCCCCTGAGGGCCTTCTTAGAGGCTGCCCATGAGGACTTACAGTGGTGGATGAGGAAGAGAACCAAACATAAAGGCTGACGGGCACTCACTGCTCAGTTCTCAGAGATGAGAGAGGCCACATGCCTCTGTAGCTGAGACTTTGGGGGGAACCCCAGGGATGGGAATCTCTGAAGAACCCATGGAAACTCCCAGGTTCAGCTTCAGACACCTGCTGGACTCAAAGAGAACTGCAGTAAAAGAGGCCTGGCCGGACCGACCCAACCCCCACCCACCTCTCTCTCAAGAACTTGGGGAACAGGAAGTACAAGTTGGAGAAATAGATAGGAAGCTAGCCACACCCACTTCCTGCTGGAGGATACCAAACCCAAGTGGACCTGAGCCAGGGAGGGGTAAAGTTAGGAAGAATCTCTTGGACAGGCTGTTCTAATTGTGGACGAGGTCGTGTTTGCGACTTTCAGGGCCCTGTTACAGTGTTTCATGGGGCTACCGATGTAGCTATCAGCACTCGGCTTCCATCCCCAGAACCACAAAATACAGTATATCTTACCCCTTACCTAAGACCAAACTGAAAAGACACAGTATCTGTCGGAATAGTTCTTGAGGAATGGGGATTATTTATCCAATGTGGAAACCAAGGTTCCGCGGGGAAATGGAGGCAGTAGAATGCGTGTATGAATTGGCTCACAACTGTGCAGGCTCACAAGTCCCAAGATTTGTACTGTTCGTTGTGGGACAGTGAGTGACACAGTTCTAACCCAGGTCCAAAGGGCTGAGCTACAAGAAAGTCGGTGGCCTGGTTCCAGTCCCAGGTCCAAAGGGCTGAGACCTGAAGAGCAAATAGCACAGTGCCAGTCCAGGCTAGAGACCCGGGGAGCGCCGATGCTTCAGTGTGAGTCTGAAATCAGAAGCTAATTAAAACAAATATACTTCCAGCTCAGAGACAGGCAGGAGGACTTGCCTTTTGTGATATGGGGCATGTCAGCCTTTTGGCTATAGTCAAGCTTTCAACTTTCAATGAGGCCTACCCACATTGAGGAGGCCAATTTGCTCAATTTAGCCTATTAATTTAAATGTTAATCGTATCCAAAAATGCCTTCAGAGAAACACTTAGGATAATGTTGGGCCAGATATCTGAGTACTCCACGGCTCAGTCAAAACTACTGCATCCAACTTAAATCCACTGAATGGATTTTAATTATTTTTATAACAGATTGTGTGTGTGTGTGTGTGTGTGTGTGTATGAGAGAGAGAGAGAGAGAGAGAGAGAGAGAGAGAGAGAGAGAGAGAGAGAGAGAGAGAGAGAGAGATATCTGGGAATCCAAGGGAAGTGGTCAAGCTTGGCAGCAGCTTTACTTGCTGGGCCATCTTGCCAGCCCGACTGGATGAACCTTAATGGGAACAATGAAGTCGTGTCTTCATTCTATACAAGTCAAGCATAGACAGCATCCAGTTACCTTAAAAACTAGCAATTTTACCCTTGCCCATCTTACCCCTAACTTTCACTGTGAGCATGCCTCTGTCTTCTTTAGCGGTGCGTTTTTATAGGCCTGGCTAGCATAGGTCTCACAACTCTCCAGCCTCAGCCTCCCATTGCTACGATTAGAAATGTGCACCACCACACCCAGCTTCCTTGTCTGTTTTGACACTTGGTTAGTGCCTTCCTAGCTCTCTGTCTGGGGCTCTGCCCTCTAACTGCAGGCAGCCCTAGAGCAATGCCTCCATTGTCATAACTGTAGGACTCTGGATGGCCTTGGTGTCAGCTCCAGCAACACTAACTTTCTCCCTGTGACTCAGAGTGGCGACATCCTCTCCTTAAGCAGCCGGGTGATTACTTTAACATTCAAACAGCAATCAGAGAGGTCCCAGACTGCATTCTAGTGGCTTAGCTGGCGTGTGACAACCTACGGGAACTAGGTCATGTTTTTCGTTTTTCTCCACAGCTTAAACCAAGATTCCAAAAGGCTTTCTTTGTACCCTAGCTCGCGCAGTTGCAAATCCTCTCCAGGAGTTCCTTTCAGCCAGAATCGTTTTGGCTTCATCCGTTCCAGGTTGGGGAAAGGAAAGAAATATTTATGAGATTTGGTCTCCGCCTTGGGGAGAAATAAACCCATAATAACTACTCTGTGTTCTGAGACTTGATGATCGAGAGGAACAAAGGGCATGCGTGTGCGCATGTGCGCAGCGCCACCCCTGCCCCCAACATCTCCCCCAAGGGGGACACAAACGCCTTCCCCACAGCACAGCCCTGGACTGAGTTCTGCCTGAATGACTGAGGGAGGGCTCTCAGCAGGCTGTTGGAGGCGGGAGAAGCCAAGCAGGGATGCGGTTTCTGAGTCCAGACTCCGCCTGGTCCCGCCGGGAGCTCGGGACTGAACCATGCGCTCTATTTTTTTACCCGCTCCTGCACACAACTTCCTGATGTGCTTAGGATTTTTGTCTTTGTGCTCATAAGGAAGTTCAGCCAATTTCTTTCTTTCTGATCTTGTTATTATACTTGTTGTCTCGTTTGCATATGTGGGTTCTAATAGCACTATCAAAAGGAATTGGACAGGAGAGGTGCCCAAGGACATCGTTCTGCCGCGCCACGCCGCGCCGCGTTGCAGCGGAAGCTGCGCGAGCTAAGTAGTGGGTGGCAAAGTCGAGGAGACCTTGACTGAAGACAAAGCTGGACAGGATGATGGAAAGGCTAAAAGCTATCACTATATAGCCCAGGCTAGCCTCAAATTCGTGTTCCTCCTGCCTGCCTTTGTCTCTCGAGTGCTGGAATTACAGGCATGTACCGCCCCGCCATGCCTTTGCTACTCCATTTCTTTCTTTAAAAAAAAAAAAAAGCGCATATGTGGTGTGGGGGTGGGGTGGCGGAGGGCACATGGAGATCAAAGAACACAGCTTTGTGCAATCGGCTCTCTCCTTTATATGCGTTCCAAAGATGGGACTCAGGTCGTCATGCTTGCACAATGAGCGTTTTACGCGCTGAGCTATCTGGCCGGCCCTTGATACTCCTTTTCTTACTGCTGTTATTTTATACCCAGAAGATTGTCTCTTTAGTCTAGTTTTCCAAATTCGCCAGTAGATTGTTCACAACGATCACATGTACTTTTTACAATCTCTTACAGCGCTTTCTTTTCTGTGATGCTGACTCCCATCCATCTTATGGGACTAGGTCTTCAGGGATGACTTCATAGCCATGCTTAAGAACGCCAGTCTGAATGAGCCTGTTGTTCGTTTATTGTTTATTGATAAGACTGGGAAGGGTTTACCAGATACAGGGAGGAAGCCACAGTTCTCACGGCTTGTAAAAGACATTTCATTTAGTTCTTTCTCCGACAGGAAACATAAGTCTGCAAGAAATACTGCTTGGTTTTGTCATCGCCTGGCTTGTAATGTCCCCCTAGTACTGAATCCAAATTATTTGGCCAGACTCTCAGGATCCTAAGGAATCGGCCCTCCATAAATCACTATCCGGTGTGGAATTTAGAGCTAGCAAGAATTCTGAAGGGAACGGCGCCCTTCCCGGGAACGGAGCCTCTGGTGAGCTTCAAAGAGAGCGTTAGGGAAGAGGGGTGAATGGTATGCTAATCTGCAAAGCACAGCTGCAGATACAAACAGCAGGAAAGCCCTCGTAGCAATTTTCAACCTGTGGGGCGCGACCTTCCTGGGGTCCTTCTTCCATAGGGGTCACCTAAGACAACTGGAAAATGCAGATATTTACATTACAGTTCATAACAGCAGCAAAATTGCAGATGTGAAGTAGCAACGAAAATAATTTTATGGTGGGGGTTACCACAACACGAGGAACTGTTAAAGGGTCACAGTGAGAACCACTACAGAGAAAGAGCAGTTAGAGCAATTCCAGGGGCCAGGAAAGGATGGCAGAGGACAGAGAGTTTTAGGCGACAGAAACTGCTCCGTGAAATGCAAACATGGCTGCACAGAATGGGAGGGGACCATCCTAGAAGCCATTCTCTTACAGATGAGACTTGGAAGGAGAGGGGACATGTCTGCTGGTCCCTTCTGCCAAACAGGAGGTAAACACATCAGGAGTAAACCGCAGATGTATCAAGATTAACTGATGCTCTTTCACGGAAAAATACATTCTTGGGGGCTGAGGATATAGCCCAGGGGCATATTTTCTTTTGTTTTGTGGTGCTGCCAGTCAGTTGACCAACCCCCCGGGCCTCACACACACTAATCCTGCTCTCTATCACTGAGCTGTACCCCCAGCTCCCAGAATGTATTCTTACATGAACGCATTGCTGCTATTATTTTTACATGCTGACCGCAGCTTCCGCTCCCTCCTCTCTTCCCATCTCCCCTCAGCACGCCCCCCCCCGCAGCACTCACTCCTCCTTTTCTCCCCAGAACAGGGCAGGCCTCCCATGGATATCAGCAAAGCATGGCATATCTAGTTGCAGTAAGACTAGACAGCTGCCCTCATATTAAGACTGCACAAGGTGACCTTGTATGAGGCAGTGTCAGGGGTGGGCTCCCTGCATGACATGAGTCTCAAGTTGTACCGTCATTGCTCGGTCACTCCCACAATTTCTGCACCACCTTTACCCCAGCGTATCTTGTAGGCAGGACAAATTGTAGGTCTAAGGTTTTGTGACTGAGTTGGTGTACCAATCCCACCACTGAGGTCTTGCCTGGTTACAGGAGATGGCTACTGCAAGGCTTCCTATCCCCCATTGCTAGGAGTTCTAGGTAGGGTCACCCTCATGGTTCCTGGGAGTTTCCACTACACTAGGTTTCTAGCTGGTCCTTAGATCATAGCTGTCAGAAGGCAGAGACAGGTGGAGCTCTATGAGTTTTAGGCCAGCCTCACCTACATAGTGAATTTCAGGCCAACCAGGACTACAGAGTGAGAACTTGTCTCAAATAAATAAATAAATGAAATGAAAATAAAATAATAGCTAGGCAGTGGTGACACACACCTTTAGTCTCAACACTCGGGAGGCAGAGGCAAGGGGATCTCTATAAGTTTGAGGTCAGCCTGGTCTACAGAGCGAGTTCCAGGACAGCCAAGATTACACAGAGAAACCTCGTCTCAAAAAGACTAAGTAAATAAAAATAAAATAATAAAACTATTTAAAGGACTGGAAATGTTCAGTTGGTAGAGCATGTGGTTAGCAGGCACAAAGTTTTGGGTTCTCTATGCAGCACCTCATAATTGGATATAGTGCTGACACTTGGGAACTGGAGAACAGAACAAGATCAAAATCAGCCTCCAGCTACATAATGAGTTTGTGCTACAAAAGACCTCAAAAAAAAAAAAAAGATTAAGTCAGGTACACCTTTAATCCCAGCACTATGGAGGCAGAGGCAGGTGGATCTCTATGAGTTTGAGGCCAGCCTGGTTTACAGAGCGAATTCTAGGACAGGCTCCAAAATCTACAGAGAAACCCTGTCTGGAAAAAAAAAAGATAGGGGCTGGAGAGATGGCTTAGAGGTTAAGAGCACTGACTGCTCTTCCAAAGGTCCTGAGTTCAATTCCCAGCAACCACATGGTGGCTCACAACCATCTATAATGAAATCTGGTGCCCTCTTCTGGCATGCAGGCAAAATCCTATAAACATAATAAATAAATAAATCTTAAAAAAAAAGATAGATGTCTTAGAACCACAGCAACTCTTACAAAGAAAAGCATTTAGTTGAGGTATTGGCTTATGCTTTCAGAGGTTTAATTCATTATCATAATGGTGGTACATGGTAGCATGCAGGCAGACGTGCTGGAGAGGTTGCATTGCATACAACAGGAAGTAATCTGTCTCACTGGGAGTAGCTTGAGCATAAGAGACCTCAAAGCCCACCTGTACAGTGATGATACACTTCCTCCATTAAGAAAGTATCCAACAAAGCCACCCCTCCTATTAGTGCCACTCCCGTTGGTGGCCATTTTCCTTCAAACTACCACAATAGAGGCCCAAAATACTAGCTACCTAGGAGGCTGAGAAAGAATGGGAGAATTGCAAATTCAAGGAGTGTCTGAGTTACACAGAAAATTAAAAGCCACCTTATGTAATTTAGTAAGACCAAATTGAAGGGGGACAGAGTATGTGGCTCAGTTGTACACCACTTTCCCAGCATGAATAAAGAACTAGGTTCAATCCCCAGCACCATATATACAAATACTAAAATGGAAATTTTCACATAGTTTAAACATTTGATGAAAGTCTTTTTTTAATTATGTGTATTTTACCACAATCAGAGACAAAATTTAGGGCTGTGACTATAACCCAGTGGCAGAATGCTTGCCAAGCATGTGTGACGCCCTAAGTTTAATTCTGACACACATACACACACAAACATAGGGAAAAGAAAAACATTTAAGGACTACATTTCTTATTGAGAATATTTGTATATGCCCTGATGAATATAGACCAGAGTGAGCAATGGTCATTTCCAGGTGGTGGGAGCACAGAGAATGTTTTGGATTGTACATTTCCAAGTTCTTAGGACATCAGGTAATGAACATGTAATCTTGTAATCATAAAATCATTAGAGATAGGAAAAAAACAAGCAGGGGGATGCCAGGAAATGGATTAGATGAGAAGTCCTCGGGCTGGAGCATTTTCCTTCTTTAAAGGAGGAATCTGCTCTCCCTTCTGTGCCCCCCTCCCTCAGATAACTAAGCGTGAATGTGGACCCTCAGATAACTAAGGGTTAATGTGCAGCAGAGGGGAGAGCAGGATGCTGACCTCCAGGGGTCTCTAGCAAAGGGAATTTGGGACTAGCAGGCCCCAGAGACACTCTCCCTAACCCTCACCCCCACCCCTCCAGCCTGAATCAGGACACTGAGGAGGCCCAGGGCACAGCAGCTAAGACTCACACAAGCAGGGGCCCTGAGACACGGGCACCTGACAGAGGGCAGGGACAGTCAGCCAAGCCCCCCGGGGGTGGCATGGTAGCCTCCCAACCCAGCTGGTGAGGACACATCTAGACAGTGTGCCTGTTGGGAAAAGCCAGCATGATGCAGGGGCCTAGGAGGCAACTGGCATCCGAAATGTCTGTTCCTCTGCTTTGCTTCCACGTTGCTAGGGTAAAATCCATAAACACAGTGCGTGGCTTTGGTACTTCATTACTGATTAATGAGAGCCGGCTTTATGCTTGGCAATCCTTGGACGGGATCCAGGCGGTTTCCCTGTTCCTCCTAACAGACGGTTCAGAGCCCCGAGCTCTACCCCACCCCTCCTTCCCTCCGCAAAGTGGCTAATTGGGGCCTTTTCCTCTCCTGTGGCCTGGACAACTAGCCTGGACTTGTCACTCAGCTCTCTCAGGTCACATGTGACTCCACCCAAGTATAGGTCCTTCTGGAAGTGGATTGAGTGGCAGTGTGCGTGCTGGGGTCAGGGCTTTGAGTCTGTCCCACTGGTCTCCATTTCATAGGCCTTTCTGCTTTGCTTTGGCTTTTCTGCTTTTGTTGTTGGCTCTCATGTTTGGTTTTTTGTTTTGGTTTGGTTTTTCAAGACAGGGTTTTCTGTATTTTTTGGAGCTTCTGTCCCTGGGATTCCTTTGCTCTCTCCTTCTATCTCTGCCCTAGCCCTGGTCTTCAGCTAACCCACTCTTAAAGATTAGAAAGAGGTTGGGCGTGGGGTGCTTGTGTCCTTCCTTACCTCAGCCTCTGAAGTGCTAGGATTACTGAAACCAACAACCAGCCAAACCAAAAAAAAATCAAAATTAGAACCAGATCATACCACCCCCCAAGACCCCCAAATTCGTCCAGATATATATATATATATATATATATATTTAAAAATGGGCTCATTTGAAGCAGTGTTTTTAAACTTCACAATGTTTTTGGGGTGCTCTCCCACTCATCTTGAATGAGGGTGCTTTTAGTTCTTTGCCCGTGCAGAATCAGTCAGCCTTGCCTTTCCCTCTGTGGGCAGACAGCACAGTGTGGCAGCTGACACACAAGACTGCCCTCGTGCTTGGCTGAAGACGGGGATTTTATGGCACCCTGGGCAGTTTGCATCTGCAAGGAGGAGTTGGAGTTCTGCACCAGGCGCCACTAACGTTTCCTTTTCTAGTGTGGAGAGGGATGAAGGAGATAACTTAGCAACAGGCATGTCCTCATAGGTCTGGAAGGAAGTAATGCATTCCCTAATAAAATTAGCTTTTTAAACACAATCCACGCGGGGTACTGAAGAGATAGATCAGCCATTAAGAGCACTTACAGCTCTTGCAGAAGACCCAGGTTCTATTCCCAGCACCCAAATGGCAGCTCACAGCTGCCTGTAACTGCAGTTCCAGGGGACCTGGTGCCCTTTTCTGACCTCTGCCCGATCCTGCACATGCATGGTACACATGCATACACCCAGGCACACACACATATCCATAAAAAATAAAACAATAGATTGCTTGCCTCAAATGTGCAAAGCTCTGGGTTTAATCTCAAGTACCAAAAACAAAACAAGCCAAGTTGTGCCATGTGGCACATGCCTGTAATCCAGGCACTGGAGAATCTGAGGCAGGAGGATAGCCATGATTTAGAGGCCAGCCTCAGTTACTTGGTGAGCACTCAGCCAGTGTTTCATGGATAGACAAAATGGATTGCAGTCTTTGGAGAGGAATCTTTTGAAGGAGAAAGAGAAAACATGGGAGACTAGGGAAATCTAGAAAGGCCTAAGGGGGCTAAGACTGTATTAGGGTTAGTAGAGTACTTGAGTAGCATGCCAGAGGCCCAAATAGTGCACACCTTTAATCCTAGAACTCAAGGGGTAGAGGCAGGGCTGTTTTGCTATGAGACAAGCCCTGAGCTATATGAGACTGTCTCAAAAAATAAAACAACAGAAAGCCTACAAACAAACATGAAAACTGCCGGGCGTTGGTGGTGCACGCCTTTAATCCCAGCACTTGGAGGCAGAGGCAGGTGGATCTCTGTGAGTTCGAGGCCAGCCTGGTCTACAAGAGCTAGTTCCAGAACAGCCTCCAAAGCCACAAAGAAACCCTGTCTCGGAAAACCAAAAAAACAAAACAAAGCAAAAACCAAAGTATTAGACACTTGGTAGTGACCCATACCTTTAATCCCAGAACTCCAGAGGCAGAGGTCAGTGGATCTCTGAGTTCATGGTCAGTCTGGTCTACAGAGTTCCAGGCATCCAGAGCTACACGGAAAAATTGTCTTGAAAAAACAAAACAAAAAACCAAAAACCCAAAAGCATGACTTCTGTAAGTCCAACACCCTAGGCTTTCCCCTATTTCCCACCTAGAATGAGTGAAATACTGTCTCCTCAATATGCATACCTGTAATCCTAGCACTGGCAAAGTTGAGACAAGAGGACCATCTCAAGTTCAAGGACACCCTATGCTACATAGTGAGTACCAGGCCACCCAGGGAAGTCACACACACACACACACACACACACACACACACACACACACACACACACACACACCATGCACAGAGAGAACCTAGGCCTTTGTCCACTGGTCTCTAAACTTTTCTTCTATAGAGAAATAATTGTGTGCCAGGCAGTGGTGGCACATACCTTTAATCCCAGCACAAGAGGCAGAGGGAGGCAGAGGCAGGCTGATCTCTGTGAATTTGAGGCCAGACTGGTCTACAGAGTGAGTTCTAGGACAGCTAGGGCTGTTACACAGAGAAACGCTGTCTCGAAAAAAATAAACAAACAAACAAAAAACAACAACAAACTAACAGTCTACTCTTATCACCTGTGAGTCAAGAATCTGTAAACAGTCACCGGGTAATCCTGTCTGGAGGTCTTACCCAGGTTGCAGTCAGAGGCTGAAGGAGCCACTTCCAAGATGGCTTCATCTAGACATTACCAAACAAACCCTACAGTGTCATCATGGTGCACGTGAGAGGAGGCACTGGTCTAGACACCCCCTCCCCAGGCTATTACCTCCTGTGTCCTTCCAGCTCACTCATGAAGGAATTCTTGGTGATGAACTCTCATGTCCCTGACATCATTAGCATAGTGCGGTCGACTATGACCCCGGCTTCTCAACTGAAAGCAGACCATCAGCTCTTGGGCTGGATGGAGGGCAGAGCCAACACGGAAGCTGGAGGTGGATGGTACTGAGTTTCACAATTCAAAGTGGACATAGTTCTGCTTTGAAAGCCTTCCTGCACTGCCCGTGGGAATTAGCTCCCCACGCCATCAGGTCGTCTGGCAGCCAGGGCTGACACTTGTCTCAGAAATCAGTGAACCCAGGGAGGAGAGCTTGCCTCCAGCGTCTTCTGTCCGGCACACATTCACTGTGACACACACATACAGACTTATATATCAAATACACACCACACACACATACATGCTTACATAATAAACAGTTATACTACACACACACAAACTCATGACTACACATACACGCATACACAAACGTGAATCCATATACATGACATACACAAACTGCAATTTAAAATCAAAATAAGCCTGGTGGGGGGGGAGGCAGGGGGAGGAGGGGAGGGAGCTGGGATTGACATGTGAAGCAGGCTCGTTTCTAATTTAAATTTTAAAAAACTTTAAAAATATCAAAATAAGTGACAAATCCTCAGGCCCAACCTCAGCCTACTCAATCAGAAATTCTAGGGGTCAGATGCCAAAGTTGTCTGAAGAGAGCCCTCGTCCAGGGCATTCTGAGGCATACAGTGTGAGAATTGGCACTGTTCTCTAAACCCATTTGCCCGATGGCTTACTGTGCACTGCCACTCAACAGCTCAGCCAGTGATAGCAGAGCCGGGAAACCTCTGAGGCAGCAAAGTGGGGTTGCAGGCCTTCTTCGAGCTCAACCGGAGATAAGCCCCGGAACTCTCTTTGAGCCAGAGTGCCTGAGCAAGGAGTTACAGACCCCTTTGCAAAGTGGAGCAATAGACAAACAGCACAAATAAATTAATACTGCAGTGGGTCCCTCTGAATGGTGAGATCACAAGTAGAACTTTTTTGCTTGAGTCCAGGGATGAGCTCAATTTAACTACATTCCCGTGCTTATGACTGATGCTTTGGCAGCATTGGTGTGCTCAAAGTCCCGTCCTTATTTTGAGACAGGATGGCGTGGAGCCCCCCCCCGGTTGACCTTTAACAATGTTGAAGATAACACTGAATCTATTCTTTGCGTGCACCCTCCACCTCTCAAGGGCCGGGATTTCAAGCATACCCCACCATGCCCCAACTGTGCCGTGTCTCCACCATTACCCTCCACTACGACCCTTTCTCCCACAGGCAATTATCAGGAGGGAGGGCAGGGGGTCAGCCCCAGGCCCGGTGTAAGCTAGGCAAGCACTTAACCACTCAAGCTACACTCCCACCCCGCTTTGCTGGTGATCATTTTGAGATGCTGGGTGGGATTAAACTCACCGCTTCCCCATGATAGGTAAAGCCTTTACTGCTAACCTTAGGCCTCACAGGCAATCCGTGGGATATAGAGTGGTCCCTGAGTCCCGGGCAGGGGACTCGGTTTCAGAGGTACTAAGCCCACAGGTGCTGAAGCCTCTCATAGGAAACGGCATGAGAAACTGATTGGGATTGTACACACCGGTAATCACCACACTTAGCAGGATGCAGGAAGCTCAAGTTTTCAAGGACAGCCTGATACATGCTGCCCTGTCTCTAAAAGAAAATAGCGTGATATCTGCTAATAACCTGTGACTATGCTCCCCTACACACTGGCTTGCCTCCAGAAATACGAGTGCATGGGGAGTGCAGACGCGGACAAACGTTATATGATACTGTTCAGGAAGAAAGAATGTTCAGCAGAGATGAAATCTTTTTCCCCTCCAGAGTATTTTCAATCTACAACGGGCTGAACCTGTAACCAGAGACCATGGGCTCACATCGTGGTGAGGACAAAATCCAAACAAGCTCGGCCTGAAAGAAAGGAGAAAGATTTATTACCCACTGCAGACAAAAAGAGGTGGGGGAGGGGGCTACGGCAAAGCACAGCCCTGGCGAACAAAGAAAGCACAAAAGAAGCGTGGAGACTTTATTCAGGAAGTCTATGCATATTCATATAGGGGTTGGCCTAGTTACAATTCTGAGCGTGCGCAGTTATACCCCTGAGCATGCTCAATGAAGGAGGCCACTTTCTGAGCATGCGCAGTTAAGAAGTACACGCTCAGGCGCGCTCAGTGGGCGTGCTCAGTTTAAGGTTGTGGAAACGGATGGTTAAAAGATTTAAAGAGATAGACACGAATGCCTCTGAACATGCTCAGTTTGCACCATGAAGTTTTAGCTGAAAAGAAAGGAAAGGACACAATGAAAGCACATTAATACTGGAGTCGCCCGTGGAGATAACTGCTAACAAATCTGGATGCATAGCTCAGGGCTATGGAGGGTAGATTATATATGTAGTTCTTCATATGTGTGCCTGCAAAATGGATATTGTCGCTTTGCGTGAATTTTGTTCTTTTTGTTGTGCTGTGCTTGAAAGGGGAAGCTTTTTCTGTGGTGTGCTGGGGGTGGAACCTAGAAAATGCCCTATCCCTTTCTTTTTTTAACTTTAATGAAAATGTGATAGGCATGTAATATACATATGAAAAAGACACATATCATACATGTGTGGCTGAATAAAGCTTCACAAAGTGCATATGTCTGTGAATCCAGGACCCAGCTCAAGAAAGAGAACATTTCTAAGCAGAGCAGTGCACACCTGGAATGCCAACGTCGGGGAGGCTGAGGCTGGAGGATTATTGTGAGTTTAAACCAGCTTAATATTAAGCTGCAGACCAGTTTTCATTATGTACTGAGATCCTGTCTCAGACTAACAATAGAAACCATGAGTGACAAAGAGATTCCTGTACCCTCTGGAATACTGCCTCCCTGATGGCCACTTGTACCTGGACTCCTAACAGTGTGATAGATTACTTTTCTGATTTTTTTGTTTTGTTTTGTTTTGGTTTTTGGTTTTTCGAGACAGGGTTTCTCTGTGGCTTTGGAGGCTGTCCTGGAACTAGCTCTTGTAGACCAGGCTGGTCTCGAACTCACAGAGATCCGCCTGCCTCTGCCTCCCGAGTGCTGGGATTAAAAGCGTGCACCACCAACGCCCGGCTTACTTTTCTGATTTTTGAGATGTATACAAGTGGTATGTGTGTGTGTGTACTTTAAATTTATCTTCATGGTGTTGAGGTCTATATTTCATCCCTTTTCTAACCTCTTCTTCACCAAGGACTGTTGATCAGGTGTATCCCATTAATACCTGGGCATATAATCCACTCTTTCTCCTTGTTCCAGGACATTCCAGGATAGGCACTCACTATACTGAACCCCAAGGAAACCCAGATGTGTTACACACTAATGCCACTATAAACACTACTGCAGGAAGCATCTTCTGTATGTTCCATATGAACCATAGGATGCAGGCTATACAAAAATCCATATGCACAGCAGGTCTAGCTGTCAGCCTGGGTAGGCTCTGCCTATTAGGTTGATCCATGGTATGTAATAACGTGTCTCCACACACCTGAGTTGGAACATTCCCCCAGAGGTGAAGAAGGATGCTCTTAAGACTCAAGGTTTACAAGGCTCAGAAAACTCTTGAAATTTACAGGATCCACAAGACCCCATGGGTATACAGGGAGTAACAATTGCTGGGAGAGGGCATTGTCCAGCTAGCTAAGCTGCTAGCCAGTCATGAAGGGAGTTTCAGGGTGCAGTTTTCTTGAGTTATCATCTGTGTTGGGGTGGGTGTTTCGGTGATCCTTGGAGTCACCACCCCTGCTCCTGCAAGTAACTCCTGACCCATATTGCCCTAAGAAAACCAAACCAATTCACTGGTTCACTAAGCTAGACTTGGGTGAAGTTTTTTTTCTCAGTCTTTGTGGGAACAGCTTATTCCAAAAATCCCTCTTGCCCTCAGAAACTGCTCTTTTGCCAGGCATTGCAACCAAGTTAATAATGTACCTTGAGACTGTTTAAAACTATGTAGTCAGTCTGCTACTCTACTGTAAACTCAGCATGTTTCAGTTTAACTTGGCTTTAAGAAAACTGTATGGGGGGCGGGGAGTAGAGAGATGACTCAGCAGATAAGAGCACTGGCTGCTCTTCCAGTACCTGGGGTTCAGTTCCCAGTACCCACATGGCAGCTCACAACTGTCTGTAACTCCAAGATGTAACACCCTCACACAGACATACATGCTAGCAAAATACCAATGCAAATGGAATTTAAAAAATAATTTTAAAAAAGGAAACTGTATAAGGGTTGGGGATTTAGCTCAGCAGTACAGAGCCTGTCTAGCAAGCCCAACGTCCTTAGCTTGGGGGTGAGGGAAGATAAGATAATTTACCTTTAAGAAAACAGTGTAGGCTGGGCAGTGGTGGCACACACGGATCCAGTTTCAATTCCCAGCACCCACTTGGCAGCTAATAATCTATAATCCCACTTCCAAGGGATCTGACAACCTCTTCTGTACTCTGTTGGCACCAGGCATGCACTGGTGCAATATATACATGCAAGCAAAACACTCGTGAACAGACAGCAAAAATTTAAAAATATCATTAAAAAAATAGCCAAGCAGAGGCAGGTAGAACTCTGAGTTCTAGGCTAGTGTGTTCTTCAGAGAGAGTTCCAGAACATCCAGAGCTGCATAGAGAAACCCTGTGTTGAAAAACAAAACATACAAAAAATCTTTAAAAAGAAAGAAAGTGATGTAGCCAAGCATCCCATGCTCTCCCCTTCCCACTAATCAGCTTTCACTAATCGGCCTAAGTTAAATCCATAGCTTTAGCTGGGCGTTGGTGGCGCACGCCTTTAATCCCAGCACTCGGGAGGCAGAGGTAGGCGGATCTCTGTGAGTTCGAGACCAGCCTGGACTACCAAGTGAGTTCCAGGACAGCCTCCAAAGCCACAGAGAAACCCTGTCTCGAAAAACCAAAGAAAAAAAAAATCCATAGCTTTACCTTGCACTATACGCTTCCATGGCCTGACCCAGAAAATCGTGTGTGTGTGTGTGTGTGTGTGTGTGTTGTGCTAGTGATTTGCTGAAAGCAGCTAATGCATTGAAAACAACTTTTTTGTTTGTTTTTGTTTTTCCACACAGGGTTTCTCTGTGTAGCCCTGGCTGACCTGGAACTCTCTTTTGTAGACCAAGCTGGTCTCGAACTCACAGAGATCCACCTGCCTCTGCCTCCCGAGTGCTGGGCTTAAAGGCGTGCGCCACCAACGCCGGCATTTAACAAAGTAAGTATTCACCATAAAGATTAGAAGCAACATGTACACATAGGTTGGTAACATCTGTGGGTTCTGAGTGCTAGTCGGGGACAGGAACGTGAATGCTTCCCTTGTGATCTGTTAGAGATCTCTGTAAAAATAATTCCTCATTCCTTGCTTTCCCACAGCATGTTTTCTGTGCTTCTCAGTTCATACAGACCAATGCCTGTTGTTAGTAGGGACAGACGCAACAGATGTCAGGCCACAGGTCACAAACTACAGACTAAAGGCACAGGGGGTGAAGAGAATTCAAATTTGGACTCACTCTTGGTCTAAACTACTCCAAGAGAAAGACTTTTCATCCCTTGACAGTGACAAAGGTCTTCCCTGGTGCCCTCCCTGGGCTGAACAGATGTGTGCTTGTCACAAAGGGCCTTGACTTGTGTTTGTAAATTTGCATTTGGAGAGGATTCCTGCCATTTCTAGGACCAATTTTTAAAAAAAAAAAAGGCCAAACATCAGCTTTCTGCTGGGCAGAGTGAGGACTCTGGACACTGAGTAATGAGCTCTGGTAGACAGTGTCACACATGTGTTGTCACAATTTATTACTGGGAGAATAAAAGGCACCCTACTTTGAGACATTCAAATTTTTAAAATGCCTAATTTTCCAGTGCTTCCCTCTTTAGTGAGAGGCAGGTCTTGCTGCCTCCTGCACTCAGAGGTTACAAAGGAGGAACGGAGACGTGGCTCAGTGCTAGGGTACTTGCCTCTCACGCACAAGGCCAGGGTTCAGTTCCCTGTACTACAAAGAAACAACTGCGAACAGACTTCCCTGCAGTTTCCCGGATGCACAGCTCAGCTCTGATTACTGTGTGATCTCCCTGCCATGTCAGCGAGAAGCCCTTCTGCCATCTTTCTGCCAGCCAAACACAAATGACCCCCCCCATGAGCAAATCGACCTGTCAAATGCTTTGCTGAGACTTCTGCAGAAATTCTCAGTCAAGACCTGTAGAAGAAATCCTGTGGTTATGTCAATAAAGCACTGCTGGCCAATGGGAATCTAGATAGGTGGGACTAGGAGTCCAGGAGGACTCTGGGAAGGAGAAACACTGAGAGTCCAGATGTAACGCCATGGGGTAGGAAGCCCGGAAAGTTCTCCGGTAAGAGACATACTTAGATTAACAATTATGGGGTAATTACTTAAGTCAGAGCTAGCCAGTAAGAAACAAGCAAGGCCAACAGCTTCATAATGAATATAGCCTCCTGTGTGTTTATTTGGGACTGATGCGGCTCTAGAACCAGGCTGGTGGGAAGGCTTCTCTCAAAGAAAAAGCTTCTCTTTACAAAGACCAACTGCCACACAATACCTGTCAGCCCATACCTACTGCCCTCCGGCTTCCTTGCAGACAGTCTGCAAATCTGGGAGCTCTTTTCTGTCTGTTTGGCGCTTGGTGTTCGTTGGTTTGTTTGCTTGCTTATTTCTGAGACGGGGACTCCTCGCTCTGTAGACTAGGCTGGCCTCCAGCTCGCGAGGGATCTGCCTCACAGGTGCTGAGAGTAAAGGTGTGTGCAACCATGTCTGGCTTATTTGCTTTTTTTAAAACAAAAACCTGTCTGGTTGGACTCAAATTCTCAATTCTCCTGCCCTACCTACTAAGTACTGGAATTATAGGTGTGTTATTTCCAATCTGGTCCAAGCTTCAAAGGAGGAGTGTGGATTGGGGGGGGACTAGACAAGAGACTGGGTAAGAGTCAGGAGGGTGAACATGGGTGTCAGTGAGGAGGCCTCGGCAATCTATGGGACATCGGAGAGTAGATCAGTATTTATCCCCGGCGTACAAATGGACTTTGGGAGCCCATCCCACATGGAGGGATGCTCTCTCAGCCTGGACACATGGGGGAGGACCTATGCCCTGCCCTGGAAGAAATGACAGACTTTGAAGATCCCCATGGAAGGCCTCATCCTCCCTGGGGAGTGCAGTGGGGATTGGGTCGGGGGTTGGGAGGGCTGGGGGGCAGAGGTGGAGGGGAGGGAGAGGGAGCTGGGATTGACATATGAAGCAAGCTTGTTTCTAATTTAAATTTTAAAAAAAGTCGGGAGGGAATTTCACTGAATACTGAATCTGCCCCAAGTTTATTTTCCAAAGCAAAAGACTTCTTTCCTGCCATGATACAAAGAATAATTACTTCCTTAATACTGAAAACTTCTAACAGGTATGCCCTAAGTCAAACATCCTGTTAGTAGGTCTTCAGGAGAAAAACATCTAGTTGCTACACTGTAGGCCAAATATCCTGTTGTTTGACTTTGAAGGAGCAAAAACAAATTTGGACTCTCTAAGTCAAGATGGAATCAAGTCACAAGATGGAGTCATGGGGCTGGAGAGACGGCTCAGTGGTTAAGAGTACTGACTGCTCTTCCAGAGGTCCTGGTTTGAAAGACCCTGCAGTCTTTCTCTAAGAACCCTCGCCCCAAAGACCACCAGGAGCCAAAGTTTGCTGCAAAGAGGATTTTTTTTTGCAAAGAGGATTTTTTTATTAAGCCGGCGCACCAGGGTTCAGCAGCCTTAGGAAGGAGTGAACCCCAAACCCTGAGCAGAAATTACAGCAAGTTTTTTAAGCCTAAAACCGCAAATGGGAGTTGGGCATTGGTGGCGCACGCCTTTAATCCCAGCACTCAGGAAGCAGAGGCAGGTGGATCTCTGTGAGTTCTAGGCCAGTTTGGTTAAGAGCTAGTTCCAAGACAGCCTCTAAAGCCACAGAGAAACCCTGTCTCGGAAAAAAAAAAAACACAAATGGGGTGGTGGGGCTATAAGGAGAGTTTGGAAGTTGGTGCCAGACCTTCATGAATCACGCACGCTTGTGGCTGTCTGGCTGACAGGCTCGTTATCTGTCTTAGGCAACATCTATGCCCTGGCTGAACTTTGTGACCAGCCTGGAACCTTGAGGACTGAGGTCTGGGGAACATTTTCAAGTCGTTGAGGACCACCAGAGGAAGATGTTTAAGTGTAGCTGCTCACATCCAAGGACAGGACAGCTTAGTAATTTTCCAACTATTTGGGGGCTAACTGTTGGGGCTCTTCAGGTTCAATTCCCAGCAACTACATGGCAGTTTAAAACTGTAACTCTGGTTCCAGGGCATCTGACACATTCATACCAATGCACACAAAAGAAAAATAATAAGCAATTTTTTCTTTTTTCTTCTTTTTTTTGGCATTTTCGAGACAGGGTTTCTCTGTATTGCTTTGGAGGCTGTCCTGGAACTCGCTCTGTAGACCAGGCTGGTCTCGAACTCACAGAGATCCGTCGGCCTCTGCCTCCCAAGTGCTGGGATAAAAGGCGTGCGCCACCAATGTCCAGCAAAAATAATAAGTTATTTTTAAAAAGTAGACTTTAAAAAAAGGCCAAACAAGCTGGGCAGTGGTGGCACACGCCTTTAATCCCAGCACTCAGGAGGCAGAGGCAGGCCAAAGCCACAGAGAAACCCTTCCTCGAACCCCTCCCCCAAAATGGCTAAACAAAAACAAATACACAAAGATGGAATCACTATGGGCTCCCAAGTAGGTGTCTGTTACCATGTCCAACCTGAAGTTCCATTGTCAGCACTGACGAAGGAGAGAGAGAGAGAGAGAGAGAGAGAGAGAGAGAGAGAATGATGTTTGGTGTCTGGCTACATTTTGGAGAAGCCACAGACACCTAGTCTAGTGAGCTGTCTGATCCTGCTGCTCAGGAAGCCAGGGCTCTGAGCAAATGACAGCTTTGCAACAATCACAGCTTCAGGCCAAGATGCTCTGCGCTTGGGACAAAGTCTCTGGCAAATATGGATACTGCAGGGCGCTGGCCAGCCCAGATTAGGGAGTCATGAAGACCTCCATGGTTCAGGCAAGCTGTGGCTTCTGCACCCAGCTGTTCTCCTGCTCCCACTGAGCTTGGGGACTCTTGCTCTTGGGAACCTTTCCTACATTCTGTGGCCTCAGGTTTCATACTTTTGTTTTCGAGACAAGGTTTCTCTGTGTAACAGTCCTGGCTGTCCTGGAACTCACTCTGTACTCACAGAGAGCCACCTGGTTTTGCATCTCAAGTGCTGGGATTAAAGGCGTGCGCCACCACCACCTGGTATTCAAGTTTCGTTCTTTATTTTTATTATTATTGTAATTTTTTGTGTGTATGTAAAAAAAGGTCTTACTACGTAATCCTGGCTGGCCTAAAACTCACAGAGATCCTCCTGTCTCTGTCTTCTTTGCTGGGACTGAAAGTGCATGCTACCACCTGCTGCCCTCAAGTTTGCTGCACTGACTTTGTATCTTTTCTTTTAATTTATTTTTATTTTATGTGCTTGCATTGGCATTTTGCCTGCATGAGGGTGTCAGATCTTGGAATTACAGACAGTTGTGAGCTGCCATGTAGGTGCTGGGAATTGAACCCAGGTCCTCTGGAAGAGCAGTCAATGTTCTTATCCACTGAGTCATGTCTGTAGCCCCCTGACTTTGCATTTTGTTAAATAAGACTCATAGTCATTTGCCTCCTGAGTAAACCACTTGAGCTGACTCTGTCTCCCAAATGGATCATGTGATATGAAGCACGTTAACCAGTATCTCAAGAAAAGAATAGCAGGGCCGGGCGTTGGGGGCGCATGCCTTTAATCCCAGCACTCGTGAGGCAGAGGCAGGCGGATCTCTGTGAGTTCGAGGCCAGCCTGGTCTACAAAGCAAGTTCCAGGACAGCCTCCAAAACAATACAGAGAAACCCTGTCTCGAAAAACCAAAAAAAAAAAAAAAAAAAAAAATAGCAGGGCTGTTGAGATGTATGAAGACAATTTTAGGACAGGCGTGTGTGAGAGTGTGTATATTGCTGAGATCCAATAATCCTGGGATTCATGCATGCTAGACAAGTAGTTAACCACTGTACTGCCAGACCAAACAATGCTAATTAAAATGGCACACTTAGAGCGGGACATTGGTATCACAGGCCTTTAATCCCAACAGTCAGGAGGCAGAGGCAGGTGGATCTCTGTGTTTGAGGCCAGCCTGGTCTACACAGTGAGTTCTAGGACAGCCAGGGCTACACAGAGAAACCCTGTCTCAAGAAAAAATTGATGAAGCTAGGCTGTAGAGATGGCCCAGAAGTTAAGAGCACTGGGCGCTCTGCTCTTCTAGAGGTCCTGAGTTCCATACCCAGCAACCACATGATGGCTCACAACCATCTGTAATGAGATCTGGTGCCCTCTTCTGGTGTACAGGGATACACGCAGGCAAATCAATACAAATAACCTTGTGGGTTTTTTGTTTGTTTTGTTTTTGGTTTTGTTTGGGGTTTTTTGTTTTGTTTTGTTTGTTTGTTTTGCTTTTGGTTTTCCAGGCAGGGTTTCTCTGTGAAACAGTCCTGGCTGTCCTAGAACTCACTCTGTAGACCAGGCTGGCCTCAAACACACAGAAATCCACCTGCCTCTGCCTCTGCCTCCCAAGTGACGAATAAACTTTAAAACAAAAGCATAAAAACTGGTGAAGCCAGGTGTAGTGACACGTCTAGTAATCACAGCACTTGGGAGGTAGAAACAGGAGGCTTCAAAGTTTGAAGGCATCCTCAGCTCAGCAACTATACACCATGTTGGAGGCTAGCCTGGGCTACAACATACATATCCATTAAAAATGGAGGGATGAGTGGGCGGCGGTGGTGGTGCATGCCTTTGATCCCAGCACTCGGGAGGCAGAGGCAGGCGGATCTCTGTGAGTTCAAGGGCAGCCTGGTCTGCAGAGTGAGTTCCAGGACAGCCTCCAAAACAATACAGAGAAACCCTGTCTCGAAAAGCCAAAAAAAAAAAAAAAAAAGGATGGCAAATAGATAGATAGATAGATAGATGAGAGTAGAGATGGCTCAAGCCATAAAAGCTCTTGCCAGATATGCCAGGTGACCTGAATTTGATCTGGAATCCAAGTAAATGTAAAAGGAGAGGACTAGGGCTCAAGAGATGACTCAGAGGTTAAGAGCATTGGCTGTTCTTCCAGAAGACCTAGATTCAATTCCCAGCACCACACGATGGCTCACAACCATGTATAATGCAATCTGGTGCCCTCTTCTGGTGTGCAGAATGCATGCAGGCAGAACACCGTATACATAATAAATAAATAAATAAATAAATAAATAAATAAATAAATAAATAGATAGATAAATAGCCGGGCATTGGTGGCGCATGCCTTTAGTCCCAGCACTCGGGAGACAGAGGCAGGCAGATCTCTGGGTTCAAGGCCAGCCTGGTCTACAGGATAGCCAGGACTGTTGCGCAGAGAAACCATGTCTCGAAGGGGAAAAAACAAACAAACAAAGAAACAAACAAAAAGAACACTTAGAAGATTGCCAGGATTGGTGGCCGGTGGCACATACCTCTAAGCCTAGTACTTGGGAGGTATAGAGGCAGGAAGATCAGGCATTCAAGGCCAGCCTGGGCTACATGAGATCATCTCTCCAGACCCTCCACAGTGTTTCCTTTGCATTGGGCCTTTGCAATGAAGTCTTCTAGAGATGACACACCTACAGTGTGCAGAAGCAGATCGTGGTGGTGCACACCTGTAATCCAAGCACCCCGAGTCAGAGGCAGGAAAATCCGGAGTTCAAGGCTAACCTTGACTACACAATAAATTCAAGGTCAAACCCTGTCTCACAGAGCACATGGGAAGAGATGTGTGTGTCCTCTGCAAATACTAAGGAGTAAGCATCTGAGGCTTCTGGTATCTACAGGCGTCCTTAAACTAAACCCCCATGATTCCAGAGTGACCACTCTCATTTAAAGTGCCACTCCTGTTGCTCTTGGGGCTGATGGCAGATGCTGTCGAGAGCGCCAGGCTTAAGTGCCTACCAGCGGTGCAATGTTGATGACCTCTTCAGAAACAAGAAGGCCATGAATGTTGGCAGGAGCCCTGGAAAGAGGACTCAGGGATGGTTTTGCCCCTGCCCCACAGTACCACTGGGTACCTGACTGAAGATGGACCACGCTGCCTATTGGAGGCAGGGCAGGAGTGGGAGCGCTTGGGGAAACTCACAGCCATTCCTTGGCACCCTGCATGGGACTTCAGAATCCTTGCAGGAGAAAACGCAGGTACTGAATCATTCACAGACTGGACCCCAAATGTCAGCAACACCAGGGATCTGCCCCACTGCTGTCAGTAAATACTGCTTTCTTTTTGTCCTCAAGGGTATTTGATTCTGTTTACTCACAAGACTGAAGCCAGCTTTTCCCTTAATTGAAAGCTGTTATTCATTGTGTATATTAAATGAGAGAAAGAATATAAACAGGAAATGTTTTCCATAAAAGCGAAACGAGCTGCAAAGTGAACACAGCCAAGTCAGAAAAGCTACATAACAAGCCAGAGCAGAGTCCAGGACATTCTGGAAATGGCAAGACTATAGCGACAAAAGGGATAAATGGTTGAGCAAGGCTGCATGCCTACAATCCCAGTATTGGGAAGCAGAGACTGGAAGCTTCGGAACTCAAGGTCATCACACACACAGACACACACACACACAAATACACAGCCGAGCACAGTGGTGCACATCGTTAACCCCAGCAGTCGGGGCTACACACACACACACACACACACACACACACACACACACACACACACACACACACCGTTTGAATAAAGCAGAGCACAGGGCCAACATAGAGGAGCAGGGCTCCTGCTCTGCATCATGAGGAAAACATGACACAAATTTGACTGCATACACACAAAGTACACCACCAATAGGGACCCCATTGTAAGCGCTGGATTTGAGTGACTGAAATGACAACATGGGTCAAACTGAAGTAGCAAAAATCCCTCTGGGGTGGGGGCTGCTGCCCTGCAGGGAGCTGACTGAAGTCTCTACCTCAGGCTTACTTTCCTTGCAAACACAGGAAAACGAGGAAGCCAGCTTGGCTTGGAAGACACATGGCAGGCAGGAAGTGGAAGGAAGGAAGGAGGTCCCTGTTCTGGGTTGAGGTATCTATGAATTGCTGAGGACAGTGGGAGGAGCCTACGGTGGGCCGGCCCCCTTTCTTTCCTCCCGCCCCTCCCCTGTATCAGCCCCAATCTTCCCCCTGTCACTTCACCTCTGGCTCTTCCGGAACAACACCTTTTCTTCCCCTCTCCCAGATCCAAATCCTGAGCAAGGCGACATCAGTGGCCCTAAGCGTTAAGATATTGACCTGTCTCTGCTTCCACTGAGGGGAGAGATCCGAGCTGAGGCCAGGGACCCCGGGAAGTGAACATCTCTGGCCTGTGCGGTTCTGGGGACTTGCAGGAGTGCCACGGGGTAGCTGCAGGCCGGACTCTGCCTGCGTTCTGCCCTGTCTTCTCTCCTAGGAGCTGGGAGCCGGGATGGAGCAGCGAAAGCTAGCGGCCAGCCGGCCTCCCTGCTCACTCTTACATAAGAAGCAGCAAGCTCTCCTCTCCCCTCTCCTTACCGCCTTGCGGTAGTTTATTTCATTACTGGCCTGCCTGCATTTCTGCTCGGCCTTCCTGCACGCGGACTGCAGAACCAGAACACATGTCCCTGTGGAGAGGAATCTTTTGTGACAGGGCAGACCAGGATGTTCCTTCCTAGACTACCAGGCATGCTCTGCTCTGTTCCTCCCCTTCCTCTTCCAGCGTGCCCCCGCCCCTCTCTCCTCCACTCCAGGCTTCTGGAAGGAATGGATTTCCTGATTGAGAGTGGCTCGGAGGCCTGAAAACTCGAATCCAGCCTTTGCACACACTCCAAAGAGAAGGGATCCATTCGCCATCGCCACTCAGGTTCTACATGCGGTTCTTGTGGAGGGGGTAGGGGTGCCCTAGGCTGCGGCCTCTCTGAAAAGTGTCCCTCGGTTCATAGGTGCACACGGGGCATCCCCCTTGCCACTGGGTGCCATTTCCAGTCAGTTGTGATGGAAACCCAGAGGCCACTGGGAGGGGCAGAGTTCGCCCTTCCTAGACTCCACATTGCCTGGGTCACTGCTGGAAGAATACAGAGATGTCACAGGGCGATCTGATCTGGCCTCCAGGAGTTTTTTTTCCCCACCCCTGAGGAGTGAGGTAGAGTTTATGATCCAGGTACACACTTGGTCTGTGGTCCCCATGAGAAAAGTCTAGTCATTCAAGCAGAAAACCATAGTCAACCTTCAGGCAGGCCTGGGATTTGCACAGTGAGCAACTAGAGCAGGCCCATAGTAAGACCAGACAGCGTAGACAAGGTGTCCATTAAAGATTCAGGCAACACTCTGGCTAGCCCTGTTACCTGGCAGGATGCACTCAGGCAGCACTCTGGCCAGCCCAGAGCTCTATGAGAACCACGCAGGTGCAAAGGACCCCTTTAAAGGACTGACCCCTGCCTGCTTACGCTTTCTTTTTTTTCTTTTCTTTTCTTTTTTCTTTCTTTCTTTTTTTTTTTTTTTTTTTTTTTTTTTTTGGTTTTTCGAGACAGGGTTTCTCTGTGGTTTTGGAGCCTTTCCTGGAACTCACTCTGTAGACCAGGCTGGTCTCGAACTCAGAGATCCGCCTGCCTCTGCCTCCCGAATGCTGGGATTAAAGGCATGCGCCACCACCGCCCGGCTGCTTACGCTCTCTTACACTCATTCTTTTACTCTCCCTCCCTCCCTCTCTCTCTCTCTCTCTCTCACATCTCTCTCTCCTCTCTCTCTCTCATCTCTCTCTCTGCTCTGCACGGGTTGTTACCTCTCACCCCCTTTTCCCTCCCCGTCCACCAATAAACTCCATGTGGGATCGTAGAGTCACAGTTTGTGTCTCCTTACTGGGTAAACCTAGACATTTTAACAACAGTCGCTAGCATTTAAGGTGACACTTTTTTAAAAATGATTTTTAAAATTTTATTCTTATTTTTTATGTACATTGGTGTTTTGCCACGGAAGTGGGGTTACAGACAGCTGTAAGCTGCCATGTGGGTGCTGGGAATCGAACCTGGGTCCTACGGAAGAGCAGCCAGTGTTTTGTTATAATTGCTGTTGTTGTTTCATTTGTTTTTTGTTTGTTTGTTTGGTTTGGTTTTTCGAGAGAGGACAGGGTTTGTCTGTGTGTCAGCTCTGGCTGACCTGGAACTCGCTCTGTAGACCAGACGGGCATCACTGACATCCACCTGCCTCTGCCCCCTGAGTGCTGGGATTAAAGGTGTGCACCACACCCTCTGCCCCCACCACTTCCTACCTCCCAACCCCCTCAGCTCCCCACCCCCACCCCACACTTTCTGTCAGTGTTCTTAACTGCTGAACCATTCTCCAGACCCCAAGGCAAAGTTTTTGTTTTTTGTTTTTGTTTTGCAAGACAAGACATTTTAACACATACATACCACAACCCAGTCACGGACACCTGGAACTGGAGACCGGAAGTCCCTACCATGTTGGGAAACTGCCTAACCCGGGTGTGGAACTACATTAAGTCATGTTTTCAGATATATAAGGTGGACAGAGCTCTCCAGGGTTAGCCTCAGGTCACTCTGCTGGTTAATTTTTTGACAAGCCGACACAAGCTGGAGGCATCTGAGAAGACAGACTGTCGTTGTAGAAATGTCTCCATCAGTCGGGCCTGGACGCAAGTCTGTGGGGGCCTCTTCCTGATTAATGGCTGATGTGCAAGGGCCCAGCCCACCGTGTGTGGCCACCCGTGCACAGGTGGTTCTGGGTGTTATAAACAAGCAAAATTAGCACGCCATGAGATCACAGGCAGCACCCTCCGTGTTCTCGGCTTCAGTTCCCGCCTCCAGGTGCCTGCCTGGCCTCCCTCAGTTATGAACTGTAAACCATACAATTTTGAAATAAAACTGTTCTTCCCAAAGTTGCTTTCAGTCAAGATGGCTATCACAGCAATAGAAAACATGTCAAAATAGTCACTCTGAAAACTATTTGTATGAACGCCAGGGAGACCTGAAAAGTATTGTGGACATAAAAATGTGGGCCTCATGGGGGAGAATGTATTTCATTTTTTGTGAAGACAATTGAACACTTAGGAAATGTGTTAAATATCAAACTCCTTTTTATTTTTTCTTTTGTTTCTTTGAAACAAATTTGGCCCTGTAACCCAGGCTAGCCTTCATCTTTTGAGACTTGAAATCCTTTTGCCTTAGTGTCCCTGGTGCCTAAAGTGTGTATCTAAAGTTTCCTCATAGACTCTTTCAATTACCTCCCTTTTTTAAAAAAGAGGTTTAAGGCAGGTGTTGGTGGCGCTCGCTTTTAATCCCAGCACTTGGGAGGCAGAGGCAGGTGGATCTCTGTGAGTTCAAGACCAGTCTGGTCTACAAAGTGAGTTCCAGGACAGCCTTCAAAACCACAGAGAAACCCTGTCTTGAAAAAACAAAAAACAAAACAAACAAAAAAAAGAGGTTAATGGACTAATGGACTGGAGAGATGGCTCAGTGGTTAAGAGCACTGTCTGCTCTTCCAGAAGACACAGATTCAATTCCCAGCACCCACATGGCAGGTCATAACTGTCTACAACTGTAGTTACAGAGGATTCGACACCCTCACACAGACATACATGCAAATGAACATAAAATAAAAATATTTTTTTTGTTTTTTTTTTTTTGAGACAGGGTTTCTCTGTGTAGCTTTGTGGACCAGGCTGGTCTCAAACTCACAGAGATCCGCCTGCCCCTGCCTCCTGAGTGCCTACATGCGTGTGCCAGCAGTGCCCAACTGAACCCAGATCTCTTGCAAAAGCAGCCAGTGCTCCTAACTGCTGTGCCAGCTCTCCGTCCTCTGCCTCATTTCAGACAGTGTCTCTCGATGAACCTAGAACTCAATAATTAGTTCCTATGTTCGTCTCCTAGCTTTTCCTGTGGGTGATTAAACTTAAGTTCTCATGCTATGAGACAAACAGTATACTAACTTGAGCTATGGCTCTAGCGCCTCATCTTGAATTTCTGATCCCTCTGCCTTCCCAAATTGGGATTACAAGTGTGGGCCACCACATATGGTTTATGGGGTGCTGGGGGTTAAACCCAAGGCAGGACTTTGCTCAAGCTAGGCCTGTCACTCGACCAACTGAGTTACAGCCCCGTTTTGACTGGGATCCCTGTGGAGCTATGCAGGATAGCCTCACTGGGAGGAGCCAGGGGTACTCTCCGCTGACAGCCACACCCTGGGCTTTCTTATATAGTAACCAAACTTTTCTAAGAGAATCCACACCAAAGAATCAAGCTTCCAGCTGGGCGTTGGTGGCGCACGCCTTTAATTCCAGCACTTGGGAGGCAGAGGCAGGCGGATCTCTGTGAGTTCGAGACCAGCCTGGACTACAGAGCGAGTTCCAGGACAGCCTCCAAAGCCACAGAGAAACCCTGTCTCGAAAAAACCACAAAAAAAAAAAAAATCAAGCTTCCTGTTGATGGGGCTCCCTTCTGCTGGCCACAGGAAGTCAGTCCAGCCTGGGGAGGACAGCAGAAGAGACCTCAGGTCTACACGGGAGGAACTGGGAGGGAGACACATTGTAGGAGGTGTACTGAGGCTTGTTTCCATCAACATTACTTCTTTTGGGGGAAGGGGTGGATTTCAAGACAGGGTTTCAATGTATTGCTTTGGAGGCTGTCCTGGAACTTGCTCTGTAGACCAGGCTGGCCTCGAACTCACAGATCTCTGCCTCTGCCTCCCTAGTGCTGGGATTAGAGGCATGTGCCACCACCTCCCGGCCTAGACTTTTTTTTAAGATTATTTATTATGTTCTGCCTGCATGTATGCCTGTGGGCCAGAAGAGGGCACCAGATCTCATTACTGATGGTTGTGAGCCACCATAGAGTTGCAGGGAATTGAACTCAGGACCTTTGGAAAACAGGCAGTGCTCTTAACCTCTGAGCCATCTCTCCAGCCCCATCTAGACTTTTTTTTTTCTTTTTTTGGTTTTTTTTCGAGACAGGGTTTCTCTGTAGCTTTGGAGGCTGTCCTGGAACTCACTTTGTAGACCAGGCTGGCCTCGAACTCACAGAGATCCACCTGCCTCTGTCTCCCGAGTGCTGGGATCAAAGGCGTGTGCCACCAACGCCTGGCCCCGATCTAGACTTTTTAATGAGGAACACTCTGAATGCTTGATACTCACCATCAAGAAAATGTTTTTCTTTTCCTTTGTTTGACTTTTTTGAGAGAGATCTCTCTACATAGCCCTGACTGTCATGGAACTCACTTTGTAGACCAGACTGGCCTCGAACTCGCAGAGATCCTCCTGTTTCTTGGTCCTGAGATTAAAGATAGGTATCCACCACACCAGGCTAAGAAAATCCTTTTTTGTTTTGTTTTTTGAGATGGGATTTCTCTGTGTAGTTTTGGAACCTGTCCTAGAAGTAGTTCTTTATACCATACTTGCCTAGAACTCACAGAGATCTACCTACCTCTGCCTCCCGAGTGCTGGGACAAAAGGCACGTGCCACTGCTGCCTGACCAGCTAGGAAAATCTTTTTTTTAAAAAAGATTTATTTATTTATTACATATACAGTGTTCTGCCTACATGCCAGAAGAGGGCACCAGGTTGAATTGTAGATGGTTGTGAGCCACCATGTGGTTGCTGGGAATTGAACTCAGGACCCCTGGAAGAGCAATCAGTGCTCTTAACCTCTGAGCCATCTCTCCAGCCCCCAGTCTAGGAAAATCTTAATGCCAGTAAATGTTCCATAATTTTTATCATCTACCTACAGTTGGCAATGATAGAAATTCTATTTAGGGAATTTGTCAATTCTTCCTTTTGTTTGTTTGTTTATTGTGTGTGTGCATGATAAAGGGGCCTGTGTGCCTTGGCATATGAATGGAGGTAAGAGGCCAATCTAGTAGAGTTGGTTTTCTTTCTTTCTTTCTTTCTTTCTTTCTTTCTTTCTTTCTTTCTTTCTTTCTCTCTCTCTCTCTCTCTCTCTCTCTCTCTCTCTTCCTTCCTTCCTTCCTTTCTTTCTTTTTGTTGTTGTTGTTGGTGGTGATGGTTTTGGTTTCTCTGCTGTGCCCTCTGAAGCTGGTGGACATGCCTACTCCAGGGATCTTGTGTACATTATTTTTAGCCTCCTCTTTAGAAACAAAATAAAATTTGCCAGGCACATGGGAGGCAGAGGCAGCTGGATCTCTGTGAGTTCGAGGCCAGCCTGGTCTATAGAGTGAGTTCCAGGACAGCCAGGGCTACATAGAGAAACCCTGTTTTGAAAAACAAAAACTAAACAAATATTATTTCTTTTGAATGTATGAGTGTTTTTCCTACACATATGTTTATGCCCACAGAGGCTAGAAGACGGTGTTGGACCCTCAGCAACTGGACTCACTGATGGGTGTGAGCTGCCGAGTGGTGCCGGAGATGGAACCCAGGTCCCCTGCAAGAGCAAGTGCTCTAGAACACTTAAGCCATCTCTGAGTCATGCTTTATTGAGGATGTGAGCACTGATAGTGGTCCATGCCCCAGTGGACAACCATACACCCATGCACATGTGGGCAGTGCTAACTGGTCTTAGTGTGTTAGCAAAAACCAAAAGGAACATATGAAGTTGGGAAGACAATGTGGGGGAAGAAATTTGGAGAGAGGGAATGGGGTTAGATATGATCATGTTTCATTGTACACATCTATGACATTCTCAAAAAATGGGAAAAAAGCCGGGTGTTGGTGGCACATGCCTTTAATCCCAGCTCCCGGGAGGCAGAGGCAGGCGGATCTCCGTGAGTTCAAGGCCAGCCTGGTCTCCATAGTGAGTTCCAGGACAGCCTCCAGAACCACGGGGAAACCCTGTCTTGTAAAACTAAAAAAAAAAAAAGAAGAAGAAGAAGAAGAAAAAAATGATAGAGCTGGTGAGAAGAAAATTGTCACCAAGCCTGACAACCTGAATTTGAACCCAGGACCCACAGAGTCCTTTTGTTGATTTCTTTCCTTCTGATTGTTTACCGTTTATTATTATTATTATTTGGGTGTACCTGATTTGGAGGGAGGACACATATACGAGCACCTGTGTGTGGAGGTCAGAGAACAGCTGGCAGTGTCACAGAAAAGGACATGGAAGAAGGAAGCTTTTGCTTTTTGCTGCTGCCCTCACATTTGTTGGCACGTTCATCTGTCATGATGCTAAGGCATTACTTCTCTGGCTTCAGAACCTCCTTCTTCCAGATTCTGGCATATATTAAAGACCAGCTGAGATGTTCAGTCAACTACTGGATTCTTGGTCTTTCAGTCCGGAGACAGCCACTGTTGGACCACCCAGACCACAGTCTCCACAGTCTATAAGTCCTTCTACAAACCATCTTTTTATTTATATGTATAGATTCATTCTATTGGTTCTGTTCCTCTAGTGAACTCTGACCAATACAGCAGGGGTGATTTTTTTTTTTTTGAGACAGACAGGGTCTCTTGTAGCCCAGGCTTGTCTCTAACTCACTGTATAGCCATGTCGGTCTAGAACTTTCCACCCTCCATCTGCCTCAGCCTGACACCATCCTCATTGCCAAAACAGGGTCTCTGCCACCTATATTTATAGATACAGGAGCAGGCTCCATTCTGCAAAGTGTAGTACCTGGGCCAACAGCCCCAGGCATGGTGTTGCTCACCCAGTGGCGATTGAGTTGACACCCAATATAACACAATGCCCTCCCCATAAGTGAATCTGATGGCTAGACTCTCTGGCATGGCCTGAGGCCTACGGGGATGAATTCCCCTTTACTGGGCCCCATCTCATAAGAGTTTAGAAACCACCTACTAGGAGCCAGCCACCGAAGACTCTCCTCCCTTTGAGCAAGTTTCCTTTTGTTTGTTGCTTTGGTTTATTTTTGTGACACGGGGTCTAGCTATCTCAAACTCCTGCCTCAGCGTCCCAAGTGCTGGACAGATATCCTTACTATGAATTCCCTGTGGGAACACCAGACCTTGAGCAGAGACCCACTTCCCCTTCTGCCTGGGAGTAGGCAGCTGTAAGACAATGTTTAGTAAAAACATGTTTACTAAAAACGATACAATAAGTTCCTGGAAAAGGCCTTCCCACAGAAACCGCCCTGACCTCGACCTTGTCCAAAGACTAACTGCACCTTCAAAACCCACACACATCCACCTCTGGGGTCAGAGCAGAACCAGCCAGGGGAGAGGAGAGAGCAGAAGCTTCTCTGGTGGGAGCCTTTCTTAGGAGGTTTTCTTGAACCTTTTTGGAGCCTGTTTAAAGTTTTCTTTATATCGTTGAACGAGTCTCTGTGTTGTCAATCCCCGACACCCTCCGCACGTTCTCGGACACAGGCCGCGCAGCAGACGTAACAATTCCCCACTGTCCTGCCTCTCCCTAGCCTTCTCCAAACCTCTATCATTATGGAGGCAGGGCTTCAATGTCAATAAAGGAGTGGGCGCCTTATAAATTCCTGGACAACATCTCCATAGTAAAGGCCAACCTCGCAGCTATTGGCTCATGTGGCCATCGGCCCACGAATCCCAGTAAGCAGCACAGGGGTTCGGAGGGTGCCATTAATGGAGGCCGCCAGTAGGCTCTTGAAGACCATCGTAGCCAGCCAGGGTGTGTCAAAGGAACTCATTGCTCCCAGGAGGACCAGGGAACTGAGCTGTAGGCACAGATGCTGACTAAACAGGGATGTGGAGGCAGAGGGATCACTACAGGTTTAAGGCTAGCCTGGTCTACATAGTGAGTTCTAGTTCAGCCAGGACTACATAGTAGGATCCTGTCTCAGGGTTGTAAAGGGGTGTCTTCTGAGCCAAACTGCCACCATCTTCATCAGATCATCTGGGCTTGTTGGCAACTGTTGCAGTTCCCTCACAGGAAGGGCAGGTAGGGCTAGAGGGCCCTCACCTTGCTATCCACTCTTCCTAACCAGTTGTATGCAATTCTACCCTAATTGCATGGTGTCTCAGGGAGGGGGTAGAGGATGCAGATGGGGAAGGACTAGAGAACCGACCTCCATCTACAACCCATGATGGAGTCATCATCATCTATATAGGATGCAGTCCTTCCATTGTGGTTGTCTGTAACCCCTCACCTACTGCTCAGTAAGTGTAATAAATTCATTGATTGCCAGGATGAACTTTGGTAGCATCCCACATCAGTTTGTACCTGAGAGCCTTGGAGAAGGGGTAGATGTTGTTTTTGTGTCCCTCAGAGAAGAAATGCTAACAACCATCAAGATGGAAAAAAAAAGTGCTGACAGCTTGATTGTCCTGAATTCAGTTCCTAGCATCTGCATGGTGGCTCACACCATAGGACCTGATGCCCTCTTCTGGCATGCAGGTATGCACGCAAAGCACCCATCTATAAAATATAAATAAGCAAAATTCAAAATAATAATTGTGGGGAGCCGCCCCCACATTCTCCGTTACAAGATGGCGCTGACATCTGTTGTCAGTTGGAGTAAACAACCTTGGTGCGCACGTGCCTGCTACTTTTCTATCCCTTACTCTCTGCCTCTCCCGTGGCGTCATATGGGCTGACGAGCAGGAGCCAGTCAGGAGATGACACGTCCGAGGCGGGGACTGCTGAGCTATATAAGGGTTGGGCTTTTTGCTCCCCGGGTCTGTAAGCTTATGCTCTCCCTCTCAAGACGCATTAAAGCTGTTCTGCAGAAGGATCCTAAGTGTGCCGCGTCGTTCTTGCTGGCGAGACGGTAGCGCGGGACATCTGGTGCCGAAACCCGGGAACTCAGACCTCATCATCGTCAGCACCATCGGAGACCCCTTGGATTCAAGGAGGATTCAGAACTGCAGGTAACTACGCTCGGAGAGGTATGCTATTCTGGGACTTTGGATTGGAGCCTCTGTTACAATTGTTACATCGTTACAATTGTTAGGAATAGCGGCAGTGCCTGACTGTGTGCTTTAGTCTCTTGTAGATAAAAGAGCTGCGCGCGGTCGTTACTTTTGTTTCATTTGAGCCGCAGGTGTTTATTTTTATCATGGCTCCTCTCAATCCGTCTAGCATATCGTCTAGCATATCAGAAACCAAGCGTAGTGAGAGGTTAGGTGCACGTAAAAAGAAACCGGTTGTAACTAAGAAAGATAACCCCCCCGGTAAATTTAAGGATAAGGGGGAGCCCTTACAGTCCCCAAGAGGGACATTAGAAGATAAACAAAAAAGGGGAGAAGGCTTATACCCTTTTCAGGAACTGGAAGCTTGCACAAATGCAAGTCACACATACTGTATACAGGCCTGCCCTACAATCCTCAGGGACAAGGCATCGTGGAGCGAGCACATCCCACACTTAAGTCTTACCTAATAAAACAAAAAAGGGGGAATATGAAGGAGTTGCCCCCAACACCAAGAGTGGCTATTGCCATGGCATTGTTTACTATGAATTTTTTAAAATCTGGATGATAAGGGTCAAAATGCAGCAACAAGGCATTGCTCGGATCTGCAAAGACCCAAAGAATTTGTAAAATGGAAAGATGTGCTAACTAATGAATGGAAAGGCCCGGATCCTATTCTAATAAGATCCAGGGGAGCTGTTTGTGTTTTTCCACAGAATGAAGAAAATCCCTTTTGGGTCCCAGAACGACTCACCAGAACCGTTATGGAACAAAAGGATGGCGAGACATATTTCCGTGACAAAGAGGAACAACTTGACATTGATGGCACTAATTGCAATGAATTGGACCTATGAATTTGAGTTGACCTGTCCTTCATGGAGGGATTGTCTTCGTGGATTTCTTCAGCTGTTTCATATTTCAAAGAATGGGTGAGGGTGGGATTGTTTGGAGCAGTCCTATGCTGCGGAATAGTGTTTATTCTCTGGCTGGTCTGCAAGCTCAGAACCCAAAACAAAAGAGATAAGATGGTCATAGCACAAGCACTGGCTGCGCTCGAGCAAGGGGCGTCAACCGATATCTGGTTGACTATGCTTAAGCAATAGGCTGCCGACTGAACAGCTCCTGCACACCCGGAACTTAGGTTCATTGCACAGGGTAGAGTGTTTAGTCTGGCCTCCCAAGAGGGGTGTTGAGCAAAGGCATCGCACAGAGAGATATTTTCCTCTGAGAGACATGTTGTCCTGCATAAGGGTTACCTGCTGTATTTTTTCCCTTTTCCCAGAAAAAGGCAGAGGACAGGTCGGAAGCATCCCGGATTTTGATGAATCTAGGGATAGGTTTCGTACACGTCTCACTAATTTTGTTCTTTGGGAAGTTCAATCACTGTCTCTACCCTCTAATGTCCTGGGAGAGCCTGTTTGCTATTAAAACAAAAAGGGGGAGATGTGGGGAGCCGCCCCCACATTCTCCGTTACAAGATGGCGCCGACATCTGTTGTCAGTTGGAGTAAACAACCTTGGTGCGCACGTGCCTGCTACTTTTCTATCCCTTACTCTCTGCCTCTCCCGTGGCGTCATATGGGCTGACGAGCAGGAGCCAGTCAGGAGATGACACGTCCGAGGCGGGGACTGCTGAGCTATATAAGGGTTGGGCTTTTTGCTCCCCGGGTCTGTAAGCTTATGCTCTCCCTCTCAAGACGCATTAAAGCTGTTCTGCAGAAGGATCCTAAGTGTGCCGCGTCGTTCTTGCTGGCGAGACGGTAGCGCGGGACAAATAATAATAATAGTGCTGGCACAGTGATGAAGACATGAGTTTGATTTCTAGGATTCACATGGCAGCTCATAATCATCTGGAACTCCAGTTCCCCCCCAGCTACAGGGAATCTGACTCCCTCTTCTGTCCTCCACAGGGAACCAAGAACACATGGTTCACAGGCAAAGCACATGTAAAATAAATCTTTACAGAGTTTCTCTGTGTAGCTTTGTCTGTCCTAGAACTCACTCTAAAGATTAGACTGGCCTAGAACTCAGAGATCTGTTTGCCTCTGCCTCCCGAGTGCTGGGATCATAAGTGTGTATCACCATGCCCAGCTGTAAAAATAAGCAAGTCTACCCAGGCGGTGGTGGCGCACGCCTTTAATCCCAGCACTCGTGAGGCAGAGGTAGGCAGATCTCTGAGTTCGAGACCAGCCTGGTCTACCGAGTGAGTTCCAGGACATGGTCCAAAAAACAATACAGAGAAACCCTGTCTCGAAAAACCAAAAAAAAAAAAAAAAACCAAGTCTGCCCTGGTCAGCAGGGCACTACGAGGGTTGAGCCCGGAACCTGGAATGAAAGGGACAAGAGACATGAGAGATGGACAGCAAGACAGACTTTCCAATCAAGCCGTGAGGTTTTATTTTCCTTAGGTGCGGTTAGGGAGGGAATGGGGGGGTCGTTGTCTGGTAACCGAACCAAGGAGTGTTGTTGGTCTTGTACCAAGGATTTTTCTTAGTCACAGACTGAGGGTTGTTGATAGTCACAGAGCACCACTGATGCTGAGCAGCAGGAATGGAGATGGAGATAAGCAAGGTGTCAGTAGGGTAAAGTCACAGGGTGAGGGGTTGCTAAATAACCTAATTGCAGGAAGAAGGGGTGTTAAGTAATCTAACTGCAGATTGCTCTCAGCTGTTCCTGTGAGCCCAGGTTCTTCTATTAGGAGTTCACTCAGTTACCACAGGATATTCTTTCTCTAAGCTGTCTTCCTGTGGGGGAAGGCTGAATGGGCTGTTTGCATGGGCTCTTGTCAGCTTTAAAGTTTATATAACAATTGCTCCTGGCAAGCCTTTAAAAAATAAGATAAAAAGTCAGGTGGTGGTGATGCATGCCTTTAATCCCAGCACTCAAGAGGCAGAGGCAGGCAGATCTCTGTGAGTTCGAGGCCAGCCTGGTGTGGCTTTCAGGCCAGCCAGGATTCCATATGAGACCTTGTGTAGGCAGATTTTTTTTGTCCCAACAGCCCACTCCCCAGTAACCACAAAGAGGCTTAATATTAATTACAAATGATTGGCCAATAGCTGAGGCTTGTTACTAGCTAACTCTCTTGAAATTAACCTGTACTTGGGCTTAGAGAGATGGCTCAGTGATTAAGAGCACTGCCTGCTCTCCCAAGTGGTCCTGAGTTTGATCCCCAGTAACCACATGGTGGCTCACAACCATCTGTAATGAGATCTGGTGCCCTCCTCTGGCCTGCAGACGTACACGCAGTCAGAACATAATACATCTTTTTAAAAAATTAACCCATATTTCTTATCTACATTCTGTCACATGGCTGTACCTTCTCTCAACAGGGCACATTCATCTTACTTATCTCTGGGTCTCCCAAAACTCCTGAGAATCTGTCCTTCCTCCCAACATCCTCTGTCTGGCTATCCTGCCTATACCTTCTGCTCAGCTATTGGCCAATCAGCTTTTTATTAACAATGAGAGCAACACATCTTCACAGTGTACAGGATTGTTTCATAGCAACTCTGCCGCAAAAAGAGGCTTGTTTTTAATTGTTTTTATTTATGTGCTGTATGTGTGTCCAAGGAGCATGCAGGTCCCTGGGAGAGGTCATCTGATCCTTTGGAAATGGAGCTGTAGGCAGGAGGTTGTGAGACACCTGATGTGGGTGCTGGGAACTGAACTCAGGTCCTGGAAGATCAGGAAGCCCTCTTAACCACTGGGCCACCTCTCCAGCTCTAACTCAGGGGGAAACTTTCAAACATGGATGTTGCCAGCAAAGATTCTGGAGAAGCCTAAGAAGTCTTGGAGGCGTCATTGTTGTAGTATTTTGATGTTAGAATTCAGTCCAATGGATGCACGTGAGTGAGAGGCTTATAGGCTGAGAACTTCTGATGGGTTTTGGAGAGGGGTGTGTTTAAAGAAAGGATAGATCGCCGGGTGGTGGTGGTGCATGCCTTTAATCCCAGCACTCGAGAGGCAGAGGCAGGCGGATCTCTGTGAGTTCGAGGCCAGCCTGGTCTACAGAGTCAGTGCCAGCACGGTCAGGGCTGTTACACTGAAAAACCCTGTCTGGAAACAAAACAAGCTGCCAAACCTGACAACCTCCTGAGTTTGCTCCCGGAATCCGCGTGGTGGAGGGAGAAGACTGACTCCTGCTGTGGCATGTTTGTGCATTTAAACGTTTGCATATGCACACAGAGATATGGGGGGGCAGAAGAGATACATGTCTTAAAAAATGGCTGAAAAGGCTGGTTATCTGACTCAGTTGGTGGAGTGCCTGGTTCCATCCCGCACCACATAAAACAGTGCATGGATGTGCATGCTTAGGACACCAGCACGGCGAAAGTAGAGGATCAGGACATCAGGGCCAGCTTAAACTGCAGGACATTCTGCTTCAAACAAAACAAAACAAGGTCCGAATTCAAGGACTGATCTTTTGCAGTACTGCACATGGACTCTGTCTCCTGCATAACAGTCTAGTGTTCCACCACTAAACTAGAGCCACACCCCAGGGACCAAATTATCAATATTCCTTTACCAGTTTGACTTGACCTTGCTGTAGAGGTGTCTCATGGGAGTTCCGCTATTTTGTCAATGTCAATATTTTAATCAAATCACTATGAAATGAAAATTTTTCCATTCTTCTATCGGCTAAACTATTAAACAACCCAAGAGGCCTATATATATTACCTCTATTTAAACTGGTGTTCTTTGCAGGGAGTGGTGGTGCATGCCTTTAGTTCTCAGAGGTAGGTGGATCTCTGGGAGTTCAGCGTGACTACATAGGAAGACCCCTCCCCCCCTCTCTCTCTCACACACACACACACACACACACACACACACACACACACACACACCTTGTTTTGGTGTGATCAAAAAAATCCAATTGTCACAATTCATTTTTTAAATGTAGTCTCTTTGGACAAGTTACAGAAATATTTGCAAACTCCTCAAGTGTGGGAGTGTGGAGCGGGCAGATCTCTGGCAGCAGGCTGGCCTGGGTTAAGCAGCAAGACCTTGTGTGAGGAGAAGAGAAAGTATGAGGCTGGCAAGATGGCTCAGCAGGTGGGGCAAGCTGCGCTCAGTGCCCAGGAGTCACATGGTAGAAGCCGAGAACCTACCTGCCAAGTTGCCCTCTGACCCCTACCAGCTGGCTCTATGGCATGGTGCACATTCGCCCAAAGGAAATAGATGTAAGTTTTCAAAAAGAAAGAAAAGAAAAAAGAGGAAAAACTGTCCCCAAAAATCAAAGGAAAGGAGAAAAGAACGAAAGAAAGTTAGGTATAAGCACACTAGGGAGGCAGAGCCAGTACTGCCACAAGTTCAAGTTTAGCCAGGACTACATAGCAAGACTCTGTCTCACTACCACAAAGAGAGAGAGAGACAGAGACAGAGACAGAGACACAGAGAGAGACAGAGACAGAGAGACAGACAGAGACAGAGACAGACGACAGAGAGAAAGAGAGAGAGAGACAGAGAGAGAGACAGAAACAGAGACAGACGACAGAGACAGAGAGAGAGACAGAAACACAGAGAGTGAGAATATGAGAATTTCATTGCATGGCCAGTTGCTATTATATCTATTGTATTGTTGACTTGTGTTGTGTGAGAGACTTCTCCTGGGGAAACCACACACACACACACACACACACACACACACACACACACACACACACACTCTCTAGACAGGGAACCCATGGAAGACCAAAGTAACTATTGCACCAGAGCCCAGCTTGATGAACTAAAGACTTTTACTGGGGGATAACAGGAGGGTAATGGGTTACTTACAGGAGCAGGGGTGACTCAAAAGTAGCTGTATTACAGAAAAGCACTCCCCAACACGAGTGACAACTCCTGAAAGGTGTAGCCCTGAAGGTCTCTGCACAATTGGACAATTGGATAGGTCTGAGAGATTGTCCTTTGGCAACCGGTCAGAGTTATCCAGCCCACAGCAGTTGACGGCTCCTAAAAGCTGAGGCAGGCCGGGCATTAGTGGGGCTCGCCTTTAATCCCAGCACTTGGGAGGCAGAGGCAAGGGGATCTCTGTGAGTTCGAGACCAGCCTGGTCTACAAGAGCTAGTTCCAGGACAGTCTCCAAAGCCACAGAGAAATCCTGTCTTGAAAAATCAATCAATCAATCAATCAATCAATCAATCAATCAATAAATGCTGAGGCAGGAAGGCCTTCTAGAACCTTGCAAGTTTTAGCTTTCTCAGCATGTGCAGTGTGTTCACCTTCCAAGTTTCCTACCCCTTCTGGAAGGAATGTTTCCTAACCCTTTGTGTTAGGGATTTGTTTGTTTAATTTTTGTTTTATGTGTATGTGTGTCCCTGCTACCAATGGATTCCCTGAAACTGGAGTCAAAGGTGCCATGTGGGTGCTGGGACTTAAACCTGGGTCCTTTGCAACCATTGATGAACTAGCCTGCCTCCATCTTAGGCCTGAAAACCATCTTATAACAAAAAGGAACTAGGTACATTCCTGTTTATGACTAAACCTCTGTTTCTCAAGGATTGAGCTGTGAATCATTTGGAACCTTAGCTACAAATGGTTCTGTACTGCCTGTGCCAGGAAATGGCAATTGTGCTTTTGCCCCCAAAAGTTGTTATGACCACGTTGAAACCCACCCTTTGTTTCAAAAGATTACTATGACCACCTGTTGCCATGACTACCTTGTTATGACCAGCTTGCAATCATGCCTGTTTCAGAAGGTCCTTATGACTAACTAGTTACACTTTTGTTCTGCTCCTGTACCACCACCTATTTGCCTGCTAAATCCCCCCATTTGGAAACTCCTTCCCCTGAGCCAGAAAAACCTTGTCTTCCTCAGATCCAAGGCTGACCTTATGAAACCTGCCTGAGGGGGAAGGCAGGCCTTGTACACAAATTTTTTAAAAAAAGCTTGTAGCTGGGCAGTGGTGGTGCTCACCTTTAATCCCAGCACTCGGGAGGCAGAGACAGGTGGATGGAGAAACCCTGCCTCGAAAAACAAAAACAACAAAACAAAACAAAAAAGAATATAACCAACGCAATCCCAGCCCTCAGAAGCCTCTGAGGTAAGACAATGGTGAAATCCAGGCTATCTTGGGTTACATAGTGAGACCTAAGGCTGTAGAGATAGTGTTAATCCCAAAGATTCCAGAAGAATGACCACCAATCCAAATCGTCATGGTCAAATAAGTTAAAGCAAGGTTTTTGTTTTGTTTTTTGAGACAGGGTTTTTCTGTATAGCCCTGGGTGTCCTGGAACTCTCTCTGTAGACCAGGCTGGCCTCGAACTCACAGTGATCCGCCTGCCTCTGCCTCCCGGGTGCTGGGATTAAAGGCGTGCGCCACCACCACCTGGCGAACTTTTTCTTTTTCTTATGTGGATGGGTGTTTTGCCTGTATGTGTATGTGTGCACTCTGTGCGTGCAGATCTTGAGGAGGTCAGAAGAGGCCACTGGATCCCCTGGAACTGGAGTTACAGGTAGTTGTCAGCCACCATGTGTGGCCCAGGAATTGAACCAAGTCCTGGGGAAGAGCAATTAGTACTCTAAACCCCCCAGCCATCTATCTGTCCCTGCTCACACAGTTTCATAGCTAACCGATGGGATAATTTCCCACCGACCATCTCTCGGCTTTGCACATTTGAAACCGATTTTTCTCCTCCACCACCCACTTCCCAGCTGCTAGAGTGTGCGCTACCAGGTGGGCAGGAAGACATTTCTTGGAAGTCACTCCTGTCCCAGGATGGCCAGTAATTCCTATATATGGAAACATAATGGCCCATTAAAGTCATACTCACAGTGTCTCCAACTTAACTTCTCCGGATTCAGTAGTCCCTTAGCCTGGGGGAGTGGGACAAAAGGAGAATCGTAAGAGACGGCAGGCGGTGTTTTGTTTTTAAACTAGCTATGTTGTCCAGGCTGGCCTCAAAACCAGGGTGAACCTCCTGCCCATGAAGTGTTGGGATTACAGATGTGCGCTAGCCACCATCATACCATTCCCTTTCCCCAGTTCACACGAATTATGACAATAGCGTTCATTTCTGGGTTCACTCCAAGGATTTCCAGCAAACAAGGAGCCTGCTGCTTGAGCATTCGCCCCGGATTCCTGCTCTGGGCATGCATGAGCGTGAAAGGTTTGGCTGTTTTTTTGACTTCTGACTAACAAAGAGCAGGGAAACGGGGAAGGGGGGGCAGTAGAATTTGAGAGACCAAGGTACAATGTGCTTGCATCTGCGCAGCCGCTTCAGCTCCCCTCCCCCACTCGGCGCGCCCTCGAGCCCACCCCTCCTCCATCGTGGTTCATGTTACCCTGGGGCCAGTAGAGGGTAGTAGAGCCTTTTGTCTAGCGAGGCAAGGCTCATTTTCTGGGTTGCCAAGGGGACTTCCGAACCTCGCTCACGTACGCTTCCGGTGACACCATCCATCTGTAACAACAAAAAGTGTACCTGCTTGGCCTAGCACAGAGCCGCGGAGTCCTGACGGATGCTTCTCTGTTAAAGATCAGCTTCACAGGAAAGTGTCGCGTACTTGCCACCCCAATGGGCAAAGGTCTACGTGACTGTGGGGCCAGGCTCCTGAAGCTCAGAGCTGGCGGACGTCACAGCCACTGTGTATCCATAACTAGTCGTCGCCATTGAGCACATACACAAAATACTGTGGGCTCGGAGGTCTCCGTTGGTCACCGAATTTCTAGTTGCCTATTCAGAGACTTTGCAAAGCTGGCGGCAGGGGGTGCCTCAGAAAGGCTGCCTTTTGTAAAAGAAATCTGCAAGTATCTGCATCCGCAAGGCGATGAGCCAAAGCCCTGGGGACTTCTCTGCTCTGCTCTGAAAAGGAGGTGGGGGGTCTGACATTTGGCGCCGACCCAAGGGAGCACAGGTGGCAGTTTCCTGAGAGACTGCATCTGCATCACAAGGCGGCCCGGCCGGCTCCAGGCAGCTTTCTCTTTCCTTCTTCAGGCCCCGGAAGCCCAATCCCTAAACCCTGCCTGCCCGCGCTTCACGGTATCTTTCTAAACTCTGAATAGTGTCCCCCCCAAAAAATATAGCTTCTTGTATTCCTTTTTGTTACTTCTTTTGTTGGAAACAGAGTCCCATGAGCCCAAATTGGCTTGGAACTACAGAGCCCATACCGGCCTTGGGTAATCCTTCAGGGTTAGGATTACAGGCCTGTCTATTAGGTTTCTCTCTCCCCCAACCAACCCCTCCCCTCTTCTCTCTCTGCACCCCCCTCTCTCTGTCCACTGCCTGGAGAGTGGGGGTCGAATTTAGGCCTTTGAGCATGCTGGAAAAGCTCTCTGCCAATGAGCTGTGTCTTCAGCCCAGAAAGAAATCTATTTCAATGCTGCGTTATCGCTTTAAGATTTGATTGATTTTTTAAAAAATATTTTGGTTTTGTTTTTTCAAGACAGGATTCTCTGTGGCTTTGGAGGCTGTCCTGGAACTAGCTCTTGTAGACCAGGCTGGTCTTGAACTCACAGAGATCCACCTGCCTCTGCCTCCCGAGTGCTGGGATTAAAGGCGTGTGCCACCAACGCCCGGCTGATTTTTTAAAATTTTTATCTATTTATTTGTGTGTGTGTGTTTGTTTGTGTGTGTGTGTGTGTTTGTTTGTGTGTGTGTGTGTGTGTGTGTGAGACAAGGTCTCACTCTGTAGCTAGCCCAGCCCCCAAACTCCAGGTGATCCCCTGACTTTATCTAAAAAAGTACACTTAGTCTTTTATTGATCATCGTTTTGACTGGACAAAATCCCCAAAGATTCTATTGAAGTGTAGGGAACAGACCAGTCCAGACCCGTTCCAAACCTGGAGTTCAAACACATAATCCTCATGCAAAGCCTTCCATTGTGAATACCTTTGATGGGGGAGGGGGTCTCACTTTCTCCTTTGTGAATAATTTTGGTTCAGGAGAGTCACCCCGGAATCAAAGTATTCACAGGGGTTGTCTGACTACTCAAATTTGTCAGCCCCTGTCCTGGCACAGCGACCATCTGGGAGCACCACTCCAATGAAGCCAGATCCACAAGAAAAACTTCAAGTATGAGCCGGAATGAAACAGCTAGTGAGTTTGTTTGTTAATTATTTAGGGCCCGAAAAAAGAAAAAAAAAGATGATTTGGGGGAAGACATACGGGAAAAGAACAATCGACCATCCCTGACTGCTCCCACCCAAGGATGTCATTTACAACAAAGTTTAAAGATTAAGAAAGCTTATACATAAGTAACATTGAAGTTATGGAAGGGCTGGAGAAATGACTCAGGTTAAAAATGGATGCTGCTCTTGCAAAAGACCCAAGTTCAGTCCCCAACATCCATGTCAGGTGGCTCACAACCACCTGTAGTCTTGTCTTCATGGGCACCTGAACTCATGTGTGTGCGCACGACAGTACAGTTCCACACTTAAAAATAAAAAAAATAAAGATTTCTTAAAATTATGTTAAAAATATGAGCTAGTTTACTCTTTTCTTACTGGTTTTTGGAGTCAGCGTTTCTCTGTGTATCCCTGGCTATAAACCTGGAACTCACGCTGTAGACCAGGCTGGCCTGTGCCTCCTGCCTCTGTGCTGGGATTAAAGGCGAGCGCCACCACCGCCCAGCTAGCCCTGGAAATTCTTTAACTATAAGTGGGACTAGAGAGATGACTCCACAGTTTAGAGAGCTTGCTGCTCTTTTGGAAGCCCTGGGCTGTTTGCCAGTACCCATGTCAGGCTGCTCCCAAGAGTCTGTAATTTCAGTTCCAGGGGCTCCAATGCCCCCTTCTGGCCTCTAAGGGCAACTGCACTCATGCACCTACCCCCCCACCAAGGCACACATACACATAATTAAAAATGAAATCTTTTTAAAAAAAAATAAGTAAACTCAGGAGGTAATAGCAGGAGGATTTCCATGAGGTTGAGACCAACCTGGTTTACAGAGTAAGTTCCAGGACAACCAGGGTTACATAGTGAGACCCTGTCTTGAAAAACAAAAAAAGTAATAAAGAAATATTTTAAAAAAGACTTTTCAAGGCTGGAGATGTAGCTCACGTAATGGAATGCTTGCCTACCATGTACAAAGTGCTGGATACCAGCACCCAGTAAAAGCAGATGTGGTAATGAAGGCCGAAGGTGGAGGCAGGAGGATCAGATGTTCAAGGTCATCCTCTGATACATAGCAAGTTGAAAGTGAAAAACCTCAACACACACCCCCTTTTTGAGACTCAGAAGGTCGCCTCAGTGGAAAATTCCCCAAGGTCCCTTCCCCTGGACAGGGAACCAGGTCTGATGAGAAAGAACATCTGGTCCAGAGTGCTAACGAAGGAGACCGGCAGGCTGTAGAGATAAGTGTACATCTGACCTTGTGGTTTCTCCAGGGAGGATGAGTTATGTCTGCGCTTCTGACAATCCCCTATTGCTTGCCCAGATCTGCACCTGTAGTAGCTCCACTCCTTACAATACCTCTATTACTTTGCTTGCCAAAAGTATGCATATAAAAAGAAAGCTGTCCTAGGGCTGGCGTGTTCAGTTAGCTAAGGCTGCTGAATCGCCCACAGACGCCTGTGTAAACAATAAACCTCTTGCGGTTTGCATCCAACTGTCTGGTTATTGAGCTCGGGACGTCACCAGGGTATTCAGCCTGAAGCCTGATAACTTCAGGTCTTTCAACACAATCAACTCTGACTTTATGTAAAGGGCAAAAAGCCTTGTGCACACGGAGAAGCACTGGAGGAGTCGGGAAGGTAAAACACAACTTGCCTCTAATGGAATCAGGTGCGTAGCTGCTCTTTCTGGAATGATGTAGTTCTAGCACCTGGTGATCCTTTGCTGTCTGATGAGACAGGCTCTGCTCGTATTTCCCAGAATTTGTTTCTACTTACCTAGGACCTTTCCCCTGAGTCGTGAGCACTGCTTTTACACCACGAAACCCACTCTCAGAGTGAGGCCACTTGTGCTTTACAACAGCATAAGCCACATCTATGTTACGTTAGGGCCGGGCCAACCCTGACACCACAGGCATTGTTTACCTCAGTCAAGCTCCCTAGACCCTAAATCTTGGGAACAGCAGTAGCCATTCTTGTGAAAGAAGTCTGATGTACTTAGTAAAGAATTTCAGTGTAGACCTGTCTTAAAGTGTGCACTTGGGGCTGAGTTAATTGTTATCTGAATATCTTTTTCCAAACTTGTGCTGTGCTTGCTTACATATGATTAAAGTAAAACGACCTGGGCAAGACTCTAGGAGTCTTGGTCCAGCGCCTGTTACAAGACAGGGTTTCTCTGTGTAGCCCTGGCTGTCCTGGAACTGACTTTGTAGACCAGGCTGGCCTCGAACTCAGACATCCACCTGCCTCTGAGTTCCATTTTTGTCTCTTCATCGATTATTCATCGCCCACAGACGCCTGTGTAAACAATAAACCTCTTGCGGTTTGCATCCAACTGTCTGGTTATTGAGCTCAGGACATCACCGGGGGTATTCAGCCTGAAGCCTGATAACTTCAGGTCTTTCAAAAGTCAGGCTGTAGCAGGGCGGTGGTGGCGCACGCCTTTAATCCCAGCACTTGGGAGGCAGAGGTAGGCAGATTTCTGTGAGTTCGAGGCCAGGCTGGACCGACAGCCTCCAAAACAATACAGAGAAACCCTGTCTCGTAAATACAAAAAAAAAAAAAAAAAAAAAGTCAGGCTGTATATGAGCCCCTGCTTAAGAAAAAAGTTCTCTTTGTAACGTGACTTTATTGTGGTTTGGTGCAGCTTAAGTTTAGGGATGGGAAAGGAGTACTGTTATAGTAAAACTCAAAGTTTTACCTAACTAAACACAGCTCCTTATTTTTTTCTTTTAAAATTTAACTTTATTTCATGTGCTTTGTTGTGAGGGTGTCAGATCCCCAGAACAGGAGTTTCCATGGTTCTTGTAAGGATTCAGGCATTATGCTGGCCTGCCCCTGCCACCTGGCAGAATGCACTCAGGCAGTACCCTGGTCAGCCCAGGGTTCCATGGCTGTGTAGTCTCTGTGCAGTTGCAAAGGACCCCTTTAAAAGAAAGACCGTGCCCACTTATGCTCTCTTGCTCTTTCTGCTCTTTCCGCCCCTCTTCTTCTTCTTCTTCTTCTTCTTCTTCTTCTTCTTCTTCTTCTTCTTCTTCTTCTTCTTCTTTTTTTTTTTTTTTTGAGACAGGGTTTCTCTGTATTGTTTTGGAATCTGTCCTGGAACTCACTTTGTAGACGAGGCTGGCCTCGAACTCACAGAGAGATTTGCCTGCCTCTGCCTCCTGAGTGCTGGGATTAAAGGTGTTCGCCACCAACGCCCAGCTTTTTGTTTTGTTTTGTTTTTCGAGACAGCTCTGTGGCTTTGGAGCCTGTCCTGGAGCCCGCTCTGTAGCCCAGGCTGGCCTCGAACTCACAGAGATCCACCTACCTCTGACTCCCGAGTGCTGGGATTTAAGGCGAGCACCACCAATGCCCAGTCTGCCTCTCCTCTTCTTTCTGCTTTCCTGCTCTTCTCTCTCTCTGCTCTCCTGTTTTTGCTCCTGTCTCCCTCTTCTCTTCTGTCCTCTCTGTCTCTTTACCTCTCTTTCCTTCCCCCTCCCTCCCCTTTCTAATAAAACTTCTCACTCAAGCTCTGCCATAGAATCTGCCATGGACCCCCACGCAGGACCCCCTTGTAGCTTTATCCTAGCATTGATGCAAAAGAAAAGCAGCTGTGAGCTGCATGTGGATGCTGGAATTGAACTCAGGACCCCTGGAAGAGCAGTTACTGCTCTCAACCACTGAGCCATCTCTCCAGCCCCTCATTTGTTATTTTTAGCCTCTTTGAGATGTCCTTAGGAAAACATTTCAGTGTTTCTATACTCAATTTTAGCTTCGTCAAGTGTGCTCAGGGTTTTGCTTTGTTTTATTTTTGTTTGGCTTGGTTTTTAATTTTCGCGTTTATTTTGTGTGTGTGTTCACACATATATATGTATTGGAGAGTACGTGGCATTGAATGTGTGTGGAGGTAAGAAGACATCTTGTGGGAGTCTGCATTCTGTCTTTCCATCATGTGAGTCCTGGGGCTTGAATGTGAGTCATTAAGTTTGGTGCCCAGCGCCTTTACCAGCTGAGCCAACTCACAAACCCTCGGTTGCGTTTTTTTTTGACTCAGCAGGAATGGCAAACTAGATCCCAAGGTGTCCCTTAGTTTTTCCTGTTACTATACCCTGCCTCAAGATCAGAGCCCGTTTCGCTGTCTACAGCAGGGGCAAGCTTTACTTCCCAGGTGAGAGCTAGTGCAAACTAGTTTAAGGGGGACCACTACTTAGGGGCTTCTCTTATTTTCATTCCATATGCAAATGCTGTGGAATTCCACAGGGGCAGGGAAATCAATTAGGGAATACATCCCCCGCCCCCGCCGTGCAGAAATTAGAAATGGGCTATGCGAGGGCCCTGGTTCTGCCTACAGGCCACAAGAGGGCATCAGATTGAATTGTAGATGGTTGTGAGCCACCATGTGGTTGCTGGGAACTGAATTCAGGACCCCTGGAAGAGCTATCAATGCTCTTAACCTCTAAGCCATCTCTCCAGCCCCGAGTTAATGATTTTAGGGGGGGGATGTTGAGACAGGGTTTCTCTGTGGCCTTGGAGGCTGTCCTGGAACTCACTCTGTAGACTAGGATTGCCACAGAACCACAGAGATCCACCTGCCTCTGCCTCCTGAGTGCTGGGATTAAAGGTGTGTGCCACCAACGTCCAGCCCCTAAATTAATGATTATGTAGACAGTGTTCTGCCTGCATGTATGTTTGCACACCAGAAGAGGGCACTAGATCTCATTATAGATGGTTGTGAGCCACCATGTGGTTGCTAGGAATCAAACTCCCGACCCATGGAAGAGCGAGCAGTCAGTGCTCTTAACCTCCAAGCCATCTCTCCAGCCCGAGCAGCCAGTATTCTTAACCTCTGAGCCATCTTTCCAGTTCCCCTGAGTTAAAGATTAAAGAATAACAGAGACTTACTAGCTGGCTGCATGTACAGCCACCCCCAAGTTCCTCCATAGTTGTTGAGGGTAGTGACTTTAAGGACACCTGCCTTCTGCAGATAGCATGGGAACTGTGGATTAGAAACTTTAGGAAGACTTGTCTACTGTTGGTCCAAGCAACATGGAGAAGGTCGATTCCATTGTCCTCTTGTCCATGATCTGGAGTCCTTTGCAGCTGTTGTGGTGAAAGGCAGGATTGCTCAGTGGCTAGTGTTACCACTTTTGTGGGTGGAGTTTCTTCAGTGCCCATCACTCTTGGAGGAAATGGTGTGGGGCCAGCAGCTGGCCTGTCTCTCTGTTCTAAAAAGTTTTAAATGAAACATTTTAAATGCCATATTCTCTAGATCTCTGAGCATTTGAGGGCTTGTCTGTCAGCCTCCCTCCCCATGTGGGTGCTGGGTTCTGCAAGGGTCACAAATGGCTCAACTGAGCCGTCTCTTCACCCTCTCCACCTTACTCTTTGGCAGTATCTATCTAGGACCCTGAGTTCTTCAAATGCCTAGACTGGCTGATTTAGGAACTCCTGGGATCTGTCTGTGTCTGCCTCCCTGTTGCTGGGGTTACAAGCATGTACCTCCCTCAGTAACCATTTGATGGATCTTCAGACAGAATCATCCATGCACTGGGCCGAGAAGAACGGCAGGAGGAAAGAAGCTCAAGGTCACCCTGAACTCCATGAAACAGTGTCTCAACAATACAACCACACCTCACGAGCAGGTGCCACAGTTACTCCTGAGCGAGCACTAGAGCAAGTTCCTCTGTTGCTCCTTACAGCAAAGAACTGTTCGTGTTTCATGACAGTCACTGCCAGAGGAGTTAATAATAAGCAAGCTTTGTATTTTGTCCTGGGGGACATATTCTGAGGTAAGCTGACCCAAGAACCAGGCATAATCGGCTGTCCTCTATCGAGGCACTGCTCTAGCTGTTCAGTCGGGATTGGTGGAGGACATAGGCAGCAGCATGAAAATAAAGAGACTGACATCTACAGAAACACATTGTCTTTTCGTTAGAACAATGGAGGGCAGAAGGCTGTCCAGGGGAATGGAGATTGTGCACCCTGGCTCAAGGGCCTGAAAGGGAACTCTTGGGGTAGAAGATACCATCTGTAGGTCTATTGCCCAGCAGTCTCAAAGTTGTACCTACAAATCCAGGGATTCTCTTGTTTCCCTCCAAGTGCTGGAACTCAGATACCACTTCTGTCTCTTTCTCTCTCTCCAGGCTCTCTCACTATGTAATAACCTTGACTGTCCTAAAACTCGATATGTATGTAGACCAGGCTGACCTCAAACTCAACTGCCTCTGCTTCTTGGGTGTTGAAATTAAACTTGTGTGTCACCATGCTTGGTTTAATTAGAATTTCTTTTCTTTTCTTTTCTTTTTTAAGATTATGCATAGTGTTCTGCCTGCATGTGCCCCTGAATGCCAGAAGATGGCACCAGATATCATTACAGATGGCTGTGAGCCATCATGGCTGTGATTGCTAGGAATTGAACTCAGGGCAGTCAGTGCTCTTAACCACTGAGCCATCTCTCCAGCCTCTTCTTTTCCTTTTTGTGATGGTGGGGATTGCACAAGCTAGACAGGAGCTCTGCTACTGACCTACACCTTATTTTTTTCCCCCCGAGACAGGGTTTCTCTGTATTGTTTTGGAGGTTGTCCTGGAACTCACTCTGTAGACCAGGCTGGCCTCAAACTCACAGAGATCCGCCTGCCTCTGCCTCCAGAGCACTGGGATTAAAGGTGTGTGCCACCAATGCCTGGCTTCTTTCTTTTTGAAACAAGGTCTATCTCTGTAGCCTTGGGTGTCCTGGAACTCTATGTAGACCAGGCTGTCCTCAACATCGTAGAGATTCACCTGCCTCTGACTCCTCAGTGCTGGGAGCACAGATATGGGACACTATGTCTCTCAGTCCGACTTCTGTGTACTTTTTTCTTTAAAATTTTTTTTATTGTTTATGTGCATCAGTGTTTTGTCTGCATGTATGTCTGTGTGAGGGTGTTAGATCATGAAGTTATAGACATTCGTGAGCTGCCATGTGGGTACTGGGATTTGAACCTGGGGTTCTCTGGAAGAGCAGTCAGTGCTCTTAAACAATTGGGCCATTTCTCCAGCCCCCAGTGTGCTTCTTTTCAAACGAGGCTCAAGTTCAAGAGTTGTAAAAAAGGAAGTGATTTGTTTTCAAAGTTGTCACATCAAATTTGTAGTTCAGTGAAAGTTCACAGTAAATGTAAGGAATTGTTGATATTGATTCATGTACACACACATGCACACAAAGTGGATCTTGTTATATAGCTCTAGCTACTCTGGAATTCACAACATAGAACAAACTTGCCTTGAATTTGCACATGCTGAGATTAAAGGCATGGGCTGCTGTGCCTGAACTTGAGGCAGAGTATAATTTAAGAGAATGGAGTATATTATTCTGAGAGGCCTCCACTGGGACTGCCCCTGTCAGGTAAGAGCCAGGCCAACTCTGTGTGTATGGTGAGGGGTGGGGCAAGCTCTCCCTTTGCATTGGCCTTCGAGAGGGGGGAGAGGTCAGCACTCCAGTGGGCATCAACACAGACTCCAGCTGCGGTAGGGACATGGATTCAGACATGACCCTCTGGCTAGGCTGAGTTTCCTTTTAATTTAGTCACAGAATGTCAATTTCAGACATCAGAAAACAAATTCAGAACACTGAAAACAAACCTAGCTATCTGGGTGGTGGCATCAGCACACACCTTTAATCCCAGAAAAAAAAATAACTCACATAATTTATTGTTCAAGACTAGCCTAGTCTATTGTAAAAAAATTAAATTTTTTTTGTGAGTGTGTGGAAGCATGCATGTGGAGGCCAGAGGATAACTTGTTGGGGAAAGTTGGTTTTCTCGTTTAACCCTTGTGGGTCCTGGGAACAGAACTCAGGTTTCCAGGTTTGGTAGCAAGCATTTTGACTTGTGGAGCCATCTTTCCGGCCTTTAATTTTTGGTTTTTAAAGTGTTTTTAGGTTTATTTATGTGTAAGTATGTATGTGTACAATGTATGTGCCTGGTGCTCATGGATTTATAGATGGTTGTATGAAGTGAGAAAACATTTGCTAAATCTTGACCCAGTCTTGGGCTAAAACTGAGGCCAGCCTGACCTTCGGGCATGTATGGCACTTGACAGGCTTTCTGCTTCCCTCCCTGATCAAACACAAATACCATGGTGACACAACTGTGCCCTATTCTTATTAAAAGTTCGTATCCTGTCATGCTTGCTAACAGCCATTGAAGCTATGTCAACAGGATGTACCAAACTTGTGGTTTTTACCTTTATAAACCCCTTGCTCAGCAGGGCTGTGGTAATGCAGGACTTTAATCCCAGCACTCCAGAGGTAGGCACATCTCTACGAGTTAGAGGCCAACTCTTGGTTTAGGTTCCAGTTCCAGAACAAACAGAAATGAGATCCTGCCTCAAAAAACCAACTAACCAACCACCACCAAAAAAGATGAAGTGATTCAAAGGGGAAAATAACATAACTCTTCCCCTCCAACCCCAACTTGGGGCCACCTCTAGACTTGCAGCTATAAGAGTGCATGGCCCCAGCTGGGTCTGTATGGCTCAATAAAACTTTCAGATTCATAGGGACTCATCCTGGTCTCCTTATCTTGGATGAGAATAGCCTGACTACTAGTGATTGACTATATACAAGTTGAGAACCAAACTCTGCAAGAACAGTAGGTATTCCCAACTTGAGCCAAATCTTCAGTTCCCACCTTTAGCTGTTGTTAAACCAACCTCATGTCAGACCTCAGTATTTGGTGATTTCATGAGACATTCTGTTTTTTGGATTCCAGCTTTGTGTGTACTTACAACTTTTTGTGACATTATCTTAGCACTTTGGCCCAGGCTGGCCTAGAACTCACCCTGATAATCTTCCTCCTGCCTTAGCTTCCTAAGAGGTGGAACTAGGGATGTGAGCCACCACATCCTGCTTTTTTTGTTTGTTTTTGTTTTCCAAGATAGGGTTTCTCTGTGTAACAGTTCTGGCTGTCCTGGAAGTCACCGTGTAGAACAGGCTGGCCTTGAATTCAGAGAAATTAACTTGCCCCTCTCCAGAGTGGTGGGACTCAAGGTGTCACCACTGCCTAGTCCACCCAGCTTTTAGTCCATTCTGTACTTTAAAAACACTTAGCTGGGGGCTAGAGAGATGGCTCAGAGGTTAAGAGCACTGACTGCTCTTCCAGAGGACCTGAGTTCAATTCCCAGTACCCACAAGGTGGCTCACAACCATCTGTAATGATATCTGGCGCCCTCTTCTGACATGCAAATATGAATGCAGACAAAATATTGCATACATAATAAATAAATCTTAAAAAAAAAAAAACTTAGGCCGGGCGTTGGTGGTGCACGCCTTTAATCCCAGCACTTGGGAGGCAGAGGCAGGCGGATCTCTGTGAGTTCGAGACCAGCCTGGACTACCAAGCGAGTTCCAGGACAGCCTCCAAAGCCACAGAGAAACCCGAAGAAGAAAAAAACTAACAACAACAACAAAAAAACCTTAGCTGGACTTTGGTGGTACACGCCTTTAATCCCAGCACTTGGGAGGCAGAGGCAGGCAGGCCTCTGCCAGTTCAAGACTTACAAGAGCTAGTTCCAGGACAGCCTCCAAAGCCATAGAGAAACCTGCCCCACCCAAAAAAACCCCAAAATCAAACAAAAAAAAACCCTTAAATGGTGGCTCAGGGGGTAGAGGTACTTGCGGCCAAGTTGACAAATGAGCTCAGTTCCTAGGATCCACATGGTATAAGGAGAGAACTGACTTCCCGACATCCTTGAAGTTGTTTTCTGATCTCCATGAGTTCACAGTAGCATACACATACCCCTCCCCCAAACATACAGTACACTTAAAAAAAAAAGTATCTTGAGACAGGGTCTATTACATAGCTCTGTCTTTCTAGGACCACTTTGTAGACTAGGTTGGCTTCAACATTAGAGATCCACCTACTTGAACCTCCTGATTAATGGAAGTAAAGGTGTATACCAACATGAAGGCTTCTACCATCCTTTGTTTTTTCGACACAGGGTCTCTCTGTAGTTTTGGAGACTTGTCTTAGAACTCTTTCTGAAGACCATGCTGGCCTTGAACTCAGAGATTCACCTACCTCTGACTCCTGAGTGCTGGGATCAAAGGCGTGTGCTATCACCAACCAGCGACATTCCTTTTAAATATAACTTTTGTAATGCTTCAGGACATGTCTCACCAATTCAGATACCAGTGAAGAGAGGGAAAACCACTTTCAGGGACCTTTGATGAGAAACCATCTTGTTGTTTGCCATTTTTACTGCTGTTCTCATCCATTCCTTTCCTGTCCTTTTTAGGACAGGTTCCGAAGTCACAGAGAACACTGTCTCACCCCCCCCCCAGGAATATCTTTTTAAAATGTTCAATTTTTAGAATGAAGATGGCTTAGTAGTACAGTGATAGCTGGTCTAGTGTCAGGCTCTATGCCCAGCATAGCAAACTAACACCACCCACACCAACCTACCTCAGAGTCAAATGCAAGAGGTTATTGCAAATATGGAATTATTCTCATACTGTGCATTTATGTGTTTACACTAGGATCTCATTCTCAAGATTCTATCCAATTCGAGTAACTCCCTAGCCCCTGATGTTGAGCACTTCTTGTCCCAAATACTTAGCTGAGATATTAAAATTCAAATAGAAACTGTCAGATCGGAGTTTCCAAAAGGGCAAGAATTCTATATTTGATTTGGTTTTATATAGTTCTGAGGTAGGGTCTTTTAGTCCAGGCTAGCCTCAAATTTGATAGTTAAAGATGACCTTGAACTCTAGATCCTGCCCATAAGTTGTAGATTCACAGGCACACACATACCAATATACTTTGCTCCAGTTCTTAAAACAAAAACAAAAAAATGGGATGGGAAGGATGGAACCAGAAAATCATATATACTTGGCTACCTGGCACTTACTTTGGAGGTCATAGTTTGAGGTCACCTTGGTTACAGAGGGAATTCCAGACCAGCCTGAGCTACAGACTGTGTTCTAATAAAAAAACAAATGTGAGGATTATTTGAAATTCCTTTTCTAGTAGTTATCCTTGAAGTATTCCAACTTTGGGAAAGCATCAATAGGCTCTGTAGAAGTCAAATGTACTTTTACAGACATTGTAAAGGAACAGATGAAATGCTGAAGTGAATTTTCACACTAACTTACCCCTCAAAACAGGGGACTTTCCAGATTTAAAATCAAGACCCACTGTTCAGGTCGTCAGACATGAAGACATGCTGGGTGGACCTATTATCAACATTCCTCTTAAAAACAATTCAGGGGCCAGGAATGTGGCTCAGTGATACAGCACTTGCCTATATATTTGAGGCCCTGCATTCCACCCCTAGCAATATAGGGGGCAAATGGGTTTTAGGTCTTAGAAACCCTATTTTAATAAATAAAAGAAAAACAGAAATTTTAATTTATAAAGTTTTATTTTGTATATGTGCTAGATCTTACGAACTGCGGACAATCTTTTATGTCAGTCTGTTGGCTTGTAAAAGGCTAAGAAGTATGTGAGATTTGGGTGGTGAAATTTCCTTTTGGGAACCCCAATTCCAAAAGAAAAAAAATTGCACTCATTAAGTGACTTTAAAATGTGGTTCACCTTCCCCCTTACACCTGGAAGTTTGGAGGACAAGTGCTACATACTTCTGCAAACACAAAATAAGTTAGAAATACAATCGGCAGCAAGTTCTTAATACATTCAGCACTTTTGTAGTGACTTATCACACCCGAAACCTTATTTTCAATATGCAACACTCAGGTAGGTGCAGGACCAGTTCTTGTTGGGCCCTATGATAAAACCAGTACTGAGAATGGTTTTGTTGGTAACACAAAAGCTGGGGCAAAGGGTGCTGTTTTCCTTTATCAGCAGTCTGTATGTCCTCGTACCTTCAAACTAGAAATCAAAACTGGGCACTTATCCCCCAAAAGGCAATTTTTCTAAAATTCTAAATAAGGCAGGATATAGCCACCAAATTAACCAGAAAAAATCAACAAAATAAAATAGTCCATGGGAGAACATAACCTGGAAAAAATACTAATAAAAACCCGAAGAACTATTCCAAAGTAGTCACCTGAATATTCAGACTGTTACTTTCCTTTATAAAAGTAATTCAAATAAAAAAGGCTCCTCATCATTTTAACCAATGAGGATTAAAGACTTATGTTGTTAATGTTCACTAATAAAAGATAAACATGAAAATAGAAAACATTTGAATAATTCTAGGTCTGTATAATTATAGCTGAGACAAAAAAGCTGGGAGATTATCACTGAGAAAAATCAATGAAAAGAAACAAAGCCCAAATATGATTATGTTTATATTTCTGCCTCTGTGACGCTGAACATGAGAATTTGTTTGGTGGAGGGCTTAGAAACAGCAGCAATATGGTGTTTACCAAGTTGTACATGGAAATACTTAGATCCGACTGGGCAAAGTCCCAGTTCATATAGTTTCACAACTAAAATCTCTTCAACCTTTATGTTAACAGATTCTACTGTCTTCAATAGAGTAATCATGCCATTTAGAAACGTGGGAGTTTTTCAAAGGAAGACTAGTGATTCTGCAACAAACATTTAAAGGAGGAAACATATGGCTCAAAAGAATTAGTTGAGAGAATCAAATAATTTTTAGGCACTTTAAGACTTGAAATTTAAAACGTGCCACTTGTTTTAGAGAAAGACCTCAAAATCACCACTATGTTGCTCTTACAATAACATGCATCTTAAAATTTCCTGTTATACATTAATGCTTGAAGAGTTAAATATAGAAAATAATTTGCACAAACAAACAAAAATAACTCTGTTCATTTTCCCTCACTCATGGTCACAACACAGACCTCAAATGGAGGGAAACATGACTCAGAAGCCCTCATTAGGAACTGGTGGGCTTATATACACTCAAAGCAACTAATGGGAAGGGAGGAATCCCCCCATGACAAAAAATTCACAGCCTTTGAAAAATGTCAAGTTTTCTCTTATCTAGGAAGTCACTAAGTTTTATGTATTTCATAATTTCATTGTTAAGGAGCAGAAAATATCAACTTGTCTGTCAGATGGTAAGATAATGTAACTAGTACCAGTTACTCATCCAAACAAAGCTAACCTATTTCACTACGTGAGGAACTTTGAAATCTTCCAGTTGGAAAGGCAAACACTGTACAACCTTTGCTCAAACTTCAATTCAGGCTGGAGGTGCAGTTCAGTGGTAGTGCACTTGCCTGGAGTGCTTGAGGCCCTGAATCCCCAGCAATACAAAAACCAAAACCAAAAACAAAAAAAAGCAAAATCTGATGTAAACAGAATCTGTCTAGTGTCAAAAGTTGCTAAAATTACAGGAAGCCTAGAAGCAGGACTGTGGAATACTGCAAATAATATACCCAAAGCTTTATCTTAAATACTGCCCCTTTTAAATCACAAAATAACATGAATGCTCAATTTTGCTTCTGCTTTGACCAGTGCCAACTACAGCCTGCCAACATTTTCCTATCAACTGAAATGTAAAAAATACAACCAAGCTTGTGCTCATTAAATACACACGTATATAAAAAAAATACAAAAAGTACAAGATTGATTGTTAGGGGAACTTTTACAGCATCAACAGCCTGTTCTCCAAGTCTTTAGTAAGGAGCCAATCTTTCTGTGCACAAAATATGCAGTCTTAAAAAAAGAGGGATAAAAAGAAGGTACCAAAACTCCAAACACACCACAGGACAAAAGTTCTTCTTAAATCAAATTCTATTTGCGAATTCAGCAAAATAATTTCTATAAAATAAAACAGCAAAATATTTAAATAGAGTGGGCTGTATCTGTTTGCAGGGGTATTTGGTTTTAGACAGTTTCCAAAAATTACACACATTCAAGTCACCAATTGTCTTTGAAATACAGTATTAACTGATGAATTCCTTTATCTTCATTCAAATTGTTTATTCTAAAATTGTGATACCTCAATTATATTAACTACCAGTAATTTTTTTATTTTTAAATTAAACCCTGCTTTGAATGTTTAAAATTTTTGGAATGGAAAAGGAGCTAGGATAATTCTTGCTTTCAAGTAAAATTATGACTGAGCAGAGAATCAGTCAGACATCTTGGTGCAGAGGTACTCCAAAGACTGTGGGGTTCTGACTTCTGCATCACCGGGGTCCAGCAGAAGGACGGTTTAAGAGTTACTTAGTAAGCTCTACCAAAGAACAAAACAAGCACACCAAATACAGTCTTCTACTAGGCTCCAGTCAGCATCCTGGCATAGCAAATTTTTGCATGTTTTAAAATCTTTCAAAATTCCTACCACTAAATCGTAAATTTAAGTGTTCTTTATTTTACCCAGAGATCTGCACTGTCAAACGAGAAGGAACATGTGTGCAATTGAGAACTGCCTGCTTGCCACAGTTATCCCCTCAGCCTGTATTTTATAGTCTAGGGTTTAAGAAGGAAAGCTCCGAGCAATGCAGCCTCCATGTCAGGACAACTGCAGTCATTATGGTAATATTTCCTCATTGGCTACACTAACTTGTGTGAAGCCATGCTAAATGTTACAGCATATCTATAGCTTCAAAGTGATTAACCTAACATCAGAATAAAAAGGCAATGAAAAAGATCTAGAAACATAGTACATCACCAATTTTCCACATCAACCAAATAATTAAAAGGTAACCAGCCTTACATTGCTCATAAAATTGACTCCAGTGGTAAAGAACGAACACGAAACTATTGGTGTGACATGAATGGGTTGTTTTGTTGCTGTTGGTTTACTTTTTGTTTTTGTAAAGGAGGTGATCCAACTGCCACAAGGTAGGCAACACTGGCTGCAGAGTGCAGTGGGTATAACAAGAAAATTAATGTAGTTTTTGTAGATCTGTGAGTCTCATCAAGGAAAAAAAAGTTTCTTGCTTAAGAATTAACAGTCAAACATTAATATACTATATACACCTTTGCCATTTACACATTAGCATCAGGCCATTTATTACAAAACACTATACACTTCCACTGCAGGCTGGTTATATATTGACAGCATATTTCTGCAGATAAGACAGTGAATAAACTCTCCTCTCCATGTTGATTAGGAATAGTTTTTCTAGTTTTAAATATTAGCCAGATACAGAAAAAATTGGACTGTAAGGCCTGGGTGCACAGTCTTGATGGAACCAGTTAATATGTGCATTTCACTGATCCTTAGTCTGAGGTGGGGACACTTCTTCACTGCCTTCATAATTTTCTTGTGCTCGTTGGCCAGTTCTCTGAGGGTTATTCATGTGATGTGCTGCTGGGCCTGTATATGGCTGTCCATGCACATGGTTATTCTGAAAGACAAGAGAATTCTGTGCATTATAATTTTTCCAGGGCTGGAGAAATGATTAGAGGTTAACACTGTGCACAGCACCCATGTCAGGTGGCTTATAACATAACTCCAGTCACAAGATCTGACACCCGAGTCTCTGCAATTGACACTCACTTGAATATATATACAATACCATAATTAAACACAAAATAGATATAGGAAAAAACAAACCTATCCAACAGCAAGCACACTTTAAAACCATGAGTTGAAATTGGTGGCAATGCAACATTTTGTTTTATTCTTAGGATTAACCTTTAAACACACTTGCCTAATGATGAAAACTGGTTGAAAAAGAAAAACCTTACGGGTAAATACAAACTTTGGGACCCTAAAGACTGGGTAGGTCTGTATAAATCTTTGTCCAAAGTGATTTTTAGTGTCAAATATGTAAATTTAGGGACTAGAGACAGCTCAGTGGTTAAGAGCACAGGCTGCTCTTATAAAGGAACTAGATTTGATTTCCCGCACTCACATAGTGGCTCACAACCATCTTTAACTCCAGTTCCAGGGCTTCCAGCTCATTTTATACATGCTGAGAAAAGACTATTAATAGACATTAAATAAGAAAAAAGTAAATGCCATTATTAGTACATGTATAGGTATATATATCATAGAATGTATGTGAAGGAGTTATCTTCTTCTACTGTAATGGTCCTAGAGACTGAACTCAGGTGGGGCTTGTATGGCAAGAGTCTTTACCCACTGACCCATTTTACCACCCTAGTGCCAAAAATTTAGGTGTAAGCCTGACAAATTAAAATTCCCCATTACTATTCTTGGTTTAGTTTTCATAAAGAATGATGTGAGGGCTAGCCTACATGATGAATGCTGTCTCTTTCACAGGATAAACCTGATTTAACCATGACCTGAAATCCACAGGTGCACTTGCTTATACAGACAGAATTATTAATGTTAACTATTAATGCTACTGAAGTCACAACAAGGCTGAAGAAAAAGTAACCAGGCTAGATTAATATATGAGCTGGCCTTGAAACCCACTGTGTTGCCTTGCCTGGTGATTCAAGCCTTTAATCCCAGCACTCAGGGGGCAGAGGTAGGCGGATGTCTGAATTAGAGGTCAGCCTGGGCTATACAGAGAAACCCTGTCTCTACAAACAAAAAAAACCCCACTTTGTCAGCCATGCTGTCTCTACCTCTCCCGGTAGTGGAATTACAGATATGTGCCGCAGCAAATTTTTTTTCATCTTTTTAAATGCCTGAACCTGACAGGGTAAGGTTCTTTATAATCCCAAAAGCCAGGCCAAGATTTTAGGCTTAATGTTCTATTATTCTAGATTATGAAAATAAGCACTAATCATTCTTTGTGGTTTCACTTATACCCTAAAATATAAGGCTGCTTTCAGCGCTGTTCTCATGGCATGCTTTGCAGACCAGCAACACTTGGGAATTTACAGACTGTCAACAGATCTCAAGTCCCTATTCCCCAAAAGACCACATTCTTAATATGTATCAAACTCAGATATTTGCCCATCTCTGTCTCCTGAGTGCTGGGACTAAAGGTAAGTCATATACTCTTGATGAATTCTAACGCTTTTGTACCGTGTTAGGAACCGATGTCCATTTGTGTACTACTCCCACCTCAAAACATTTGGTCACATCCACATTTTATGAATGTTCCCATTTAGGATATTATCTCTTTACCTACTTTTGTAATTTGACAATTAATCACCTGTAGAAATATGCCAAATTCCCCATTAATTTTTACTGTCAACCTAATTCCAGGTAATTAAGCAACATTATTTCATTGCCATATATCTTTGTGTTTTCAGAATCCACTTGCAGTCTTAGCCTAAGGAGTGTCACCATAATCCTTCACACTAAGAAAGGATTATCATTTTTTTTGCTCAGAAAAATCATGCAATTTTACTCACACTCTATATAAGACATACCTATCTGGTAAAGGAACCGCATCACTGAGGCAAGTTAAATTTGCACTATGACCCCACTCCAAGCATTCTTTTGATGATGTACCCAGAGTTAGTTCAGATATCTCTGAGTTCACAGTCATGGTAAAAAGTCATCCTTTACAATTAAGCAAGAAATTGGTTCTAGAGCAGTGGTTCTCAATCTGTGGTTGCAACCCCTGGGGGTGGTCCAATTGATTCACAGGGGTCACATATCAGATATTTATGAGTCGTAACAGTAGCAAAATTACAGTTATGAAGTGGCAACAAAAATAATTTTCTGATGGGGAGCAGCACAACTTGAGGAATTGTATTAAAGGGTTGAAGCATCAGGATGGTTGAGAACCACTGAAGAAGTTAACCCCACTATCTGACTCCCCGTTTACCTGCTGATATTGAGATCCAGGGGAATGGGGGTATAATGGGGCATCCTCTGGTGGAGGTGACTCATGCTCATCTGGGGCATCTTGGTCATCTGGTTCCTAATTTTAAAGAAAAAGAATTATGCAGGTAACATCGAATTCACTGCTGACTTTGCCTGTTGACTTAGGAACAACTTTTAAAAACCGTGTTATAGCCGGGTGGCGTGGCACACGCCTTTAATCCCAGCAGTCAGGAGGCAGAGGCAGGTGATCTCTGTGAGTTTGAGGCCAGCCTGGTCTACAAGATTGAGTTCCAGGACAGGCTCCAAAGCCACAGAGAAACCCTATCTTGAAAAACCAAACCAAAACAAAAACTGTGTTATAGTAATTCCTGCAATCTAAGGCTCAGGAAACCTCCCTAAATCACTGAGGGGGCAGAAGATTATAAGAGTCAGAGGAACATGATGTCTCTTGTGAGACTCTGTCTCCTCTCCTAGAAATGCCAGGGAAGCCACATCCATGAAGTTTCAACATCACGGCTGCCTAAACAGGGACACCAATATATTTACTAACATGGAAAGAGGAAAACTCATGAGAGTTCAAGCTTAGACAGAGAACTATAGGTAAAGAAAGAATGTTGAAAGCAGGAAAATTATATCCCCCAGACAGGGAAGAGTCACCCAATACCAAATGGTGAGTCCTAAAGTAATACACATATAAGTAACTATACACATTGAGCAGGTTATTTGTAGATTTAGGGAAATTTTACACACACACACACACACAGAAAAAATCTGAGTCAGAAGTAGGAGTACCTAAAAGGGGGGGGAAATAATGTGGTTATATTTTAATTTGAAAAAATTGACCTTCACATGTGCACACACATACAGAGTAAATGAATGTCAAAGGGGGTGGGGGGATAGGGCTGGAGAGATGACTCAAGAGGTAAAAGGCACTTGCTACTCTTCTAGAGGACCCAGCTCCAGGGGATCCAACATCCTTTCTTCTAACCTCCATGAGTACCAGGAAGGCACATGATACACAGACATACACGAAGACAAAACACTCATACGCATAAAGGCTTAAAGATTCCTAATTCGGATTCTATTAGAAATGCATTTCTGAGGTTATAGCACAGTTATTTCTCCTGAAAGAGACACCCTCATTAACATATCACTAAATATTAAGGCAAACACAACTCTAGTGAAGCCTTTAAGAAATAACACAAACCTGGCGTTGGTGGCGCACGCCTTTAATCCCAGCACTCGGGAGACAGAGGCAGGTGGATCTCTCTGAGTTCGAGGCCAGCCTGGACTATAGAGCGACAGCCTCATAACAATACAGAGAAACCCTGTCTTGAAAAACCAAAACCAAAACCAAAACAAACCAAAAACAAACAAAAAAACCATCAAAACAACAAAAAGAAATAACACTATTAATGCATAACCAGTGGCCTAATAGAGAATTACTTTGCTTTCTTCCATTTCTATCTCTTGTAGACTGGTGGCTTTTTTTACCTCCTCAGGACAGAGTTCACAAGCTTTTGCAAGTGTCATCCTAGCGCTATGTGATCTCTCCAAGAAATAGCCATTTGATGTTTCATTGCTTTGCACTGGGGGAGACCAATTGTTGTAAGTGTATTGAGGATTGCCAGTGTATGGTCTTCTTTCGAGCTCATCTCCAAGCCATTCCACCGCCCAGGTCCATTTCCTTTTAAGATCTCCATTGCCCTTCAAAAGTAAAACCATATACACACGTAAGAGGATTTGGAGTATCTCAAAGAAAACTTAAAATGGTAATCACCCTACAACCTCAGGATTCTGTTCTTTTTTCTTCTTGAAATAGAGTCTTGTAGCCCTGGCTGTCTAGTAACTGTTATACAGTTCAGGATGCTGTTGAACCTGTCATCTTCCCGCCTTAGCCTTGAATGTTAGGATTATAGATGTACACCCACCATACCTGGATTAAACAGGATCTTAATGTCATTTTTCCTTTCTTATTGTTTGTGGTGCTAGGGATTTAATGCCAAAGCTTTTTACATTCTGGGTAAGCAGTAATAATACACAGGAACTATAGCCTTAATCCTTTAAAACAGGATCTTAACTCTTGATTGAAATTTCGATGAAATTACAAGAAAACCACCCTCACCTGTAGGATCTGGTAAGCAACAGGACAGCTGCTAAAGAGAGCTACCATACATTTTATACACTGGTATGCTCTTTTTTGATAGTGATTCTTAGAACGCTGGATTGTGTCAAACAGCCCATCTCGGTCATCTGGAATTCCTTTAAGGGCATTATGAATTCTGAAAAACAATCAGAAGATAAAAACTTCTAAAATCTAATAGAAGCAAACTTTTATTATCTATTACATGCCACCCAGTAAATGTTTGTGAGTTCAGTTCTTTCGTGCTTGACAGTTAAGTGCTACTATTAAACCTTGGAGAAGATGACAAAATAAACTGCTTGCCTAGGGTTATACAGCTGCCAACCAGTCTGACTTAAATCTGTGCCCTTACTAACTTTTCAAAGTGCTTTTGTTATGAAGTTTACATACTTTACCAGAAGCAAAGTCAGGACACTCAAGAACACAAAATTAAACAAGTTCACAAATACCATAGTTGTAAATAATTTGCTTTATTTTCGTCTTTTGTTTTTGAGAAAGGGTCTCATTATGCAGCACAGAATGGCTTTGACCTCTCAATCTGACTGTCACAGCCTCCCAACTGCTGAGATTACATGCTTGTGGCACCATGCCCAGTGCCTGTTTATTTTGTTAGACATTACCTGCCAATAAACAAAATATGACATACCTGTAAGATAAGCTATCATTCAGTCATAAAAAGGAAATAAAATACCAATATGCTATAATATAAATGAACCTTGCAAACATTACACTGAAGGAAAGCATTAGACACAAAATGCTGAATGGTATAACTATTTTGGCAAAATGGTAATAGGTAAACTCACAGAAGAAAGACGATAATGGTTACTGGGGTGGGGAAGGACCAAGAGTGTCTAAACGGGTATAGGCTTCTTGCTGTTTGATCTAAGATATCACACATAAATTCTACTTTTCTTTTTGAAGGGGAGCAGTGCTGAGGGCGAGGGCCAGCCTAACCCATATTAGATAAGTGCTGTCACTAAGCCATCCCTCACCTTTACCTTCATTTTTGCCAACTGGCATGAAGTGCTAAAACATTACTTTTGTCATATCATGTTTTTTCCCACTAATATCAATAGCTTCCCAAATACCATCTTTAAGCAGTACTATCTTTGTGTTGCTTCCTCATGTCTAGTGATGCAGGACATATGGGAAGATGCTATAAATACTTATTGAGCTAAAAACACACAAACAAACAAACAAACAAACAAAAAACCCCTTATGAGATTTCTTTCCCTTCCTTGTTGCTGTTTTTTTTTTTCAAGACAGTGTTTCTCTGTGTAGGCTTGGCTGTCCTGGAACTCACTTTGTAGACCAGGCTGGCCTCTAACTCAGAGATTCATTTGTTCTCTATGAGATTATTTTCAAGCTTGAGTTAAAATGACTACATTATTTCTCACAGTTAATCCAACCTATGTTTTCATTATATTATATGTATAAAAATATACACTTTCCCCCTATTTTTTGAGAAAGGATTTTACTATGTAGCCTTTGCTGGCTTAGAACTCAAAGAGATCTACCTGCCTCTGCACAGTGCTGGGATCCATATATGCCATCACTTCCAAAAAGCTATACAATATTACAGTTTTGTTTTTTTTTTCAAGACAGGGTTTCTCTGTATTGTTTTGGAGGCTGCCCTGGAACTCGCTCTGTAGTCCAGGCTGGCCTCAAACTCAGAGATCCGCCTGCCTCTGCCTCCTGAGTGCTGGGAATAAAGATGTGCGCCACCAATGCCTAACCAATCTTACAGTTTTAAAAAGGAAAATACTAGAAAGGTACACTACAATATATGTATCACATATATACCTAGTGTCTTTAGCAGGTAGAAGGTGTCAGATCCCAGAAAACTGGAGTGACAGGGTTTTAAGACACTATGTGGGTGTTAGAAACTGAACCTTTCATCTCTAAAAGATGGCTGAGACATTTCTACAGCCCCAAGAATGGATAATTTAAAAATCAGTACATAAAGTGCTTTTGTTAGCTGCCTGTAATCATGCACAAAGGAGCAAATAAAAAGCTTCCCAGAAGTAGCAAAAGTGACCCCACCTTGTTTCACCTTCAAACTATGAACAAGTATCCTCTTTGCTGTTTTTTTTTTTTCCCGAAGCAGGGTTTCTCTGTATTGTTTTGGAGGTTGTCCTGGAACTCCCTCGGTAGACCAGGCTGGTCTCGAACTCACAGAGATCCGCCTGCCTCTGTCTCCAGAGCACTGGGATTAAAGGCGTGCACCACCAACACCCGACTTCCCCGTTGCTAGTTTTTTTTAAAAGATTTATTTATTTATTTGCTTATTTATTATGTATACAGTGTTCTGCCTACATGTATGCCTGCTGGACAGAAGGCACCAGGTCTCATTACAGATGGTTGTGAACCACCATGTGGTTGCTGGGAATTGAACTCAAGACCTTTGGAAGAGCAAGTCAGTACTTTTAACCTCTGAGCCATCTCTCCAGCCCCCCTCATTGCTGTTTTAAATGGCCTTGAAGGCCAGCACTGAAATACCCTAGTGCTGTCTAGTATTCCTCAACTGTGATGTATCTTACAGAAAATGTGTACTAGAAAAGTTCACATCAGGTGTGAGTTGTAAGTTGTTGGCTGTACATTCAATGTTAATGAGTTAGTACTACATTGTTTATTAAGATCACCAAACACATTCCTGTGTGTGTACCCTTACCGACTGAGTAGTCTTGCTGGCCGACCTTAAGGTTGGTCTCTTTTTACTTTTCTTTTTGAGACAGTCTCTCTGTAAGCCCTGTCTAGTCTGGAACGCAGAAATCCACCTGTCTTTGACTCCCAAGTGCTGGGATTAAAGGCATGCATCTCTATGTTTTGCTTACCTAAGGACTACCTTTAGGTAACTACATGTTTGTGCCATGAGGTTAGTTCTAAAACTAATATAATCTAAATGTAAAATAGTCCTTGGTAATCCTTGGGCTTAAATGAATTCCTATGTATACAAAGTTTATTGATGGTTTGTTTTAATTAAAAGCCCATTCAGTTAAATGTTAAAAGACTATTTACCTGTGAGTCTGCCAGGAGTCTTCAATCAGTAAGATTTGCAAAAGCAGATCCAAATAGGGGCGGAGTTCATAAGTATAGGAATATGCAACCTAGAAATAGGGAAGACACAGTGAGTAATGGATAAATGGGTAACAAATCATCAAGTCATAGAGATTTAGCAATGGTTATGTTCTTAACCTGCCAAAGAAGTTCACTGAGGACGGTAGATGAGAACTGAGGATTCTCCCAGCAGCAAAAGCGAAGCAATTTGACGGTCTCATCAGAGTTACTGCAGTCTTCGATAATTTTCTTCACATAACTTGTTCTCACAAATAAAATGTCTACCACATTTTGTTGAATTGGCATTATAGGTTGTGATAAATTAGGATCACCAAAAGGATTTGGAAGAGAAGGATTACCTACAATACAGATTTGTCACCAATGAACAACCAACAAGCTTCTCTACAGTAACAATGCAGATAACCTCATAAATTTGTTTTAGAAAAGTAAGCTGTAGAGGCCAAGTTTCCTAAGCATAATGAAGAAAAGCAGTACTATGCATTACAATGATGATGTATACTAATCATGAAAAATTTCACATATTTAACCCAGTAGAAAGCAGGAAAAGACTCATATTAATCATGTGAAAAAGGTACAGGACTTCAAATATTATAAAATATTGCAAACATGGACCTTCCTTAACACCCTTACTTTGTATTTAATTATATTCCAGTATTACATTTAATCTAGTTCTGATCTGACCCAGAGTATTCAAAACTATTGGCAAGAATACATTACCATTGATTGAAGACTGCATTCTTGAGGAGACATTGCAACAGCGGATTAGCTGTGACACTACTGAGTATAATTTGCCTAATTCAGCATACTGATATTTAATTGGAGGACCAGGACCTTCATCTAAGGACACAAGCATAAAGGTAGCAGGTACACTCAGTTTCAGCAGCTGTGTCTTCTCTGCCACTCCTATAGTCAAAAAGAGACAGGAAACAGGCAGAGAAGGAGAAAAATGGGGAAGGAAACATTAGCATGGAAAGAATTTTGTGAAAACCAGCAGTTATCATTTCCTCGATCTTATGTGTATTCATCATGAACATGTCTGTGAAGACCAAAGTTTTGTTGAGAATCTTCCTCAAAAGCTCTTCTACCTTATCCTCTGTGGCAAGTTCCCTCAGAACTAGAACTTGCAGAGAGAGTTCACCTTACTAGCCAGCTTGCTTTGCAGATCCCTTGTCTCAACCTTTTCAGGCTGGAATTACAGGCAAACTGTCATATCCCACATGAGTTCTGAGAATGAGTTAAATTATTTTTTTTTTTTTTGGTTTTTCAAGACAGGGTTTCTCTGTGGCTTTGGAGGCTGTCCTGGAAGTAGGTCTTGTAGACCAGGCCAGCCTCGAACTCACAGAGATACGCCTGTCTCTGCCTCCCGAGTGCTGGGATTAAAGGCATGAGCCACCAACGCCTGGCGAGTTAAATTCTTACATATTGTTTTTACTTGGACTCCGACTTATTTAACTAGGATAAGAAATTTGCCACTTTAGCAGTTTCAATATTGAATTCTATACAAAACATTGACCATTTGACTCTGAGTATGTAGACAGGACAGGGAAGACCCTATAGCCTGGAAAATTTAAAGTTTAGATGAGAACTAGCCTGTAGCTCCTATTCTAAGAGTGCCTAAAGTGAGAAATAGGGTTGTGATATGCAGTATAGGCTGGAGAACACAACCAACCACAGAGACAAATGAGAAGTAAAGAGGGCCATGAATCATAAGTATTACTTGGGCATAGAACTCAAATTTCAATGTAAAAGTTGTGTGTATGTGTTTTTTTTTCCCCCGAGACAGGGTTTCTCTGTATTGTTTTGGAGCCTGTCCTGGAACTCACTCGGTAGACCAGGCTGGTATCAAACTCACAGTGATCCGCCTGCCTCTGCCTCCCGAGTGCTGGATTAAAGGCATGCGCCACCAACACCCGGTTGTGTGTATGTGTTTTTTTTGGCAAACTTTTAAATACATTATTAAAATAATTCTCTAAGTTTCTGAATCAGTTCTGAATATGGTCAAATAGAACTATCACTATTACAGAATTTGTCAATAGTTACTTTAAGGTCAGTAGTGATAACAACAACTTACTGGATATGGATACATATACACACACATGTATACATAAATATACTCCTTCTCCAAGATAGGGTTTTTCTGTGTAGCTTTGGCTATCCTGGAACTCAGAAATCAACCTGCCTCTGCTGTGCTGTGATTAAAGGTGTGTGACACCATTACCCAGCTTGCAATTTTTATATTTCTATTATAATAGGACAAGTATCTCCTGTCCAAGATAATTAAAATAAATACCAAAACCCAAGAATTATGTTACTTGTTTTTGAGATACAATCACTTTGTCACTCTGGCTGGTCTGAAACTCACAGATCAGTCTGCCTCCCTAGTGCTAAAATTAAAAGTGTAACCCCACATTTTAGCTCTGGAAATGCACATGTTCGTGGTAGACAAGTGTTCTCCCCCAATTCAATCTTTTGCAACAAAATAAAAGAGTGGAAGACAATAGTACAGATCTAGTAGTAACTAAAAAAGAATGAGCAGGTGACATTAATATTAGAAAGAGCAAGCTACTTTGAGAACGGAAGCTGTCAAACAGATGTAGCACTGTTCCAAGGGATCCAACATCCTAATACAGACATATATGCAGTCAAAATACCAATGTATATAAAATAATAAAGCAGAAAGATGCAGTATCATTGCTTAAGGAGGCAAAATTTAACAGAATTTCATTTGTGTTTACCAGAGAAATACGAGGCACACAGGGGAAAAATTCTGTATCTGGAAGTTTGATACAAAGAAAAAAAAATCTTTGTATTTCATCATTTGACCTTCTGAATGTCCTTATCATTTAACATAACACTGTAACAGAGATCATGAAAATTTCAATTCTTACCTAAATTGGCATACATTACAAACAAGTTGAAATACTGCTGTAAATGGCGTCCATGCTCTGAAACTTCCCTCCTCAACAGATTTAGTACTGCTCTTAGTAAGTGGTCACTCAAGCTTAAGTTGTCATAAGCCTGTAAAGGAGAAAACACTAATTCTAAGCAAAGTACAAAGATAATTATATTCCTGTAAAAAGGGGACATGTATGTGTATGTTGAACACAAGAATACTGTTCTGGAATGACTTATCACATGAACTCTACCCACCCTGCCTACCACCAGTAAATTGATCTTGTGTATGCTAATGCTAGAGCGCTAGAGAAGAGCTTTGCCACTGAGCTATATCCCAATACTTCTTCTTACTAATAGAGAAGGCTCTCAACTAAGTTGGCCCAAGCTGGTTTTGAATTTGCAATTCTCCAGCCTTACCTTCTAAAGAGGTTGAGATTGTAGGCCTGTGTTACCAACTATTAAAAGAACTGATTCTTGGCAAAAGGAATGAAGATCTCAAGTAGGTTTCCTATTTTTTCTTTTTCCTTTTTGTTTTGAGACAGGGTCACTATATACAGAACCCAGGTTGGCTTTGAACTCTTAACCCCAATGCCTCAGCTTCCCAAGTAGCAGAGTTACAGGCATGGACCACCACACCCTGCTTTTGAGTTAAATACTTTTCACTTTGGTGCAATTAAAACCAAAAAAATGTTCACATAAAAACCCCACCAAAATAAGATATGAAAATCTCACATGGAAATACTATTATGTAAGCTAGTTAAAAAATAGGGCTGGTAGACAGGTGGTGGTGGAGCATGCCTTTAATCCCAGCACTCTGGAAGCAGAGAACTCACTCTATGAGTTTGAGACTAGCCTGGTCTACAGAGCAGTTCCAGGACAGGCTCCAGAACAGCTACACAGAGAAACCCTGTCTTGAAAACAAAGCAAAACAAAAACAACAACAAAAAAAGTGTTGGTGAGAGGGTAAAGGATCATACCACCACCCAGAGGACTGGGAGTTTGATCCCTAGGACCCACACGATGGAAAGGGAGAACTGACACCTAAAAGCTGACCTTTACAATTGTGCTGTGGAACAATACCATATACAAAATAAATGTCTAAAAAGTACCCATGCACGTGCACGCACGGACACAGACACTCCCTCTATTTCTTTAAGAAAACTCCCTTTTGTGCTAGGAATGAAACCAGAGCCTCGGTACATTTTAGGAATGCTCTACCACTGAATCATACTCCAGCCCACCCACACATTTTTAAAGGTCAAATAATAATTGTTGCTTTTTACATAGTAATTTTAATGGAATTCAGGCTTCAGGCCTTGTTACCATAGTAAACACTTAAAAAAATTTCAGGTTTCTCTCTTCAACTTCAGGAAAACAACATGCCACCTTTTCTTTGTAAATACACAAATAATTATAAACAAAGGTACAATTACCTGACTAGAAGGTCCAGGAGATGCAAAAGGTGAAGGACATGGTCCATCTTGCAAGGAAAAATGTGCAATGAAAACTATAAGTTTAGCAAATGCACCTCTCACTTCTGCACTAGGGCATTCCAAAAGGTATTCAGAGAATCGATTTGAAACATTAAAGAGGACATTGTGAGCAAACCAAAATCGCACATTCTTGCTATGACGAAGGAGAATACATAATGCATCATACCTAAAACAAAACAAAACAAATCATCTATTCAGTTCACTGGATCTCTAAGACACAACAAAACACAGCAAACATCTAAGGCAGCAGCAGTAATGACCATTTCTAGTATTAACACTAAAATGACTGATGAGGAACTGGACATGGTGGATCACGAGTGGATCTGAGCTCTAGGTTAGGGTGGTCTATAGAAAGTTCCAGGCTAGACATGTCTACACAGAGAAACCCCATGGGGGTTGGAAGATAGATGAATACTATATGACCTGGTCCAATCTTAAGAATTACAAAATAGATGAAAGCTTGTACTGGTTACTAAAAAACCATTATTAGCCAGGTGGTGTGGTGCCTGATCTACAGAGTTCCAGAAGAGCCAGGGCTACACAGACAAGCCCTATCTCAAAGAAATAAAACCCTAAAAAACAAAATATATTATTAAATGATGACAAAATAAATACCTTCTTTCCTTACTGGAGTATCTTCTAGATAAGCAAAAAGTTTTTTACTTTGTGTGTGTGTGTGTGAGAGGGAGAGAGAGGGAGAGAGAGAGAGAATAAATAGTAGATTGTCTCCTTCCACTATGTGGGTTCTGGGGATCAAACAGGCTCGGTGGTAAGAGTTTCACCCACTGAACATATTTTATTGGTCCTTAATAAGTAACAATTGTGAAAAAGACATAGCTGGGCATGGAGGCACACACCTTTAGTCTAGAACTTGGGTATAATGGCCTCTATACTTTTTTAGCAATTTTTTTGAGACAGGGTTTTTCTATGTAATAGCTCTATCTGTCCTGGATCTGCCTGTCTCTGCCTCCTGAGTGCTGGGACTAAAGGCGTGCACCCCCCCCCCACCTTTTTTTTTTTTAAGTAAATTTTTTTTTTGGTTTTTCGAGACAGGGTTTCTCTGTGGCTTTGGAGGCTGTCCTGGAACTCCCTCTGTAGACCAGGCTGGTCTCGAACTCCCAGAGATCCTCCTACCTCTACCTCCTGAGTGCTGGGAATCAGGCGTGTGCTACCACCACCCGCCTAAAAGCAATTTTTTACCCTTTAAATTTATACCAAATATTTCAGCATGAGTTCTCTCATTATGGTTACTATTTTGTGAAAAAATTTCTGCCTTTTAAATCTGAAACAATAATCTTATGGTGTTGACAAAGTAAAGTACTCTATTAAAGAACCCAACAAATAGGAATAAAAATCCAAAACAAGGTACCAATCACTGGCAGATCCACGGACTATTTTCTTTGTGTGAAATCCTGTAGTAAAGAGGAACCTGGCAGCAAGCTGAATACTAATCATAGTGATTTCTTCTGCTTCAGGAGACAGGTGATCTTGTCCTAAAAACAAGCAAATAAACACACATAGATTTAAAAAACAACTTAAATTTCTGTTCAAGCCCCATTTTCAAACAAGTTTGTACTTTGTATTTTTAATTTGTTAAAATAATAGAATTCTTCTTAGATTACTTATAAAAAATTATCATTCCTGAATTTAGCACTTAACACAAACAAAAAAGCCAGCCATGGTAGTTCACCACTTTAATCCCAGCACTCAGGAGGTAGAGGCAGGTGGATGGATCTATGTGAGTTCAAGACCAGCCTGGTCTACAAAGTGAGTTCCACAACAGCCAGGATTGTTACACAGAGAAACCCTGTCTCCAAAAACCAACTCTACTCAACCCAAAACCAACTAAAACAAAACAAAAAACCCCAAACAAACAAAAAAAACCAAGGATGGGAATGTAGCTCAGTGGCAGCGTTATCTACCATGCACAAGGCCCTGGGTTCAAACCCAGCACACATTAATAAACCGTACCGGGGAAAAAAACAAACAAACAAAACAACAAACCACCTCTTTTTAACCCCATCACTTGGGAGGCAGAGGTAGTAAGATGTGAGAGTTTAAAGCAAGCCTGTTGTACAGAGTGAATTCCAGGATATCAAGGAACAAAGGCAAAACATTCATACATTAAAAAATGGATAAACTCAAAAAGGAAAAGCAAGGCTTAGTATGCCTACTAATAACTAAGAATTACTCTATGCTGTAAGAAGCAAACTTGACACTTACCCGGAGGAGGGTTTAAGTAAACACCATTACATGTAAGTAGTTTTTTCATAAACTGAAAGTATTCCAAACTGTACTGCATTCGGTTGTGCATGAACTGTACATTCTGCTTCCGCACACTTCTCTCAATGGCCGACGGCATAACAATCTGATGAGGCCTTGTGGTGATGGCAATCTCTGATATGTATCTCATCAATTCATCATCGTGATTTATTGTGTCCATTCGCTCATAGAAAAGTATGTAAGCATTCCACCACCTTTTCTGGCGCCGGTATGACATGCGCTTCATCATGTGATCAAATACTTCTCCCATGTACTCGCCACCAAAACACTGGTTCTTCATTTCTTCATCGTCGTCCATTTTGCACTCTGTTACATCTCCATCGTCAAATTTATACCAGCGATTCTTTTCACCATCTCCTCCATTCCTCTGAATGATGTAAGAATAGTAATGTCCCCCACTTGCTTGGCCACTGTGCACAAGCACACCCACAAGTCTGTATTTTGTGCTTCCTGCTTTCTCTTCAGACTGCTCATTCTGTTGTATCAGTTGACTTTCTGGGTTTACGTTATCCCCCTCCAGCTTAGCAACACCTGCAACGGTGTAAGGTTCCATGTCTAACTCTCGAGGAAATTCAAAGTAATCATTGAACTTGATTGCACATTCTCTTTCCCAGTCATAATCGAATCGTTTTAGTTGGATAGCAAGAACAGGAGGTAATTTTTTAATGAGCAAACGCTTTACGGTATCAACCTAAAATCAGAGAAAATTAATAGATACAATCCACTATAAAAGCAAACCAAAATCTAAGCAACCACCGCCACCACTCTCAAATAAGAAAGTGAACCTAGGGTGTCACACATACTAAGCAAGCATTCATCCTTTAGCTAACCCTCCAATTCTTTTTTACCCAAGCTCATTTTGAACTTGCTTTGTATCCCAGACAGGTCTTAATGTGTCTCTTGCTTTAGCAGCCTAAGTTGGTTAAGGTCATAGGATTGTGCCATCAAGACCAAACCAAGCAAACTTTTTTCTCTTGGATTTTTTTTGGATAGGGCCTCATACTAAGTTCCTGTAGATAAGATCTAATTAGGTAGCAAAAAAACAAATTTTATTCTATTTCTAAAAATTAATAGTTTTCAGCAACAATCCTGGACATAAGAGGAAAAATGGTTTCCTCCATCAGCTCTGCATTTGTTTCCTGAAAGAGACAAATCTGTGTTAACTCACATAACCAAGGTGATATTTTTTGAACATACCAACCACAGAAAAAGATATTAAGCTATTGCAATTTTACACTTCCTAGCCTTTTCTGGCACTACTTTTTAACTTCTTTCCTGACACACACACACACACACAGCTTTTTTATTATCACAACAAAGGAAGATAGAAAAAAAAGTGTGAACTTCAAGATCCATGTCCAAACTCCATGTCTTTTTTCTTTTTATAAGCAACCTAGCAAATATAATTTGTGCTGTCCATATTCTTCTGGGTGTAAGGCCATTCACTGGACTGTAGTGCACTTACCAGGACTTAAAACTGTCCTCACCAGGAGCTATCTATCAACTATCCATAGCTCCTCAGTTAGAAGTATCAAAGTTATCTTAACAGACATTCATACCTTTTTATTGCATTTTTCACAATGATAAGCATTTGCCCCTTCTAATAAATCTCCTTTGACATACTGTTCCAAAGAATCAAGAAGATTTTGATGGTTTCTAATGTCTACATTCAGAGTCGTAAAAGATTCTTCACATTCGTACCTAAAGACATTATTTAAGAAATTGTCAGAAAAGGATGCACTTTTTAGTTCTCAAAATATTTCATTATATATTTAATGAAAACTAAATTTATAATACTTAAGACTATAAAAGTACTAATCCAAGGAATGTTAGCAATACTAATGGCATTTCCTGACTATTTAGATTGTCCTGGTCACTACATTAGTTTGATCATACACTCTGTATGCTAAGTTCTTTGCCTTCAAAACAAAATTGCTGGAGAACTATCACCACCCACACTTGAATGAAATGGGTTCTGAAAGGTTAAGTCAAAAGAACTAGGTGAAATGGAAATTAAAACAGGGTAGCCCGGTGGTAGTGGCGGCGTCTACCTTTAATTCCAGCACTCTGAATTTGAGGACACAGGATATAACAAAAACAAGACTATTTTAGTTAGTTAAGCATTATGGATCTTACTTAAAATCTTCTCTTGTAGCCGGGCGTTGGTGGCGCAAGCCTTTAATCCCAGCACTCGGGAGGCAGAGGCAGGTGGATCTCTTGAGTTTGAGGCCAGCCTGGTCTACAAGAGCAAGTTCCAGGACAGCCTCCAAAGCTACATAGGGAAACCCTGTCTCGACCCCCCCCCCAAAAAAAAACTTCTCTTGGAGGCTGGCATGCCTTTAGTCCCAGCACTCGGGAGGCAGCAGAAGGCAGATAGCAAGTTCCAGGACAGCCAAGGCTAGAGAAAATCCCAGTCCTGAAAATCATCATTTTAAGATATTGCAAATCACTATTAACTTGTTTTTTTTAAAGAATTTTTATAAAAAACAAATAAAAAAAAAAAGAATTATTTGCTGGGTGATGGTGGCGCACACCTTTAGTCCCAGAACTCAGGAGGCAGAGGCAGGTGGATCTCTGTCCTGGTCTATAAGAGCTAGTTCCAGGACAGACTCTAAAGCCACCGAGAAACCCTGTCTCGAAAAACAAAAAACAACAAAAACAAAGTATTATTTACAATGCGTGTGTAGTATGCACGTCAGGAAAACTTTGTGAAGTTGGTTCTCTCCTTCTATATTTTGCCAAATTTGAGTCTCCAAATGACTTTACCAGGTGAGCCATCTTGCTGCCCCCAATAAAATTTATGTGTAAGTTTTTAAGTCTGCCTGCCATGTGTTGTGTGCCCAGAGAGACCAGAAAAGGGTGTTGGATCCCCTGGAATTAGAATTATGGTTATGAACTAGGTGATATGGGTCCTGGGAACTAAACTTGGGATCTCTGGAAGAGCAGCAAGAACTTGTTAACTGCTGAGTTATCTCTCCAGCCCCCAGTCTATTATTAAAATTTTTTATGCATATGGGTTATTAAAATTTTTTTATGTGTGTGGGTGTTTTGTCTACATGTATAAATGTGTACATTGTATATGCCTGGAGCCTGAAGAAGCTAGAGGGAGGTGTCAGATCCTCTGTAAATGGAGTTACAGTTTTGTCACCATGTGGGTACTAGGAATTGAACCTGGGTCCTCTGCAAGAATAGTTACTTTTTTAACAATGTGCTGGCTCTCCAGCAACCCAGTTTTAAAATTAGCACACAGAACAACAGGTTAAAACTTCGGTGTGATTTGACAGTCAGAAATACATATTCATCTGTAACATGAATGTTTCTGGTCCAGCTAGGTCCCACCGCCCTTCTCTGCCGCAATTAAACACGAGGATGCTTTATTAGTGTAAAGTTATTATTGGCCTTTTGGCTAAGGTTTCTTTTTGCTAGCTCTGACTTAATTATTAACCCATAATTACTAATACATATTTTTATAAGGTCTAATCTTACTAAGAATGCCAGACTTGCATCCTTTCCTCCCGGGATCACATGGTGACCCTTTACTACATTTCCCAGAATCTTCCTCGACTCCTATTCCCACCTACTTTGCTTCCCTAATGGCCAATAGTGTTTTATTCATCAACCAATAAGACAAACTTATACACAAAAGGATTTCCCCATCATTCATCATTTCATATAGTGTATAAACTATTAGTTTTTTAAAGTTTTATTTACTTACTAAGAGTACTATAAATTTGCACCCTATGCATGCCTACTGCCTGAGGAGTAGGGCATCACAGCCTTCATAGATGGTTGTTATCCACTATGTAGGTGTGCTCTGAACTGAAACCAGTCTTCTACAAGAGCAGCTAGTGTTTTTAATCCACAAGCCACTTCTCAAAGCCCATTTAGCATCTTAAACTTTTACATATAATCCTCCTGGTCTTGGCCTCCCAAGCACTGGATTAACTAAAGGCAAGAGCTACTACAGCCAGCTCTTAATTCCCCTTTAAAGTTAAAAACCAGAGCAATGAAAAAAAAACCCATGTAATTTTCCACACAACTTTTATAATATTTTATATGTACACATACCATAAGAATGGTAATAGGTATGTATAAAAATGTTAATAGGGAGAACTATTTTGTTGTTTTGAAAAGAAAATAACACCTCTAGCACAGTCATCTTCTAAACTCAGTATATTTGTATTATTAAATAAAATTCTAAGATAAAAGGCACACTTCTAGTCATATGCAAATTGTCAGCTTAGTTCCTTAGGAATATATGAAAGAATTAAAAGCATTAAATAGTAAAATATTAAGCATGAGACAAAAACACAAGAAAAGGAATGAAGTTACTTAACAAAACCAAAAAACTACCCCACAGTACTCAGATATTCATAGTACTTATTCAGTTATAGGAGTTTAATAGTGGAATATTTTATTTTCATATTAGCACTAGTAAGAATTTTATTCTTTTTAGCATTTACCAGTATTATGTGTTAGCGCTTACCTATGTGGGCAGCCCTGGCAAATCTTCTGATCAGCAAAGGAACCTCCCAAGACTTTACTTAGCATAGCTGGATGCCCTAAGGCTTTTAGAGCTTCATCCAAACTATCCACCAGTGAATTAAAGAACTCTAAAGCATCATGTTGTTCACGAAGATTAACAGGCTCACCCCAAAGCCTGCAAAGTGAATGGAATATAACATACAACATCTGACGTTCACACAATACAAACATTTTATTTTCTAAGGTTGCTGGTAAGGCAATTATAATGAAAGCATATTGAAACATGAGGAAGAAGGAAACACCACAAAAGTCCAGCACTTAATGGTAAAAGTGGTCCTCCAGTGCCAACTGGCATGGTTGATAGACATCATGGCTTTAATAAGGGCAGTTGTTTCAGATAATGTGACTTACACATGCATTTTGAACCCAGCTACAGATGTTATTCAAATGAGGTGGTAGATCTAACAGGAATTTTTCACTAAGCATTTTGCTAAATTTTGGATTACGCACAAAAAGAATTGTGTCAACCTTCATTAAACTGATTTTTTCAAGTTATATAAAAAAAAGGTTTTATTAGTTCTACAGTTAAATCTCTTTTGAATGATCTGAGGACTTAAGTTACACAAACTAATCCTGAAAACCAACTATCACTTATATATATATGTATGTATGTATATATATATATGTATATATTCTAGAATGAGAACTGTCTTGCTTAAGCCCAGGCCGTGATAGAATTTATCAGATACCTGACATTGTATTCATAGAGTAATACACACAGAATACAAGAATATTATTTCCAAGCAAGAGAGATGACAAGTGTACTTCATATATACCAGAGCACTGTTTGATAAATATTTCTTGTATGTGGCAAATAGTATCATACTTTAGACAAAAGGCACTACACATGGCAACTTTAAAATCAGATCTGTCATTTGCTAAAATTAAACTGTTACATTATTTGAAACAACACTAATCTATCTTATTTACTTTCCACACTTCCAAATATGTTATGTCCATTAACAGATATTTGTTAAGATACCAAGGTACCAGTTATTATCACGAGTAATTAAATGAACAAATGTTCATATACGTGTAATGAGAAACCTAGAACATCATTAACATAGTCTTTTATTCTCCTTCAAGTTTAATCTGATCTAATCAGAAGGAAACAATCACTAGTATAAAGAGTAGAAAACAGCAAAGGCACAAGGGGGAAAATACCCAGCATTGTGGCACACACTTATAATCTCAGTATTCAGTGGCCAAGGCAAGAGAGTATGGATTTCTAGGCCAGGCTGGGCTATACATCAGTCTTAAATGAGAACAAAAATCAAAACACCAAAATGAAAGTCATAAAACAAGAGAAGGAAAATCAACTAACAAATTTCAGCATAAAAGGTGAGGAAGTGGGTAATTCTTAGAACAACAGGAACAGAAATTTTGGATTTATAAAAGCCTTATAGAGGCAGATGAATAAAGCAGACGAAAAACAGAATGAATAGCCTGGTAGATTGGTGTTATATATAAACTCTCAGAACTGACTGAGTAGGGGCTTAATTTGGGAAATGTTGGAAACTTTAATTGTTATTGTAATTGTTATTGCTGAGTGTGTCAAAAAAATAAAGGATTCCTTATTGGGAAGGAAAAAAAATATGAGGGGAACCACACTGTCAAAAGTAAGGTAGAATAGGCAACCTTCTAGTCCCTTCTGTCAGCTGCCTGGAGGTCCCTTGGAGGAGCTGTACTTTCCATTGCTGGGGATGGAAAGAAGTAGAAAGGAATATTATTTAAGATTGTTTGAGCTGGGCAGTGGTGGCACATGCTTTTAATCCCAGCACTCGGGAGGCAGAGGCAGGTGAAGAAACTATCTCGAAAAACCATAAAAAAAAATTGTCTGAGTTGACTACTGGTCAAGATGAGTGGTAAGTATATATGAGTCCCCATGATTCTACTGCCTATGCATTAGACATTTTCACAATCAAGTTTTATGTCTTAAGAGAGTAGTGGTTTGGATGAGAATGCCCCTTATATATTTGTATGCTTAGCTCCCAGTTGATAAACCATTTGGAAGAATTATGACAGCAGTTCTCACAGTGTGGATTGTGACTCCCCACAGGGGTCATATATCAGACAATTACATTACAACACACAACATTTTTTGTTTGTTTTTGTTTTTCGAGACAGGGTTTCTCTGTGGCTTTGGAAGCCGTCCTAGAACTAGCTCTTGTAGACCAGGCTGGCCTCTGTCTCCCAAGTGCTGGGATTAAAGGCGTGCACCACCACTGCCCGGCAACATACAACATTAACAGTAGCAAAATTACAGTTCCAAAGTAGCAACAGAATAATTTTATAGCTGGAGGTCACCAGAACATGAACTGTATTAAAGGCCCAAATCATTATGAAGGTTGAGAATCACTGGGTTAGGAGATGTGCCCTTGAAGGAGAAGTATCACTGGGGGTGGGCTTTGAGGTTACAAAAATCCAATCCAGGGAAAATGTGTCTGTCACTCTCTCTCTACCTGCTGCCTGTAGATGAGGATATAAAGCTCATAGCTACTACTTCAACACCAAGTTTATCTGCTCCCCACCATAAGGGACTGACCCTTTGAAACTGTAAGTCCAATTAAATGCTTTCTTTTATAAGAGTTGCCTTGGTCATGGAATCTCCTCACAGCAATAGAATAGTAGTAATTAAGACATCAAAAAAGGAAGAGACTAACGAAAGAATGTTGTCCCTATATGAATTAAAATATCACATACTATCCCATAAATCTATTTTTAATATGTCAAATATTAGCAGACCAACTATCCATCCCTCATTGTAACAGTCACGGAGGAAAACTATGGACTCTTATCGGCAAAACAAAGAAGAAAATCTAAGGGTAGTTGGAGTATTAACTATTGTTTAAAATCTGAACATAAAGGTATCAGAAGATATGTATTTTAGGAATATGAGCTATTCATCAAGTTTTAAGATATGTTTTATTACTATCCACCCATAGTTTACCTGAACTGTTTCCAAAATCCTCTGGGCACATAGTACTGTAGTCGAGAAGCAGCTAAATGCCCAAAGATAACCTGAAGGTGTCTTAGAACACCAATATTGTACTCTTTTCTATCTTCTGTTTTACTCAGGGCTGGTTTATCTTCAAACTGTTGAGGATATCCAAACACATCATCCCTGGGATCAACATTGCTCTAGAAACCAAAAACGTCACATTAATGATCTAATCAGAAGTGTAGTAAAACATGTTGACATAAATTCCAGTTAGTAAACATACACTTTTGTTTCCAAAAGCACTTAATTTTCAAAAGGTATACATTTAATTTATACTATTAGGCTTATTCCTGCCATTTCATTTCAAATTGAGTGAGGCATTAGTTGAAAAAAAAGAAGTCTTTCTTAATATTACATAGAAAAAAACCTAAACCAAAACCAACCGCTCAATCTGCACCGAAGTCCTAAAAGTTAGAGCTAAAATTCTTGAAAGAAAAGTCTTCAAGACTTTGTAGTTGATAATGATTTCTTACTATGACAACAAAGGTACAAGCAACATATGAAAATTGACAAGGTGAATATCAGGAAAATGAAGTATTTTGAGTAAATACACTGCCAAGAGAGTAAAAGGGCAACTAATTTAGTGTGGGAGGAAAATGGAAAATCACTTATCTGATGAAGAAGTAGAATCCAGAATATATAGAGGACTCCTTAAACTCACAATTCAAATTTTAAAATGCAAAAAGTTGGCAAGTCATTAATCCCAGCACTTAGGAGGCAGAAGTAGGCAGACTTAGGAGGCAGAAGAAGGCAGACTTCTTTGAGTATAAGGCCAATCTGATCTACACAGTAAGTAGTAGGCCAGGCAGGACTATATATAATGAGATCCTGCTTAAATTAAAAAGCAGAAAGATTTAAGGGGTTTTTCTCCAAAGATGTTCTACCTTAAACTAGAACACCATTATGCTAAGAACTAAAAGCAGGGTCTAAGTGATTTCTGTGAATCCATTCATGTTCATAGCAGCAGTAGCAAAAATGAGGAAGCAATCTAAGTGTCTGTGACAGATGAAAAGATAAAAGATGCTACATACAGCCAGTGAAATATTATCAAGCTGGCAGGAGGAAGCTCACAAGTTCTGGGTCTGTCTGCAGTACTCTCAAAAACAAAACAAAACAAAAACAAAAACAAAAAAACCCACACAAACCTCATCAGCCACAGAAGGGCAAATATTGTATGATTCCACTTATATGCACAATAATAAGTGCACTTATACTATTTAACTGTGCAATGAAACATAGTTAAGATCAGGTGTGTTTTAAAACCTTGGAAAATAGAGTTGAGCACTGCACAGCATATGCATGAAGTCCCAGCTACTTGGGTAGATCACTTGAGCCCAATCCAGGAATAATAATGGGCAATCTGGGCAACATAGCCAGATGCTAAAGTTAAATAAAACCAAACAAACAGTGGTAGAAGATATAATATGAAAATTAGCAATGTTCAAAATCACAAGAGCTACAGAGAAAAATTTATAGTTTAGTGGATATCTTGTGTTTGACCTATGATATAGGAATACACAATACATAGGTCCTAACCAGATTTGAATGTAAACATCCCCTACAAAGCTTTGGTAAAATGTAAAAATTCCCAGTCCTCACCCCTGGATCATTTAGGTCCAGTAGGTCTGGGGAAGAATTGTTTTAGAAGCTCCAGAAGTGGTAAACTGCTTCTTCAGAACAAATCCAATTATGGTTAGTGAAGGGAAGCAAGGAAAAAATATCTGAAAATATTTACAATGAGAATACTATACTTGGGCTTCTCACTTCAGTTCCTACTAACACTACAAACAGGGATAGATATCTGCTTTGGCTACTTTACAGGCAGCTCAAACTTTGTCACAACATCATGTAAAGAGTTTTTGAAATATAGAAGAATTTTATTTTTAAGTAGGTAGAAGTATGACTGGGGCGAGTGTGTGACATAAAAGCATAACCAAAGCAAGCAAGCACAGATAAAAAGTATTAAAACATAGCCTAGTGTGGTGGTACACACTACAATCTGCATCTGCAAAACTGAACCTGGAGACCCTTCAGAGGTTAGCAAACAGTATTAACAGGAGTATCTCAAAAAATCACAGAAACAAAAATGGGACAAAATAAAAGTGAATACAATTTAAGTTGTGTGGCCCAAGACAATTCTTTGTCCAATGTGGCTGAGAAAATCATTTGGCCATTGTTGATTTAAACTAGTCAAGGTTCAACTTCTATCAACACTAAATAAAAAAGTGAGTACTTTTTATATTGGAGACAAACTCCATTAAGAAGTAGTCCAAGTGGGAGAGACCATGATAATTTTCCAACATAGTTTTTTAATAGGAAGGAAAATACAACACAATTAGCTCTTCACAGCCACTATGGCATGGCATCTGTGGATTCATGAAAATAAATATTGGAAGAAAGAAAATTTAATTCTGCACCAAACATGTACAGACTTTTAGAAATTATTACTTTCTATGTAATACAACAACTATATAGCATTGACACTGTATAAAAAGCATTACATATAATCTACAAATGACCTAAAACATATCACCTTCCTCAGCAGCCATTATGAGAATGGTAGGTGTTATCAGAATTTCGAAAACAAAAAACACAATAGAAGTAAAATTTACCTCATTATCCTGCTTCTCATCCCCAGACATATCATCATCTACATCACTACCTGTGCCTTCAATTGCAAGAATACCATTCCTAATGGAGGGAATCATATAGAGCTGCTGAATCACAGAATTCATGTAACAAGTAGCACCGGCATTTTTCAGCCCTACAAATCCTTTCGGTGGGCGCGGTCCAACAGGTGGCAGGTATTCCCACTCAGTAAGTGCTTCACAAGCTGAAAAATAGTCATATAGCATGAACATAAACCATTTTGTCCTTTTCAAGATCTGCTAAGCTGAAAACAGTAACCTGAGCAGCCACTGGGGAGGAAGGGCCTTAACTTGGCATTTCTCCACTAATAAATGCATTTGAGACACAGTGACATGGATCACTGCATGCTCCTCATCTGCCAATCTAAAATCCTATTTGTTTTTGAGACAGGGTCTCATGTAGCCAGACTGGCCTGAACTATCAATGTAACTGAGGATATTTTGAATTTAAGATTCTCCTGCTTTTCCCACCAACCCAAAGTGATGGGATTATAAGTATGCACCACCATGCCCACTTTATGTAGTACCGGGGAAATCAAAGCTACTGCTTTCTACCAACTGAGCCACCTCTGACTCCAACAAACTCCATTATTTTTAATGTGGTGCTGCTTCCATGGCAGTCTCTAATATATTTACATAAGATAGTATACAACCATCCTTTCCTTGTTAAGCTTGGTTTTAATCTGTACCATTTAGTCATGATTACTTTTTGAAAAATATTTTTATTAATGTGTATGTTTGTGTGTGTGTATGTGTGTGTACATAAGCCAGAGGTATGTGTAAAACCCTTGGAGTTGGAGTTACAGGTATTTGTGAGCCACCTAATTTAATGTGAACTCTGGGAACCAACTTAAGGACCTTTCCATAACACCAAGCATTCCCTATCCACTGAGCCTTCTTTCCACCCCATTATTAACTTTTAGTTTATACATAATACATGGTAGTTTGCTCAGCTTTAACAAAATTTATTCATTCATGTTTGTGTTTCAATAATCTCTAAAAGTCAGGGTTAAGTCCTAGTCCCAATACTTGCAAATATAGTTAAAACTAGCTCTCCTTATATCCTCACAGTGCTATTTTGAGGAGCAAACCAGATGGTGGATGTAAAATGTTGTGATATTGGTAGATTTACTTACTTACTAAACATTTTCATATTTTTATACTTAGTATCATGCTGGAAACAATATAAACATCATTTTCTAGGGGGGACAGTAAAATGACAATATGCTGAAGTGAAAGGAGCACAGCCAATAAGTGAATAGATAAAACATGTTATGTGTTGGACAAGGAATAATGACACCTATATTAAGTGGGAAGAATAAATATCAAGGGGCTGGAGACATGGCTCAGCAGTTAAGTGCACTGGCTGCTCTTTCAGAGGACCCAAACATACAAAGATATAAATGATAATGATTATGGCTATCAAAAATGCAAGGGGAACACATGGGCAGAAACATACTTTTTCAGAGTATATTCTCTTTAGTACTCATTTGCTTTTTATTTTTAAGAGACAGAGCCTTGATAATGCAGTCCTGGGTGTTTTGGATTTGCTATGCAGATCAGTATGGTCCTTTTGAATGACATGGACCTCATAGTTTGAGCATTTGAACTTTGTCCCCAGTTTGTGGCACTATTTGGGTTAAGGTGTGGCATTATTAGAGGACTATGTTGGGACAGGCTCTGAGGTTTCAAAAGTTATGTACAATTCCCAGTTCATTCTGCTTTCAGGTCTTGGATGTGAGCTCTTCTACTGTTCCTGCCAGCTGCCATGCTTTCTTGCTGGGATCGTGACAGACGTTTATCTCTCTGAAAATGTTAGCTCAAATAAATCCTTCCTTGTTCACTGTGTTTTATCACAGTAATAGAAAAGTAACTACTATGAGCTGGAGAGATGGCTCAGTGGTTAAGAGCACTGGCTGCTCTTCCAAAGGTCCTGAGTTCAATTCCCAGCAACTATATGGTGGCTCACAACCATCTGTAATGAGATCTGGTGCTCTCTTCTGTAGTGATACATTATGATTTAGTAAAGCTTGAAGATTCAGAAAGCAAAGAAGCTATAGATGCTGGGCACACACCTTTAATCCTAATACTCAGAATTAAGAGGTAGATGGGTTTCTGTGAGTTCAAAGTCACCAAGATCTACACAAGAGTGTATTAGTCTAAAAGAGAATTATTATAACTCACACCTTTAATACCAGCATTAAGGAAGTATCTAAGCCAGAAGCAAGGTCTCAGTAGAGGCATTTCAGGAGAGGTTATATAGTCTGAGGCTTGGCGAGAACAGGATCAGCCCATTAAATCTGAGGAAGAGGTAAGAAGCTAGTGGCCAGCTACTTTGCTTCTCTGATATTAGCTTGAACCTGAATATGAGTCTCTGGGTATTTTATTAGTTTGTGTTATATATTGGCACCCAACTTTGGGCCCGAACTCATGACCCTGACACTAAGAGTCTCATGCACTACTGACTAGTTTTTATTCTCGTTATACTCTTCTGGCTTGCAGGAATACATGCAGGCAGAAAACTATATGTAATATAAATAAATCTTTAAAAAGAAAAGTAACTAATACAAACAGGTTGGCTTCAAACTCACAGCAACCCTTCTAGAAACTGGGATTACAGCTGTGTATTGCTATACCCAATTTGTACTTAAATTTAACATGCAAATGTATTACTGAAGAGGAAAACGCCTCTTCATTAGGCTAAAAAAACTTAACTTCATTATATTTAAATTTGCTATAACAGCTAAGTCTCATTTTAAAGTCTGTATAACAGTCAAATTTATATTCTAAAACAATATAGTAAAATCATTTTATAAACTTTTCAAAGTTTATATAGAGCTGAAGATCTTAAATATGTGTATATTTGTGTGAAGGAACATGCTTTTAACCCTAGCATGTAGGAGGCAGAAGCAGGCAGATCTCTTATGTGTTTGCAGCCAACCAGGGCTACATAGTGAGGGCCTACCTTTAAAAAAAACATAAATTTTGATGGGTGTGGTGGTGCACACCTTTTATTCCAGTACTCAGGAGGCAGAGGCAGGTGAATCTCTATGAATTCAAGGCTAGTCTGGTCTACAAAGCAAGTTCCAGGACAGACAAGGCTACAAAGAGAAACCCTGTCTCGAAAAACAAAAGAACAAAAACCAAAACCCGTGAAGTCACTTTTCTATGAGGGCCTGAAAGGTTTTCTGAGTCATGAGATTTAGGTTCTGGGTGCATTTACTGTGGCTACTTGACTACAATGGAGAAGGTTATATTTCAGATTTGAAAGATGACATTTAACAAATACTTGTACTTGTACCACCACTTATGCTACTGTATCTAACTGCTAAAAAAATCTCAAGACTAGTTACTAACAAAAATGAGATTTGAGGATGTTTATAAAAAGAGAGCAAACAGAATTTAAAACAGAATCATCACAAGCTTATGTCTTAAAGTACTTACTAGTTATTGCTGTACCAATGTAATACATTTCAGTCAAAGAATCTACTATCTGTTTGAGGTTCCTCACACAGCCAACAGCTAATGCTACAAGTAACTCAAAACCAGCATTTATTGTAGCTGGTGAACCACAAACAGGAATAGCCTGTTCAGCTGGGAGCTCTCCATTTCTCATATACTGCAGGTAAACATTGGATGCAGGAAAGATGAAATCATCGATTAATTCCTAAACAATTGAGAAAAAGGATACATATTAGCAGTGACATATTCTGCAAAGGGGAAAATTATTATTTGCTTTTTTCAAGACAGGGTTTCTCTGTGTAGCCCTGGCTATACTGGAATTCACTCTGTAGACCAGGCTGGCTTCAAATTCAGAGCTCTGTCTGCCTGTGCCTCCCAAATGCTGGGATTAAACTCATGCACCACCACTGACTAGTCAAAGTTTATCTTTTAAGAAAGTAATTGATTACTTCAGACTTCCTTACACCACAGAAAACTTATAGTGGGGTTTCTAGTAAAAATAGCCCACTTTTAAAAACTATTTACTTACATATCACATTTTTTCTTATTTATTTTTAGATATTAAGACAGAACTGATTGCTATAGTACCTAACAATTTGTATTTTACACTTACTCAGAATCTATGTAGCACTGGTTGAACTTGAACTCAGAGATCCTAGTGCCTGGTTCTATTTTACATTTATTTTAATTTGCTCTTAATCGCTGAGCCATCTTTCCAGTCCCAAAAGGTAGGTTTTATAAAAGGTCACGCTAACACACCAAAGACTTAATACTATCAATCATTCAATGACAACACTTATAAGGATAGGATATGTACTTTAAAATAGAGAACACAGAACTTACTTTAATGAGATTAGCACCTCCCTTTTCACAACCAATATGAAACTTTTTCTCAGGAGTCTGAAAAGCCAGTAGCTCTTTTGTAACTCCAAGGTGTCCTTCCAAGATTGTCTCTTCAATACCCGTTTCACCTGTTCTTTTAACATCATCCTGCCAAAGGAAAAAGAATTAAATGACTAACTTATGAAATGGAGGAATCTAGACAATAAAGCAAGAAGAATCTGAGATCATTTTTATCTTGAAAATTTTTTACGGATTTATAGAAGAAATGCTAATTCAAAGGCTAAAATTTGTTGCAGTTTGGGTGTGAAATGTCCCCCATAGGATTCTAAATTTGAACACTTGGTCCTCAGCTGGTAGTGCTGTTTGGGACACCTGAGAAACCTTCAGGATGTGAAATCCTACTGGAAGAAATATATTACTAGAAGGGTTTGTTGGCTTTGAGTTTTGGCCTCTTTCTGGTTCTTCAGTTTCATTAATTTGTCAGCGGCTTTAGCTGCCGTATCTTTCCTGATGTGAAAGACTCTTAAACTCCTCCCTTCCCTTGTTGGGATATCATATTATAATAACAGAAAAGTATTGATCTCCTGAGAAATAAATCTTTACACAAATCTTAAAAGACTTATGATCAAGATAGCTTATCTGACTACTGGGGGGGGGGCGCACAACATACCAGCATTTTCTTTTTCATCTTATTTCTGTTGTTTGAAACAGAGTTTCTCTATGTATTCTCTGGACCCTGTCTTGGAAATTGCTCTGTAGACAAGGCTAGCCTCGAACTCACAGAGATCTGCCTGCCTCTGCCTCTACCTGGAATTAAAGGCGTGTGCCACCAAGTCCCAGCTGTATTCTAAATCTCAAGTTCACACTTTCTGCTAGTAATAAATTCATTCTGCAAAGTACAACCAAACAATACAATGTATGTTCTTTGGTTCCCTTTAAGTTTGGAGTTTATTCACTTCACCAAAATGTTCTAAACTATGAACCATTTATTAATGAAGCATTATTTAACAATGATATAAACATAGTATTAACCGTGACTTACCCTAATTCTTTTAAGCCAATCAATTTCATTATTGAGAAGAACTTCAGCATTGGGTACATTAATGTTACTGTTGTAAGCATAATTAAGAAGGTGCCTTAAAAGAGTAAAGTAGTCGCCTGAATGTTTAGCCCTCTCTCTGGCTGTGCTCTGAAAAATGATAAAATACAGTATGATGAATCAATATGTACATGTTTGGATTTTTTTTCAAAAACTGAGTTAACTTATATTTTACCGATTAAGCATAATTACCCTAATTGATACAAGTTAAATTCATAAATTTCTGAATATCCTTATTGATGGAATTAGTTACACTGCTAAACACATTTTTAAATGCCTTACCCCCAAAACAGTAAAGAGCAAAGTAATGAAGAAAAGTAGAGGTCTGTGTCCCATGCAACATCTGGTGCACATTAAGAAGAATTGCTCCTGTGCTACTTGACGAACAGTTCTGAAATGGAAATTGAAGTTAAATTAAGAACATAAAGTAACATCTATTTAAGCAGTCATAAAAAATAAGTAAATGAGTTTACCACTGCATGTCAAAGGTTAAGGCCAAACAATGTTATTAAAGAGTTGGAGGGATGCCTTCTAACCTTTCTCTAAAACATCTACCACCCACCCCCCTTTACAAAGAATTTTTGTCTAATTGCATTTTAGAAGTCAGTGGGAATTATGTTACCACAGAAAGGATAATGTTGCAGGTAGTATTGTAGTACTGATACCAAGAGCATGGCCTACATATGAGCAACATCAGTAACACCTGGAAACTTGTTAAAATGTCAATTTCTGATGAGAAATAGTAGTAGGCCTGGCCAAGAATGTGCTAAGAAATCTTTCAGGTGATTTTGTTATTCTCTAAGGACAAAGAATCACTATATTTATACAGTTTGTCCTTCAAGGCAACTAAAGACATTATAGGAATTTTATTTAACCATTATGGCTCAATCTGTCACCAAGGTTTACATACTACATAAACTTCACTATAATAAATGTTTCTAGGTCACAGAGACATCTCTGAACCTCAATGAGTTTTGAGACAGAGTATGTGTCCAATAACCAGTTACAGCTAGGTAGTGGTGCACAAGTCTTTAATCCCAGCACTTGGGAGGCACAGGCAGGCGGATCTATGTGAGGCCAGCCTGGTCTACAGAGCTAGTTCCAGGACAGCCAAGGCTACACAGGAAAACTCTGTCTTGAAAAGCCAAAAGACAAAAAAACCAGTCACAATTAAATCAATCACAACCAAACTTTCAGACTGGGGCCTAAATTTAAGATGTTTGAATTAGGGAATGCTCAAATAGCAAAGTCTAGGGAAAGTCTCAAAAACTTCAAAATGTGAAATGATCCCCTACAGTGAAATGTATTAGGTACCTAAGGGAAATTTACCCTATAAAGAGTGGGAAAATTAGATGACTTATAAATGAATGAATGAATGAATGAATAAATAAGCAAGTTGAACATCTGTATTTCACAAGTATTCTTAATCTTGGTGCAAATAAGTTAAGAAAAATAATGAGATGAAGTGCTTCCTAAAGTACTTTGCCCCATTATCTCTAAGTTTCAGAGAGGGGTTAAATGGGGGCCATGGATACAGCTCAGTGGTAGACAATGTTTCCCTATCACCCCCAAAACTCTGGGTTTCAATCATAGAACCACAGAAACCCAGCTACCCACCTATACACAAATGAAAGTGAGAGGGGCAAAATATTTTTAACTAATAACAGTGGGAACGCTTTATCAAGAGAAAAGCAGGAAACCTATTACACTAAATTCATTTTAGCCTAAACATAGCAATTTGCTAATTGAAGGATTTTGGAAAGAAAATCAAGGGTGCAAAAATCTGCTACCTCCAGGTTTGACCTCCTTGAAAGTACTGACTTATCATCTTTCCTCACTTCACTACCAGCACCCAAATACATTATAAATGGAACTAGAATGAATCATCCTACTCTCCTTTCAATGCACAGAGTGGTTCAACTATGGTAAACTTTTCTCAAAGAGACAGCAAGTTTTCCCTGTTCTGTATCTGTCTGGATCCCATGAAAGAGTTTCTTTTTTAAGAGAGTGTCTCCGTATAGTCCTGAAACTTACTCTGTAAATAAGGCTGGCCTCAAACTTATAGAGAACTGCTTGCCTCTTTCTTAGTACTGATTAAAGGCATGCACCACCACTGCCAGGCTGAAAAAGTTTCTTAATTGGCCAGACTAGCTGTGTTGAAGGAAATTACTCAAGGTTCATTTCAGATCAGTACATTCTCCCTTGATACTCAACTATATTATTGTGTATTGAGTAGGTAAGTTGAATGTGACCCATTAACATATAACAGACACCAATTAGTTTTTTTGAGACATGGCCTCACTATGTAGGCCTGGTTGTCCTGGAACTTGATATATATATAGAGCAACTCACAAAGGTATCCATGCCTCTGCCACCAGAGTGCTGGGATTAAAGATGTGTGCCACCATTTGTGGCCTAATTAGTTTTTATAATTACCTTACATATGAAGATCAGGCTAAGACTGATATAAATTGATGGAAACCAATTTGAATGCTTTAAAGTTGAAATGACTTGTATAAAAAGCAACTTGAAACATTACTGATACTGATTAAATGCTCTTGAGATGAAAGAAAAAAACCCGAAGGATTTATTAGAAGTGATTGATCTTTATTCTAGTATAAAATGTGTTAAGTCCCTCTTTTAAATTTCACATTAACAGTTGGCACCTAGGAATACAAGACACAGCATCAATAGCCTATCTAATTTGCATACTAAAACTAAACAAACTTCGCTTAGGCCAAACATTGTTAAATGAAAATTTCTTTAACATTAATATACTTTGGAGAGTTATTTGGTTTCTGTGATACCTTGTGCTAACACAAATTTGACTCTACTTACAAAAATAGAATAAAAGCTTAAAATTAAAAAGAAACTTACTTGCTGTGACAGTGCAATAGTAAGTCAATAATGAATGTCTGCCAAGCCTTTTCTTTACTTAGTGCATCTAAGGCTGTTGGAATCAAGGCAAAACACAATGTCATCACTTCCAATGCTTCACAGCAAACCTGTTCATCTTCCAGGTCGGGCTCATTGCCTGCATTGGTCTGTAAAATTATAATTGAGAACAAATCATTTAAAGGATTTTTTTTTTTTTGGTTTTTCGAGACAGGGTTTCTCTGTGGCTTTGGAGGCTGTCCTGGAACTTGCTTGGTAGTCCAGGCTGGTCTCGAACTCACAGAGATCCGCCTGCCTCTGCCTCCCGAGTGCTGGGATTAAAGGCGTGCGCCATCAACGCCCGGCTTAAAGAATCTTTTAAAGAAAAACAATATGTAACATGAAAGTGTAAAAGGGATCAAAAACAAATTTTGTTTAAAATGTGCAATCTAATTATTTTGTAAATTAATTTAGAAAGTGCTTAAAATTCATCTACTCAGTTAAACTGCATGGCCATTCTCTTTACCCTTAACTCTTGAGGCCTTTGGTAATAGTTTGGAACCAACTATAATGGAAAATGAAGTCTAATAGCAGTATTTTGCTATGACCGGAAAGGCATATAGTGAGTATATCATTAACCACTTTGTAGTAAGAAGCTCCTAGAGAACTTCTGAATTATGTACTTTTGAACCAACAACCAACCATTCCTTCTCCATCAACCACAGTAAGTAGGTATGTCAAAATAGAGCCAATATCTAGTTTTTCTATTGTGCTTCTTTATTTAAAAAAAGAAAAAAAAATCAATTCATTTTCCTAATCTCAACTATGCTATGATTTTATTGAATTGGGCTTTCAATTATTTTGTTGAATGAATACTGAGGACTATATGAACAGATAATATGGGAACACAGAAATAGGACAATGAGCCTTTGATATAAGGGGAAGTTCTACTGAGCTAGGGAGTCCTTACTACTAGAATTTCTCTTAAAAAACCTTTTTCTCCAGTAGTGTGGGCTGGAGCAGTTAAGAGCACTGTTGCTCTTCTAGAGGAATCAGGTTCAATTTACAGCATTTACATGATGGCTTTCAACTGTCAGTAACTCCAATGCCAAGGGATCCAACACCCTCTTCTGATATCTGAGGGGACCAGGCATTCACGGTACACATACATGCATGTAGGCAAAATACTCATACACATAAAAGAGTAAAAAATAAAACTAAAAACAAAAACCCTAAGAATATAGCAGTATCCAAGGGGATAGGTATACATGACAGAACCCTAATTTATATAGGACTTAAAGATAATAGAAAAGGAATGAGAGAAAAAGCAAATTTTTTGAGATACCCTGACTTTAGTGAAAACAGAAAAATCTACCTTTTAAAGCAGCCTCACAGCAGGATTAAATTCTTTATTTTCAAAGTAAATCTTTATTCAACTATAGCTGCAAGTGATTGATTGGATATTTAAAAATGAACATAGTACAAGTATATAAGGAATATATTTCTCTTACAGTTCTTACCTTCTCATAAATTTTTGTGATTTCTTCATTTGGGCTGAATACCAGCTGTAATCCTCCACATCCTGATGTCCAAATTATTTTTTGTATTGCTCTAATTACACAAATATCAGGCATATATCTTGAAGCCTATAAAATAATGTTAAGGCTATTAGTGTTGATAACCATAAAAATTACAACCATTGCACTCCCAGGTGTTTACCATAGGAGAAAACAGCAGTTTTATTCATATCTAAAGGGGGGAGACCCAAGCATATTTTTGATGAATATATAAACAAAGTATGGCATATTCATAGTAAGTAAAAATGTATTGAATGTACACTTTGAAAGAATGCCGTGAAAAATAATGTACTAATAATATTAAGTTAACATTAGGAAGACATTATCTAGAATAAATAAGTAAAATGAGTGAATTTTAAAAAAAGGTGTTTTAGGGTTAGAGAGATGGCTCAGTGGTTAGAAGCACTGGCTGCTTTTCCAGAGCATATAATGTTTAATTCCCAGTATCCAAATGGTAGCTCAGAACCATCTGTACTACTAGTTCTATAGAATCCAAATACCCTCTTTCTTGTCTTCAAGGGCATCAACAAGGCATCCAAGTTGTATACAGGCAAACATTCAGGCAAAACATACATAATAAAATTTAAAAAATTTTGGAGTAATGCTTATGACATGTAAAGCAATATATATGCCATCAAGTGTTACCACTCAAAATTATATACACTATAAAAATATATACAATACATATTTATATCAATGTAATTTTGCATAATAACATATATACATGTATATGCATGCATACATATACACATACACACACAAACACACTATTCTTAACAATACTAACCTCATCAGAAATCTGCTGAGCAAGACGAACAGACACATTTCTAAGCATGCATTCAGACGACGGGTTAGGAATGCTCTGAAGGGCACTTTGTAGCACCACTGCTTGATCATGAGTTACTTGGTTGACCTGAAAACAACCAAACCAACAACAACAAAAAAACATTTTATTTGAGTATTCTGTATATAACTTGACCCAAACATTTGTACTTTACTCATCAACATTCCCTTAAGATGTTTTCTTTCCGCATTCATTCACAAAGCACTCTACCTTGCCACATGACATCCAAGTAGCAGCAATTTCTCTACAATCCCTTATTATAGATTAACCTAATCCATGTCTCTAAAGAACAGATCAAGTCTAATCTCATCTAAAGATGCAGTAAATCAAGACATGATTTTTACAAGTGCACCCTTTGGGCAGACCCTGCTCATAATCTCCAGTTACCAAATTCTACTTTGAAAATGAGAATTAGGACTATAAAAAAAACTAACATACAAAAGGTAGCAGCTTTTTTACTTAATAGTATACTATGATTTTTAATCATGGAGAAACAGATGAAGGAGCTGAGTAAGTCTGTCTTTTTTAAAAATTTATTTATTATGTACACAGTGGTCTGTCTGCATGTGTGCCTTCAGGCCACAAGAGGGCACCAGATCTCATTACAGATGGTTATACAGCCACCATGTTGTTGCTGGGAATTGAATTCAGGACCTCTGGAAGAGCAGAGCAGTCAGTGCTCTTAACTGCTGAGTTATCTCTCCAGCCCTCCAACTTCTTCTTGTGTAAGTGCTTAAAGATATCCCTACATTTTTTAAATGCCACATTATCTACAATTGGCAAATGGTATATTCTCTAAGTATTATAGAAAAGGAAGCATGTTATTGGCTTTTGTGAGTTGTATACTTCATTAAGCAATCACATCATAGATTAAAGCAAGAATCTATTTTCACCCTAATGAGAGACCTCCTTCATTGGGTGAGATACAGGGTCTCAAAATTTTTGGCTTTTCTCCTTCCAAATCCTGGGATTACAGGTAAGAACCCTCACACCCTGCAAGAACCTGTCTTTCCTTTTAACCCATTAAGAATTACTTTGAAATATATAAATATATATATGTGCATGTACATATACATACCTAATTTTAGTCATTTTTATCTTTTTTAAATGTCTTTAAAAAAAGGGTTTACTTATTGCATATACAGCATACTGTCTGCATGTTACACCTGCAGGACAGAAGAGGGCACCAGATCTCATTTGTGGATCGTTGTGACCCATCATGTTATTGCTGGGAATTAAACTCAGGACCTCTATAGGAGCAGCCTTATTGGCTGATCCACCTCTCCTCTTTTTTTTTTTAAATCTTTTATGGATACTATGTAGCCTAGTAAGGCCTTAAATTGGTCATTCTTTTGATTTAGCTTTCTAAATGCTGAGATTACAATCTTCCACCACACCTGGTTGCCTTGTAGAAAATTTTTGACATACGAAAGTGGTCAGATTGATACAATTATTTCCAAGGTCCTCATTATTCTGCTTAAACCAGTGTCAATTACTTAATTACTCCTGTTGGGGATCTCCCCTTTAGCTGCCCTCTCCAGACCCTGCCCAAAGAAAGTCCACTAAGCAGCTGTTAAACCCCCAGAAGGTATTTAAGATCTGGCTCACAGACTTCCCCTCGGACCACCCAGGAATGCTTTGCTCAGATTAAAACCTGGATTTAATAATTCAGCTGGAATGGCTTATTATAACAGCAGAGTTACCCACTATTGGGAGATATCAGCTTATCAACTCCCTCTCACTTTCTAATTCCATTGCTCCTTACTTCTAGGATTACTGTTAGGTAAATCTTGGATATTATAAAACTTTATGTACAGCTGGGTGGTAGTAGCATACACCAGCAGGTAAAATGTCGGTGACTTCAAGGGTAGCCTAGTACTACAGAGCACATTATAGGATAGTCAGGGCCACACAGAGAAGTCATGTCTCAAAAACAAAACAAAACAAAAACAAAAAACCCCACTTCATTTATAAATTACTTTGGAAATGAATAGGTTGCAGAAATAAAAAGGTTTGCCGGGCAGTGGTGGCGCACGCCTTTAATCCCAGCACTCAGGAGGCAGAGCAGAGGCAGGCGGATCTCTGTGAGTTCGAGGTCAGCCTGGTCTACAAGAACTGGTTCTAGGACAGCCTCCAAAAAAAAAAAAAAAAAAAAAGAAATAAAAAGGTTCTTCCTTTAAATAATCACAGTATTATCAAATATAAAAAAACATATAATAATCACCAACATCCCGTTCCTCCCTAATTATAACTTAAGTAATTTCTTTAAAAAAACAAAAAACTCAAGTCTTTTGTAAAGAGAGGATCTCATTTGATAGCCCAGACTGGCCTTGAATATGTAACAATCCTCTTGACTCTACTCCTCAAAGACTTTTGTCTCCTAGCAATAATTTAGTAACTATTATTAAAAATTACACCCTGTTTGACCTATAACTAGGCATGAAGCTCTAACATATCTTGAGAGCTTCACCAAAATGGATCAAAGATGCCATCCAAGCAAAGACAGAATAGAATAACAACGACTTCATAATTGGAGTTTAAGCCAATGAAGGTGCAAAAGAACACTAGTAAAAGGTTAAATCAATTACAACTCAGTGCCACTGGTATCTTCTCTGCTGGGCTTAAGTTAGAAATCCATTCATGTGGCATTTTTTTTATTTGTTTAATGTTTATGGTGAGAGTCAAGCAAAACTCAAAGTAGTCAGAAAGGAACTGAAGCAGCTGCCCTCCAAAATTAGTAGTAGTGAAGCCAGTGAAGAGCTTGTATACCCCCCCCCCCAAAAGACAGGGTTTCCTCTGTACTGTTTGAGTCTGTCCTGGAACTCACTCTGTAGACCAGGCTGGCCTCAAACTCACAGAGAGCCTGCCTCTGCCTCCCTGAGTGCTGGGGTTAAAGCTTGTATACTTTAATACAAATACAGTCTTAAAAGTGAAAATTCCTACTAACAAGATAACCACTGGAAAGAAAATAATGCTGAGTCAATTCAACTTTAGAATCACTGAGAAATTTAACCTTAAAAATTACTATCTACTATTAGAGATTAAAACAAAAACAACAACAACAAAACCAGTCTGTATATTACCGATGTCATGGTATTCACGCCTTCTACACCTGGCTGACAAGCTTCTGCCACAGCCCGAACATGGCCATAGCCAATGGCAGTTAGTAAAAGTTTGGCTATTTTAAGAGCATTGAGGTAGGCACCCCTTCGAGTTTCCATATCTGCATTTGGTAGGAAGTTATTTCTGGTTAGCATACTCAAGACAAGGGGTAGACCACCACTTTTCAAGAAGTGAAACTGAAAATCAGAGGAATCATCAGCCAGAGGTGCACCAGCAGGCATTAACAACGCATAGACTACCTGGAAATAAAAGAGGGAGGGGGAGAAAAGAAGGATTGTATTAAAAGGTATTTAAAACATAACCTCCTTTCAAAGACTGCTAAGACATTCTTGACCATTTCTAAACCATCTAATAATCTTATCCACATTCTTCATAAAACACATCAAAGATCAAATTTAAAGAACAAGAATCAAATTCACAATGGGAAAAAAAAACCAACCTCTGTTAGGTATAGCACTTGTGAGGCAGAAGGACCAAAGAAAAGTGAGTCAAGAGATGGACTAAGGCTGCTTTCTCCAAGTTTGGCATGGTCCAAACAAATAGCTCTTAATTTTTCTATCGTTGTACTATCTGTAAAGGAGAGAGAGAAAGCATAGTCTGAAATAAAACACAATTCACATCTATATCACTTCTAGCATCTTCAAGAGCATGGAACAGCAAACAATTCAGTTGAGCTTCTGTAATAAAGAACAATATTTGACTTGATTTAAAAGCAAACAAATGAGAGACAAACAAAACACCAATCAGGGAGTTTTAATCACTCAAGGGAGCCTCCAGTCAACACACTCTATATTCAGCTGCAGGAGACCATTAAAAAACAAACAAACAAAAAACTTCCAAAGGAAGCATAAATAACAGCAACAGTTCTTACCTCCAAATTTATTGCTTGCCTTATGACATTATATATTACCTAGTTTGTTTCACTGAGTGACATGACTGTACCCAAGAAACAGACTGAAGAAGAAGACGAGGAGGAGGAGGAGGAGCGTGGCACCATGGTACATACCTTTAATCTCAGTACAGAGGCAGGCAGATCTCTGAGTTTGAGGACAGCTAGAGCCACACAGTGATACTGTCTCAAACAAAACAATTAAATAATCAAAAACCTTGAGTGTAGGATGGAAAACAAAAAAGTAGGAGGGAAGAAATGAGCTTAATCTAGCTGATTCTGTAAGTAAACGTCCTTGCCACCAAACTGATGGATAACCTGAGTTCAATTCCTAAAACCCACATGGTGGAAAAGAGGAAACTAATTTGAGGTTATCCTCTGACCTCCACATAAGCATTGTGGTAGCTACACAAAAAATGAATACATAAATGCACAACTGTTTAAAAAAAAAGTTTAAGGTCAAGTGCAGTGGTGCATGCCTTAAGTCCCAATACTTAGGAGGCAGAGGCAGTTCAAGGCTAGCCTAGTCTACACAGCAAGTAAAAGAAAGGCCAGCCAAACATATACATTCACCCGGTCACAAAAAGCTCAAAAAGAAGCAATGAATGCTAAACAAATCATTTAATGCTATTGGCTCATAGTTTATCTATCTGAGGAGTCTGAAGCAGAGGATTGCTTTGTGGCCATTCCAGCTCTTACATGTGTGTGTACCTAAGTAATTTTAGGTCACTGATCACATACAAACTTGTTATTACAAAATATGGACAGAAGAAATTTAATTCACCCATAACCTTGTCATCAATAGATGGCTATGGTCTAGGGTCTTTTACTCATTTTTTAGAAGATGAAATACAATTTTCTTAGAGCTTTAAAATAATAATCTCAGGGATGGCACCCTGTATTACCTCAGTAGTTACCTGGAGGAGGCAAATGAAGAAAAGGGTCAGGCAATTTAAGCTGGCATGGAATCCAGACATGTGGTAAACAAGAAGCCACACGGCAGGAAGGAAGCTTTAGACAAAGATTAAGAAAGCCTAAATGTTAGGGGTAGTATGCTTAGAAAAGAAATAAAGGAAAACTTATGCTTTTCTGAGCAATTCAGAAAAGTGAGCAAGCTCCCAACTATTCCTGTCAGCAGCCTGTAAGCTTCTACCTTAGGTTAATTTCCTCGCAGGCCCCCAAGTCTCTTTAATGAATACCAGGATACAACTAATTATATAATTATAACAATGCATTAAAAAAAGTAAATTGAGCCAAGCATGGTGTTGTTTTTAACCCAAGCACTTAGGAAGCAGAAGCAAGTGGATCTCTGTGAATTATAGGTCATCAAAACCTACATAGTTAAGACCCTGTCTCAAAAAACAGAGAGAGAGAGAGAAGGGGGAACAGAGAGGGAAAGAATATGAAAAGCTTACAATAGACTCTGGCATATTTAAAAATGTTCTTTACATTAAATTCCATGAAGGAGGTAGGTCTCATTCTGCTTGGTAAAGCAATACATACTTTAACCAAATGGTGGTTGTTTCAAATTTAGACACTATAGTTTGATTTTAAAATGTCAATCAATTGTGTGTGTAAGTCTGAGTGCAAATTTTTGGAGTCAGTTTACTTGCTTCCATTTTTATGTGTGTTCTGGGGCTTGTGCATCTTACTGGTTCAAATTTAGGTACTAGATTTTGATTGTACAAGGAGGAAAATCAACCTTTAAGCTTCCTGGTAAGAGCTCAATGTCTCCATCTGGTGGTAGGAAGTTCAAATCACAAGCTCAAGGCTTTACTGTGGGTTTGTTTTTAAATTTTAAATTATGTTGTGAAGGTTGAATCTGCACATATAAAGTAAAAACTGTCATTGACAGGTCAGAACTAAATTGAATTAAGGATTCTAAGAAAGCAAGATGACAAGGTGCTTACTTTAGAACCCTATGTGAAAAAACAAAACCAGCCAAAAATTCACTATATTCTGATCATTTTTCCAATTTCTCCCACATCCCTAACCACCCGTTCTCTCTCTCTAAAAAAAAAAAAACCAAAACAAGAAACCAGTAAAACGTAAGGTGCCAAAACAATCCAAACCAAGGAAAAGCCTACCAAAACACATAAGAGTTAATTTTGTGTTGGCCAACATGGGGCTCGCCATAGTTGATATCAGCAACAATCCAATGAAGAAAAGTGATTTTTCTGAGTTAAACTTTATTTCAGTATAAAAAGGTTTTAATTTTCTTTTTTTTAAAGATTTATTATCAATACAACATCCTGCCTCCATGTATGTCTGCACACCAGAACTCATTACAGATGATTTGTTAGCCACCATGTGAATGTTGGGAATTGAACTCAGGACCTCTGGAAGAGCAGTCAATGTTCTTAACCTCTGAGCCATCTCTCCAGCACCCTTAATTTTCTTTTTAAAGGAATGCAATTTTATCTCTGCTTTTTAGTTAAGATCAAGAGTAGTAAAAGAATTCGTAGTAATGAACACTGGAAACTGAAGAAAAACACTACTGAAATAATCTTTTGTTAATATGTACTTCTATAATCACAACTAGCTCATATTTAACTAGCAAATACAACTCAGATTAGCACAGAAAGTAAATCTGTTTTTATGTAATTTCGTTCAGGAATTGTAGCTAAAATACCAAGGGAAGAAAAACATACATATTTTATTTTTTATTTGTTTGAGACAGGGTTTCTCTACTTGACCATTCTGGTTGTCCTGGAACTTACTCTGCAGACCATGCTGGTCTCAAACTCACAGAGATCTATGGCCACCACTCCCCGGCAAGACCGGTTATTTTCAGTAACAAAAAACGGGCAAGCAAAACCCCTTTAGCCTCAGGAGAAACCTGCTCAGCTCTTTAAGGAAAACTTAAGTGTGGGTATCTGCAACTCAGTTTCATCATAGAAAGTGGAGTATGACAAGACTGATTAATGGTAGATTTACTTATTTTTGTGCCTATCCTAAATAAATGGAAGCCTATGGGTCCTATTCTACCTGTGCCATCTTCGTTACTGTCAAGCCAGCCCTTCCTCTCCACTCACTGGTTACATATATATGCCTTTTGACTTTTTCTTCAAGCAGTTTCAGCCACACTCAGGTACTTTATTGGGATGTCCAGATTCTTTGAAGATATTATTACTTTTATTAGTAATCTATTTAAACTCCACATGGAGTGTTAGACAAACTATGTTAAAGTGAAAAATCATTTTGAGAAGTTCTTTAAATGTATGTGTGAACAATTAATGACAGGTACATAGAAAAAAATGAATAATTCATCAGTAAATTAAAGAACCATTTTTGCACAATCCTGAAAATGTCAATGTTGAGCATGAATTTAAGCAAAATATTGGGAAGATAATTATAAGTTTTTACCTACATGGTTAAAAAAATCAATATAGGGTAGAAGGAGAGGACAAATTACTTCAAGTTATTCTCTGACCTCTACTTGTGTGCCCATGGCACATGTGCATATACAAGTGCACACCAAACACAAACTTAACTGAGTATTTTTCAAAGAAATAGAATTTATTGCTGGGTGGTGGTGGTGTATACCTTTAATTCCAGCACTTGGGGAGGGAGTTAATATACATGTTTATTGGTTAGCTGCATTATATCATCATTGAAAACATCTTACCTGGGGGCATAAGTTTCATAAGCACTCTTGCTCCATCTCTAAGAGGTGGCATATTTAGGTTGCTCCCTAAGTCTGCAACTTGCCAAAGGAAAGAGATGTATCTGGGATGAAGTGACATAATCTACAATATAAAATACACAAAATATTTACTTGTAAATTATTCCTTGGCTTCAAAAAGCTCTCCCTAAAATTTGAAATCTCCATAGTTTGCTCCTGTTGTTCTTCCTTATCTTACCTTTACAAATCTTCATGATGCAGACCTAATACATCATCTCAGCCACATTTGTGATAGCTTTCTATTGTTTTATTAAACTGTTTCTTTTCACCTGCATGTAACGTAAGATGACTCTGGATATAACAAAACTGCCACATGCCACTACTAAATTCCTAACTAGTTTGTTCTTACACTCAAATGGCTGGTGTTATTGAAGACATTCAAGTTCTTAGGAGGGGTGAAAGAAGAGGTCAAGAATGAGAGACGTCACTTTCTTTGGATACAATCTGAGAAAGATTACAGCTACACACAAAATTTTGAAAGGATCCATTTTATAGGACAAATGTATAAGACAGTAATAGCTTTCTAAATCTGTATTCTGAAATGTTATAATCAAGCCCGAAATTAGTTATATATACAAAAATAACAAAATAGATCCTCATCACAGTTTTGCTTAAAATTTCAACTGACTTAAAATTAATTACCTTTCAGGGGGCTTGACTGAAATTTACATGGACAATTTTGTAGACACTTTGCCTCACTAGACAAAGAGTTCCTCAAAAGAAAAAACTAAACAAAAACAACAAAAACCCTCAAAAACCCTTTTTATGTACTTGCCTATTCAACAATTCTAGCACAATGGCTTGCACAACTGAATCTACTTACCACTCCAGGCAAACAGCTTTCCACTTCTGGATTGGGGCCATCACTGTAATGATTACCATGGTTTCCAGGAGATCCAGTTGAGGAATCAGAAGAGCTATCAGGACTTGAAGGCATATTGGAGCTTATTTGTGTAAGTTTGGCTGTAATTAGCTGAAAATGATACATATTAGGATCAAAGACAAGAAAAAAAAACACATAAAAAAGAAAACTTGCAACCTAGTGATGTAACAATAAGTGAATCCAAAAACTATAGATGTTGGACCTGGACAACTGCCTGAGTGATGAACAACACTGTCTACTTTTGCAGGGACCTGGGTTTAATTCCCAGTACCCACATAGGAGTTCATAACTGTAACTACAGCTCGAGGGGATCCAATGTCATCTCTTCTGATCTTCAAGGGCAACACACACAAATGGTACAGACACATATGCGTGTAAAACAAAAACTAGATGCTAATATTTTCAAAAAGTGTATTTAAAAAGTACTCATTATAATCATTTGTTTTGATATATTTTTAAGTATTCCAAGGCTTGTTTTGTTTTGTTGGAGACAGGGTTTCTCTGTATAGCTTTGAAGCCTGCGCTGAAACTCACTCTATAGACCAGGCTGGTCTGGAACTCAGAGATCCACCTGTCTCTGCCTCCCGAGTGCTGGGATTAAAGGTGTATGCCACCATTGCCCGGCATAGTATCCCAGTGCTTATTTGCATTAATGTTAGTTATAACCCTAACATCTAACATATCAAATACTTGACAATGGAATATAGGCTTAAGTTCTATTAAAAATTTTTCTTTTGGAAAGCTGGGCGGTGGTGGTGCACTCCTTTAATCTCAGCACCTGGGAGGTAGAGACAGACAGATCTCTGTTAGTTTCAGACCAGCCTGGTCTACAAGAGCTAGTTCCAGGACAGCTTCCAAAGCCACAGAGAAACCCTGTCTCCAAACACACACCCCCCCAAAAAAACTTTTGTAACTCTCTTTCTCTCTCTCTCTCTCTATATATATATGTGTGTGTGTGTGTGTATATACTTACTGATTTATCTTTTAGGTTTAATTGTCCAATCAACTTTCTGTCATCTCCAGGATCAATCAGCTCACCACCCACAAAGAGTTCAATTTTCGTATGAGCTACATTAGCTTTAATGCGATTGAGAATACATCGTCGAACTGAACCAATTGTATCATTTGTATGAGACCAGACCTCCAAGTCATCTACTTGTCTGCCCTGGTTTGGAAATCGAACTATAAAGGAGAGGTGTTTACCACGGAAAGCTCTGGTGGGGAAAAGAAATGGAAAATATCATATGTAGCAGATTTCCAAATTTAGCTGCCAAGAAAATAAAGATGGAAATTTAACATGGAATATTTTCTTATTAAAGGAAGTAAAGATTTTTAGTGACCCTAAAATAAAAATTATTTTATAAACACTGCAATATCCAAAATACAATTCCATTGTTATTACTTTTATACCCATAGCTGCATAAAATGATGTACTGACCTATAAGAAATTTATATAAATGGTACCTCATTCTAGTAACCTAGCTAACTGAGTGTAAATAGAAGGATTATAGAGTTTAGGGCCAGAATGAGCACTCAAAGTAACTCTGTCCAACCAGCCACCAAAATTAAGAAACAGAGAAATATTTCAATTCATTTTATGCTTATAAAGTCTAACTCACTAATTGCTATTTACAAATATGCAGGGTAAGATTTATCTTAAAAGAGCACCAACAAAAAAGTTGTTATGCATTTTGCCTGAATTTTATTTATTTATGAGACAGGGTCTCACTGTGTAGCTCTGGCTGACCAAGGTACTGTCTTCTGCCTGAGTACTGGGATTAAATGCATGCACCACTGCCCAGAATTTTCCTCCAAAATGCTTAACATCAACTTACTCCAAAACTATAATATGTTGGCATATCATTTTGAAGGTATGATAACAAAAAGGTAAATTATATTCATCAAGCAACAACTTTAAATATCAATGGAATTACTAAATGGTAAAACCTAAAAAGAAATAGGCTGGGAGGTGGTGGCCTACACCTTTAATCCCAGCACTCGGGAGGCAGAGGCAGGCGGATCTCTGTGAGTTTGAGGCCAGCCTGGTCTACCAGAGCTAGTTCCAGGACAGCCTCCAAAATACAGAGAAACCCTGTCTCAAAAAAACCAAACAAACAAACAAAAAGGGAGCACAAGGACCAGGTTAGGTTTGTAGTACCTGCATGATAGCTCATCTCACACAGGGTTCAAGTGTATGCAACACTAGTCCCAGGGGATCTAATGCTTGTTTCTTACTTCCAAGTTATGCACATGAACAAATACATATATACGGGCCAACACTCATACACAGAAAAATAAAAGAAAGAAAAAGAAGTAAGTAACTATGTACTATGTTCTCTCATTCTTCTTTTTCTTTTTTTGGTAATTGAATCTCACTATAGAGCCTTGGTTGGTCTACAGCTCTTTATATTGACCAGGTGAGTCAGTCTCAAACTCCCCTGCCTACACCTTCCTGAGCATTGAGCTAACAGCCATGCTATAATGTTTAACAGTATAAACAAGTATAAAAACTTAGGCTGGGAGCCGGAGAGATGGCTCAGTGGTAAAGAGCACAAGCTGCTCTACCAGAGGAGGCATGTTCAATTCCCAGCACCCACATGGCAGCTCACAACTGTCTGTAAATTCCAGCTCCAGGGCACCTGACACCCTCACACATACATACATATAGATAATACACCAATGTACATAAAATGTAAGATTATTAAAAACAAAGAAACTGAGGCTAAAGGGATATCTCAGTTCCTAAGAGTGCTTGGTGTATATACAAGCACCAAACATGAGGATCCAAGCTCAAATCCCCAGCACCTACATAAAAAAAATTAGAAGTGGGCTGGAGAGATGGCTCAGAGGTTAAGAGCACTGACTGCTCTTCTAGAGGTCCTGAGTTCAATTCCCAGGAACACATGATGGCTCACAACCATCTGTAATGAGACCTGGTACCCTCTTCTGACATGCAGGCAGATCAAAGTATACATAATAAATAAAGAAGCACTTGTAACTCTAAAAATGTGAATGGCAAAGACAGGATGATTAGGGGCTTGTCTAGCTCCAGGTTCAGTGAGAGACATTGTCTGAAGGGAATATAATAAGGCAGAAATGACAAACAGGACATCAAAAGTCCACCTCTGCCTTTCATGAGTGAGCATGGTGGGTACATCTGCACACATGTGTATATGAAACTTAGGGCCTATGAGGTGTCTCAGCATGTAAAGGGGTTGCTACCAAACTCCAAGTTTGGTTCCTGGAACCCAAGGACCCAAATGGTTAAAAGGCTTCAAAGAACTGAATTCCTTAAATGGTCCTCTGATCTCCACACTCAAACCACGGCATGTTTATGGCAACATATACAAAATAATTTGCTACACAGTGAGAACATGTTTAAATGAAACAATCCCACAAACTTTTTTTAAAAAACCACATAAGCTCTGACCCACTTTCTCTCTTGGGGGTGTTTACTTCCCTAAAAAACTGTTCTATCACAAAAATAAGCAAACATTTCCATAAGATACTTGTTTTTTTTAAACAGCAAGACACATTTTCAAGAAGATTAATCTCTTCTCTTTTCCTTGTACACATTTAAGAAGAAAAAGGGAATGGTTGGAAAAATACCAAACAACTAAAAATTAATCCATTGATCAGTTATCCATATACCTTGACATAGGCAAAATTGTTCTTTCTTCATGATAATCACTGTCACATTCATTTATATATTCTCTTAGAACAGTTAATACTCGAACCATTCGAACAGCTTCTTGTCTTGCACAATTAATACTGTCTTTGTCACCATCCAAAACACACAATGTGTCGTAAGAGGCTTTCAAACGATCAAAACAAGACTGAATGAAGTCTTCGTGGATCACCACCTACAAATATAATGGGACAAATAAAAGGGTAAGATGAGAATACCTAACAACATGGCTCTAAACAATAATCACATTTAAGCAGATAGTCAGTTTTGAAAGGAAGCTAGTGTCAAATAAGTTAAGGACAAATGAAATATAAAGAAATTTAGAGGATTATGATACTGGTTATGAAAATAAACTCAACACAGTCTTTACTATTTCAATATAAAAATCAACATTCAAAATCCAACCATTTCAAGATCATTCTCAATGCAAGATTCATTTAGTATTCTATACAGGAGATATAAAAACTTGGTATTTTACAAATGTATGTATTTTGAGGTAAAGTGTCACTATAGTCCAAGCTGGCTTTAAAAACCTATAATTCTCCTGCCTCCAGCTCTTAGATGCTAAGATTACAGGCATATAGGACCACAGTCAGTTTTTATGTTTTTAAGAGCTGAAACAAAACAATTTCCAATTAATTCTGAATTAAAAGAAAGAATCATATAAGCATTACAACTGGAATTCTAGTTTGTGGAAGTTTTAATGCAAAATGATCCATCCTCACCTGATTGACCTGCAGCCTTGGACCAAGGTTTGTGTATATTTCTTTAAGAAGATCTATAGCACGGCTGGCAATATCATCATTACTCTGAATTACAACCTATATTATAGAATCAAGAAATGTTTCAGTTAAACATTTAAATTCAAATCATATCCTTAGCTATTTTAAATAGGCTAACAATGTAAAGGTTGACTAAGTGAACTTGAGACATACAGATCAAAACATACAACTTTTTGAATAAAGAAATTTAATAAATGACGTTTTACTACAAATGAAATATGCTTTGACCAAACTCTTGAGACTTTCAAGGAGAGATTCAAACTAGTTAGACAAAAACAAGATGCTACATAAATATAGCTTAGTATAAAAATTCTCCCTTGTCGCTCAGTTCCATAATATTTACAATTTATACTTCATTACACTGGTGGTTTAGATGAAGTGTGTCAGGGCTTGGCCCTGTTAAGAGACTTGGAGAGTGTAAGGTGAAGAAGCCTGGAGACAATGAACAAATATACACAGACTTCTTCTATTCAACTATGTTTACAATTTTAGACTATTATGTCATGTTTGATTACTGTTATTATTATCTTTGGAAATCAGGATCTCAATCTGCATCGGTAGCCTAAGGCTGCCTTAGAACTCAAAATATTTCACCTTCCAAGTATATGCCACCACTCTCTCTGTATCTAAAATGCCAATTTGAATTAACAGAAGGGTTTGTAATATTAAAATATGTGCTGGAGACTGAACCCTGGGTTAAATCCATGCATCAAGCCCTTCCATTGCTTATAAACAAAAACAAAACAAAACAAAAAACCCTAAGCTTTACTTATTTGAAAAGTTAAGCACTAAAATATCACACAAAACATCCTTGTCTATGCGATTTGCAGACATTTAAACATTAAGTGAAAAACAGAAACTATATATAACCAACCTAATTTTTAAAGATAGAAATATAAAACATCATAATAATTTAGCCTTAAATAGATTAACACTATACTTTTCTATGTTTTAAAAAATGTTAAATATTAATAAGGAACACACCAATGCAGGAAGATAACTATGAATCTCAGACTCTTGGAACAAGCATCAGATAACACACATGTAATTTATATGCCACATTTAAAGTTACTTATTCTAAGAACATCAGCTACAAATGCTGACAGAGCTCCTACTTTTGACTTACCCTCCAAAGATAGTCTAATCCTATCAACTCCAAATCATCCATCATATAGGCTCTTCTTTTTGCTACTAGTTTTCCTTCTCGACAATTCACAGCTTTGAAGAATCTCTCAAAACATTTCATCCCATTCTCAGTTAACAAGGAAGGATCAAGCTGAAGCACATTACTTTCGAAGAAGTCCTTATTGATATCAGGATCTAAGTCTGGTTCATCCCCCATTAATTTGGAATACCACTTGAAACAGGCTTCACGATCACAGAGGTAAACTGCATTTTCAGCTAAGCACTTCCATATTTGTTTTGCCTGAGGAGCACACAGCCACAGTTGTCCATCCTTCAATAAAAATCTTAGAAAAAAAACCAAAAGATTAATTTATTTGATATAACACAACCTACTTGCTTATATATGATATAATACCTCTATCATAATTATATTTTTAATTACAAATGTCAGTTCTTTTGAAGAACTTAACAGTTTTTAGTTGAGAGTTCCAAGACAGCCAGGGCTACAGAGAAACTGTCTCAAAAACAAAAAGATCCATTAAAGACAGTATATTCAAATATCAAACAAACCTAAGAAAGTTAAGCCGTTCTTGGACTTCTTGAACATGACTATATCTACTTCCCAGTCTCACAGTTTGTGGGTCATAGTCTTCATGATCTGCAAATTAGGAAAAATATAACACATTCATATGGATAATCATACCACCATAGGTCAAGCAATGGCCTATCAGTTATTTAAAAAAATCACTAATCTGGCTAGGGTGGTTGGTGGTAGCACATACCTTTATCCCAGCATTCAGGAGGCAGAGGCAGGTAGATTTCTATGAGTTTGAAGCCAATCTAGTTTACAGAGTGAGTTCCAAACAGCCAAGGCTACAGAGAAACCCTGTCTTGAACCCCCTCAAGAAACAAAAAACCCACAAAAACAAAACAAACCATTAATCTTCTATCTTCAATCATCTAATAGGGCAACTGAAGATCTACTAGTAATTGTTACATTGACAGTTGGTGCTTTCCAACTCATCTAATATCCTAACAAAATACACTAAATTCTGGCTAAGAATATTAGAAACGTTATGCTACATCCTCCTGGTATTACAATCAGAAGGCAGATCATGTCACTTTGTGTTAATCGTCACTTTGATTACATAGTCGAAATGGTTTCTACCAGGCTTCTCCACTACCAAGATGCTATTTTCCCCAGTAGTATTAGCACCAGCCCTGCTCTATTCTGTGTTTAATTCCTAACACCTTAGACATAGAGCTTTGGAAAAATTCAATGAAAGCCAAATAATCAAGAAAAGTCAAGAAATTTGACAGTAGCTTAGTGCTACATGGAAGAGAGGTCTTCTACAGAAAAACATTGAGACTATTAAGAAATAGTTGAGTTTGGCATGATGGTGCACAACTTTAGTCTCAGCAATGGGGAGGCAGAGGCAGGCAGATCTTTACGAGTTTGAGTTCAGTTGGTCCACATAGTTAAGTTCCAGGCCAGGCAGGGATATAGAGAGCGATCCTGTTTCAAAAACAAAACACTAAACAAAAGTTGATACTTGGACTGTAAATATCCAGTCCTAACAATTCCTTGATTTGTAAGCAAATAAAGACAACGCACTGCTGATTTGTGTTGTCTATGTGGCAGGTATCCCATGGAGGAAATTTATATGATCAATTTAGGTATCTTTGAAAATGGGTGGGAAGTGATAATAAATCACAGCTGGGAACCAACATAATCAGTTCTTGTTATTTTAAGTATCAACTTGTAAGAGCCATTTCAGAATGCTTTATAAAAAATTAAGTTGTGGTTAGAGAATTGGCTGAGTGGATGAGATCATTTGCTGCTCTTATATGAGTTGGGTTCAATTCCCGGCACAGCAAGGTGGCTCAAACTGTATGTAACTCCAGTTTTGGAGAGACCTGATGTACTTTTCTGACCTCTTCAGGCATACATACATACATGTAGGCAAAACATTCATTTATATAAAATAAAATACATCTAAAACAATTAAGTTTTCCTGTTAAAAAGACTTGAGAGAAATATATTTCAATTATCAACCTACCAACTTAAAATTTTTAGGTTTTTAGGAGAGTTGTGTAATCAGAAGTCTTGTAGTATACTACATTTTTACCTCAAATACTATACAAATCATCTCCTCCTTACAAATCATCTCCTTTTCCTCCCCATACCCAACCCTAAGAAATGTTGGCAGATATCACAGAAGTAACTTAATGTGAGTTCAATAGGATTTCAGTAGCTTTAAAAATTACCTGATACCCATATTGAAACATCTACAGACTAGTGTTCACAAGAACAATACTATGGATTAGAAGAAGAAATCGGATTAGACTGATTAGGACAAAGAGCCCTCAGTGAAACTGGAATCACAGGACTCATTTTGCCTTCAGCATGATGTACCATTTTACTTGGTGACAGCAGTACAAGGGAAATACAACTATCCTAAGTTATTCTTCACCCATCTCCACTTTTGTAGACAATTCATTTGGCATTGAATGTTCTAGTTTCTTCAGGTATAACCAACTGTAGATAGAACACTGTCCCTATGGCTACTGTCTTCCCTTTGGGCAGAATGTCTGACACTAAGTAAGAGTCAGAGGCAGGACAACAGCCACTTTTCCAAGAATGATATCCCTGCCTTAACAATAGATGTTGGAATGAAAGAAAAGAGGCCCACTAATTTCCCTTGGTATAGAGCACTGGAGTTAGCTGTGATGGGGGTAACTAAGGTCCTAATTTGGGCCTATAATGCTTAGAGGTACATTTCACCTTATATAGTCACTAAGTGGGCAGAGTAATGAGTCCTTTCATCCACATCTGCCTGTAAGAGGGCTTCTGTAACAAAGGAATAAGGATAAAAAGGTCAGCAATTTGCTATTGAGAGGCCAAGTGCAGTCTTAGGAGCCATGGGGAGGAGGGTAGTACTACTTAGTCAGACCAGCCCAGAACAGTTTCTACAGGGTGAAGCTGACTGGAGATAAACGAACAAGTTGCGGCTCAAATGACTTAGGTCTTATTTGTTAAAACTCCTTATAACAATTTCTAGGCACTATTTTTTGTATTTTTATCCAGGTAAATGATTGTTTTGGCCAATAAAAGCCAAATTCTTCATCCTTTGGACATAAACATGATTCTCTGGTCACTTTCATACTTTTCCCAGTAAGATATCCTTGCTCCAGGTATAATGAGATTCACACAATATATAAGCAAATTCTGTGATTTACTGCACAATTACAAATTCAGAAATATTGGCAAATAATATCACAGAAGTAATTTAATGTGAGTTCAATAGAATTTTAGTAGCTTTAAAAATGACCTCTTGCCCATATTGGAATATCTACAGAATAGTGTTCACTAGAACAGTGCTGTGAATTAGAAGAAGAAATGATCCCAAGACTGATTAGGACAAAGAGAAGGTGTGTAATGTCAATGAATTTAGAGGGGGGAAAATCCAGTGCTTACTATGTGCCAGATATTGTTTCAGCATGAAAAACTTGTTCAAGGTCATAAGATACTATTTTTTTTGCTCATTATTTCAGATTCTGGATAATATATATGCAGACTGACATGTATTCACATACAGAAATAGACAATATGAGAAAAAAAAGTTAAATGGAAGCATTCTTGTGACCATAAAACTAAAACGAGTAGTACTTCAAATGGAGCAGACACTAAACTACACATGTACCACCTCCCAAGTACCCAAAAGCAGAGTCCCCAGCCTCTGGCAATGAAAGGCAAGTACATAAAAGATCAGAAGTAAAGCACACATAACCTGTATGGTTCCTTCCTTGAGGCAAAGACTGCAGGAAAAATTACCAATGGCTCTGTATAACCAAGAGATCATAGAAAAATAGTCCGACGAATTAAATCTCAAAGTTTAAATGTCTGTGTATAGTGCTTATGACCTTCTTATTAATTACTGATTTTGGTTTTCTTTGGTATAGATTTATACCATATGGTTTTATGCCTATATGGCTTTCAATGTGGTGATAAGAAACAAGACTAAAAGGATGAAAGATCATTACTTGGTGCTTCTCAGCTGACTGAGGCTTTAACTGTTTTATGGGCCATCATCTAGGACTTACCTAGCCCAAATTTTAAGAGCAGAGTCAACAAAATCAGTAGGGTTCTCTTGGAGTTGCTTTTTTATTATGTTTACTTGAAGTTTTAGTGTTAAAACAAAAGTTTGGTGATTCCTAAGTGCCATGAATTTGATGCAAAGCTAAGTTCATTCTACTGAAATAGTGTTGCAGATAGACTCATTTTTAATATACACTACTGCAGACCCTATAAAATACCAATGAATTGTATATATAGAAACCAAATCAGAACCTATGAGATGACTTTTCTTTTGGGAGTGCTGAACTATAAATCTGACATAAAACAGAGAAGAATGTGTACTAAGAAGCACACTACTGAAGAGATTCTGACATGGCTAAACTTAGAAGGCAAAATATTAACATAAGGCTCCACATATGAAAGAAACTTTAAAAGGCTTACAGAAAACATGTTTTCTTTCTTTCCTTTTTTTCTTTCTTTTTTGGTTTTTTGAGACAGGGTTTCTCTGTTTAATATAGCCCTAGCTGTTCTAGAACTTGCTCTGTAGATCAGGTTGGTCTCGAACTCAAGAGATCCACCTGCCTCTGCCTCTCAAGTGCTGGGACTAAAGGCATGGTGTAATAACAAAACAATTCAGACATATTTCTAAAGGTTTTAAGAAATTCTTAGTAGTGACTGACAGAGCTCCAAGTAGGGAAGAAAGAGAAACTACATTTAACAAGGGAAGGTAAATACTGAGTAAAAAGCTTTGAATGCTAGACTGATGTTTAAGTTATATAAGATCTGGTTGTCACAAAATAAGAATTCATAAAACTGTCTTTTTTTAAAAATGTCATTTTTAAGGTAATTAATAGAAAACAGCAATCACTGTTACTTTCCATCATTCAGTTATCCTACAATACATACCTCTGGCATACAATCTCATGCTTTCCATGTAAGTTGCAAGGTTTTCTGCTACCAAAGTAACTAGGGCATGATTGTGCTGAAGTTGATTGATTAAGTCATGACGATAAAATACATGGGGGCTTCGCTGAGTTTGACTGAAACGAGAAGAGCTTAATAATATAATTAGGCAATTAAACTCTGTTGCAATCAAGAGTTTATTACAACTAAATTCTTAGCTACTAATTAAATTAAAAAGCCAGTTTTGCTCATTTACTTTCTCTAATGACATTAAGCAATTTAAAAGAAATTAATGTGTCAAAAATAAAAGATTGTATTACTTGAATTTCAAGCATCAGTTTCTATTTACTTCACAAGGAGTCTACTTTAATGACTATGCCTACTCCCATAATATGGTAGAAGCAAAGAAAGCATTTGTGTTAGAACAAAGGGCTACCAGAAAATTACAAAAATCTAAACTTCTTTGTATAACCAGAATTGTAATTGCCAGCTAATAATGGCAATTTTATAATTTTTTATTAGAGGATAGAGATATGACTTAGCAGGAAAAGGCACTCGGCACCAGCTTGAAAATCTGAATCTGATTATCATTATTCTCACTGTGGAAGGCAAGAACTGACTGACCCCCACAGGTTGCCCTCCAACTGCCACACAATGTAGCATGAGTCCCCATCCCACTCAAATAAAAAGTGTAAACAAAAAAAATTTTTAGTTAGCTATTTAAATTTCACACTGGGAACATTTAGTTTGTAGCAGTTGTTCTTGTCACCAGAAAGACAATTCCTTTCCAATTTGTTCTGTTATATTCTCTGAAACTAGCCAACTTTCATAGCCACTACTATTATTCTAGTATAGAGAAGGTCATTAATTTCTAGGAGAGTAGCTTAATACTATGTCTTCATGGAATCAATAAATTTGAGAAAGGTCAAGTGGTGTTATGTACACTGAACCAAACACACTCAAATAGAGTACTTTGACAAACATTACCCCCCTCCCCATTTGTATCTATTACACAGAGAAATCGTGATTTAGAGAATGGAGATTAAATGACTGTATTGTTTACATTTTATTTAGAAACATCAGTTCCACTACATTCAGCTCTTTATTTCTATACCAACCACTCTAGCTCCATTCTCAGATTCATTTCAGTAACCAGATTTTGGAAGCTAAGATAGTACATTTATTTCACTCACTAAATTACTTTGTTTCTTCTTTTTAAAATATTTATTTTCATTACATGTGTATGAGTGTTTGCCTATATTTGTTTGTGCACCAATGTATGTGCAATGCCAAACTGAGGCAAGAAGTGGGCATGGAATCCCTTGATACTGGAGTTACAGATGGTTGTGTGCTGAAGTAATCTTAACCACTGCACCATCTCTCCAGTTCCTAGTTTTGTTTATTTATTTGAATACAGTTTCACTATTTCATCCTAGCTGGCCTGGAACTCACTGTGTAAACCAGCCTGGCCTGAATCCACAGAAATCCATCTGTCTGTTTCCTGAATGGTTGGGCACCTGATATTAAAAAGTTCAGTGCTCCATCATGTCATCTATTATGATTTAAATTTTCATGTAATTCAATCTCCTAAAGTAACTTTAAAAATTGACAACTAAGAATAATTTTTTTAAAAAAACTATCACAGGACAGCCTGAAACAGCAGTTATCATCTTGATTCTGATGCTGATAACTTTCCTCATTAATGAAACAAAGGAGGTAGAAATGACAAAGATTCTTTTGTTCCAAAGGAGCCCTTCTCTCAGTTTTCTGTCACTCCATTAATTTTTTAAAAAGATTTATTTATTTTATGTGTATGGGCGCTCTATTTGCATGTACACCTTTCTGCCAGAAGAGGGCATCAGATCCCAATAGAAGGAGTCATGAGCCACCATGTGGTTGCTGGGAATTGAACTCAGAACCTTTGGAAGAGCACTCAGTGCTCTTAATTGCTGAGCCATCTCTCCAACTCCCATTAACATTTTTTAAAATTTGCTTTAACCAAGTGAAATTTGTCAACAAAACAAATTAAAAAAATTGTTTAGTTTTAAAAGTCTTACCTCAAATTTTGGGGCGCTTCGCCAAACAAACTACAAATTTCTCTAATTTGTTTCAGTGCAGGAATGACCCATTTGTCATTTGTGCGAAGTTCTTCTATAAAGCGATCTATCCACTGGATCTTTTGTGTGTCCCGGTCCTTAAACAATTTCAAGGTTTTATATAGATCAATGATAAATGTATATCATAGTGAAATTAAGCTAAATTCCAATTGTCCATGGAATCAGAAAAATCAGTTTTTCTTATATTAACTGATATTTTACTTTCTGTAATTGTACATAGTTTAATTTTTTTAAAGGAGTTGTCTTAACTTCCCATTTACTACCAAACTCTAAAAAGTAAAAGAGAAAATTAACTACATACATTCAGTATAATTTGAATTAAAACTTGCCAGGCTTGAATTTTAATGTTTTAAATTAAGAGATTTTTACCACACTACAAAATCATGTAACACCTTGATGAAATGATCTACTATTTAGGAAATTCTACTAGTTGTTCTTAATCTTTTATGAGCAAATAAAACATTTTATTTCCAAAGTCCCTAACTCAGCTTTAATACTGTATGATCTATTTGAAACTAGTTATGTCTTTACCATATATTAGACAACACTATCACTAAATGAATGACCTATTGTTTGTACTTTCTCCCAGAGACTCAGATGGTTCATTAGTTATTGTAGAGACGTTAAGAAAGGCAGACTTACATGAGACATCAGTTCTTGATACCATTTAAAAGATAATGCCAGAATAACCTAAAATTCTCCTATATTTAAGCCATCCTAACACCGAAGGTGCAGGAAAGTCATAAAACCAAGCCAAACAGCACCCCCTTACCTGGGAGCAACTATAATCTAGTATTTTGATATGAGCACTGAGAGCCAGGTCCATAATATCTACAGGTACATCATCACTGTGGGCTAGATTCCACAGAAGGTTCAACACTTTATGCGCCATTACACCATCTTTATCATCCTCTGCAAGACGACGAATCAACTCAAGAAGCTTTTCACGTTGTTTTTTACTTGCATTTGTCCAACTGGCCTAGAAAGACATTTAAGTGATAAGAAAATTCATATTTGGTTTTTGCTCTTTATAGAGCTTGTGTGGGTAAAGTTGAAGATTTCTCTGATTTTGGGGTCAGCATGGTCTACAAAATGAGTTCCAAGCCAGCCAGGGATACAGTGAGACACATTCTCCCCAACTCAATACAAAAGTACTTACTATTTAGTAACTTCTTGATAAACATTTATTAATCCAAAGGGGAATCAACCAATCATTAAAGAATTAATCATTAAGAAATTATCTAAAGATTATCCTGGGTGGGAGAGGTCCCAGGAGATACAACAACTGTTCTATTTCTTTCCTTCATACAAGTATGTTGGTGGTTATGTATCACCACCATCTGAAGAGTTATCCCAAGATTAAAGATGAATGACTATTAACTTTAGGGCATTTATAATAACTGATTACATTATTTCCTCAGCTGTCTTTAACATACTTCAAAAAGAAGGGGAGAATGTATACAGCAAGTTTATCTTTCTGTATGTGAAATGTGTAAGATGATACTTAAAAATACAAAAACATTCATTTGCTTACTAAAAATATGGACTTCTAGAGCCAGGTGGTGCATGCCTTTAATCTCAGCAGGGGCAAGTGGATCTCTGCATTCAAGGCTACCCTGATCCATAGAGCAAGTTCCAGGACAGGACAGCCAGGGGGGCTATACCGAGAAACCCTATCTCAAAAAAACAAAACAAAAAAATGCCTCCTAGGCTTTGTACCTCGTGACTGTGACTAACTTAATATGCCTGGGGAAGAGGGTAATTTGTTCCCCTACTGTGAAATATATTCACGAAGATGTAAACCTAGACCACCAGAGAATAAATGAATATTTTCAAACACGAAGAAATATCACCAGTATTTTCTAAATATAAAGATCCCTGTTATCTAGGGGGAAAAAATCCTATAGGCCTGTAGGCAGGCTTTCTAAGAAGTCATAATGTGAAATTATGGAGTACATTGTTCACCCTGGTAATAATTGTTCTAGATCAAAGCCTGTCCTCTCTCTGAGAAATCATATTGATTAAGCATACATTAACAATAAAGTCTGAATTGGTCTTTATCTGGGAAATAAAAAGATGTAAACATGTTTCATCAAGCATCACAGACATCAATATAACCATTAAAAACCACATGTGGTAAACAGAACCCAAGAAGCCATCTGGAACTATTTCTGAAGTTTATGTTAATTTAATCAAGGCAGAGATTATTACATGGTTTGAAGTCATTTTTCAGTGTTCTGCCAATGATACTCATTCATGTTAAATCATTCCAGTTTGTTTATTCCCACTGCCATGAAGTACTCCATTATATGGACATCCCTTTCTACATTTCCTTTCTACATAGTCATTTGTAGCTATTATATATAAAATACTTCAGTTAAAGTGGTTTTCAACATGCACTCTGGTGTACATATCTTGTGATGTTTGGGGCTGAATGAGAGCCTTGCAATGCTAGCCTTACAATTCTGCTGAGCTATACTAATATTCCCAAGAGTACTGTACTTCATCAGAAATACCACTTAACCTTCCAAAGTATTGCAGCAACTTAGATTCCCAGTCAGAAACCATTATTTGGTAGTAGTAATATTTGGTGATCTAATGCCAACTGTTAACAGGATCTCCCTTAGTGAACACTGTCATAATGTCTTATATTCTTAACCCACAAGTTCACTAACCAATTAAGCATTCGCTGAGAGTTTCAGCAACTGATGAGACTGTTAAAACTAACATGAAGTTGAAGGTACATGACAGGACCAATGGAAATGTAACTGTAATGATCTTGATGCTATTAAGTTATGCTTTACATAAGCATATATCCACAGAATATCATGATACTCGTTTTTTCTTCTATTATCTCTTAAATTTCTCATAATCATCCTTTCCTACTTTTCTAAAGTTTACTTCAACCTATTTCCAAAATACAGAATGGGAAAAGAAATCCAAAATAACATGAATTTTGAAAATGAATGACACTCATCAGGGCTATTAAGCACTATTATGAAAATCAAGTTGTTTTGTTTGACAAGAGTTTCTCTGTAACATTGGAAGTTGTCCTGGAACTCGCTCAGTAGACCAAGCTGGCCTGGAACTCAAGAGATCTTCCTGTCTCTGCCCTCCCAAGTCCTGGGATTAAAGGTGCGCTGTGCCGTTGGCACTGCCTCCTGGCTCAAATCAAGTTCTTATAAGCAAGGAAAACACTAACAAAATCCTTCACACCAGATAAAGTCCTTCACATCATAGACTATCTTATGAGATTTTAATTAATGGTTGGCTAAGAACAATTTGTAGTTCTCATGAATCAATTCTATCTAAAATTAAAATAGTAATAACCTCTCCATGTTAATAATTACCTTAAAGCAATCAAAAAGATGATCAAGTTGTTCAGGAGAAAAATCCCAAGCCAATTTGGCCAGTAGATCATGTACATTCTTCACAATGGCTTCATGTTTCCCTGCCTATTGAAAAATAAAAACAAAGATTATCACACACTAGGCTGCAAATAACAGAAACATTATACACACTGATTGCTGATGATCCTCAGGAGGAAGTTACTACCATCTCCATTTAATTATTAAATAATTCTTAACATTATTATTTTTAAAAAAATTATTATGTATATACTTGTCAGAATAGGATACCAGGATCTCATTATAGACTGTTGTGAGTCACCATATGGAGCTGGGAATTGAACACAGGATCTCTGGAAAAGCAGCCAGAGCTCTTAATCTCTGAGCCACCTCTTCACCCTCACATAAATTCATTTAGACCTGACAATTACATGTCTGCAAATACATACTTAATATGTACTTTAGAAATTCCTGTCAACTTGTTTGTTTTTCCAGACAGGGTTTCTCTGTGTACCCAGCCCTGGCTGTCCTGGAACTTGCTTTGTAGACCAGGCTGGCCTCCAATACAAGAGATCCACCTTCAAATGCTAGGTTTAAAGGCGTGTGCCACCACTGCCCAGCTTAACTTTGTAATATAGCTTATTGACTGAACTAAGATATAAATGCCATAAATAAAATACATTATTATTTTTCCCAAACTGGAACTTTAAATACTTAAAATCTTAAAATAGCAAGGCGATTTTTCTATTTCTATAAGCTAAAAAAGATTAAAGCTTTGTAAATAAGAACTCAACGACATTTATGTAGATTCCAGCTCTTAAAAACTTCTCAAAAAGGTTGCCAATCTTTCTGAGAAGTTTTAAGTCATTTAATAATAAATAATTGAGTGATTTAACTATACTGAAGGGTTTGCTAAGTCTATTAAAATGTCAATGGTATGTATTTTTCCAACAGATATATATTACTTTATTTTGTGATCCCTAGCCCTTGTTTTCTTGGCCAAAATCTTGCTTTGTAGCCTCTGCTAGTTTCTAACTCATGATTCTCCCCCTTTTCTACTTTCCATGTGCTGAGATTGCAGATATACACAAACACAATCAACTTTCCTATTATTTTATTTTTCACCTCTTTAACTTTTACCAAATATGAACTGTTGTGTACTTAAGCACTACTGACAATTTCAGGAAGTTTCTAGAAGAATTTCTACAAGAAGTAATTAAAGGTTTCAAAATCCTTACCTGTGCTGCCCAGATATTATCAAGATCTTGCAAGGTCAGAGCTTTTTCTTTGATGACAAAACGAAGAATTTTTTCTAGTTTCTCTACATACTGTGGTTGATGAAGACTATCTCGCAAAACTATGGATAAAATATTATTCTGCTGTATCCATTCCTAAAAAAAGAGATTTCGAAACAAAATCACTAAGACTTTTTAAAAGTACCAATATGAAGGAATCCTAAAGCATATTTACAAAATAATGTGCAAGTTTGCATGGTCAGAATACAAAATTACTTCTAAAAATCTAATTTTTACCCCTGAAATGAAATCTTGATATGTAGCACAGATTAGTCTTAAATTTGATATCCTCCTGCCTCCACCTCCATCCTAAGTGCTGGGATTAAACTGTTATTAAAGGTGTGCGCTACTATATCTGACACAGTAATTTATCAGAGTATCTCCACAAATTATATTCAAATCATTAAAGATTTTAAATGATAGTATTTAACTCACAAAAATATCATTTAAATGAAATATCACTAAACAAAACACTAAGGTTTAGGTAAAATGAGCATAATAAGGTCATCTTTGATATGTTTAGGTTCCTTGCATGAATTCTGGGGGCTGGAGAGATGGCTCAGTGGTTAAGAGCACTGGCTGTACTTCCAGGGTACCTGAGTTCAATTCCCACCAATCACATGATGGCTTACAACCATGGGAAATGTGATCTGGCACCCTCTTCTAAAATCTTTTTTTAAAAAAAAGGAAAAAAGAATTCTAATTCTGCTCTAAAATGGTTTTAATCTTAGACCAAAGATAGTTTTTAAAAGACTTTTATTTATTAATTAATTGCCATGTATCAGACTCTACTGTGATTCGCCACCTCTTGCATCTTTCAAACAATCCAAGTCAGAGATACACTGTCAAGATACTGGCACTAATACCTAAATCAAGTCTGCATACTTTCATTGTCTGTTTCCATAACACCGTGCTAGGCTAGGCTATAGCTTGACTGTCATTCTGACTCTATAGTATTCAACTTTCTGAGAATAAAGGTAGACGGGACCAAAATGTGTCCTATATATGAGTTTTTAGCTAGTAAAGGAGAAGTTTTAAAAATTTCCAACTTGTTAAAGGGATTTTTTCCCTAAGATATAACAAGTATATATCAATTGTCAAACTACTACAAAAAGTTTTAGATATTTAATGTCATTTTCTGTATGTTCTAGGATGAGTCACACAGCTCAAGGACCAACAACATTCCCAATGCAGACAGGCACATGACAGACACAAAATTTAGACATCACCTGCCCTCCTGACCCAGGGACAAGGTCTAAATATCCTAAATGTCCATATTTTTCTTTTTGTTGACTATTGAACCTAAGGCCTCACTGAATATATCTCTAACCTTTCCATAAGTATTTTTTAATCACATTTTAATGGTTTCCCCTATTAACAGAAGAGATCCTTGAAGGTAAAGATATGCATTTAAGTAACATGGGTTTTATAACTTAAATGGTAACTTATTCATTAGAGCTGTAATACATAAAATAGATACAGGAAAAAGTTTTGTAGGTATTTAATGCCAAGATGATAAAAACTTAAGCACTTAGAAAACAAATTCTCAAAAACCAAGATAATACAGTAGTTTATTCAGCTCTTATTCTAATATATATGACTGAGTCTCAATATGTAGCCCTCGCTAGCCTTAAGCTAATAGCAAATCTTCCTGCCTCTGCCTCCCCAGTGCTGAGATTCCCACCTGTGTTATTTCATGTTTTCAAGCTATTAACTAGAATTGGTCATATGAACAGGCCCCTTCTTCAATTATGTTCAACTATTATCTCCTTTTAATCAATTTCCCAGTTTATAGCAAAACTTGCAGTAAGTTAATGATTACATTCATCAATAGATAAAACAAGGCTCAGCTACCAAATAATTATGCTACTTTAGAAAGTTTGAGATTAACAATTTTGTAAGTTAATCAAGACAACAATCAATTTTCACCTTTAATTTAGAATGCTAACATTATGAATTTAAGCGACAGCCATTCTAGGTTTATTTATTTACTTGAAGAAAAAAAAAAGTGAAAGGACTCACAGCCATCCTCTCTGCCGTGAGCCACTCTTCTTCCTCAGGATTGCCATGCCGATGGGTATAGTATGACACACTAGAAATTACCTTATTAACTTCATTCAGTGCATTCATTTTTCCATTGAAAGAAGAAATTTGTAATAATCTGTAATAGAAATTCAGTTTTAAATTGATTCTAAAAATTTATGTGCATGATTATTTCCAAAGTCAGGGAACTTACCTAAGTATCATTTTTAGCCTAAATATTTCTAAGTTCTTTACAGTTTCTTCTTGTCCAGGAACCCGGGAAGCTAAATTCTTCAATGATTTAATAATCATTGAAAGAGCATCATTTTTGGCTTCATTCTTTGCTTCTTTCTTCAGTTCTTCATCAGTTAAGTTTTCTAAAAACTGTGGAACCATTTCTATTATTGGAAGAAAGTACTTTTTCACTGTGTGAAGAGTGAGAAACTCATAGCACTGTCCAAATGGTCTGAAATAAGACAGGAAACTTCTGTAAATACTCAATTTCTTAAAATCAATTCAGTAAATTCTCACAGTACATGCATTATTTTTAAAAACATCTAGTTAAGATAAAAAAAATCTCCACTTGAACTACTATTTGTCTTTAGATTTTTATTATTTTCTTTGGTTTTTGTGTGTGTGTGTGCTTGCGTTTGTGTTTGGATTGGTTATGTGCATGTGAATGCAGGTACTCTCAGAGAACAGAGATACCAGATCCCCTGGAGCTGGTGTTAAACACAGTTGTGGGCCACTAGCTGTAGGTGCTGGGAACAGAACAACTCATGTCATTTGAAAAAGCAGCCACTTAACCACTAAGACATCTCTCCAGTACCAATTACTCCATTTCTTAATTGAATCAAAATAAAATCAGAACCCCATAGAGTACTGAACATTTCATTTTAAAATATAACTTACTTAATAAGAGCTGCAATTATCTGAACGTTTAATGCTGATCCATTAATAAAACGATCATGCAATATCTGGAATCCATTTAAAGTGCCAAATTTGTTGAGTAGATCCACTAGCCAGCCCTGCAATACAATTAACAAGAAAGTTTATGTTTTTTTACTTTTAAGAAAAAGTACTATTTTGACTGATATATTAAAACCAATTAATGTCAAATCGTTCATGAAAAGACTTCAAAACATTCACAGTACTCCACCTGTGATGAAGCCTAAGTAGCAAGCACAAATTAAGTTATAGGAACACACAGCTTGTATCAGGATTGCTAATGAAGAATTAAAACCATGTTTCTGTCTCAGCAATCACTCTGTAAAATGTGGCTTTCCTAAGCACCTAAACACATGTATTAAAATAATTTATGGGGTTAAAAGGCTCAAGTAATAGATCAAGGAAAAGCATTAATCTAGCATTAAAATTTCTGAGTAAATCCTCCCATACCCAAAACAGAGTTTCTTTGTATAGCCCTGGCTGTCCAGGAACATACTCTGTAGACTAGGTTGGCCTTGAACTCACAGAGATCTGCCTGCCTTTGACTCCCCAAAAGAGTGCTAAGGATTAAAGGCATGTGCCACCAATCACCACACACGGGGCTTCTCCGTGTAATTCACTTTTTAGATCAGACTAGCCTCAAACCTTGAGACCCATCTATCTCTGTCTCTGGAATCAAAGTGTGCACACGCCATATTGTCTGACTAGATGTAACTTGTTTGAAGATTATCTTTACTTTGATGGTAACTAGATCTTACTCAAGCAAAAATAAGCCATCTAAAGGCAACGATATAAACTCAAAAAAATTAACAGTTCCAAGTTCAACACATTGCTGGTGATTTCAAGCTCTAACAAAATACACCAAACACTATATATATGACTTTCAATTTTTTCTGGCTGGTTAGGAAAAGGGAAAACAATCCCCAAATCTTAACAGTATCTCCCTAGGGACTAGATAGGTGACTCTGCTATTAGGCACTGAATACTCTTATAGACAATTAAGTTCAATTTCAAGCACCGGCATGGTATCTCTGTAACTCCAGTTCCAAGGGATCCAGTGCCCTCTTCTGGCCTCTGAAGTGCACAAGGTCTGCATATGGCATACAAACATACGTGCAAATTACTCATGCACATGCAATATAAACAAATCTTTAAAAAATTTCCCTAAAGTCTAAACTTGGAAACTATGTATTGCTAGTACTTACTAAGGGAAATAAAAACTATAAAAATATAAATTTAAAGCCGGGCGGTGGTGGCGCACGCCTTTAATCCCAGCACTCATGAGGCAGAGGCAGGCGGATCTCTGTGAGTTCGAGGCCGGGCTGGACGGACAGCCTCCAAAACAATACAGAGAAACAATGTCTCGTTAAAAAAAATATATATATAGATATATATATAAAAATTTTAAAGTATATAGTAAGCTATGTGGTGGTGGCGCACACCTTTAATACCAGCATTCAGGAGGCAGAGACAGGAGGATCTCAGAGTTTGAGGCCAGCCTGGTTTACAGAGTGAGTTCCAGGACAGTCAGGACTGTTTCACAGAGACAGCTGTCTCGACCACCTCGCCCTCCCCCAAAGGTATAAAGTAAGAAACTAAAGTATAGTCTGTTTATACTATTATAGAAAACTTATATTTGTTTTCAAGTATAGATTTTAGCAACATTTCTAAGTTTTGCCATCCTGCTTCTATTTTATAATTTCTATTATTTTTCTTTTGTGATGTATTACTAAGCATACATAACATATACCTATTTTTGGAGTTAAAAAAATCTTCATGGCCTTATTGATCCATACTTGAGGTTTTTAAGCAGTCATAGCTCTATTATTAATATTATAAAGAAAATAAATGTTTTATATTAACCAAATTATGACTTTCCACATTGAATAAAAGATAATAGGAATTAACTATACATGGAGTGGGGGGAAACCCATAAGCTCTGAACTACAATACTATGACTATGCAAAAAGGCTCCTAGTGCTATACATAGTTTCATTCAAGTCTTAAAGCACATTTGGTTGTCAGATCTCAACCATTATTACACAGAAAAACTAACAGTAGTAGAATACAATAGAACATACATAACTTTAGAATAAACTAATGAATTCAAACCATAATGCAAAATCCCTTTCAGAGAATAATTAAATTGGTGTTTTTCCATGTTTTAGCATGAGATTGAAATTACTTAAAAGTTTTGTGGTAGAAAAAAACAATCTTAATATTTAATTTTGAAGATAATAAACCAAGTTACTTTTGGTGATCGAGGGTCTGGAGAACGAGCGAAGAGTTCATCTTCAGGCACCTGAACACTTGCGGACACAGATTCACATGGACGTGTACCATTGTAGATATGGAACTTGCAATGAGGATTTAAGGCCATGGCAAGAAGTTCTAGAAGTGGAAACCAGTCTTGGGCCAACTTAGCCACACACAGCTCCACCAAGCGATGAGTATTGTTAATAATACATCTCTGTTATATATGGGAGAAAGATTGATTTAGAATGTGAAACATTGCAATTTCAAACAGAAGTTGTAATCCTAATTACCATTATCTTAATATTAACTGAACTCTCCATTTTTATACTGATTACTTGAATTATATTTAATCCACTAGTACCAAATTAATTTGCTTTATAATTTAAATGGCATGTACTTTCAAAAAGCTTCTTGCTTAAAAATGAAACAAGTACTATGAGTTGCTTCTACTTTGTCTTCAGACAAGATAGAAATTTCCATTTTTCCCTTCTTTTTGGAATTCTTACACTAGAAGCAACAGTTCTAAAATTGAAATAATATCAGTTACCCCAGATGGAAGACTATATACTAAAAAGCTCTGTATTTCTAAATCTGAGAAATTGTTATAATGGGACTTTTACCTCATCACTGTAATTGAAAAAATGTTCAGACCACACACAAAAAAACATATGCTTTATCACTATTTCCATAGTGAAACAAATTAACAGGTATGTAGCATTTACAACATCTTACCAGTCCAGATACAACTTCTTTCACTCTTTAAGCAAAATCTGATTGCTTTCTATAAATAACAAGCACTAAAGTATTTGCATTTGCTTTTGTTCATTGTTTGGAGATACCAGGGCCCTGAGACCACTTTAAGTAGTCTTTAAAGGGATGAAAATTTCAAATTGAATTCCAACTATAGAACTGTTTAAACAGTAACTCACGGCTTAACTACTTAGAAGTTTTATGTGTGAAAACTGAATATACATGTTTCTTTGCTGTGCTTTTCTGCAATGAACTCATTTCTCATTACTTTTACAACACTGACCTTTCTAGTGCCCCAGACATGTGTTACATTTTCCCCATCTTGGGCATTTTGTCTTAACAATATATAAAATAGCAGTACATCTTACAAATGTCTGTATCAGAATTTCAATAAAATGGGGTGATCTGCCTAAGGTCAAAAGGCCCTAGAGTACCAGGGAGAAAGATTATGCCAAGTATTTTTAACTATAAATCTCATGCTAGTTTTAAATTCCCATGTTGCCTCTAACAAATAATTTACTGTAAAATTACTTTAAAAGTTACACTTTTATACTCCAATAGGTCAATCAGATCTCTCTCTCCCCCACCTCAACCCAAAGGATCTTTATATAACCTGCTTTTTAAAAGTCAAAACAGAAAACTCACATGAATCTCAAACTTCCAACCACTCACTGCTTCATCTGTAAGGATTTTTGTGAATGAGATTGTTAACCCATCTCGGAAAAATCGCTGGCATGCTTCACTTTTAACATCAAGGCCTAAAAAAAGGGAGAAAAACCATAAACAATATTTCATAATGCCCAACTATGTGATGGAAGACATAATTGGAAACCTAGATGACAGGCTAACAGTTGAAGAGTACTTCAAGAAAAAAAATTTCACAGCATTATCATAACACTATTGCTATTTCAAAGTTTCTACATGTCAGAAAGGAAAATTAATTCAGAAATAAAATTTTAAAAGTATCATTTATAGAAATAGAAACACACACACACACACACACACACACACACACACACACACACACACACACACACACACACACACACACACACACACACACGAATTCTGTGAGGGCCTGGAGAGCATACCATATTTTACGCAGGTACTATTAAGAGGTCAGAAGCTGACATTACAAGTGGTTATAGGCCACCAGTAATGGGTGCTAGGAACTAAATTCTGGGTCCCCATCCCAAGAACACCAAACATTCAAAACTAACTGCTCAGCTATCTCTTCAGGCTTTCCAAATCAAATTCTAAAAATGATTATACAAAAGTTCATTCAATGTGATAGTATTAAATACCTCAGGGCTGGAGCGGCAGCTCAGTGCAAGAGTACCTAGTCTAACATGTACAAGGATCTTATGTTAATCATCAATGAAGTAAAAAAAAAAAAGGGAAACAAAATGCCATTTTTTTCTGAAAATAAGCCTTAAGTTTTACATTTAACAATTATTTTCAAAATGTTGGTTTGCAAACTATTTACTTAGCATCCACTCATACCTTCACTATTCTCCAAGTAACCAAGTAAGATAAATTATTTTGTCTTTGTTTCATTATCTAAACATCTCCCTTCTTCCAGGCCAAGAAGGTATTTTTCTCTTTTGCCTTCTTTTTTTAAAAATGCACTATTTGTGTGTGTGCGTGCACACATGCATAATGGGGGGGGGATATGCTATGGAGTGCATGTGGAGGTCAGAGAACAACTTCTGTGGAGCCACCTTTTTGTTTGTTTTTGGATTTTTTGAGACAGGGTTTCTCTGTGTAGCTTTGTAGACCAGGTTGGCCTCAAACTCAAGAGATTCGACTGTCTCTGTGCTAGGATTAAAGGCGTAGGCCACCACCGCCCGGTTTGATCCAACTACCTTTAAGTGGGCTCTAGGTATTGAATCCAGATCACCAGGCTATCTTGCCATCCCTACACTTCATCTGATCTGATTTAAGAAAGACAACAAAGCCATGTATTACCAAATACAAAGAATGCCTTTAATATCTTAATGTGTACAAAAATATTTGATTTTGATTGTACAATATGAGTGCCATTTAAACTTTAAAAAATTAAGCCTCATCTAAAATAAACTATGGTGCTCACAATACATATGGGAGAGGGATACAAATCCACTGAAACGTCAACAATATTAAATGAAATATCATGTTTTTATTACATAGTTAATGTTTAGATTATAACTAGCAAAGCTCATTCAAACTGAAAAACAATCATTATCTGATAACTTGTTTCATAGCTTTTCAAGATTGGCAAGTCATAGCAAGCATTTTTTAAACAGAGGAGTAACTAATGCGAGATAAAATTTCCCCTTGCTGGGGAAAAATGTTAACATTGACAATAACTAATACAAACTGATTATCGTTAGTTATGACATACCCAGGGTGGTTATGTTTTAGGTACATGTCCTCCAAAGGTTTGGTCACCACTCTGGTGATATGGGGACTTGGCAAACCCTTGTAAAAGGTAGAATCTAGTGAGAAATCTGAAAATAGCAGGGGTTTGCCCTCAAAGGAGATTGTGAGATTCCTTATCTTTCTCTTTATTTCCTGGACACCAAAAGGTGAGCAGCTTTGCTCTACCCACACGTTCTCTTGGCCCTAACACTATAAAATATCCAAAACTGTGAGCCAAAATAAATCTTTTCTGTTTATAAGTTGTTTGTTATTTGTCACAGTAATAAAAATATAATACAAAAGACTATTTTAGAAAACAAATGTTGCTTCTTTTAATTACCAGTGCCTTAGCCAGGCTGTGGCAGCACATATCTTTAATTCCAATACCCAGCACTTGGGAGGCAGAGGCAGGTGGCCTGGTCTACAGAGTGAGTTCCAGGACAGAGTCAGGGCTACTCAAGAAAAACCCTGTCGAGACCACCCCTCCCCAAACCCAGTGCCTTAAAATACAAGAGTACCACAACCATAGTCCTCTACTAAGACAATTCAGCCATATCAGAAATACACCAGAGTGGCTGGGCGGTGGTGGCGCACGCCTTTAATCCCAGCACTCAGGAGGCAGAGGCAAGCGGATCTCTGTGAGTTCGAGGCTGGGCTGGACTGACAGCGAAACCCTGTCTCGTAAAAAACAAAACAACAACAACAACAAAAAAAAAAACAACAAAAAAACCCCCAGTAATTTAACATTGTTCAGTTCCAACATTAACCTTTTTACTTCTGGCCAATTGAGCACCAGATTGCTTTTATTGGATTTTTAACTATTTCTTTTTACACAGAACCTCCTCTTAAAAAACACTTTGCTGGGCTCGGCCTGTAAAAAGAAACCAAGGCTGAAAACCATTCAGTCTCTGGGAACCACAGGGTGAAAGGAAAAGAATCAACTCTTGCACTTTCTTCATTGCCATGTATATCACAACTCCATACACAATGAACAAATAAAAAGAAATCACCAAAATTCTTTATTCAAAGAATCACAGATTAACAGTTATTCATCCTTTGCTTCAGGGAAGTTTAGTAATTTGCGCAAATTACTAATCTCAAGACAAAAAGTGCCTTAGGCTACTCACCATCCCCTTCTCCCACTTCCATAGCTAGCTAAACCCAAAAGATAGTTATTTGTACTAAGCATGTTTTGTGTGCATTATGGAATATTACAACAGGAATAAATCTTTGAGTGATTGCAAATCTATATAATTAACTTGCTTCCTTAGAACTACGAATAAATACATTTTCTGTCTAGGATTCTTGAGGGCTGTCCTTTTTAAACGAATGTGAGCTCTATCTGTAACCTTACTATGCACTTGTGTTTTAACAGAAAAATAAAGTTTTCAGTAAAAAAGTGAAAATGTATCTAGTAGCACGCATTTAGAAAAGCATGACACTGAGACATACCTTTCTTACTAAGATCAATAGCAGCTTCTAAAAGCACTTCTAATTCCCCTTTCGGCAAAACTGGAACGACCCATCGAGGCCTAGGAATTTATAAAATAAAGGTTATGCACTAAATAAAAGAGGTACTATAGTCAGTTACTAATTACAATAATTTATTTTGCAATAAAAATATTAGGGATTAACTAAAATAACATCAAATATTAAAACAGTGGGGCTGGGTGAATGGTTTGTTATAATTAAGCATCATTTGTTGTCTCTACAAACAGACTTTAATGTATCAATTATGCATCACAGAGGCCTATTATTAAATCTTCCCAGGAAAGGGCTTTCAGAATTATGGTTAGAAGAGCCATGCCTTGAACTTCTTCATAAAGAACAAAACCTTCAGGAGGCCAAGACTGACTTATGCCTCTTAATCTATCAACTTTTTCTAAAGAATCCACAGGTGACCCTCCCTTAAACAAGGACGCAGCCTTCTCTCTAACTTCAGTGTTGACCCAACCATCTGGCCACCCATCCTTTTCAAAGGCCTTGTCAATCATCACCATTTAACTCACTCACTGTTCCCTAGAATTAGTTAACTTTCTTCTAGCCAACCACTGAAATCTCTAAGAGCTAGTAAAATTCCCAACTGTTCTTGCCCCTTTGTTTAATAAAAGCAGTGTATTAATTACCTATAAAAATAAATAACTACCCATCATTTATATGTAAATATCCTTTGCATTTTCTTCCATAAGGAATTGTTTTTAGGCAACCTAGTATCTAGCCTGCATAATTTACCAACCACCGGACAAAACTAAAAAGTAACAATGCAACTTTCTGTTATGTCATCTCTGCTATTAACAATACTCAAGGGGAAAAAAAGAACAATCAAGGATCATTTTAAATATCCTTAACATTGACTTGACAATAATTCATCGCATGTGATTATTACAGGCTACTAGTAGAAACACATATATTCTGTTAAACACATTCCCTTTAAATGAGTCAATTCAAAGAATGTTTCAAACAAGTAAAACAAGTTAAAATTTTTAAGAATTTATATTTATAGAAAAATCAATAATAGTAAACACGAAAAAATGTACTGATTTATGTTAAGAGAAATTGTTAGTTGGGATATGTGGGGGGAGTAAAGCTGGGGACGCGTTAGGTAAATTTTATCTACTCACTATGTATTACATAACATACTTCTATGCTTAACAATCCATACTTATTACTAAAGAAATTGAGATTTTGGTTTGTGTGGTTCTTTTTTCCAGATAGGGTCTCACTATGTGGCTGTCCTGGAACTTACTATGTAGACCAGGCTGGCCTGAATGAAGAGATCTGCCTGCCTCTGCCTCCCAAGTGTTGAGATTAATGTTGTGTACTACCATGCCCAATTCACTTTCTCTTTAAATGCAAAGGACTTTTATTTCTCCACATGTGTTTGATAGTTTAGACTTTTACTATGCAAAATACAACAAAAAGTAAGGCAAAATGCCTATAAGAGAGTACGTTTTCATTATTCTTTTTAAAATGTTCCTTTTTTGCTGGGCGTTGGTGGCGCACGCCTTTAATCCCAGCACTCGGGAGGCAGAGGCAGGCAGATCTCTGTGAGTACGAGGCCAGGCTGGACCGACAGCCTCCAAAACAGAGAAACCCTGTCTTGTAAAACCAAAAAAAAAATTTCATTTTTAACTCATTTGTGTATGAGTATTATATCTGCATGTATGCTTGGTGCTGTTGGAGGCCAGAAGAGGTCACTGGACTCCCTGGGTATGGAATAACAGGTGACAGCTATGAGCTATCATGTGGATGCCAGGAACAGAACTGAGTCCTCTGGAAAAGCAGCAAGTACACTTAACGGCTCAGCCATTGCTCCAGTGCCCACTACTCTTTTTTTGGGGGGGTGGGCTTATAGAGCTCACACTACCCAGTTATGTCTATACTCAGACAGGGTTTTCTGACATGCTCTTCTGTTTCTTTACATTCTTTCCTTACTCTGAAGAACATCTTTAATGTGTCATTCTCTTGAGTCAGTATGAAGGGCATGCTCTAAGAAACTCCTTATGACCTGGTTTGCTTCAGGGCTACCCTAAAGTTAGTTAAGAATCAATATACTAATTGAAAAGAAGCTCATCAACTCTTAAAAAAGGCAAACTACATAAACAGTTCTACTTTGAAAATGAACAGCTAGGGTCATGTTGTTAACCTAAAAACTTCACTAATGTTTTTGCTCTTTTTCATTATATCCACCAAGAACCATGGGTTATAAAGTACTTGGCAGTGACTATGATGGGAAGATTAAGGCAGCAGATTCCTCTTCACTGTCTTTGTGTTACCCACAACAAATAGTGCTGAAAAACCTGGTTTTCTTATGCATTATACACACTAGAAACAAAACCAACTGACCTGTTAATCATATCATCTAACTTTGCCAAGTCAGTATGTGGAAATGCAGGTTCCTCATCTTCAATCTGTGGAGGGGCATCACCTTGACCTTGCTCATCAGGAGGAGTTGCTGGGGAATTCTCATTGGAAGAATCAGGCGATGAAGTCTTGATTAAAAATTAAACATTCCACATAAGTTTCTATAACACACACATACACACAGTCCAAACACTAAGAGATTAGCAGTATTTTTTAAATGTTAGTAGAGCATAAAACTTTTACAAAGATATCATTGAAAGCTTATAATTTAATATGTTCTGAATTACAAGTTTGTGCTGAATTACAAGATGAAGGAGCAACCTAATGAAGGACTTTTACACTTAAGATGGAGAACACTTCAGTTACCACATATAGCTAAGTCACCAAGGCAGAGAATTCAACTGCTGGAAGCCCCATACAAATAGCTAATTTGAAGTCTGTAAATTTAGAAACCTGTTTTATTTTTTAACATCTTTAATAACAAACCAACAAATAAAACACCAGGAATGACATTTTAATTGCCTTCTTGTGATCTTTTTATGAGCTAAAGAAAAAATAGACACATTATGTATAAATTTTGAATAAAATTGGGACTATATCTGTCCCTTTTCATTTGATATGAACTCAAAATTTTCAGGATTACATAAATTAAAACTAATGTAATATAATGAGTCTTTTGTCATGTATCAATCTTGTAGAAAACAAATTTTTCTTTAGGACAAGACACTAGAAATATTAACTACAACAGTATAGACAATTTCTTTTTAAAACTATTCACATACACTGTCTAGAACCTTCTCAGATACCACATCTGAGGAATGTAAATCCTACTTGTCAGTTTTTATGACATACTAGAAGTCGTAAAATTTATTCTATATGCACAGATTTTAAAGTTAAAAATTTGATTAAGAAATTCCCTTTATGGGCCAGCAAGAGAGGACCAAACCTCATTACAGATGATTTGTGAGCCACCATGTGGTTGCTGGGAATTGAATTCAGGACCTCTGAAGAGCAGCCAGTGCTCTTAACCTTTAAGCCACCTCATCGCTCTAGCCCCATAACACATGTTTTAAATTCTAGCACTTGGGAGGCAAAGACAAAGGCTTTCTGGGTTTAAGGCAAGCCTGGTTTATATAGGGAGTTCCAGGACAGCCAGAGCTACATAGTGAGACTCCCTGTCTCAAAAGTGTAATGTTAATGAACAGGAATTCTTTTCACTGAAAGCCCTGCAAAACCATGAAAATTGCAAAAAAGAGGTTAGAATACACACACACACACACACACACACACACACACACACACACACACACACACACACACTCACTCTACAGGTAATAAAGCAGAAAAGAGAAAGAAACTACTAGTCCCTAGTTTAAAAATAGCACTTTGACTATATTTAAAGAAACTTAAATACTGGCCTTCAAATTTATGGGACAGTAAGACTTTCTGTGTCAAGTTTTGTGACCACAATGTTACCATTTTATGTCTCAAAATTGGGAACCAGAAAAGGAAATGAATTAACAAAATTGGCGCACTTGGGTGGGAGGACCTGGCTTGCCCCAAATCACAAATATAAGTACTCTACAATAACAACACTTTTGTTTTAAAAACATCCATATAAACCTCTGAAAATGGCTGGGCGGTGGTGGCTCACACCTTTAATCCCAGCACTTGGGAGGTAGAGGCATGCGAAACAATACAGAGAAACCCTGCCTCGTAAAACCAAAAAAAAAAAAAAAAAAAAACAACAACAACAACAACAAAAAACCCTGAAAATGTGTTTCTCTATAAACAGCATGTCTGTTACTCATGTTTATACAACCTCAACTAGTTTATTCATAACAGTACTACAAGAGCTGCATTATCACAAATCTTACTCTTTATATTATTCAACTTAATTCTTCAAAGTATGAAACTGTATAGATTAGAAAGGGCTGAATTAAATCTCAGGAGATGAAAACAAGAAAATTTTAAAAAGTAGAGAAGAACAATCAGATAAGAGTAAAAGCACATGGTGTGTTTTAGGTGAGTTATCAAAAGTCCTAACTTGGGGGGGGGCATTAATGAAATTGGTAAGCCCCTAGGAAAGATTGATCAGGAGAGAGAATACAAGTTAGCAGTAAGTATCAAAGATGAACAAAGACACACTATCACAAGCCCCCAATATACTAAAAAAAATTGTGAAAAGGGTATTACAGGATCTGGGTGAGAAGCAGTTTCAAGTTATATAGTACACACTGAGCATATGCAAGAACCTGAGTTCTATCCCAGCACACAAGGGCACAGACAGCATTATAAACAACTGCATCTAAATAAAGTTTGCATTCTAGATTCTAGATCAATCAGATAGTTCTTGGTTTTTTTTTTTTAAAGAAAATTCTTCTTTAAAAAGATGGATCTAGACTGGGCATAGTGGTGCACACTTTGACCCCAGAACTTGGGAAGCAGAAATAGGTGGATCTCCAAGCTTGAGACCAACCTGGTTTACATTTTAAGTTCCAGGACAGCAAGGGCTTGCATAGAAAACACCCTGTCTCAAAAAAAAAAAATCCAAACAAAAAAACCTGCTTACTGCTCAGACAATGCCATGAAATTCCACTGTTGTCCTTATCGTACAAATGAAGAAACCGGGGCTTAGCAATTATCTAATTTACTCAGTCAGAAAGCTGTTATGGTGTAAACGTGATATTAAACACCATACTCTTTAGCAGGGGAGTGGTGGCACACCCTTTAAATCCTAGCACTTGGGAGGTAGAGGCAGGCAGATCTCTGGAGTTCGACGCTAGCATGGTCAACAAGAGCTAGTTCCAACACAGGCTCCAAAGCTACATCCTATCTTGAAAAACAACAACAAAAAACACTCTTTAAAATATTATGTATATGGCATTTTAGATGGAGCTATGATTTACTTGGTCCCATAGGCTAAACAATACAATGGTGTCTCTCAGAATCAGCACAGGGTTTAAATCATTCATTTTATTGAAGACTGACAATGCAAGACATTTGAAAAAGACAGGAAAAAGTCAATGCTGTTTCCAGTGCTTGAGTTTTTTTGTTAGTGCTGAAGACCTGTATTTACTTTTCTTAAACAAAACATTCATTTTATGGTTGCTTCACAATCATTTCTATCTTGTTTTCACACTCAAGAGTACAGGAGATACACCAATGTGTCTTTACTAGAATCATTAATGTCTTACCTGATTCTGTTGGAGGGGGGGCTGAGACTGTCCATCAGGAGCTTGGCCCTGGTTGTCATTCCCTCCAACTGGAGAGCCACGAGTCGTGGCTGTCATACTCGACACAGGGCAGATCTTTGCAATTTTGTCTGCTTATGTAGCTGTCTTAAGAAAAGAAATTATAGTCCACTTATAGAAGATGAAGTACCAGCATTTGTCAGTCTTAAGAAGCTCCAATTCAAGAATAAAACATCTTGCAGAGACCATTGCATAACCTATAAGTAGAAGGGAAAAGAGAACATTTTATTTTAGATATAACTAACATGAACTAAAAAAAAACTATTCAAGTTTAGTATCATCAGTGAATCAGGTCAAGAGAACATAACATAAGTGAAAAATCTAAAGTTTCATTACTATATTCAACTTAAACTAGCAATGGTTCCGTAGCTATTATACCATAAAACCATACAAGTCTAGCTTTATCAAGTAATATTTCAATTTTTCCCCTGGAACTAACTCCAAAGGCAGTATCAAGAGTTAGCTGCCATTCAGTTAAATCATGGAATGGTAAACTGCTCTTACCTGGCTAATACTGCAAAATCACTCGGGACATGTAGCACAAACTGACTTGTAAGTTCTAAGAAAGTCCGGTCATCTAACAAAGATAGCAACAAGTTCTCCAAGACACACGCACGCACCCAAACCTATAAATCCAAACCTCGGATTTCAAATTCTGTATTGTCAGAAATCCAAGCTCTAATGTTTATGTCCCATTCTCATTCCCAAATCAAAAGACCTCAAATCTCACACTTTTTTTGGGGGGAGGATTTTCTTTGTAAAGAATAAACTGTAACGTACTACCTAATACTGAATTCATCAAGTAACCTTAGTTTTCCACTTTTGATAACGTTTTCATAACAAGCACTCCTGGAGTTCTATCAAGACAACAGGTCCCAACCACTTAAAAAAAGCATTCTTTGCAAACCAACAAAAAGTACACATGCTACCAAAACTTTAATTCCATATTCATTAGACCACAGAGTTTCTTTTGGTCTGCAAAGCAAAAGCATCTGATATTTTTCAAGAGGTGCTTTAATGGCAGTGATGTCCAGGTTCCTCATCAGGTGGAATAAGGCCTATACTGCATTTTAAAAACAAAAAAATCTCTCTTGTGATTGAGTCTAATGTGCCACCAGATTGAGAAACTGAGTCTTAATCTGTATTTAGGTCTAATTTTCACCTTGCCCATAATAGCCCACGTATCCTAAAACTGAAGTATCACCTAACTCAGTTAACTCATTGGCTCTTTGCTTCAGCATCATAGCTATAAAGTACAAGAGGTTTTCAAGCACTTTATACACTCATTTGTTTCTCCCTTCTGTGTACTATAGAAGGTTAAGTATTGTTCTCCCCTTTCAGAGTCAAAAATAAGAGCTGTAGTTTATTCAAATCTATTCAGAGCCAAATCTAATTTGTATCTATCTCTACATTATAACTTCTTTAAGTAAAAAAAGAAAGACAAAGTGTACCTTTATCAGTGGATTAATGAAGAAAATGAAATGATGACTGGTTATAGGTCTCTGATAGAAAACTTTCAATACTTCATATGTAAGGCTGTTTTGCCTGTGCAAGCAGTGACCTCAGAGGCCAGAAGAGGGAGACAGATTACATAAACTGGAGCCACCATGAGTTCTGGGAAACACAACCAGGAAGCTCTGGTCTCCTGTAACTGTTTGTGATCGGTCATGTGGGTCCTGGGAATTGAACCATGACCTCTGAAAGATCAGTAAACCACACCAAAGCATCTTTCTTGCCAATCATACACATAGACACACTGACAAGACATACCTCCTTCCTTATGTATGTATTCCAAAGTCCTAACCTATAGTCAAACCAAAACTATTTGGCAAAAGTGATGAGAAAAATCATCCCAGATAAAAGTACCATGCATTGATTACTAAGGGGCAAAACTACAGAAACCTATCAATTTTGAATTGAACTTTTCAATGAATTAAAAACTTAACTAGTTATATTAATAAAAAATGACATTTTTTAAAAATTGAGTTTTTCAAAAATAAACTGGGGATAGCTCAGTGCATAAATACCTGCTCCACAAGCAGAAGGGCCTGAGTTTAATCCTTAGCACCCCATAAATAGCCAGGAAAAGCAGCACGTGCTCTTGATCTCAGTACTGGGAGATAGAGGTAGGAAGATACCTGGAGTTTGCTGAATCTTTGTGTTCCAGTTCAGTTAGTGAGAGTGCTTGCCACCAAGCCTGACAACTTGAGTTTGATCCCTGGGATCCACATGGTGGAAAGAAAGATCCAATTTTTTGCAGGCTGTCCTCTTACCTCCACACACATGCTGTGGCACACGTGCACCCACACATGCAATAAGAGATTTAAAGGGGATGGAGAGATAAAAGCAGTTAAGAGCACTGGCTGATCTTGTAGAGGACTCAGGTTAAGATTCCCAGCATCCAGCCAGGCGGTGGTGGCGCACGCCTTTAATCCCAGCACTCAGTAGGCTGAGGCAGGTGGATCTCTGTGAGTTTGAGGCCCGGCTGGACCGACAGCCTCCAAAACAATACAGAGAAACCCTGTCTCGTAAAACCAAAGAAAAAAAAAAAAAAAGATTCCCAGCATCCACAAGACAGTCCATAATCCTCTGTAACTTCCAGGGGATCAGATAACCACCTCTGGCTTTCTCAAAAACCAGGCATGCATGTGGTATATAGACATATATGTAGGTAAAACACCCAACACATAATTTTTTTAATTAAAAGTAAATTTTAAAAAATTAATAAGGTGGAACGTAATTAAGGAAGGTAAGCCAACATTGACCTCTGGTACCCACAAAGACACACAAAAATTCATAAAAATTATTATTCAATGGGTACATGAAACGTCGTGCTATGGAATCTGACAGTATATTTACAATTTAACAATTTAGCTCATAGCCATTAACATAAACATCTCTAAGCAATCTTGTTTTTAAAAAATTTTTCCAAGACAGGGTTTCTCCATGTAGCTTTGGAGGCTGTCCTATAACTCGCTCTGTAGACCAGGCTGGTCTCGAGCTCACAGAGATCCACCCACCTCTACTACTACTACCACCACCACCACTATCACCACCACCATTGGTGCACGCCTTTAATCCCAGCACTTCAGAGGCAGAGGCAGGTGGATCTCTGAGTCTGGTCTGTACAGCAAGTTCCAGGACAGCCAGTGACACACAGAGAAACCCTGCCTCAAGAGAAAACAAAAAAAAAACCAAAAAACAAAACAGCTGCAACAAACAAAAAACAAAAAGGCGGGGAGAAAATCTGAAGTTATATTTTAATTTTCTTTGGTTGGCATGTGGGATATCAGGGTGCATAAACAAGCCTCAGGGGACAATTTGCTAAGACTCAGGTCTCATCTTCCTCCATATATGTAAGTCCTAGAGTCATGAGGTTTGGAGGCAGGGACCTTTTTCTGCTGAGTCTTTTCAACCAGCTTTTCTCTAAGCAGTTTTTAAACTTATCCTTTCCTCAAGAATAAGTGGTGGTAGCACACGCCTTTAATCCCAGCACTCAGGAGGCAGAGGCAGGCGGATCTCTGTGAGTTTGAGGCCGGGCTGGACCGATAGCCTCAAAAACAATAAAGAGAAACCCTGTCTCGTAAAAACCAAAAAAAAAAAAAAAAAAAAAAGAATAAAAGATTTCATTGTCCTAGCTCCCAATACTCCTGTAGTTATCAGTATATGATGTCATCATTCTGAATTCTTATGATTCAAAACATTAAGAACAGTTTCCAAGTGTGATGCCAGTTCTAGACAACTTCACAACCAATCAATTCAGAAAATGCAAATGAAGAGGTTCAATTACTTTTTGGTAGATGTCAACTAAATGTTTACATTCTGTTTTCAACACTATTTAAAGCCCTCCACATATATTTGTAACTAAGTCACTGCCATCTATCTATGACTCTTTCCTAAGGATAACTTCTTAGAAGTCCTAACAGACCTGCACCCTGCACTTGAAATTCCTTATGACAATAGAAATGTACTGAACTTAGAAATGCTTGATAATTAGCCGAATTCTCTTATTCAGGCTTTCTCCATAGTGAGGTCTGTCAAGTTCTACATATACAATTATGGCACTGAAAGGTTTAGCAGATGTTAGCATCCTTTCTAGGCATTTTCAAAACCAACTTTACAGTGGTTATTGTTAATTTGACAAATTTGAAACTAAAAGTGACCTCAAGAATGCTGACATCAGAAGTTCTGTCTGGCAGTTTCCTCAGTAAACATACCAACAGCAGATGGAAAAAAAATAAGTCTCTGGGAATTGTGGTAAGGACATAAAATAAACTACAAAACTTTTGATCAAGAAAAATCTACTGTATCAAGGTAAGAACAAAGCCTGGCATTTAAACCACTACCATTTCATTGCAGAGGAGCACACCAAAGAATAGGGGTCTCTCCCATTCTAGTTAATGGTATCTCCTGAAAAGAAAGCAGCTAGATTTAGAGCTCTGGGGCTCTTTTGTTCTACCCAGGGCCCACTTGTGGGACACAAGTTCTACTGCAAAGACAGCAAGCCAAGAGCACAACAGTCCTAGGCTTTGACCCCAATTCATCCAAAGGGTTAAGGTTCCAAGGTAGGAGACAGGCTGAGAGTGACAGAGTGGATGCTGCCTCCATGAAACACTCTGCTCAGAAGAAGTAGGGGCTTTAAGTATGACAGAAGCCAGCTACAGTCTGCTGCTTCAGTACTGAAGTGGTGTAAAGGTTCCACCAGGGGGAAAGAAAGAAATCTCTTAAGTTTTCTTATAATAAATTGGCCTTATTTCAATTAAGATGTTGGTAGTTCCATAAAAGCCAGTAAATTAAACTATCCAGCTAGCATAGCAGTTTACCAAAGAGAACAAGAGAAATGGAGCTACAAACCACCCTGGATCAGAATAGAACTTTAAAAACCAGCACAAAGGATTATCCCTGAAAAAATGAGAACTTAATTGAATCATGGATCAGATTGAGGGAAATTTTATAACCCAACATAACATGTAAAACAACAGATCAGTAGGTAATTAGTAAAAGCTAATAGTTGAGTGGAAGAGTGGGCAGGCAAAGACAAGACACACACAGTGCTTGTTAGAACACTAAACAGAGACAGAGACTCAAAGTGTTGCTGTATGTCACCCCCAAGTGATTGTGTACATGACTTCGGTTATATAGGGTACTATAGGCTATAATTAGGAAATGGCATTTATTAAAGTTGTTCAGCTAGTTATCACATAAATAAGAAAAAAAGTCCTGGTGGTGGTGAGGTAAACATTATTACACAACTTACTATGTTGCATGAAGGGTACAGTTTTACATCAAAAATTACAATCCACGAAAAAAGGAATGTGTGGGTTGCCTACAGGAAAAAAAAAACTGGCTTTCAGAGAGTCCAAATGTACAACTTCGAAGGCTTTCAAAACAGCTATTATTTGTATCCTCACAAAGAATTCAAGGAAAGCATGCTACTAGTAAAGGAAAAAATGTTATATCCTAAAAAAATGATCAATAAGGATACAAAAAGACATTAAAAACCAAAATCCAAGAGCAAAGTAAAAAAGTACAAGTGAAATTAAAAATCCACTAATGTGGTTCAACAGCAGAACTGTCACAAGAAACAATCAGCAAATTTGCAGCTTGTTAGATCTGAAAGAACAAGAAACACATGAACAGATCATCAGAGTGATGTGACACACATCAACATAGGATAATGAAAAAGAAAAGAGCTGTAATGAAATTATGGTCAAAATCTAACCCCCAAATTAGTGAATGAAAAAACATCTAAGGCTTTCAACAAATTACAAGTGGAATACATGTAAAGATCAATACCAAGAAACCAAACTGACAAAAATACATTATTTTGATTCTTCTTAACTGATGTAAAGGCAAAATCTCAATGGTCTAGGATTTGGCAATGGATTCTTCTAACAGCAAAACCAACAAAAGAAACAGACTTAACTAAAATGACAAACGTTGAAGGCTTGGGGTGTAGCACAGTGGGAGAATGCAAACACTGTATATGAATGCCCACTAAGCTCAATCTCCAGCACCTAAATAAATAAATGAGTGAGTGAGTGAGTAAGTAAGTACGGGCCAGCAAGATGCCCAAGTGGGTCAAAAGCCACACCACACTTGACAACCTAAATTCAATCCCTGCCTGGAACTCACAGGGCAGACAGGACAGACTCCAAGTTATCCTCTGACCTCCACACAGACAGACACCCCTTAAATAAATGTAATAATCAGAGTTCAAATGACACCCTAAACACAAAGGGGACAACCAACTAAATGGAGGAAGAAAATGATAAATGATCTATCTAATTAGGCCTTGCATTTAGAACAGGACAAATATTTGTCCAATTCAATAGGCAAACTAGCTGAGAAAAGAGCAAAAGATCTAGAGATATTTCTCTAAGAGATATATAAATGATCAATAAGCACATAAAAAATTACCAAACATTATTAGTCTCAAGGGAAATACATATCAAAACCACAAATGCCTATCACTTATCCCTCAGGATGGCTGTAATAAAGGTAGGGGGGAAGGTGGTGGTAAAGATGGGGAGAAATTGGAACCTTTATGTGTTGCTTTTAAAGGACATCTTACCAGGTGTGGTGGCACACACCTTTAATCTCAGCACTCTGGAGGCAGAGGCAGTCAGTTTGAGGCTAACATACAAAGATCCAGACACTGTCTCAAAAAAAAAAAAAGGAAAGAAAAAGAAAAGGTAAATTTTGATAAGCTGTAACATACATGAAGATTTGACTGGATCATTTTATGAAAGAAGCCAATCAGAAAAGGAAAAAAAACCCATATGGATTCATTTGAGGCACATATACTCATCAAATTCATAAAAATAGAATTGTGGTGGTTGCCAGCCTTCCTCAATCATACTATTTTGTAGTCACAAGCTTATTGTCCCACTTTTTTGGTATGTCTAGTCACATATGCTGTTTTTGCAGTTCTACTTGATCTTTATATGCACTTTAACCTTGTATCCTTCTATAAACCCATTCCTTTCCATTACTGATACCTTAGAAAGGTCTTATATTTACTATAGGTTCAGGAATTTAGGACCTTTTCAAATGCGCAGCTTATTGTAATGGAATTTTTAACTGCTACTAATTACAAAGTAACAGCTTTCAGGTAATCAAATTGCTCTTAAGTGCACTGTTTTCCACAAATCACATTATTTTTTTCAAGGATGATTTTGCAGAACATAGGTTTTTTTTTTCAGCAATGTATACAGTGTTAATACAACAGGCACACACAAAAAAAGTTCTATCTCCAAGTATCATCTTGTTCTCTCAAGGTGGCAACTCCAGAGATTATTAGAAAGCTTTAATGAGAGAACGTGCAAGTGCCAGGAACACACAGAAGGGACCCGGTCAGTGGTAGATGATTTAGCAAGTGCTGGTTATTTCTCAAAATGCTGATTAAGATTATTACTCACCCTTGACAATACTTATTGTTTTATTTGATAGATTATTTTATTGACAATTCTTATTTTCAAACCTTCAAAGGCTCATTAAGTATATGATCTCAGGAGGTGGGAGGGGTGCGAGGAGGGTAAACTGTGGTTGGTATGTAAAATGAATAAAATATTAAAACAAAAAAAAAAAGAATATGATCTCTAGACTGACAAGGGAAAAGTCTCCAAACTATATACATCACCAAGATTTTCTGCTTTTGATATACATTGTCACAATTGCTATGGATGATTTGTGAAATACACAACTTCAATAAGCTTTACATAATATAGCTGTTAATATTATACTACATTAATACAAAACTCTACTATATTGATGGTTACACTGTCCTTTGTGAAAACTGAATTTAAAGTTTAAAAAGGCAAGCTTACCCTCTGCAATATATTTCATAGTGTCATAATATTCCTATCAGAGTTCTAACTCTAATAGAAAAATGACTTAGTAATAAAAGTATGCAATTGTGGTCCCAGGTCATGTGACTACACCTACTAGGTTTCTGTCAATACTAAACTGGCTCAAATTTGCTAAATTTTCTAGTTCTACATGAAGAGACTCTTTTAATTTCTTCCTATTACAAGTGTTACTTATGAGAGCCAGGCATGATGGCACATCCTTTTAATCTCAGCACTCATGAGACAGAAGTAGAGTTTGAGGAGTTCAAGGCCAACCCGGTCTACAAAGCAAGTTTCAGGACAGCCAGGGCTACACATAGAAGCCTTGTCCTGAAAAACCCAAAATGAATAAATAAATAAAACTTAAATATACATAGAAACCAAATTAGGATTAAACTTATTTTGGCTATGCAAATAAAAATATGTAGTTATAAAACCAAAATATAGCTGGGCGTTGGTAGCATACCTTTAATCCCAGCACTCGGGAGGCAAAGGCAAGTGGATTTCTGTGAGTTCGAGGCCACCCTGGTCTACAGAAAGAGTTCCAGGGCAGCCTCCAAAACAATACCGAGAAACCCTGTATCAAAAAACCAAAAAGAAAAAAAAATATGCATTAACTAAATACAAACAACCGCATTAACTGAATACAAACAACCCTATTAATTAATGTTAACACAACAAATGTCAGAATAGTCGTGAGTTTTTGAATAGTTTGAGTTTTGCATGAGTATACCACAACCATCATATGCCATGTGAGGGACAGTGTTCCCACTTCTACTTCAATTACCACACCACTCTGTACACATGGTATGCTATGGTATCACTTGCCCTTGGCACCAACACAACATTCATGTATTAAGTCTGCTGGCTATTCTTATCCCAGAAATCAATGGATGAAAAAAAGATTAACAACTTTTGTTTAATGAAAAAGATGCCAAGAAATACACAGAAAGTCAGAACCTTGTAAGCAATCAGGGAGGAGTGGTTCAAAGTACACTTAAGATTTGAAAATAACCAGCTAAAAATGAGAGATTCACCTACTAAACCCTTCTCTAACATGCATCACTCTACTCTTCAAATGGCAGCTTAAGATGAACTCAAAGTTATCAATTAACAGAATTAATCTTTATCAAAACACTTTAAAAGTAACTAAACCAACAGAATGAAACAAGGATTTAATTTAATAAAAAATTTAATCAAGGCAGACAGATCATTAACTTTATATACATGTTTTTGCCTGGATCTTCTACAATTAGACTGGTTAGGTCACAAAAGTAGACAAGTAAAGGAAAGTCGAATTACTTCTCTTTTTTAAATTGTTTTTCAAGACAAGGTTTCTCTGTGTTAACAGTCCTGGCTGTCCTGGAACTCACTTTGTAGACCAGACTGGCCTCAAACTCACTGAGACCTGCCTGCCTCTGCCTCTGCCTCTCTCCCAAATGCTGGGATTAAAGGCCGGCAACACCACCACCCAGCTCATATTACTTCTTATTAAGAAGATTATTTCCAATGTATTCAAAAGCCATAATACAAGTCATTTATCTGAACTATACAATTGAGTACTTAGAATTGCATAATTACCACAAATCCATATTTTCTTCACCCACAAAAGAAACCCCATCCCAGGTATATCTCAGTAGTAAACTGCATACAAGAGACCCTGGATTCCATTTCAGCACCAGAAAGACACCATACTCCCATCATTAAGCAGTCACTGCCCATTCCTTATACACTCCCTTATCTACTGTGTCTTCTGCAACTGGTTTCACTTCAGAATGCTCTTAACGTTCATGAAAGTTGTAGCATGTATTAGTACTTCTGTTTATTACTAATATTCCATTATATGGCGTATATTTTATGAATATAGTCATCATTTGATGGCATTTGGTTGTTTCTTTTTTTTGTTTTTCAAGACAGGGTCTCTCAGTATAGCCTTGGCTGTCCTGAAACTGGCTCTGTAGAGACCAGGCTGGCCACTGGAGAGATGGCTCAGCAGTTAAGAGAGCCTCTGCCTCCCAGATGCCTGGCTTTGGTTGCTTGACAGCTTTATATACATAAATTCCAGTAAGAACTAAGTATTTTCTAAAGTCCATCTTTGAGCAATTAATACAAAATTTAGGTTCAAGCACACAAAAGACCAAAAAGTTGGATTTTTTTGTTTTGTTTTTTCTTGGGGGGGTTGTTTGTTTATTTGAGACAGGGTTTCTCTGTGATTCCTGGCAACTCATTCTGTGGACCAGGCTGGTCTCGAACTTAGAGATCCAACCTGCCTCTGCCTCCCAAGTGCTGGGAATAAAGGAGTGAGCCACCACCACCTGGCAAGATTAATAGTTCTTAAATGGAAAATCCAAAATGAAAGTTACCAAAAATGAATACCATGTTCAAGCAAAAAATAGGAACTCACAACTTAAAATGTCTAATCTGAAACACATCCCTACTCCCACCCCCTACCCCCAGTTAAGTCTCAAGTCACAGCCTACTGCCACACACCTAACACTATTATTAAGAAAAAGAAAAGGTTGGGCGTTGGTGGCGCACACCTTTAATTCCAGCACTCGGGAGAAAGAGGCAGGCGGGTCTCTGTGAGTTTTGAGACCAGTCTGGTCTACAGAGCGAGTCCCAGGACAACATCCAAAGCAATACAAAGAAACCCAGTCTTAAAAAAAAAAGAACTAGGTAGAACCACCACAACAAAAATTTCATATAGTTTTATTTCAGGAAATGGAGATCATGATGATATGCATACTTAACTAAATTTACGTTTAACTACCAAAGACATGCACAAAAATGTTTGTATACTCTTTTTATTTAAGGACAGTCTCACTATGTAGGCCTGGCTGACCTTGAACTCGGGTCTGTCTGCCTCTGCCTCCTGAGTACTGGGATTAAAGGTGTGTCTCACCATGCCAGGCTCTGTGCCAACAGAATGGATAAATGAAACAAGATACATTTCATGAAATGCACATTTCACAGTAATGAAAGAAATAAGTGAACCATGCATTAAGCAAATATATCACAACTCTAATTGAAAAATAGAAGTCAAAATATGTTTTTGAATAATAAAAGAACCTTCTAGACTACTATTAAAACCATTCTGTATCATAACCTGATTGGTATACAGGTAAATTATCTGTTAAAAAGTAAAATGTTTACATTATGAACATCTAAACTTTCTTGGAAACAGCAGCAGTAAGTGACTGGTTCTCTAAGCATGGTCTGGAAGGTTCCCTGGCTTCTCTAAGTTCCCCTCCACCCAAGAGGTCACCAGTTTTTCCTCAGTAAGATATTATCTGCTGGCTGGGCAGTGGGCAGTGCAAACCTTTGATCCCAGCACTTGGGAGGCAGAAACAAGTGAGTTCGAAACCAGCCTGATCTAGAGTGAATTCCAAGACAGCCAGCGCTATACAGAGAAACCCTATCTGGAAAAACAAACCAAAAAAAAATAAAAAAAAATAGGAAAAGAAAAGAAAAAGAATGCCGAGTGGTAGTGACTCTTGAGCCTGTGATTCCAGGACTTGGGAGGCAGAGGCAGGAGGCCTGGTCTATAGAGCTAGTTCCAGGACACAGTTGTTACACAGAGAAACCCTGTCTTGGGAAGAAAAAAAAAAACTCAAGAAGTTACAAACAAAAACAATCTCTGTACAGTACTTTGGTTTTACAGAATAAGTCAAAAGACCCAAAAAGGTTTATGAAATGATCTGTAATAGATCAAGACAGCTGAATATGTGAAACAGTCCTGAGTGGTTCCAACTAACTTCCACTGACTAAACCCTATTCTCATTTAAATTGAAAAGTGAGGTCTGGGAAACAAACCCTACAAAATAGTAAGCAATAAAATTGCAGCTACCTTAAACAGATTTACCTTTTTACTGATTCAATTATTTTTAAAGTAGCAAACTAACACCTACACAAAACAAAGAGAGCCTACAGTTACTGCTCTCTGGTACCAGATCCTGGCCCCCTTACATGTAGAGGATGAGGGCAATAAACATATTTAGATAATCTACCCTTTAATGTAAAGGCACCCATTCCAAAAGTAGCCATAATCTGTTCTGTGACCTTTCAACACATCTTAGCAGATAGCAGCTCCCAGTGAGAGAGGGAATTGGAGCTAAGTGAAGTTAAAACAAGTGTTTTGCTCTAGTCTCTATACAGAGACAGAGTCTTGTGGACCCCATTATTTTACTTCATTCTGGAAATCTTTATTACTTAATAGTGGTATTTTAATAACTCAATTTCCCTGCTACCTTTGTTTCAATATATCCACCACGCCATGCTCAGAATCTTGTTTTGTGCATACAAGTGAATGCATATGTAGGCCAGAGGACAATCTTGTTGGGTGTAGTTCATTAAGTGTTTGTTACCCACCTAGTGAGCCCTAGGGATCCATCTATCTCCATTTCCTAAATGCTGAAATTAACAGATACATGCTGTGCCTGACTTTTTTTACGTTGTTTCTGGGGATTTAACTCAGGTCTTCATGCTTTAATGATTGGCCTATCTCCCCAGCTCTCTCAGAATTATCTTTAAAAAGAAAATCCCCAAACTACTGTCTTTCACATAAAGGCCATTTGCTTATTATTCTTTTGTAGTTGTTTCAAGACAAGGTTTGCATAAGCCTTGGCTGTCCCAGAGCTACCCCTGTAGACCAGGCCAGCCTCAAAATCACAGAAATCCCCCTGCCTCTGCCTTCTCAGTGCTGGGATTAAAAGCATGTGCCACTACTGTCTGGCTCACTTATTCTAAAACCCAAACTTAAGTGCCCTGACATGTACCTTGCAACCTTAGCCTTAAACTACTTTTAAATCTCATTTCCCAAATCTCTGCCATGACTCACTCTCCCCACTGTTCCTTCTACACTCTAGTAATTTTTCCTCTAAAAATCACTCTTCATTCTGCCATTGTACCATTTCAAGTAATGGTTCTTAATTTTGCATTTGGTGCACATTTTGCAATTCCTAAAGTCATCATCAGTTGTCACAATAGGGAGAAGAGTACTACTGCAATTTTATTGGAGGTCAGAGATGATTAAGAGTAAAGCATGCCTTAAAGGATTGTCTGGCCAAATAGTATTTGGTCAATAACATGAAGATTGAGAAACAATGCTTGACAGTCCCTGCACTAATTCACAGGGCCATCAAAACAGCATCTCTAAAGACCTTCAAGCCTCATTCAAATCCAAACTGAGCAACCTCTCCTACCTCTACACTTTTTGTGGTTTTTTTTGGGGGGGAGGGTGCAGGAGGATTGATCGTAGAGCCTCATGCAAAGCATACTATCACTTAGCTACACCCCCAAGTTCCTTGCACCAAATACAGATCTCATGTAACTGTCTGGCCCAACATCCTGGAGTCTTAAAAGTAGACATTAATAACCATCCTTATATCCCCCTATACCTATAGTGGTGTCAAATGAATGAATTTAAATCAATCATCACAACAAATCGGTAATCAGGGTTTAAGTTTGATTTATTTTAAACAATTTCACCAAGATCAAATACTTGCTCACCACTTAGCAATTACAACTGTAATCTAAGTCTTTGGAATTGTGTGTGTGTGTGTGTGTGTGTGTGTGTGTGTGTGTGTGTGTGTGTGTGTGTGTTTGTGTGTGTGTGGTTGGGTGAGAAAGACATTCTTATTATCTGGTACAACACCTGATACACAGAGGAAGGGATGAAGAGGCAGGGAGGGTTTTGAAAGGCTGAGTACCATGCCAGCTACTGACCATTTGATTAGCTAGGAAAATAAGAATGAACCTTGCAAAAGCAGACTGTCAAGCATTTTGAGCAGTATCTGGGGGAGAACAAGAATAAGGACATTGAAATAACACCTAGCTTACATTAAAATGACTAACTTCAACGTGTAGTAGGAAGGGGAAGCTCTCGGTGAAAGGAAAATCATGGGAAGATTCATTGGTCTTCATTCAGCTGCACAACCACAATTACTTTCCCCAGTCAGGTTTGGTGGCTCATGGTAATCAAGCAGAAGATCATAGGAAGCTGGAGGCCTGCAGAGGTATGTCAGATACTTGCTCCAAAGAAAAATGAAAGCAGGTAGGCATGGTGGTACAGGCCTGTATTCCCCACCAGCACTTGGGAAGCTGAGGCAGGAGTAACAAGAGTTTGAGGTCAGAGAGCCTGTCTCAAAAAGTCAACAACAAAAATAAAACTAATAAAAAAATATAGCTTCCTCAAGTAGACTTTCTTATCCTCTTTCAAAGAATTCCCTACTCTCATAATGCAGGAAATTATAAAATTCCCGCCTTACTTTCTCCTGTTAAACAGAAGCATGGGATGGAGATATAGCTCAGTTAGTGGCGTACCTGCCTGATATTAGAAAAGCCCTGAGTTTGATACCCAGCATTGCATAAATTCTGCATGGCAACACACATCTGTAATGCTAGCACACAATAGGAGGTGGTTTAAGGTCATATTCAAGTACACAATGAGTTACAGCCTACGCGTGGACTACATAAAACTATGTCTCAAAAAGCAAACTACTACTACTACTAAAACAAAGTGGGAACCCTCTTTAAAAAAAGGTACTGGAAAACAGAGCATGTGGAAAATAAGTGTTTAAAAATAAATAGGACATTTAAAGGTGGAACTTTATGAGTCCAAGGCCAGTCTGGTCTACAGAACCAGTTCCAGGACAGCCAGGGCTACACCGAGAGACCCTATCTCAAACAAACAAAAAATGGGAAAGAGTCAGGCGTTGGAGGCACACACCTTTAATCTCAGCACTTGAGGCAGAGGCCAGTCCAAACCTACAGAGAAACCCTGTCTTGAAAAACCAAAAAGTGGGAAGTAAAGTTGCAAAGTCATATTAAAATCAACTTTATTATGAGTTTTGAACAAAAGAAGTATCTGAAAAAGTAGAGAGATAAAACTAATGATTGGCAAGAATGATGGCAGATGCCTGTTTCCAGCCCTCCAAAATAAGTTATTTCATAGTCAGATAAAATTATAAAGTATAATGCCCCTGAAAGCTTTTCATCAAATATGAAATTACAGTTTAACTGTTTTTAAAGAGAGCTTTAATGTTCTAAAAATTTATACCAAATGAAGTATCACTGTATTTGACAATACACTTACTTTTCCAATTTAGCTTATACCATTGGCCTGCTTTCGGAATGGTGCTTTGTCTCAAATATAAGTGTATGCAGAGACTAATTTTAAATTCATTTTAATATAGGATGGGACAATTCTGTTTTTTTTTAACCTTGTATTCCCATTATCTAGTACAATACCTAATACACAGCACAACCCAGTACATAACAGGCATTTACTATATAATTGAATTTTAAATTAAGCACAAAGCAAAATATTCAAGACAGAATTAGACCGTAATAGACTGATGAAGTAGGGTATGCTAGAATTAATCAAGTAATTCTCTAGAGTTAATTCCCTACCTGGGAACTTTTTAGAAGCACATACTCTAGAGACCTCCACTGCAGACTAGCTGAACTAAACTCTGGAAGTGAGTAGAGGAATCTTTTGACAAGCCTTCCAGGTTTGGGAACCACTTCTCTTTAAACCAGGACAGAGCAGGGCGTTGGTGGCGCACACCTTTAGTCCCAGCACTCGGGAGGCAGAGGCAGGCCGATCTCTGTGAGTTTAAGACCAGTATGGGCTACGAGAGCTAGTTCCAGGACAGCCTCCAAAGCCACAGACAAACTCTCTCGAAAAACCAAAACAAAAAAAACAAAACCAAAAAAAAAAAGAAAGAAAGAAAGAAAAATAAATAAATAAATCAGGACAGGCAAACTAGGATCAAACTAAATCCAACCTCTGGGTGTGTGTGTGTGTGTGTGTGTGTGTGTGTGTGTGTGTGTGTGTGTGTGTGTGTGATTGTTTTGTTTTTTGTTTGGCCTACAAGCTAAGAATGGACTTAACACAAATACTTACAATCAATTTGAGAACACTGACTTTAAATTTCAATTAAGCAAAATACTGTATTATACCCCCAAACCAAATTCCATTTTTCATTAGGCTGGAATTATACTTAACTGTATCTAGTTACATTTCTATTTCAACGTACATTTCAATGTCATCAATTGTGCCTCTTGGCCCAAAGTCTAAACTATTTAATAATTTGCCTTTTTTAATTTTACCTTTTTTTTTTGGTATTTTTGAGACAGGGTTTCTCTGTGGCTTTAGAGGCTATCCTGGCTCTTGTAGCCCAGGCTGGTCTCGAACTCACCGCCCACCTAATAACTTGCCTTTTACAGAGGTTTGGCTAATCTTTCCTTTGACCCGAGTTATCAAGGAGAGCAACAAGATTCTTTTACACTATTGTGCTAAGAAACAAACAATTCTGTTAAGTTTAGAATATGGGTCTAAACATGAACTGTCATGTTCTCTGATGTCAAAGTTAGCAATAATTTTGAATTAACAAGATCATAAGCCGGACGTTGGTGATGCACGCCTTTAATCCCAGCACTCGGGAGGCAGAGGCAGGTGGATCTCTGTGAGTTTGAGACCAGCCTGGTCTACAGAGCCAGTTCCAGGACAGGTTCCAAAAACAATACAGAGAAACCCTGTCTCAAAAAACCAAGAAAAAAAAAAGAAGCTCATATAAACCGGGTGGTGGTGCACGCCTTTAATCCTGGCACTCAGGAGGCAGAGGCAAGCGGATTTCTGTTGAGTTCGAGGCAGCCTGGTCTTCAAAAAGAGTTCCAAGATCATCTCCAAGCCTACAGAGAAACCAAACCCTGTCTCGAAAAGAAAAAACCAAACAAAAAAGCAGCTCATTTAATTAGATGAGAGGAAAATCAAGAAAGAGACCTGTGACCAACTACTAAAACTTAGGACTCTCAATAGTCACCAGTCAGCTGACTAAGACAGGAAGGAGTACGAGTGTTCCCCTTCTCTTCCTTTTTCCTCACTATTTTTCCCTTCCATAGTCAGAATGTACAGACTGGGATCTAATATTCCAACTAGTAGCTCAAAATCATCCCAAGGAAAACAATTCCTTTCATAACATTTTATTAACCTGGGTCCCACATGTTCAAAGTTCACATAAGTGATAAGGGACAGAAAAAAATAAAGTATAGGGTGTCATAAAATAATGATGCATCTGTATAAAGTTTAGTCAAATTCATTTCAGCAGAGATGCTGGGGAAGAGGTTCAACTTGGCCACAAGTGGGATTTGAACTAGAGGAACAGGGCTTCAAGCAGGCATAGCTTGAAGGCTTATACTTTGTGCCTAGGCTTATACTTTGTGCCTACTCTTTCCTAAACATTGTACTGACCCAGTGATCCTGGCTATCAGTCACTTCATTGCCTCAGTTTCTTAGGCTGTAAAAGTAATGACAATAGCCCTTACGCCACAATCTTGAGTGATGCTTCGATATGAATAAGAAATTAAAGTACTTTCAATAGGAAAACCAACAAAAACATGACATTTAGGGAAAAGAATGAGAAGGGACAGAGGGAAGCAAGAAGGGATAATATAAAGAGGTGAATAGTGATCAAACTACACAAGAAACATTTAGAAATCATAATGCAACTCATTTTGTACAATAAAATACAGTTTTTCTTTTTTCTTTCTTTTCTGTTTTTCAAGACGGGGTTTCTCTGTATAGCCCTGGCTGTCCTAAACTCAAGAGATCCACCTCCCTCTGCCTCCAGAGTATTGGGACTAAAGGTATGTGCCACCACTGCCCAGCAAAAAAATACAGTAATTTTTAAAAACTTAAAATTCAAATGACCTTTCAGTGTTGTGCTGTCCCCCAGCCCAGTCATCCCAGCTACTCTAGAAATTAAGGCAGGAGGTTCAAGGCCTGCTTGGGCTACACAGCTTTTTTTTTTTTTTTTTTTTTGCTTTTTTGAGACAGGGTTTCTCTGTGGTTTTGGAGGTTGTCCTGGAACTCGATCTGTAGACCAGGCTGGCCTCAAACTCACAGAGATCCGCCTGCCTCTGCCTCCCGAGTGCTGGGATGAATGGCGTGCGCCACCAACTCCCGGCTGCTACACAGCTACTTTAAGGACAGCTTGGGCAACTCTTGGGCTGGAGAGATGGCTCAGTGGTTAAGAGTACTTGACTCTTGCAGAGAACCTGGGTTTGGTTGGTTTTTCTGTAAGCCACTTCCTGTAACTCTAGTTCCAAGGGATCCAATGCCTTCTTTTGGCCCCGAGGGAACTGAATCCATGTGTGCACTTAACACTCATATATATAAAATAAAACTTAAAGAAATAAAAAAGGAGGCCAAGTGTTGTGACCATGCCTTTTAATCCCAGCTCTCCAGGAGGTCAATCTCAGTGAGTTCAAGGCCAGTCTGGTAGCATACATAGCAAGTTCCAGGCCAATCAAAGTTACATAGTGTTACCCACCCCCCAACCTCCCTCCATCTCCCTCTCTCACGCAATAAAAATAAAAGATTAGGTCAAGTGATTCCTCTAAGTAGTAAAGAGAAAAGTCAAAACAGCAAAAATAGACATTTTTAAAAGATTAATGTGTATGTATGTGCGTGCGTGCGTGTGTGTATGTTCATACTCCTGGTGCTCACAGAACAGATGGTTGTAAGTCACCATGTGGATACAAAGAACTGAACCCAGGTCCGCTGGGAAAACAGCTAAATACCCTTTTGTTTTTCCAAGAAAGGGTTTCTGTAGCCCTGGCTGTCCTGGAACCAGCTCTATAAGACAGGCTTATCTCAAACTCAGAGATTTACCTACATCTGACTCTGGGATTAAAGATGTGCACCGCACCGCCCCAATTTTTTTTTTAAATCATGTTAAGGGCCTGGCAGTAATGGAGCATATCTTTCTTTAATCCCACCCAGCACTAGGGAGACAGGCAGGCAGATGTCCGTGAGTTCAAGATGAGCCTATTCTACAGAGCTAGTTCCAGGACAGCGAGGGCTGTTATACAGAGAAACCCTGAGGGGGGACGGCACGACGGACATGACGACACATGTTGAAGGTCGGTAAGATGGTTCAATGGATAAAGAAAAGTATTTACCATTTGCCACCAAGCCTGACAATCTTGAGTTTCATCCAAGGAACCCAAATGGTAGGAGAGAAGAAGATTCCCTCACACTGTTCTGACCTCCACAAGCACTCTCAACCATAAATAAATGTAATAGAATACAGAGAACTATGTTCACCAAATGGTTACTAAGTATGCATTGCCAGACACTTTCTGTGAGCTAAGGGTCTATCAATGAGTGACTTAGGAAAAAGATATAATCTACCAACCTAAAAAACCTGTAAGGACTGAACAAAACAATTTTTTGAGACAGGCCCTACATTGATCCACCTCCTCCGCTCCTGCCTCAGAGGTTCCCAAGGGCTGTGACTAAGGTATGGGCAGGGCTGAGGAAAGACAAGAATAATCAGAGCAACTAAACAAAATTAATGAAACAAAAGCATGCAGTGTAGGAGAGTAGAGAATCAATTCCTAAAGCCTATATGCCAAGAATAGTCAAAGAATCCATTTCCAGCTGGGTGTAGTATCCTAGCACTGGGAGGCAGAGGGAAGTGGATCTCTGAGTTTGAGGCCAACCTGGTCTACATAGCCAGTTCCAGGCCAGCTACACACATAGTGACACCCTGTCTCAAAAACAAAAACTCATTTACACTATCCTTGTTATATCTTTCACTAGAGAAAACAAGTTAAGACCTAGGAGGGACTTCAGAGATGACTAATGCTATGCCTCTCCTTTCACACAATAATAGTTGCTAGAACAATGACTAGCACAAAGCAGATATCAAATAAGTATATGTGATAGATTAAAATTGATGCCTTAAAAGATTTAAAACATTAATTCTGGAGCCAGAAACCTTAACTCTTGAGAAGGTGCTCAGAACTGATGAATGTGTAAAGTAAGTATGCATGCATGCACGCATGCGTGTGTGTGTGTGTGTGTGTATGTATGTATGTATGTATGTATGTGAGTCATGCATGCCTGTGAATCACTGTCTCATACACCTATCAATTTAATCCCTGAACTTCTCCCTATCTTTGGGTTTGACTGACAAAATTAGGTTCAAGAGTATTGCTATCTAACAAAACACAAAATACACAGGGCTACAAATGGTTCCTTTTCCTAAAATGAACTGAAAAAAAAAAACCCTCCCTGCCTGGGTTACTGAGAGAGAACTCTGGTCATCAGGCTTGTACTCCAAGTACTTTTTACTCTGTCCTACTTTTTTTCCTTTAAATGCTCAGTTACTGCTCTTATTAGAAAATAAGACTAAAGTAAACATACTTTTAAAAAAGTTCCGCAAATGATTCTGACACACAAAGAAATAAATGTTAGGCAATCATCCAGAATAAAATTGGAAACTTCTCGGTGGGACATGGCAGATCTGTAGTCTCAAGTGTTTAGAAGGCTGAGGCAATCTGTGCTTTGCAGGGACCCAGTATGAAATGCCAAACTATACAACAACCGAAAGTCATATGTTGAATATACATATAAGGCACATACATATAATGAAGACACAGAACTGAGCATAGGTGTGTTTGAAAAAAATCTTAACCACTTCTCAGTCTTTTGGCAACTATCAAGTGTAATTTTAGGTAAATATGGCATCATAACAATATAATACTTTCCCATTCCTTTTCCCTAAAAATATACGACGGTAGTCATCATTTTCGCATCACTAACATATCAGAAAACTTCATAGTCTTTTTTTGTCTATATAACACAATTCAGAACCAGATGCTGAGGCAGTAAGTGCCTGTAATCCCAGCACTTGGAGGCAGAAGGATAGGGAGTTTAAAACCATCTTTGGCTAGATAGCCAGCTTGAGTCTAGCCTAGGTTTGTGAGCTCCTGTCTCAAAACACAGAAACATAAATAATACAAAAGAACTTTAAAGATCATTAAATCTCATTTTCTGAAATTTCACTAAAGGTATTTGAGGATTCTTGTGTCATATTAGGAATGATTACAGGTCAGATGGTGGTAGTGAACACTTTCAATTTCAGCACTAGGAAGGCAGAGGCAGTCAGACCTCTGTGATTTCAAGGTCAGCCTGGTCTACAGAGCAAGTTCCAGGACAGCCAGAGCTACACAGAGAAACCCTGTCTCAGCATGCACGAGGCCATAAGGAAGCAGGGCACATACATCGCATGTCTGTTGTGGCCATTTTCATTCCATAATTATCAACCAAGGCTACAAAAAACGCTAGATGAAACCCTTAATCTTTCAATTTTTAATGAAAATAAAATTTTCAATTAAATAAAATTCAGAATTCTCAAATTGAGGTAACAATTCCACTGTATGTTCATTGATAATATGAATATCCAGGAAACAAATTTCTGATTTCATTTCAGGAATGTAAAAATTGCCCCATATTATTCTACTCAAATTCACTAACTAACTTATCACTCTGAACACATTTGTTAGACATATGGAAGATACCTAGTCTATTTTCCAGGCTAATCAATTTATTTTCCAAATGTCAGACTATTTTGATAGTATTACAAACAAAACTAATCTAAAGCTACTCTGGTACAGCCAACAAACTAAAGGCTCTAAATTAAAAATAAAAAATAGTAGCCAAGCAGTGGTAGCACACTCCTTTAATCCTAACACTCCAGAAGCAGAGGCAGGCAGATCTCTTGTGAGTTCGGAGGCCAACCTCATCTACAGACCAAGTTCAAGGACATCCAGGACTACACAGACAAATCCTGTCTCAAAAACAAAACAAAAAACACAAACAAAACCAAAAAGACAACCAAAAACAAACAAACAAAAAAACCCCTAACATTTCACTACTATGGCACATAAGTTAAAGTACCACTGGCTGAGGATGACAGATGGCAGGCCCTCCACTGGTATAAGGAAAATAATACCTGTATAATGTAATAAATGAGAAAGTTTAAATGCTTAGCAACATTGACTTGTAATAAATGCTTAATAAGTGCTATTTATGCTGAAAATGGAAAGCAGTTAGAAAAAAACAAATCCATCTTCTCATTCATCTACAAAAGTTCTATAATAACATCCAACAGCCCCAAGATTTTATCTCTGATGTTGTACAGGAATCATACACAATACTCTTTAAAATATACCTTTTATCAAGGCCCATAACAGATATAACAAAAACCCTCCCAAGTGATTCTAACATCTGGAGTTGAGGATCAATGCAATAACTCTTTCTCAAACATTACTATAATGTGCAAAAAATATAAGACACTTAGCAACAAATGATGGGTTTTCAACGATTCAGATCCTAAAACAATGAAATGGAAACCTAGACTCCTATCTCAATTTTTGAAAAACATTTAAAGACTGAGAAAACATACCAGCAAGAAAGAAAACAATATGCAAGATAATAAAAGAATTATAAATTTTAAAACAAAAAGGAGCTCAATAACCACAGGAATATCTCACTTCCCCAGCTTAGGGTCTCAAAGTCAAGGACTATATTTATTATTTATATTATTTAAGTGTGTGTGTGTAGGTCAGAGGGTGTGGGATTCCCCTGGAACTGGATTCAGACAGTTGTGGATCGCCCAATGTGATACACACACACATTTATTATATAATTGTGTGTGTGTGTGTGTGTGTGTGTGTATTCAACTTGGGTTCTCTGCAAGAACTACATGTACTCTTAACCACTGAGCCATTTCTCCATCCCTATGTATTTCAAAAAATTTTCTCTCACCTACTTTAAACCAAGACTTGTCCAATAATAAAATTCAAGAAATATGAAAACTTTAAAAAATTGATCCAGCCAGGCTTTGGTGGCGCAAGCCTTTAATCCCAGCACTCGGGAGGCAGAGGCAGGTGGATCTCTGTGAGTTCGAGGCCAGGCTGGTCTACAAGAGCTAGTTCCAGGACAGCCTCTAAAACAATACAGAGAAACCCTGTCTCGAAAAACCAAAAAAGAAAAAATTGAAAATTGATCCATTAAATAGGAAAAATAAGTGGTTAGATGTTTTCGTGTGTCCAACTAATAACTAAATGACTGGGAGATTCTGACAAACATCCCTATGTAGTATTATGCCAAAAAATTTCTAAAGAGACACCACTAAATCACTCTAGAGATTAACAGAAAATGTATTGCAAGATACTAGAAAATGAACTAAAGTAAATCCTATTTGAGCATTCCACTGATAGGAGGAAAATGAAGGACCTCATGAAATGCTTTATAATTTAAGGATAAAATCTACTTTTAAAGTCCCTTTCAGAAGAAAACCTGAGGTTCTTGGCCATACTGTTCTTGTCCTTTTTCTTTTATTTTTCTTCTTCCGGTTTTTCGAGACAGGGTTTCTCTGTATTGTTTTGGAAGCTGTCCTGGAACTCACTCCGTAAACCAGCCTGGTCTCGAACTCCGAGAGATCCGCCTGCCTCTGCCTCCAGAGTGCTGGGATTAAAAGGCTTTTGCCAACAACGCCCATCTGTTCTTGTCCTTAATCCCTAACAAATATTCTCTTAGAATCTACCAAGGTCAGCAAATAAAAGAAATAGAATGAGAACATTAAGGTAACAGCATATTTTCGGGGGGGTAGGTGTCTGTAAAAAAAAAAAAACCACGAAGATATTCATATAGTTCAAAACACTGAATTTAAGTGAGAGAAAGCAAAACATACTTTTTAAATCTCACCCTTGGAACATCAATTCTAAATACTTCCGGCTTTCACTTTACCCAAACACTGGAACAATAAAGTTTAGAGGGTTAAAATTACAGTATGACAAAGCAGGTAAGTTTAAACATTGCAAAAACAAATGTTGGTATCTCTGTGTATTTATTAATACTTAAATCTTCCAAGGAGTTGGAAGGCATTTTACTGAAGCCAAAATGGCAGGCTGGCGATTCAGTAGACTACAAAGATCTAAATTAGAGTTCATAGTCTCTATTTTTAAGTTCAAATGTACGGGTTAAAACGGCAACCTAGTCAGAGTTAACCAGTCCTTCTAATAAAGGGAGCTAAGGAACTCTACTAGTCTGCACATCAGCACACCCAAAATTGTTTTTCGTATGTGAAATTATACAAAGCATAGGATGTGGAAGGCTGGTGGGTTTAACGGTGAAAAAATTAGAAATCCCTCTCCTACCAACAGAAGCATGAAAATTTGACCCTAAGCTCACTATTCCCTCACTTACTTTCGAGGACACTCTGCGGCAATTACACACACCTGTAAACTGCGGCCGTGAAAATTCAATTAACGGTGTAGCTACAGAACTTCCAAAATAACGTGCTTTATTTAAGCAGGTTGTATTGAAAAAAAATCTTAACTCCCGTCGCTGAAGAAACCCAAACAATAACAAAACCCCGGCTTTCCCACCTGTTTCAGCTCAATATTTCCCAATGAATGAAAAACAAGTCATTTCTCAAGCCTGACGCCTCACATCACAAGCATCTCAAGGTTTTGCTAGTCACAGACTCGCACATGCTAATATTTTCTTCTTTTTTCCCCCCTTCTTTTTCTTCGCCGCCGTCTTCAGGACTAGTTAAAAATAGGAAGGTGGCAGGCAGGTCCAGTCTCCCTGGGAGGCGGTCAGGGCATGCAAACACGGGGAGCGCGGAAGGGGGGCGGGGGGTGCGGGAGAGCGCTAAGCGGCCGGCGTCCCCCGGGCCAGGCGGCCGAGCACCGCGGGTTATCGCGGGCGGAGCGGAGGTGGACAGGTCGGCCGGCCCGATAGCCGGGCGTCGCCGAGGCCTCGCTCCCCCGCTCCAAATCACTCCACCTCAGTAATGGCGTTCGGTGTGGAGAGGAGCGGGCGGAGGGCGTCCGCGGCCGGGCTAAGGGGCGCGCCGAGCAGCCCGCACCCCCCGCACCCGCCGCACCCGCCGCGCTCCGAGGCGACAGAACGCGCGGGTGGAGGGGCGGCACGCCGCGCCCGGAGCCTTCCTCCTCCTCCTCTCCACTCCAGTCAGGACGGGAAGGGGGAGGAAGGGGAGGGCCGGAGCCGTCAGCCATTTTCCCTGCCAGGCCAAAACACAGTCTCCGCCACCCAGCGACACGCTCTCCCACACGGCGACACGCTCTCCCAGACACACAGGCTCACGGGACACCGGCTGGGGGCACGACGGAGGGTCGCGCGCGTCCGCGTCGGCGTCGGCCCGGGACGTTGAGGACCCCCCCCAGCCAGTCAGCGCCCCCGAGGGAGGGACCGCTCGCACACGCACACCCCCCTGGCGCCGTCCTCCCCACCCCTCCGGCCAGCTGTCGGCCCCAGAAAAGCGAGTGGCCCCGGCCCCGGCCCCGGCAAGCTCCCGGACTACTCACCGAGCACAACGCGGGCGTCTTCTCAGAAGCGGGACACGCGGAGGCGGGAGGCGCTATGCAAAAGCTCGAGCCCGCGACCAGGCCTAAGCTGGGAGCATCCCAAGCCAGGGGCTGACGAGGGACAAAAATGGGAGCAGACGCGGCGGGTGCCGGGCTCGCGGCGCCGTCCGCGTGCACACCGGAGGGTCCGCTCGTCACACTTGCCGCCCTAGGGCAGCGGCGGCGGCGGCGGCGGCCGCCTCCTCCTCCCTCTGTGCCGGCGACGGCCCTCTTCCCCCTTCTCCCCTCAGGCTGGGGCGCTCACTGAGCTCCGTCAAGCTCCGGGCGGTGCGTTTCTCCTGCGTCACCTCGTCCTGCTCCTCCTCCTGCAGCGGCAGTTTCACCTTCCCCTAGTCGCCGCCTCTGTCCCCCCACTCCAGGCCTGCTCGCTGGCGGCCGCTCCACTCCTCACTCTCGTCACCGACCCCAAGTCCCGGGGCGCTAAAGGCAGCCGCCTCCCGTGAAGGAGAGGCGGCGGCGACGGCGACGGCCTCGGCCGGCTCCCGCGAGGCCTGGGAGCCGGTACAAGGCAGGGAGGGGGTTCGGTAGGACAGCCGAAGGCCCCAACGGGCCGGCTACCCAGAGGTCGCGGTTCCGCCACCGGCGGAGATTACGCTCCGCAGCCTGGGTTACCACGGCCTCGTCAATATGGCGGACCCAATAAATCAAAAACGAAAAAAAGAAAAGAAAAACAAAAAAACCCGCACGGCCAGTGGCGGCGGCGGCAGCACTGGAGGCAGCGGCAGCGGCAACAGCGGCGGCAACAGCCAGCGCAGACTCCCACTAGTCCCAGCGCCGCCCAAGGCTCCGCTTCTCCGCCCCCGGCAGGCCCCGCCCCCGGCAGGCCCCGCCCCCGGCAGGCCCCGCCCCTCCGCGCTCGGACCGCCCCTCCCTCTGCCCAGCCCCCCTCGCCTCTCTGCACCTCGGGTTGGTGGGGGAGCGGGAACGACGACGCGCGCCGCTAGGGGGCCGGACCAGGCGGTGGACGCCTGGAACTAGGAGAACCGAGTGGGGGAGGGGAAGACAATGCTGAGGAAAGACGGTTCGGCCGTACCGTGGCTTCCGGACGGCCCCTGCGGGGGGTCATGCAAGGACCAGAGACTCTTCCAAACCCTGCAGCTAGGGGACCCGACTGAGAGCTGACTGTCACCCCAGGGTGGGGGAAGGGGAAGAGGCCGCAGGTTCTAGCGTGCGGCATGGGCGAAAGAACTGGACTATCGGGAATGGCGGGGATGTGGACAGGAGAGGGTTAAGCCCGCGAGCCGCGGCCGTCGCCGAGTTTGACTGAGGCTGCTTGTTTTTGTTCCATTGTGAACCGTGGCCCCGCCGCCCAGTGCCCGGATGATGACGTCACCGGCCTCCCCCTTTTCCGGAATGGTGCGGGGGAGGGGGAGACAAAAATCGAGATTCCTGGGTCCCAGTGCTAGACGGTTGCAGCCGCTTAGCTTGAGGGTCCTGACTGCGCAGCTGATTCGCGTCACGTGACACGAGGACGGGACAGGCCACCGAGCGGTGGTGCCAGGTCCCGAGGGTTTGGCCACCTGCTCGGGGCCGATAGGGGGAAGGTGTGGCTAGAACTCCTTCAGAGTTGGGGCCTCCTTCCCACTCTTCGAGGCAGGCTCTTTAAGCAGCTCATTCACACGGTCCCGCAGCATCAGTACCTGAAAGCAGTTCGTCAGCCTTAAAGGCACACTGACTGGGAACGAGGACATTTTGGACACAGGAATTTTTAAAACAGTAAAGACAGAAATTGCACACAGCATAGCTACTCGGTAGTACTAAATGTAGCAAAATGAACTTACATTGCCATATCAGCAGCGTTCAGGGTGAGAACCTGGAAGGGACTTATGAACCCATCCGCTACGTCAGGGACTATTTTCTGCATATTGAGACTCCAAAGTGCAGACTACAGAGGAAAAATTTATCAGGGCAATCTCAAACTGGGGCGGGGGGGGGGAGCCGGGAGGAATGGGAGTTTGAAAGTATTCTATGGTTTACCTAAAATGTGCAAATAAAGAAGAAATAAATAAAATTACTGATCTGTCACATTTCATTTTGACTTAATGCCTGTCGGCAGCAACTCAAATGTAAAATCATAACGAAATCTTATAAATCTATTATATTTCGTGTATAAGATTGTTGAACTTATGCTATAAATACTTTTGTTTCTAATAAAGGAGTATTTTAAAAGGAATCCCAAAGAATTTAGGTGACAAGAACACATTACTGATGTAATTTTTAAAAACCATTTTTCTCTATGCAACACAAGACTGTTTACAAAGTTTTCACCACAAAAACTAAATGTGCCCCAAACACATTATTTATAGTCCTCATAACTCTTAACACATGCAATATTGTTTGTAAAAAACTAATATATGTAATAAAACTAATACGTGACTTTAGTAAGACCGAGGCCAGAGATCTGTCTGCCTCTCCCAATTCTCTAAAAAAAGCTATCACATTATACCCCATAAATATATATTATTATATGTATCTATTTAAAAATAATAATCAACAGAGTAAAAAGACAACCTACAGAATGTTTTAAAAGATCTCTGTAAATCATTTATCTAATGAATTAAAATTCACTATATATAAAAAACTTCAGCTCAACAGCAAAACAAACAAAACCCTTCAATATAAAATAAAAATAAGCAAAAGGGGATGTCCAGATGTTGAGATATCTCCATGGGTAAAAGTGCTTGCTGTCAAGTCTGACAACCTGAGTTTGATCCTTGGAACCCACATGGTAGGAGGAGTAAATGGTCTCCTACTTGTGCTCTGATCTCTTTCGTGCATACACACACACACACACACACACACACACACACACTTTTAAAAATGTAAAAATAAGCAAAGGAAACTGGATGTAAGGCAGCAGTTACCTGTAATCCCAGCAGAGGCAGTCAGGAGAATCTTCAGTTTGAGTCCAGCCTGGGCTACATAGTCAGACTCTATCTCAAATAATAATAATAATAATAATAATAATTAAAAACAGGCAAACTATCTGAACACTTGTTCATGAAATATATGAATGTCCAATAAATACACGAAAAAAATACTTAACTTCACCATTCATTAAGGAAACGAAATCAAAGCCACATGAGATAACACTTCATAGTTGTTAGAAAGACTATTACAGAAAAAGCAAGGAGATAACAAGTATAAGCTCAGATGCAGAGAAACTGAAATTCTACCTTGCTGGTGGAAAAGTAAAATTATGCAGCTGCTACTGAAAGCAATAGGGCTGGTCCTTAAAGAGATCAGCATTACCACATGACCCAGCCAGTCCTACTCCTAGGTAAAGCCTAAAAAATTGAAAGCAGGGACCCAATGTTCAAAGCAGCATTAGTCACAATAGCCAAAATGCTGAAATGACCCAAGTAAATGGATAAAGAAAATGTGGTAGACATACAAAATAGAATGTTACTCTTCTTAAAAAGGAATGAGACTCTTGATAGACACTAAAACATGTATGAACCCAGGAACCTTCTAAGTAAAATAAACCAGACACAAAAGCTCCCATCTGATCTCACTTTTGCGTGGTACCTAGAGTAGACAAGTTTATAGAGACAAAGTAGGGTAGAGCTGGAAGGGTGAGGAAGATGGGAGGGATGGTTTAAGGGACACAGAATTTCTATGGATATGACAAAAAAAGTTTGCGCAGTGGGAAATAGTGATGGTTCTACAATACTGTAATGTACTTAATGCCACAGAACACTACACTTAAGGTAATTACAATGACAAATGTTACATATATTTTACTATGTATTTTTTAAGGATAAAAGCTCAGTAATGTGTAGCACAAGTGAGGCTCCAGAGTCAGTCCTCAGTGCTCTCCCACCCCCATTCAAAGAGGAAACAATTCCAATCAAATACTGGTAATTTCCTGCGGGAATCTATATATTACACCCTTACCAGCAGTTCTACTTGTAACATTTCTCCAGCATCTCCCGAGGTAAGCGTACACTTGGCTCCCAGGGTGGGTGTGGCTACAGGCCTGCCCACTCAGACATCTTCCATTCAGTTCATAAGACAGGAAATGAAGAGTGCTGGGTTAAGAGAGTAAGTTCAACACCACAGTACAACTGAGATAAATTCGCTGTAGTCCAGCCCTCTCTTCTCACTTCCTTTGTTTTGGTTTCTCTTTTCTAACAGTTGTCCTTTCAGGCTGAGAACCGTAGGTTGTTTTTTTTTTTACTTCCTGGTTCTTTGCTATCAGAACAGAACCTTATTATATTTCATTTCCTCATAAAGTTTCCCATTGCACTCTGTCCCTCTCCATTCTTCCCAAAAAATATTTGCTAAGTATATTCACTGCTTACTAGCATACATCTTAAAATATAGGATTTCTTGAGGACAAATTTCAAAGAAGTTCTGTAGGCCAGGGGCTAAATGCTTCTCCCTATAAAAACAGAAAGCCAGCAGTAGTGGCACTTGTCTTGAATCCTAGCACTCAGGAGGCAGAGACAGGAGGATCTCTGAGTTCAAGACCACTCGGAGTAAGTTCCAGGACAGCTAAGACTAAACAGAGAAATCTTGTCTCAAAAAAAAATCCAAACAAAAAAACCAAAACCAAAAAGTTAGAAAATAGTCTGTCCATTTTTCTCTGTTGGCGCTTCTCTGAAAGTAACCTATTTCCAGTCAAGAACTTAGATACAAAGTCCAGCAAGGACACCAAGAGTAACCCTGAATCATCTTTTTGTCTCAGGGGTATGCACAGGATTCCAAAGGAGAATTGTCCGATACATGCCTACTTGAAGACTTAAAGTAAATGTTTTAATTTTGGCATCTGCATCAGCAGTCACCAATGAATATCATAGCCATTACAAGGAGAACATCAAGGACAAAATAGCTTATGAGTATTATCGAATCAAAGAACATTTAAGATTGGCTATTAAATAAGTCTTGAGAGTTTACAGTTCATGTATGACACTGAATAGTTGTCTCAAATTTCATAATAACCTTAATGTATTTGATACTATTAAGTTGTGAGACTGAAAAAGAGGTTTCTAAACTAGTCATAAGAAATAAAGACCTTTTTTGGTTTTTCGAGACAGGGTTTCTGTGTGGCTTTTGAGCCTGTCCGGAAACTAGCTCTTGTAGACCAGGCTGGTCTCAAATTCAGAGTTCCCCCAGTCTCTGCCTCCAGAGTGCTGGGACCAAAGGCATGTGCCACCACTGCCCAGCAGAAATAAAGATATTTTAATCAACCTCATTTTTCCCCCTCCTGGTTTTGTGCTATTTTACAACTTGTAATTTGTAGTGATTCCTTTTCTCATTGTAAATATTACCTTTTGTATCTAATTTTGAATTTTAATTTGAAAAGTTTTTTTTCAGAAAGTTTCCCAGATTGTGTGTCAGACTTCACAAAGCCCAGAGCTGTCCCCATTAAAAGAGGTAAGAGAAACTGGGTGATGGTGGCACATGTCTTTAATCCCAGCACTTGAGAGGCAGAGTAAATTCCAGGACAGCTAAGACTACACAGAGTAACCATGTCTCAAAAAAACAAAACAAAAAAAGAGGAAAGAGAAAAATCACAACAAACTGATAACAATAGAAGACCAAAGTATGACAGTGTCTGTAATTGTCAACTCGATGGGAATTTAGAATCGCTTAGGAGACAAACCTCTATGTGTGTCTACAGGGGCATTTCCCAGAGAGGTTTGATGCAAAAAGGAAAACTCAACCTGGGTAGGGTGGTACCATTTCCTGGGCTGGGCCCCTGGACTACATAAAATGAGGAAGCAAACTAGGTGTGGTAGTGCACCCCTTTAATCAAACCACTCAGGAGGCAGAGGCAGGTGGATCTCTGAGTTCAAGGCCAGCCAGGTCTACAGAGCAAGTTCCAGGGCTATTACACAGAGAAGCCCTGTCTCGAAAAAACAAACAAAAACAAAATATAACTAACTCAGTGTCCATGGTAAAGAAAGCTTGTGCATGTTTTTCTATAGATTTTTTCTGGATAATAAACACAAAGCTGTCCCTAGCAACCTTTAAAAAAAAGCCAAGAAAAACACAAAGCAAACACGTGTAACAAGATGAAATACTTTCACCCTATTTTCTTTCTTTTCTATTTGTTTGCTTGTTTGTTTTGAGACAGGGTCTCTCTCCACAGCCCTGGCTGTCCTGGAATTCACTATGTACACCAGGCTAGTCTCAAACTTACAGAGATCCTCTGCCTCCCCAGTACTGGACTAAAGGCATGGGACACTACACTCAACTCATCTTGGTATTTCAAAAGAACTTTAAAAGCTGGTGAGTTGAAAGATCAGTGCTGTGAGCCGGTGCAGGGAGGTGCATGGCTCAGCAGGATGCCCAAAGAAGGGTCCAGATGAACAAACAAACCCGGAGGAGTCACAAGGCAGCAGGCCAGACCTCCAAAGGTAAGAAGCCACAGAAAAGCACAGGGGACAGACACCTATTTCACTCAGAAGTAGGTTTTCAAAATGTTGACACTATATAGCGGGTCCCTCGGTTAATTAATACCCTACCGTTGTTAATAAGAAGGGAACTCTTCCTTTAGGAATGAACACTTCCAGTTGTGATCTATATGTTAGATTTGTCTGCATTCGGCTAGCATGCAGTTATCACCAGAGACTGAGCAGCTTGTAGGCATTCAAGACTTGAAAATTGAGATCTGAAAGGGTTGGCTGAATCCCAGAGCTGACTCACTCGACTCCCAACCGGAAGCATCAGTTAATATTTCTCCAGTGAGTCTATTAGTCTTCATTAAAAGTGTTAGGGCACTCCTTTTACTTTAGATTATGGGGATCTGTGAATGCTTACTTAAAATTTGAAGGGTTCTATTTTATATACACTTTGTATAAAACACTACAGTGTAAAATAATTGGATCTTTTGTGGTTTTCTTGTAAGCATAACATAATTCTGTGTGGGTCTAAGAAGTACATATTTCTTTAGTCTGAAAGGGAGTATCACACTGTGGCACAGATTATCCCTCGCTCCTGACCCTAGCATGTTCTAATAACTCCTAGCTCCTCACAGAGTTATAACTCACATAATTATCTGGAATATTCTAAATTTTCCAGGTCTTCCCTATTGAAAATATAATTCTCCTAAGTTTATTATACACAGAATAACAACATGACTCTCTCAATCATTTTTACTCTCAAAATATGATTTCTACATGACCACTGTCTTGATCTTTATGCTTGCCTTGTCACTGGGGAAAAGAGAAAAAGATTTGAGCTTGAGAGATGGCTCAACAGTTTAGAGCACTGGCTGCTCTTGAAGAGGACCCAGGTTTCATTCCCAGCACCCACATAGCAGCTCACCACTCTCTGTAGCTCCAGTCCCAGGGGATCCAATGCTCTTTCCAACATGGGCAGCAGGCATGCACACGGTATCCATACATACATGCAGGCAAAATGCACACATAAGATAAAAATAAACCCCCTTTTTTTAAAAAAAGAAAACATTATTGAAATTCACAGCATTAACAAAATTTATAATCTGGTTTTTTTAATAAAATTGGTTTGAAATTTTTAGAAAAATATGACTACATACTTATTTAACTATTTTAAATCATTAAGATCCAAAATCATTCTTAGTAATTGAAACAACTTTTTAACAGCCTTTGGAAATAATATAGCAATGACCCAAATGCTCTGTTTTCCACAGAACTTTCTAGAATTAAGACTGGTGGTGTCAAGAATCCAATTAAAAGAGATATTTCCCAGATAATTCCATGGCAGGCTACTAAAGTGTGAGTTCTACTTATTTCAGAATTTCTAAGACAGAATTCATTAACTCGGCCCATATGTTTGAGAGTGTGTTTATATATTAATATTTTATTAAAGGCATGCTGCAATTCAGAACTTTTTGCTAATTCAAAGAGGCTCCGTTTCCCCTTTCAATTAACACTATTAGGATTTTGGTGTGTGTTTATTTAAAATTTTTTCCCTTTATAGATGTTTTGCCTGCATGTATGTCTGTGCACCACATGCATTCCTGGTGCCCAGGGAGGTCAGAAGACAGTGTTGGATCCCCTGGGATTGGAGGTACAGATGATTGTAAGCCACCATATGGGTGCTGGGAATTGAACTCAGGTCCCTTGGAAGAGCAGTCAGTACTCTTAACCACTGAGCCATCTCTCCAGCCCTGTTTTTTTGTTTTGTTTTGTTTTTGTTTGTTTGTTTCTTTTGTTTTTCCGAGGCAGGGTCTCACCATGTAGACCAGGTCGCCCTCAAATTCTGAGATCCACCTGCCTCTGCTTCCTGAGTACTGGGATTAAAGGTGTGCGCCGCCATTGCCTCAATGCATTGTATGTTTTATCTTAAAAATAGCCATTCTTTCATGGCTCTTAAGCATCTTTTCCCCTTTATTCTTTTAAATAAAGATTTCTTCTTGGCAAAACAGAAGTGGCGACCTGTCAGTTGTTTAACAGAAATTGTCTCCTTTCCATTCTTAGGTTCATTCAGGGGCCTCTTGCTTCTTTGGGGGGTTGAGGGGGTAGGACAGCGGACATGGCACCTCTGCCCTTGACTTTGCCAGCCCATGTGGTGTTTACAGGAGGTGCTGCTGGTGGAGGCTGCCTGTTCACTCTCAGTTTGCTTAAGCACTCAGCCAGCCTTTTTCCTTGGTCAAGTCCTTCAACAAACATGGAACTGCTTATTGAAAGAGTGACGTATGGCAGCTTTTAAATGTGTGCTGCAAATGGCAATGGAACAAGTGGTATGGCCAACAGAAGCAGCTTGGCCCAAGCAGTGTTCTGGAAAAGGGCTTTCCATTTACTTTAACATCTGGGCACCAGAGGCTCAAAGCAAACAAAAACTCTATGTGTCACACACAAACAGCATTTAATGGAATATGATGACATTACAAAATGTCTGGCTAATAGAGGAGAAATTGTCTTGTATTCGACCACCAAAATCAACAACTAATATCATTTTAACATATCTCCTTTCACGTTTATTTGAAAGTTTTTCTGAAAATTACCTCTTGAAATAATATAACAAAATTAAAAACATTTGGAAGGGTTTTTGTTTTGTTTTGTTTTTGAAATAAGGTCGCATATAATCCAGGCTGACCTCAAATTTGCTATGTAGCTGAGGCTGGACTTTGGACCATTAATCTTACTGCCTTCACCTCTAGAATGCTGAAATTACAGGCATGCCTTGGCACATCTAGGTTAAGTTTGGAAAATTCAGAAACAAAAATATTCCTTACAAAACACAAGTGCTATTATTTGGTATATATGTATTTTTTACTAGTCCTTGAATTGTCTTTATTTTGAGAAATAGTAGGTATATAGGAATACCTATTTTTAAAGGAACATTCATTTATTTTATTTTTTTAAGATTTATTTACTATGCATACACTGTTCTGGCATGGTTACACCAAATCTCATTACAGATGGTTGTGAGCCACCATGTGGTTGCTGGGAATTGAACTCAGGACCTCAGGAAGAGCAGCTAGTGCTCTTAACCTCTGAGCCATCTCTCCAGCCCCGGAACATTTATTTATTTTACAGAGTGCTAAGCAAATGTCAGCAAGCTCTTTATTTTTCTCCACTTTTTTTTTCCGAGACAGGGTTTCTCTGTATTGTTTTGGAGGCTGTCCTGGAACTCGCTCTGTAGACCAGGCTGGCCTCGAACTCACAGAGATCCGCCTGCCTCTGCCTCCCCAGTGCTAGAATTAAAGGTGAATGCCACCACTACCTGGCTTTTTCCGCTTTATTAAAAAATTTTAATGTGTTGCAAATCATTTCACATAATTTAGAACTGAGTATTTTTGACCAATAGTACCCCACTAGGTGAATGCTGTGCATCTTGGATAACCAGGCCTTTACTGATAAATATTTGGCATGTTATTTAATCTGTTTGCTATGATAAAAAAATGCTGACTTCCAATTTCTGATCCGGCACATGAGGACCTTAGAAGTCATCACTCCTGACCTTACAAAAGCAGAAAAGCAAAACAATCTTAAAGTCAACAACTTCTTTTAGAGCAATCAGAAAATTGAGGTCACAAGGTTAACTTCTGCGACCCTCCCACACACACACCCCCCCCTACAGACACACAGGCAAATTTAGAAAAATCACAGCTTACCAAAGCAGAAGCTTTGGACTAGAAGTCTGCCAGCTAGAGCCAGAATCATCGTAGGAAAGATTAAATTCTAATTAATGAATGACTGAAAGTGTGTACAGACAACTTTCAGAATAAAAAAAAAACACTAGCTGATGAGGGGTTCTATATAATTGTTTTGAATTTTACCTATAGGAACCTACCAGGTTCTGAGGGTGTGCCTTTGAAGATGTTTCAAGAGGGGTACCACTTGCTTCTCAGTCAAATAGGAGAAAAAACTATTCTGAAATATTCTTGGAGAATTTTGTTCTCCTTAACAAATTCCTGCAAGGAAAAGGATTTTTCCCAAGTCTAATCACCTTGGGTGTTATCACTCTAAGCAAACTGGAGGGCCCTCTAACCTTTGACACAGGGGAAAGGAATGTTAGACTCAGCCCTCTCCAGCCGGTCAACATAGATGGGGAGGGGATCAAGCAAATGGCAAATCCCTAACCCAGCCATCCAGCTACAGAAGCCACTAAAAGAATAATACTTAATGTACAAGAGTGTAGCACCTTCCCCTTCTCCCCAACACTGCAGTCCCATCAGTGAAGGCTCACTCCAGCCAATTCTACGCTTTACATCATGCCTATCTGTCAACAAGAACATTAAAAGCACACTGAAAAAAAAAGAGCACGTTTGAAGAGCTAAGCATTAGGAGCACATTTGGATACTGGAGAGATATTGGTTATATCAGCAGGAATTTAAAACCACTACAATATACTAAGGGAGCTAATGAAAAACTGAATCACATACAGGAACTCTAAAAAACACAGAAAATGCTAGATATCAAAACAGGGACTACAGATATGTAGGACAGTCAGACTGCAGACTTAGCATGAACAGAGCTCTAGGTTCAATACCCAGCATGCACATACACACAAACGTATACATATATTCACACAAACTCTCTCTCTCACTCTCTTCTATCTTCCCCCTCCCCCTCTCTTCTCTTTTCCCCCTCTCTCCCCCCCCCTCTAAACAGCTGTAGCAGAAATCAAGCACACCTTTCACAGGCTCAACTGAAACCTGGGTGTGCAGTCAAGGGAAATGTCAGAGAACATGAAGGTATACCAATGAAACATCTAAGATGTTAATGCAAAAAGAAAGAAATTGAGGGGCTGGAGAGATGGCTCAGTAGTTAAGAGCACTGGCTGCTATTCCAAGGACCCAGGTTCAATTCCCAGCACTCACATGGCAGCTCACAACTGTCTGTAACTCCAGTTCCAGGAGATCCTACACCCTTACACCAATGCACATAAAATAAAGTTAACTAAATTGTTTTTAAAAAGAAAATGTGCCAAGCGTTGGTGGTGTACGCCTTTAATGCCAGCACTCGGGAGGCAGAGGCAGGCGAATTTCTTTGACTTCAAGACCAGCCTGGTCTACCGAGCAAGTTCCAGGACAGGCTCCAAAACAATACAGAGAAGCCCTGTCTCAAAAAACCAAAGTAAATAAATAAAGAAATAAAAATAAGAAAAAGAAAAAGAAAATGCATGTGTATGGATGCTTTTTCTACATGTATGCCTCATGTATGCCTGGTGCCTTCAAAGGCCAGAGAGGGTATCAGAGAATTTCCTGGAGTTACAGGCAGTTGTGAGCTGCCATGTGGTTGCTGGGAATTGAACCTGGGACCTTTGGAAGAGCAGTCAGTGCTCTTAACCCCTGAGCCATCTCTGCAGCCCCAGTTTTTTATAAGTATGAATTCTCTCCATGCTGTGTCTAGGCATGATGCTTTTTCCTTATCTTCAGTGGCAAACCCAAGCCATCTTGGGTGGTGGGCTAAGCACAGCTCAACCTAAAAAGGCCCTGGAGTGCTGAGGCTTCATTCATCCTCAAGTGTCAGAATCTTCTTGTTGGACTATTATGGGAGCCCACCAGGGTTGACCACTCAGACTCAGTTTACAGTTAGCTGAAAGTTAATATACATACTATAGTTAAAACTCTAGTTAATCCCAGCTGGCTGGGACTACACTCAGATATTTGGAGACAGAGTATTTACATGCAGCAAAATGCCAATGCACATAAAATACAAATAAATCAGTTTTACTTTTTTTTCCGAGACTGGGGTTTCTCTGTGTCTTTGGAGGAACTAACTCTTGTAGACCAGGTTGGTCCCGAACTCACAGAGATCTACCTGCCTCTGTCTCCCGAGTGCTGGGACTAAAGGCATATGCCTCCACTACCCAGCTAAATTGTGTTTTAAAAAGAAACTAAAAGGAGAGAAAGAACAGAAAAAAGATTTACCATAATAAAGTATTTACAAATATTTTATTTTATGTATGTGTTTGCCTTCATTTATGTATGAATGTATATACACCCCATGTGTGCTTGGTACCAACAGAGGCCAGAAGAAAAAATCAGAACCCCTGGAATAGGAGTTATGGAAGCCAGACTTTGTAAGGAAAACAAGAATTGTAAGCTGCCTTGTGGTGACTGGGTCCTCTGGAAGAGCAGCCAGTGCTCCCAACTGTTGAGCCATCTCTCTATCCCTGATTCCCCAGTATTAATGACAGACACAGAATCACAGATCCAAGATGATCAGAAAGCACTAATCAAGATAAACACTAAAAAATAAAATAAACTCAGTATCTGGGTATCATATTCAATCATATAATTTCATTGTAGAAAAATTTTAAGTAAACCACAGAGGAACAAGAGGAAAGATAGTATTAAGCTTCTCTTTGGAACCCTTGCAAATGAGAGTGGAATGAAACATTTAAAGTGTTAGGATAGGTACACAAACTAGGATTCTGTATCCAGCCAAATTAGCCTTTTTATTTTTTATTTCATTTTTATGTATTAATTTTTTGGTATTTTTGAGATATGGTTTCTCTGTGGCTTTGGAGCCTCTCCTGGAACTAACTCTTGTAGACCAGGCTGGTCTTGAACCCATAGAGATCCACCTGCCTCTGCCTCTGCCTCCTGAGTGCTGGGACTAAAGATGTGCGCCACCACCGCCCAGCCCAAATTACTCTTTAAATGTGAAGGACAATTAAGGATTTTTCTCAAACAAAGATTTATGATTGGTAGAATTATCTAGAAAAAAAATGACAGATCAAAGTACGGATACCACCAAAGTCCAGTTTGGCGAAGCAAAGACTTTTATTGGGGTTACCTACAGGAGTATGGGTGAGAGGTTACTTACAGGAACAGAAATGACTCAAAGACAGTTACATCATCAAAGCCCACCCCAACATGAATAACAGCTCACAAAGGTGGGAGCCTGGAGCACACTACATAGCCTGCAGGCAGCTCAACAGATTGGAGAGTGTCCTTTCCAGGTGCCTAAACCTCTTCCAGGCAGCTGGTCTGGTTTCTGCTTCTTCTAAGCAGCTGGTCTGGTTTCGGGTTCTTCTAGGCAGCTGGTGTGCTCACAAACTCTTCTTTGGAGATCAGCTTCCTAGTCTGAGGGGGAACTCTCTGCTTTTATTGCTTACTGTGGTTCAGAGAGGGTGTCTAGTGAATCTGGTCAGTTTCAGGGACTTCCTGAAGTTGCTTACCTTCCTGTTTAAAGAGCTTCCCTACAGGATGGTTTCAATCTTGGGGAAAATTGTTACACAACACCTGGTTTGGGGGATGCTTTTTTAAATACATGGTTTTTTAAATTGTATTAATTAAATTTATTGTTTATTTAACATCCTGACCACAGTTTCCCCTCCCTCCACGACTCCCATCCCCTCCCCTCTGTTCCCCTAATATGTGGTATTTTTATTTATTCTTTGAGTCATTTATATAAACTACTTTGATCATAATCACCTCTGCTCCTCCCTCTAACTCCTCCAACTCCTCCCAGATACACAACTCCACCTTGACACCCCCTCCCAACTTTCTGACCTCTTTTTTTTTCTTTCTTAAAAATAAACCATCAAGTCCAGTTCGTGCTGATTCTATAACCCTGGGTGTGGGACCATCCACACCCTAGAGCATGACTGACCTACCAGGAATCACACCCTTTTTAAAAACCTTCTCTTTGTCCCCAAGAAGCCACCAACTGTCAATGGCTCTTCAGTTGAGGTAGAGCTCATGAGCTCCTCCCTAAAGTATCCAGGTGGTAATGGCACACACCTTTAATCCCAGTACTCAGTAGGCAGAGGCAGGTGGATCTCTGTGAGTTTGAGGCCAGCCTGGTCTACAGAGTGAGTTCCAGGACTGTTAAACAGAGAATCCCTGTCTCAAACCAAAAAAAGAAAGAAAGAAAAGAAAAAGAAATACAAGTTCCTGTTTAGAGTGAAGTGTCCTTATCCTACTCTTACATATCCAGTTTTGAGTGTGCCTTTGAATGGTAGACTTGCTTATTTAACTGCCTATTCGATGTACATATTTATAGCTATCTCAAAAATTCCATTCCAAAAAGTGAGTTTTCATTATCTACCATCTTGCTATATGGTAACTCTATTCTTCCCAATTATTCAGGCCAGACACCTTGGAGTCAACAGGTTCTGATGCTCCCACTTGCAGCATAATCTCATAGTCTGGGCATTTTTTCACCATCATTGCCAATACACCATCGTGCCTGTAGCAGAGACACTAGCGCTCACCTCACTTATACCTTCCTCTTCCTCCTGGGCACACATTTCCTGACCTCCCTTACAGGGAGATGTAACCACACGATGGAACTATGGTTTGGTTTTTGTGTGAGTGTGTGTGTGTGTGTGTGTGTGTGTGTGTGTGTGTGTGTGTGTGCGCATGTGCATGCATGTGCAGCGTCTGTGTTGAGACAAGGGTCTCATGTTAGCCCACGCTGTCTGGCTTGGAATTTGATACATACCTGATACCTGTGAATGTCTTATCCTCCTGCCTTCACCCTCAGAGCACTGAGACTACAGGTGGGCACCACCCATGCTCCAATATAAGCACTACAGGATGGAAGCCAGAGCTTTAAGTATGCTAGGCAAGCACTCAACCAACCAAGCCACATCCCCAGCGCATATAATGAGATGATCAATGGTAGAATACGAGAAGAAATCTCATGAGCCTGTTCCTATAAAACTCCAATACTCTTAGCAGCTTTTCTCCCCTTCCAGCGTGCTGCAAAAGCTAGGACTGCACCTTCCTCTCTCAGTGATGACTTTGGTTGCTATGTGTTAAAAGCGGCAGAGCCCCTGGCAGCCAGGGTTTCTGACTGTTTACAGGAGAGTTGCCCTTTGGCCTGTTCACCTCCCCAGTACAATAAGATGAGCAATTGCATTTTTGAAGCAAGGCTTCTGAGCAGTGGGCAGTGAGGCAACTGATATTGGAGGTCAGAAAGATGGAAAGCCACGTTAAAAAGCAGCAAAATTCTTGATTAAAATGTCACCTGTGATAAATTGGAAGCCATACAAAATGCCTCCTGTGCCAATAACTTCATGGAAAAGGGACAGGAGGCAATGTGAGGCGTGCATTGGTGGTTATTTGCTGTGCTTAGCAAAGGGAGGAGACAGGAAGACAGGTGGGGCAAGAACTGGCTGGTCAAAAGGAGAAGTCAGAAGTCAGAGTTGGGAAATTTGGGGACTGGGTTTAAAGAGTGACCCGCCCTTTCATCCAAAATCCCAAAAGAAGGCTGAGAAGAGCTTTGTGTAACCTAGTGTAGGGGACTGGCCCCAGTGTGACATGCTTGTGACTTTGCACATCTTCATCTAGGCCACATGAACAAGGCTTAACTGCAGTCTGAAGGGAGTGTTGGCAGAGTGCCCTGTGATTGCTCCTGGAACAGGCAGAGATAAAGAAAAGCTGCAGCAAGGGAGTTTCTTGTCCCTATCTTGTGGGAGACTATCACAAGGCCATTTCTCACCCATCTCCTGTTTGAGCTGCTACCCAGGTCAAGGGCAACTGCAGGCTTCTGTGGCATACTAGGACACCACTATTCTGCACTGAGTCCTGGCTTCTTCATGGCTGAATAACCTACCTACCTTTCGGGTGGTTTGTTCTTTGGCTTCTTAGGTTAGGTCTATTCTGTGGAACTTGAATGCACAGCATTGACCCCATGTTGATCTTTCACAGCTCTTTCCATACAATGTCCCACCTATCCATTTGCACTTATTATATAGTACCAGCCAAGCCTGTAAAAGGGTAGCAAGCCAATCTAAAAACTGTAGCAGGATCAGCCCCAGTACAACCATTGGGGCTCCTCTGGTAAACCAAGGATTCTGCCCTGAAGCAAAAGCCAGATTATACGACGTGATAACCTTCCCATCAAAGCCTGCTTTCTGAAACGGCATCAGGGTACCAGCATTAACTTGTAAGGGAGAAAGTCCTGGGAGCAAGAGAATACACACAGAAAGCTGACTTCCCGACCATGTCTAGACAAAAAGTTTGTGTATGGTTACAGCATATGGAACTATGTAGAAGCAAACAGATTGTGTATAGGAAAAAAACATTTGGTATGTAACTGCACATGGACTTCTCTAGAAAAAAGATGAGTATGCATAGGGAAGAACTTTGGGTATGATTACAGCTCACAGAAGAGTCCAGAAGAAAACAGATTTGACACTTTCTGCGGTTTCAGAGGAAATAAGCTACCAAAGAAACCAAGATCTGTGAGGTTTAAAACAATGCTTAAAGCTGGATCTGTTGACATGGGCCTATAATCCTAGTTACTGGGGAGATTGAGGCAGGAGGGTCAGAATTCAAGGACAGCCTGAGCAACCTATTAAGACCCCATCTCCAAATAAAAAGGAAAAGGAGGGCTAGGGATGTATCTCGCTGATACAGTGCCCGGGGCTCAGAGCCCTACTGATTGATGATGATGATGAACAGCTGTCTCCCCCACTAAAGAACTAACAGATGTGTCAGCTAAAGATGCCCAGAGTGGTGCTAGATGGGAAACGTAAGCTAAGGCAGCCATGGAAGTCCCGTGAGAAGAAGGGACTTGACAGTCTCCTGGTCTACTTGAAAACTGGCACTGTATTTTTTCATTTTGTGCGCACTGGTGTTTTTGCCTGCATGAATGTCTGTGTGAGTGTTCCAGATCCCTCAGAACTTGAGTTACACAGATGCTATCAAGCTGCCATGTGGTTGCTGGGAATTGAACCTGGGTCCTCTGGAAGAGCAGTCAGTGCTCTTAACTGCTGAGCCATCTCTCCAGCCCCTGAAACTGTATTTTAAGAGAACATATTTGGCTTTTTTTGTTTGTTTTGTGGTTTTTCAAGACAGGGTTTCTCTGTGTAGCCTGGTACTGGCTCTGTAAACCAGGCTGTCTTTGAACTCAGAGATCTGCCTGCCTCTGCCTCCCAAGTGTTGGGATTAAAGATGTTTGCCATCACCATCTAGCAAGAGAACATATTTGTTAACATTTAATGCAATTTTTAAAATATGCATTCTTTTTGACCCAGCATTTCTATTACTCTGAATCTACCCTAGAGAAACAACAAGGACACTAGTATAAATCATAGAGCTTTTGTAATGGTCAAAACAGAGCAGAAAGCAACATAAACCACGGTATAAACATGCTGAGGACTATTATGCAGTAGTTAAAAAGAAATTAACTATATGTAATGACTTCCAAGACAAATTATTTAGTGAATAAGGCAAATTGCAAGAAAGATAATTGTACCATGAACTGAAATTTAAAAACCTACAGAAATGCCTTATATGTCAATAGAATATTTATAGTTAAAAAGTACACATAAATGAGCTTTCTGTGCCGATATCGTTCCCACCAACATGGTGAACGTTCCTAAGACCCGCCGGACGTTCTGCAAGAAATGTGGCAAGCACCCGCCCCATAAAGTGACACAGTACAAGAAGGGCAAGGACTCTTTGTATGCCCAGGGAAAGCGGCGTTATGACAGGAAACAGAGTGGCTATGGTGGGCAGACTAAGCCTATTTTCCGGAAAAAGGCTAAAACTACAAAGAAGATTGTGCTGAGGCTTGAGTGTGTTGAGTCCAACTGCAGATCTAAGAGGATGCTGGCTATTAAGAGATGCAAGCATTTTGAACTGGGAGGCGATAAGAAGAGAAAGGGCCAAGTGATCCAGTTCTAAGCTGATCGTGTTATGAAGACAATAAAATCACAATAAAAGAAAAAAAGTACACATAAATGATAACTAATATGGCAGTTGCTTCACGAGAGGAATAGAGATTGGGAGGGTAGATGGAGAGGGCTGCAGTCTTATCTGTAATAACGAACTGTCTTTCAAAGACAATGAAGGCTTGTGCAATAAGAAATCAATTCTTGATGGCCGGGCATTGGTGGCGCATGTCTTTAATCCCAGCACTCGGGAGGCAGAGGCAGGTGGATGGATCTCTGTGAGTTCGAGGCCAGCCTGGTCTACCGAGCAAGTTCCTAGGACAGGCTCCAAAACAATACAGAGAAACCCTGTCTTGAAAAAACCAAAAAGAAAAAAAGAAATCAATTCTTTTATAAGAGCCATTTGGCTATGTTGTAGACATTGTCCCTCTCCCTTATCAATTTAACATGCACTGGCCCAACTTGCAATCGCTAGCAGGAATTCCACAGGGTTAATGCCGCTTACCAGTGACTAATGGGAGACTGTGTCTGTGAGTCAAAAGCTAGTCTAGGACAGGACGCCATAGTCATAGCTTTAAGCCAAGGGGTAAAAGGCACACTCTGTGGTATTTGGAGGCAGTGGCTACAAGAAGCAATGACCGTCTCAGGAAGGGGGTTCACAAAAAAACTGGGAGGAGGGGTCTATGGGGCCGGGCGCCAGGCCCCATGAAGGGATGCTGCTTACCTCATGCTGGCATTTCTCAGGCTGGTTAACTGCAAGCGGCTCAGCTGGAGACCCAGAAAAGGCACAGCTGGTACCTAGGCGAAGTGTCTCTGGGGGAAGCCGAGAGGCACAGGAAGCTGACAGGAAGGAAGAAGAGAAAGCATTTAAGTTCCTTCACCCTCCTCCAGACTGTCAGTCTCCTTCCATGCCCCTCGTAGCCTGAGCTAAATGGGAAGCCACCAGCATAGCAGATGTGCGGCTTAGGGTGTTTCTAGTCAAAACTGAGGCTATAGGCACTGCCACACACCATCGTGGCAATGTCCTATGTGTGCCTAGCCAGTGAGAGGTCCTGGGTTCCAGCTCTCTTCCCCTAAAAATGGGCATGGTGACACAGGTCTGTAATTTTTAGAAATGAGGCGAAATTACTAAGGTATACTTTAGCTAAAAATAGAAAGGAGACTATTTTCAGGGAAGAAGGGGACCAACAAGAGGGAAAAAGAGGGACAGGAGAGGGCCATGGGCTGGTGAGTTTCAGTACAATGTTATATATGTAAGAGTGCCCATTATTTTGTATGGTACCCACAAAAAACCAGGTTGCTTTATCTACAATAAAACACATAATAAATACTAAGAAAATGATTGGATGAATGTTTACGTATTGTATGGGCATGGACTGCCCGCACTGATGACAGAAGCATTTGTATATCTCCAATTATGCCTTTTGGCTATCTCCCAACCCTGATACTCTTTCTCAGTGTGAATCCTTCCAAAATAAAGCTATCATTCTGGATCCGTCTAGAGTTATAAAAGACAGGCAGCGCGCAGTCTTCTTCCCCTTCATCTGCCAATCCTATAATTACTAGCTTGGCATCCTAGCAACTTCCAGAGCATTCAGTCAGTTAGTTAGTTAGCATCATTTTGAAACCCGTGAGTTAAAAAAAAAGTTGTATAAATGTGTAGAGTGTCTCACAGTCACAAGCTTTGTTTCAGGGGGAAGGGTGCTAGAGTTTGAACCTCGGCCTTGCACACGCTAGGCAAGCAAGCTCTCTTCCACTGAGCCACACTACCAACAGTTAGACTTTGTTCTACCCTGGGCCAGTAAGAGCTCTGAAGAAAGTGTAGAGTCTCAATTTCATCCTTAATTTCTAGTCTGGGAAACTTCCAGGTTTGTCTTGAATCTATTCTGCCTCAGAACTGGAATTAGCCATTCTCTAAGGAGCTCTGAACATTTGTTTGTTTTAAATGATATTTAATCATCCCACTCTGCATACAGTCTTGACTGACATTTTGGTATAATTTCTTTCTTGTTTCTTCATTGAACAGGACTAAGAAAGCTGTGCCTTTTAGAAAAAGAAATTATGACTAAATACTGCTATTTCCAATCTAAGGAGTAAACGGGTTTCCAGTTAATTTTCTTGATTTACATCTTTCCTCTCATGTGTAATATCTTAGTTCTTAATGATCTATCTGATTTATCCCACTACACAGATATAGTTCCAAGATAATAATATCAATGTTATTAGTGACAATTAGGTCACTGAGTGTCATTTAAGATTTATCTAGTTGTTTTGTCCTTGGGACCCAGCCACTGGGAATACGTAAAAATAATCTGTCTATAAGTCACTTGAAATAATTACTATGTACTTTGGCCACCAGCTTTATAGTTGGGTTCCTTTTTTTCCAGTTCATCTTTAATTTTTAAAGACTATCTCTATTTTCTTTTTTGTTTATATTCAGTTTTTAAATTATTAAAAACCAATTTTATAGTTCTCGCATTAGTGAGAAACACTAGCGGCATAAAATAACAATCGTTTTCTCTCATAGTTTTCAGTGGTCAGAAACTCGGGGCAGCTTAGTTTCATAGTTCTGGTTTAGAGACACTTAAGGCAGACTCTGGAGTTGCAAGCACCTCAAGGGTTGTCCGGAGCTGCAGGTGTGGCTTCCAAGATGGCCCTCCTCACATGGCTCTCATTGGGCTCAGATTCTCCTCACATGGAACCTCACTTGGACAGGCAAACAATTTCCCAGAGAACAAATGATCCAGGAGAGAGACGGAGTAAAACGGAAGCCACGTGTGTCTAAAACCTAATTATAGAAGAGGTCACAAAGCCCTGTTGGTGGGACATCACAAGGGTATGAAAACTGAGAGATGGCTATCAGTGGAGGCTATATTTTATGTTTTGGTTGTGAGTCTAGCCTTTAATGGCTGAGACATTTCTCCAGCCGAAGAGGCTATATTTTATATCAAACTAAGACACAAAGAACAGAAAGTATGAAACAAAATACATTCAGAGAAATCTAGCTCCTGCCTTTGTACATTCCGTATTTCTTCTTCCACCTTTGGGAGGAGAAAAGCACTTTTATTAATTCTTGCTTTTTCTTCCCAGTATTTTGTTTTGAAAAATATCAGCAAATATGCACAGACCTACAGCCCCCAAAGATGACTTGCTATAGAACACTTCTGCGCCTTGCTTTTGCTCAGCAGCATGCGTTTAAAACAGCAGCATACAAACATTATCAGGCCACTGGGCAGCTTCATTCAACTCTGCTATGTAACTATACTGTCCTTTATCACTACAATGTAGTGTTTCAGTGCTTTCACCATTCCCCAATTCTTCATCTTGAGAGTGTCTGAATTGCTTATAATCTTGTCATTATAAACAACGCTACAGTAAATATCCTTGTGTAGGAAGATTTTCTGGATATAAGATTATCTTACACAACTTGACTTAAAGGTACAGATTTATTAAGTCCAAGGTCTGTTTTGTGCCTGTTTATGTATTGCCAAATCGATCCACATTAAACATTACTTACATTACACCCCCATGATATTTCTACATACAATAGAGAGAGTGTTCAATTTTGTCTACATTCTTTTTGTTTTTTTTTGGTTGGTTGGTTGGTTTTTGTTTGTTTGTTTTTTTTTTTTTTTGGTTTTTAAGACAGTTTCTCTGTGTAGCCCTGGATGTCCTGGACCTTGCTCTGTAGACCAGGGTGGCCCCAAACTCAAAGATCCACCTGCCTCTGCATTCTTTTTTGTTTATTTGATTTTTGTTTTTCAAGATAGGATCTCTGTGTAGCTCTGGCTGTCTTGGAGCCAGCTCTGTAGACCAGGCTGATCTTGTCTGCATTCTTATTTGCACTGGGTTAATCTTTACTATCTTGACAGAGATAGCTAAGTATATTCCTGTAGGAGTCATACATTTCCACACCATGTTTTAGTACCAAGTTTACCTTATCACTACACACTTCAATAATTCACTCTTTTTCAAATTCACACACAGCAAATACCATTTAATTTCTTTTTCTATGCATTTAATCTGAAGTGTATGTGGACTCCAAAAATATTTTTCTTTTTTTCTTCCTTTTTTTCTGTTTTCTTTCTTCTTCTTTTTTTTTTTTGTTTTGGTTTTTTGAGACAGGGTTTCTCTTTGTAGCCTTGGCTGTCCTTGAACTCACTCTGTATACCAGGTTGACCTGGAACTCACAGAGATCCAGCTGCCTTTGCCTGCTAAGTGCTGGAATTAAAGGTGTGTGCCACCACTACCCAACGAGAATATTTTTCTGAGCCAGTAAATATTTAGAATTTATATGCAAGACTATAATGTGTGCAAAAACTATGGAGTGCAACAACTATGCAAGCAATATAAAATCTAATACAAATTATTTCTATAATTGTAATATGATATAGTTATATGCTACTATATAGGAAAATGTCTGAAGTATCTTAGATTTATGGCATTATGGTTTTATTTTGATTATAATAATGGCTGTTAATACTAAGAAAATTCAAGCTAGGGACCAAAGACCTATTATTCATAAACTTTAAACCAATAAATTATTTTTGAAACAGCACTGTCATGTTCCCCATCGGGATAGCTATGGCTAGCTGTTTCTAAGTTCATGTATCCCCATTCTTCACTAAAGTAGCAGAATAACTTCTTCTTTTACTTTTCAGAGTGATGTTTCCCAAATATTTCCAGCATACATTAGCTAGCTATTCATAGTCTAACTTATAGGTCAGAAAAGAACTGTTCATGCTGCAACTTCTACACAGTTGAGCTGCTGCTACCATCAATCCTGAGAATATATATTTAGGTCTTAGTATTTAGGCACCTAGCTATTTTTCTGAACACCAGAGCTCTGTGGTAATAGGGGTTTGTAGTACGATCACAGACTAATCATCACTCTCATTATTATCTATAAACCAAGTATAGCAAACTGGGTCGAAATGCCCTGAAATTCCTTGGGCCAGTGGTTAAAAAGAAGCACTGTTAATTAGTATGTTTCATGTCTTGACCACTAAAACTAGGCAGGCCAGCTGGAATATAGACGGTGTCTCAAAGCTGTCCAGAGCTAACACATTTCAAAACACATTTTTAGACCATAATGCCAACAAAACAACAAACAAAAACAAGCACATATAGCCAATAACCAAAATGAGAGTAAAGGCAGGGTACTTTTCAAAAGAAAAAAAAAGAATATACAACTAATGAAAATGTTAAAATCCGGTGTCTGATAAACATACAGGAAAAAAGTGGCCTCTTCATCTACAGGGTTTCTCTGTGGTTTTGGAGGCTGTCCTGGAACTCACTCTGTAGACCAGGCTGGCCTCGAACTCACAGAGATCCGCCTGCCTCTGCCTCCCGAGTGCTGGGATTAAAAGCGTGCGCCACCAACGCCCGGCTCCAAAATTCTTTTAAAAGTGCACGTCCCAATGATAGCTAGCATTTCATCCTTGTTCTGGTTACTTCTTGTCCACCCGATACATACTGAACTACGTGGGAAGAGGACAGCTCAGTGAGGAAATGCCTCCATCAGATTGGCCTGGTAAGCAAGTGACTGACGTGGGATGGTCAATCCCACCATAGCAGCACCACCCATGAGCAAGTGGTCCTAGATGACCTAAGACAGCAGGCTGAGTAAGCCTCGGGGAGCAAGCCAGTACGCAGTGCTCCTCCATGGCCTCGCTTCAGTTCCTGCCTCCAGGTCCCTGTCTGCTTCTCTCAAAGACTACAGCCTGCAGGGAAAAATAAATCCTCCCTGATCGAGTTCCAGGACAGTCAGGGCTACACAAAGAAACTCTGTCTGAAAAAAAACAAAAATAAAATAAACAGTTCCTATCCAAGTTGATTTTGCTCACAGCGTTTGTCACAGCAATAGAAAGCAAACTAAGACAATTCGGAAGAAACAATGGAAAATATGGGCAGGGAAAACTTACTTGGCTGTTAATTTCAACACAGCAGACCACAACATAATGTTATAGACACCCAAATGCCAGTCAATATGAAAATTGTTTCATTAAAGCAGATGAAACTATGGAAAAGATTTGTATAGGAGTCCATTTTGTGGCAGATACCGTCAGAAATCCTTTAAGTTCTACGCTCAAGTATTGTCCTGAGCAGCAGTGTTGTCTGTCTGCCTGAGGTAAAAAATCAGAACAACCCTGACCCTACTTTCCCGGTTCCCCCTGCACTTAACATTTTAGTTAAGGTCAATGAAATGTGAGAACCTACTAGGCACCTCTCCAGAAGTTTTTGCTTTCCTCATGAAAGGGACAGATACTTTTCTGCCAACAATCACCTATTACAGACCTGATAAGTGAGTGGTGGGTGTTTTCTGCGGTTTGGAGCAAACAGTGTCCTTAACGGTGTTGCGCTGTGAGACGCTGTTCAGATTCCCTCCTTTAAGGCTCCTAGCTATCAGGAGGGTTACCAGCCTGCAACAGCCCTAAGCGCCGCCAATTGCTGGCTCCGGGAATGATACTCACAAGAAGGCAGTTGCCCTGCCCAGTGACACCCTCAGCTCTTCCCCAGGGGCAGCCCGCATCAAACAAATGTCCCAGCTTTCTTTCTTCGAATTGGGACAATGATGAAGGGAATTCTAAACCGCCAAGCTCTAGCCGTGGTGACGACTGCAGCACCGCCTAATGTCCTCTCCAGTCTAATCCTATCTCACTCCCTTCCCCCACGCCTCGCGTTCCTCTCGTAAGCACTCCGGGATAAGCTTCCTGCACACAAATCTCTTGTCTCCAGAGTCTGTTTCCCGGGAAACCCCACCCACAACACTTGCAATATATTTATTCAAATGAAAATATGTTCAAAATATATTGCTACATAACAACAGGTTATAAGGCAATATGCATGATGTCATCCTGTTTTTGTCTTATACGGTCTTTCCTCTATTTGCACAGAAAAGACATCTGGGAAACATTTTAGGAGCTAATCTAAGAATGTCTTTTTGACTGTGTGACCTGGGATTTCGTTTCTGGTTTGGGTTTTTGTTTTCTTGAGACAGAGTCTCATGCAACTCAAGCCAACCTCAAACTCCCCACGCAGCTGCAAGTGACCTTGAACCCCTGTGTCCACCTCAAAGTGCTAGGATTACAACCCTGCTTCACTATGCCTGGAAGTTAGGGGATAATTTCTTAAGTAAGACTTAAAAAGTGGAAGCCATCCAGAGAGGTTTATACATTTAAGTTTCAAAATGATGTTAGCCACAGGATACTTTAAAATCAAAACCTTCAGCTGGATGTGGTGGTATGATCTCAGGAAGCAAGAGGCAGGGGGATTCAAGCCAGCTAGAGCCACACAGGGAGCCACTGTATCAGCAAACAAAAACAAACAAACAAACAAACAAACAAAGCAAAACCAAAGCCACCCTCTGAAAGCAATCTTTTGTCTTTTCAGTTGTGAAACCAGCCTTTAAGGGCCATTGTTTTGTATCTTCAACAGAACTGACAAAAGATTGAGTCTACAGTATTTAAAGAATGAATTAGCAAAAAAGAAAAAAAATCAAGAAGAAAAGGTACAGAATTTTTACAATGAAGAAGCAATTTACAAAAGAAGAAAGCCATATTGCTAATAAAATATTTTAAGACTCTCAACCTCACCAGAAAAATCCAAAACATTTTTCAAACATCAGATGAATAAAAAAATATTGATAACATCCAGAGTTATGGAATGAGGAGAATCAGGTAACCTTTTAAAGTTTTTGTAAAATAGATAATTTGACCCAGCTTGTTTGGAGAGTAATTTAAAATTTTATTATTATTGTTATTATTATTATTATTATTTCGTTTTCCTAGATGGGGTTTCTCTGTGTAGCCCTGGTCTGGAACTCACTTTGTAGACCAGGCTGGCTTCAAAGTCATAAGAGATTGGCCTGCCTCTGCCTCTGCCTCCCTAGTGCTGGGATTAAAGGCATGTGCTACCACTGGCCAGCATAAATTTTTGTTTATTTGGGGTGTGTGTGTAAAACATGTGCAATGTGTAAGTATGCCATGAATGTGTATAGAAGTCAGAAGACAACTTGTGGAAGTCAGTTCTTTCCTTTCTACCGTGTGGGCTCCAGGATCCAGCTTTACCCATTGAGCCATCTCCCTGGCTGAGAATAATTGTTAATGGCAAAAACATTTAAACAACTGAATTTCTTAACCTCTGAGCCATCTCTCCAACCCCTAAACAACTGAATTTTTATTGGAGAATGAAGGAACTGTAGCATGTCCTATGCGACAATATATATCACATCATATGCTCTCACAAATGGATTGGCAAAATTGACAAAAATGTCAAGAGAATAAAATAAGTTATTCAGCATGTGCATCATATAATCCCATTTATCCTTCCTTTCTTTCAGAGGCTCTGGGCATTGAACCTAGGGCCTCATCTAAGCAGGGAAGCAGTCTACTTCTTCCATTTATACTTTCAAGAAATGGCTACATACTTCAATATATACATACAGGCAACTCCAAGAGATAGCAATGGTTTCTGGAAGGAATGTTAAGGGGATCTTGGGGTGAGAGATGGTCATCCAAGGGATCTTCTGAGTTTGTTCCATCTCTCAGTTCAATCTCCCTGTTGTATTGCTACTCCACAAATATTCGTCTATTCTTTTTCAAAAGATTTTTTACTCGTTCTAGGTCCTTTACATTTCCATATAAACTTTAGAACTAGATTTTTAATATTTATCAAAACAACTGTTGATACCTGGATATGCATTACCTTGACTCTATAGAGATCAGTTTAGGGGGAATTGTCATATTAACATTGTTGGGGCTTTCAATTTGTGGGTATGAAGTTATTTAACTTCATTTTCCTTTGGTGTTTCTCGAAAGTGTTTCCCAGGGCTAGAGAGATGGCTCAGTAGTTAAGAGCACCAACTGCTCTGCCATAAGACCCAGGTTCAATTCCCAGCACCCACTTAGCTGCTAACCATTCTGTAACTCCAGTTCCTTGGGCTCTGGCACTGTCTTCTTCAGCCTCTACCAGCACAGTACAGACATGCATGCAGGCAAAACACACACACACACACACACACACACACACACACACACACACACACACACACACAAAATAAAAATAATAGTCTTTAAAAAAGAAGAAAAAAATGAAAAGAGCATTGATGGTGGTGATGGTGGTGGTGGCCCACATATTTAGTCCCAGTACTTGAGAGGTAGAGGTAGACAGATCTCTGTGATTTTGAGACCAACCTGGTCTATATAGCAAGTTTCAGGAAAACCAGGTCTATACAAAGGAGCCCTATCTCAAAAAACAAAACAAACAAACAAAAATGAAGACTTGGGGATGGAGAGATGGCTCAGTGGTTAAGAGCACTGGCTGCTCTTGAAAAGATCTTGGGCTTGTTTCCCAGCTCCAGTTTCAGGGACTCCATTGGCCATGTTTGGTCTCCTTTGGCACCAGGCACTCATGTAGTATATATACATATATGTAGGCAAACACTCATATACATGAAACAAAAATAAATGAATCTTTTAAAAATTTCTGAGCAATGAGATGTTGTCAACTTCAAGTGGTTGAATTTCTGTAACTTAGGATTTTAATGATATTATACATGAAATGTTATTTAAATATTTTACTTTTTAATTGTTTTCTGGTAATGTATCAAAGTAAAACTGAATTTCCTTCATGAAGGGAAGGAGAACATAAAAAAATGGACAAAATCATGCCAAAGCATTTTAAATTTGATGTGAATTATAAATACATCACAGGAACTCAACATCTTTCAAACACAAGAAACATAAAGAAAATTAGAATTTTATATGCGGGAAAATATGTTTCATAATGTCAGGCAAGATGAACACATTCTTCCACATCTGAAATTGCTGGAAGAATTCATCACCAGAGTATTTACAGTTCAAGAAATGTTCATATTTCCTTCAGGTAGAAGGAAATTTATACCAGATGGAAGTCTGATTCTATAGAAATGAATGAAGCCAGAAACGCTTAACAAAAATGTTAAATATAAGATCATTTATTTATTTTTACAATGCTGAGGATGGAACCTATGGCTTTGTGTATGCTAGGCAAGTATTTTACCACTGAGCCACACCTGAGCCCCATAAGAATTTTCAAAATATCTTTTATTTGTGTAACTATCTTAAGAAGATAGTTGGTTATCTAAACAAAAGTCACTGTGATGTATTTCAGGGTCCAAAACACATATAATGGGCTGGAGAAATAGCTTAGCAGTTAAGAGTCCTTGCTGCTGTTGCAGAGGACCTGAGTACAGTTCTCAGAACCACATCAGGTGACTCACAACCACATGCGACTTCAGTTCCAGGGGAGCCAACACTTTCTTCTGGACTCAGTGGGCACTTGCAACTCAGGCACACATACCTAAAATAAAAATAAATTAATCTTTACTGAAAGATAACTTCCTTTCTGTCTTTCTCCCGTGTGTGTGTGTGTGTGTGTGTGTGTGTGTGTGTGTGTGTGTGTGTGTGTGTGTGTGTGTGTGTTCATGTGCATGAGCTGCTGGACATTAATCCCAGGTTTCAGACATGCTAAGCAAGTGCTCTATTAGTGAGCTTTGTTCCAAGTCTCATCTGAAACTTTACATCCATTAAACAACAAAGCCCATTCTTCCCTCCCTACACACCCTAGTAGCCAGTATTCTGCTTTCTGTCTCTATGAGTTTGACAACACTAGTTACCTCCTTTGAGTGTGATCATAACATTTGTCATTTTGTCACTAGGTTATTTCACTTGGCATAATGCCCTCAAGGTTCATCCATGCTATAGCATGTGTCAAAAGTTTCTTAAAAAAAACACACACACACAAACATACACACAGAAAGAAATAGTGTTGTATTGTTATAGCACATTTTCTTTAGATATTTCTGGATTTATAAGCACTTAGATTTCGTCTACATTTGGGCTACTGTAACGCTTGTTATCATTGCTATCATTAGAGAAATGTAAAAAGCACAAGATACCACTCTGACTTATTATAATGGTAAAAATGCCAAGGACATTGAGGGGGTTGGGGGGTGTGGCAAAGAAAGATATAGAAGCAATGGAAACTCTCCTACATCGTTGGTACAAGTGTCAAATTAAATAATCATGTTATAAAGTATTTACCAGTTGCTAAAGTGCTTGCTATGTAAGCATGAGGAGCCAAGTTTGTTCCCAGGACCCATGTAAAAAACCTGCCCATAAGTGGTACATGCTTTGAATGCCAGCACTCAGGAGGCAGAGGCCTGGTCTACATACTGAGTTCCAGGACACCCAGTGCTACAGACTGAGACCTCATCAAAAGCCAAAGCAAAATAACAAACCTGGGCATGGTGCTAAATGCGTAGAATCCCATCGCTGTGGAGGCAGAGATGGGAGGAGCTCTACGGCTTGCTGGTTACCCCGTCTAGTTGAATCCGTGAGCTCCAGGTTCAGTGACACGTCATGTCTCAAAATGTAAGGTGGAGACCGATTGAGAAACACTCCATGTTAACCTCTGACCTATACACACAGAAAAAAAGAAAAGAAAGCCGGTAAACGTGCCTATTTCGTGATTCAGCCATTTTATTCTAACGAATTTAGCCACAAGCAAAGAAAGCATAAACTACACAAAATTCATGAACTACACATAAAGTTCACATTTTATGTGAATGTTTAGAGTCGATTTATTTAAAACAGCACCAAATTGGGAACAACTGGAATATCCATCCGCAAATACAAGGATAGCCAAATTGTCATACAGCCACACAAGGGAGAAAAACTATCAATAGATGTAATGATACGGATGACTTGCCAGTCAATAATTACTAGTACAGTTATACAAAACTCTAAATAATACATAATTATTTTTGTGCAAGGAGGCAGACCAGTGAGATGGGTGTGTATGACAAACCGGTAATCCCAGCACCCAGGAGGCAGAAGCCTGACAACAGTGAGTTGGAGGCCAGCCTGGGCTACATAGCAGCGCCCTGGTTACTTGAGGTGAAGATTAGGTAGGGAAGACTGAAGAGGAATTTCCTAGAAGCACTAGGAAATTTTTGAGGATGATAAGAGTTGTTCAGTGTTGATTGTGGTGATCCTGTAGTGGCATGCGTGTGTTGTATGTAATCATACATTTTATTTTTTCAGTAATAATGTCTTTTAAATATGTATACATCCTTATCCTTAGTTAAAACACACAAACTCCCAGAGCCGTCTTTTTTGTCCTTTCTCTGAAGCCACGGTTCTTTTCCTCTTACATAATCTTGAAAGCAGTTAAACAGAAAATTGTTGGCAGGGATGTATGTTTTCAAGTTTTAAAACACAAAACAAAAATAAGTAACTGATTTTCTAAGATGCCTTCCTATTCACTTACTGCTTTCCGTACAGTAGAAAAGGCCTACCAAACCTGTACACATCCTTTCTGTTCTGTGTTATGATGACGTATGAAAAAAGCAGTGTTAGGGCCCCGTGCTTCTGGGAAAATGGAGTGAATGTACTTTCCCCAGTACCAAGAACACCTAAAATGCCTAGTTTTAGATATAAAATAAGGTGGAGAAGAGCAGAGCTATTGAGAGGGCTACTGGACCTGGCTGTGGGCTTCCAGACTGGCTAGCACCCCAGAAAAGGCAGGCAAAGCCAGAAAAATTAAAAACTGTACAAAGCCAAAGAAATAAAAACCGTAAAAAACAACAACAAAAACCCAAGTTTGCTCTGTCTATCTGGACAGAAAACTCTGCACGATGATTGCTCTATTTCAACCAAACCCTACAAGGAGAGAAAAAACCCCAAAGCCTGTGTGGACCCACCCCTAAGCAGGAAAGGCCGGAACACCCCTAGCCTCGGGGAGGTCGGGGAGGCAGGATTCACAAGGCTGAGGCCCGCGGGGACGCTAAGGCGCCTCCCATTCCCGGGTTCCACTGAAACAGCCCGGACTTTCCCCTCCGCCGAGAACTAGCGAGACGGCCCGCCCCCTTCGCTGACGTCACCCAGCCCAGAGCCTGAACTTTCACCCCGCTCGCAGCGCTGACGCGTTCCCGGCTCGCACCACATAACTGGAGGCGATGCCGAGGCGCCGCAGAGCACCACGACTGGCGGTTGGCGGCCAAGGCCTAGTGTGGAGCCAGCGTCCCGTCCCGCCCCGCCCCGCCCCGCCCCGCAGTCACACGCAGTCCAGGAGCGCAGGCGCAGGTGCAGGCGCGCGCGTGCGCACACGTCAGCAAACGCTGATTGCAGACTCTGGAACTTAACCCTCCCCTGCCCTTAGTCCGGTAGTTTGAGCCGCATCTGGGGAGATCTGCTAAAACATAATATTTGACTAATATAATTAATTACTCTAATAAAAAATTACTCTCCATACTAAGGGTCGCGGAGTTCTCGTCTTGAGTAGGAAACGACAAATCATTAAGATGACAGAATTGTTAGAATTCACTGACCAGAATTTAAAAACAGCTGTCATTTTAAAAAAATGCATTGGCAAACAATAAGCATGCTTGTTTGAAACAAATGGGGAGGAAAGTCTCAAGGAAGCTCAAATGCAATTTTTTGAACTGAAAATTATAATAGCAGTCAGGTAAAAATAACTAGACTCAATAGCCGAATGTAAAGTGCTGGGAGAGAATTGGAGGTTAGAATATAAGTTACTCTAAGCAAGGAGAGAAAATAGACTGGGAAAAAGAACAGACCTTCAGGGACATGGGATATAATGTTTTTAAAATCTAAGTTTTTCATCATGAGAGTTTCAGGAGAGAAAGAAGATGGAACCAAAATAGTAGTAAAAGAATTAATCCCTGAAATTTTCTGAAATTTGGCAAAAAGGCATAAACCTACAGATTCAAGAACCTGAGGGAGCTGAGCAGTGATGATGCATGTCTTTACTCCCTTGGGAGGCAGAGGCAAGTGGATCTCTGAGTTTGAGGCCAGCCTGGTCTACAAAGTAAGTTCCAGGACAGCCAGAGCTGTTGCACAGAGAAACCTTGTCTTGAAAAACAAACAAAAGAGAACCTCAGAGAATTTTTTTTTCTGAGGCAGGGTTTGTCTGTGTAGCCTTGACTGGAACTTGCTCTGTAGATCAGGCTGGACTCAAACTCACAGAGGTCGGATAGCCTCTGTGTGGACCACTACCTGGCACACCAGAGAAAAATTAAAAGGATAAACAACAAAAATCCGTGGTTTAACAGAGCCAAACTTCTAAAACTTAGGATAAAATAGTCTTAGCACCCAGAGGAAAACATGGTATCTATAGAGGAAAAATATCAGAACGCAAAGACTGTACAAGACTGCCATGTTCTTCAAGTGCTGAAAAGAAATTTAGTCAGACACGGTTGGTGTCGTATGCAATCCCACAGTTGACAGTCTAAGGCAGGAGGCTCTCAAAGTAAGAAACGAATGTGGGTTACATAGACCCTGCATAAAAACAAGAACAAAAACAGTGTTTTATGTAGAATTTTATAGTTTGCAAACATATTCTTCAGGAATGAAGGGGAAATCAAGATATATTCTCTTATGACAAAACCAAAATAATGAATAGAATTTGCTGCTGACATATAGATCCTAATGAATGTCTGGAGAAACCTTTTTTGACAAAAAAAGGTAGGGCTCAGTGGTAGAACTTGCCTCACATGCACAAGACCCTGGGTTTGATTCCCAACATAGAAAATACTAACCATGATAATCTTTCTGCTGTTGTTGTTTGATTGATTTTTGAGACAGAGTTTCTCTGTGTAACAGCTCTGGCTGTCTTGGAAGTCACTCTGTAGACCAGGGCTGATCTTGAACTCACAGAGATCTACCTGTCCCTGCCTCCCAAGTGCTGGGATCAAAGGTGTGTGCCACCACCACCCGGCTCATGATAATCTTAATATAAATGACAACAGAAGTCTTAGTCTATCAGGAAGGAAGAATGACAGAGTAAAAGGGAATAAATACAATAGACATTTTTTTCTCTTCTTGGCCTTTCAAAATAATGTTTGACAGTTAAAGTAATAATTATAGCACTGGTTTTTGTAGTTCTTACTTGTAGAGGAAATCTTTAACTTAATTGTAAGTGGAGGAAGGTTGAGTTCTAAAAAGAATTTAGATTTCTATACTTCAAACTGTTAAAATGGGCATTTCTGAAGATTAACTTGTATATATATATATATATATATATATATATAACGTAATACTTAGACATTAAAAGTACCATACAACTATACCTAGGGCACATTGACATGAACTTGTAGTCCCAGCCACTCATGAAACTGCATCAGGAGAATGACATGAACCTGGGAGTGTAGGAGACTCACCCATTTCTTGAGAGAAAGAGATAGAGCAAGAAGGAGAATAAGGTCAAGAGAAACATGCCAGGCATTATGGAATACATCTGTAATCTCACCACTCAGGAAGTAGAGCCAGGAGGATAAGACACTCAAGGTCACCCTGGGACACATCATGAATTCAAGGCCAACCTGAGATACACGAAACACTATCTGAAACAAAGGAACAAACAAAATACATGCAAAGAACACTATAGCTAAATCAACATGGAATTGCAGATTTTCTTCAAGGAACACATGAGTAAGGCAGGTGAATGGCCAATGAGAGGGTGATGGAGGCGAGGGAGGGGGTCAAGGGTAATCCTTTTGTCCGCTAGAGCACGGTCTGTCTTGTCTTTGGTATACATCAGAAATGTGGAAAGAAAGAAGAAGCTCTCAGCCTCTTCAACAGAGCCGTGTATTGGCCAATTGGTTTCCAGCAGGGCTATTTACACTAGTACTCAAGGAAGGGCTCTTCTCCAATCCTGCATCACACCAGCAGGGGCTGCTTGCCAAGGCGTGGGCTCATCTAACTTCAGCACCGTAAGGGATCCCTGCCGGGGCAGCATGGCACTCCTGTTTTCTGATTACAAAAGCCCAAAGTACCACTGTGTGTGTGTGTGACCTACAGTGCTGGTAAAATGGAATGAAAATGGCTTTGAAAAGAGCCTGATACAACTTTGGCAAGGGCTAGAGGCAAACTCAATACATTTGGAGCTCTGCCCTGTTCCAAATCAGGCAATCTTGGCAAACTCTCGATTCTAGATATAAAGACCCATTTTAGTAGGCATCTTCTCTCTTTGAGTCACTCAGAAGAAAATGTGAACTCAACCCTGAAGGAAATCAACTGCCTGTTCATACTATTGAGGATGGGGTATCTGATACTTCCTGATAAGAGATGAACCCCAAATCTAGTAGTAGATTATCTTCTGTGACCTATTGGTCCTATGTTTCTGGCTTCTCCAATCCTTGATCTCCCGGAAGAATAGCTCTAAAGGATTTTCATAAAGTTATTTATCATTTTATACTTTTGAAAAAGGGAAAAATAAGATGGCACCTGTGACTGAGCCTGAAAACCTGAGTTGGATCCCCAAAACCCACGTACTGGAAGGAAAGAACTGACTCTCGCGAGTTGTCCTCTAACTTTTATACACATTGATGCCAAAAGAAACAAATCTAAAACAGTCTTTAAAAAACAAGAAAAAGAAAAGGTGGCCACACAGACTATTAGTACACGACAAGCCACTCATTATTCCAAATGCGATTTTTATCAGGTGGACATAAAAGCACCTCAGTACCTCCAATAGTAGTGCTGTTATCTTCAAATAGTAAGATCTCTTCCAGTAAAAGAAAACAGAATCCAACTGGGTGTGGTGGCTCCCACATGTAAACCTAGCGCTCAGTAGGCAGAGGAAGGAGGATTACTATAAATTAGAGACCAGCCTGATCTATATAGCAAGTTTCAGACCAGCGATGATTATATAAAGAGGGAGAGACTGTCTCAAAACAAAAGTAAACCAATTCAAAAGAATAATATAGCTAATCTCTCTCTGTAGACACAATATAGAAATGACCAAATAGAGCAGATTCATGGAAAATTGATATTTTCGCAATATAAAGTTTTCCAGTCGTCCATCTTTCCTAACATTTGTTTTGGGGATATTAACATTTTATAACTCTTCCTGTAGAGGTTTTACACCCTTATAGTCGATTTCATTTTAAGGATTTAATGTTTTTTTTGTTTCTCTCGGAATTTCATTTCTCGATTATTTTTGATAAAGTATAAAACACGCTGGGCAGTGGTGGCACACACCTTTAACCCCAGCACTTGGGAGGCAGAGACAGACAGATCTTTGTGAGTTCAAGACCAGCCTGGTCTACCAAGCAAGTTCCAGGACAGCCTCCAAAGCCACAGAGAAACCCTGTCTTGAAAAACAAAAACAAACAAACAAACAAACAAAAAACCACAAGTGATTTTGAATATTGACATTATCCCCTGGCCCTTGCCAATCTTTTGCATCTGAGAGTTTCCACACAGGCCATCATTACTTCCTTGCTAGGCAGAGTATTGTAACTAATACGGTCTTGCCCTGTCTGCTGGCTCGGAACTACATTCCAATTCTCATGAGCTTGTCTGATTTTGTTTTCAAAGCTTCTGGTGTTTTTTTCCACAACGCATGATCCTTGCGGTGTCATCTGAAGGAAGCCCATCTCTCATCTGGAGCTTTCGAAGAATGTTTTTTCTAATTGTGAATGGATATATCCGATGCTTTTAATGAATCTTATAAAAGTCATCATTTAAGGCCTTTATTCTGTTAATGTGGTGAATAGCCTTTATTTTCAAATTGTTCAGCAGTCCCGAATTTCTGAAATAAACATATCCTTTCATATAAAAATAAAAGGCAGTCTTTGCCAGCTCTTTCCAGACTGTGTCGTGATGACTCATGGTGGCAGCCCTCTAGAGCTTTGCATACTTTTGATATTATGTGCTGGAATTTTGTGGAAAATGCCTTCTCTAAGAGCTAGTAACCTGAATCACAAAAATCTTTACCAGGTTATTTGCTGCATAGTGCAGGTATGTCTGTCTGTCTGTTTAAAATCAGGTCCACAATTATCCAGCCTTTTCTTTCTTTCCTTCTTTCTTTCTTTTTCTTTTCCTTCCTCCCTTCCTCCCTTCCTCCCTTCCTCCCTTCCTTCCTTCCTTCCTTCCTTCCTTCCTTCCTTCCTTCCTTCCTTCCTTCCTTCCTTCTTTCCTTCTTTGGTGTTTTGAGACAGGGTTTCTCTGTGTAACAGTCGTGAGTGTCCTGGAATTTGCTCTACAGTGTCCTGTAGACCAGGCTGGCCTCAAATTCACAGAGATCTGCGTGCCTCTGCCTCCCAAGTGCTGGGATTAAAGGTGTGCGCCACAACCATGCAGCTATCCAGCCTTTTCTTATGATTATAGTTATAATTTGTTTTTCTCATGCATTGGTACACACACATAACAAAGCACATACACAAACACAATATAGTCTCTATAAAATCTATATAACCTCCTTTATTCCTGATATTTATTGCTTTTATCTTCTTTGATTTTCTCCTTGATCAGTATACCTAGAGGTTTATTCTTTTTATCGACAGTTTCAAAGAACCAGCTTTAGGTTCTTTGTCCATTTTCTACTTTTTTATTATTGTGTGTATATGATGTATGGTGTGTGAGAGGAGGCTAGAGGATAACCTTGCAGAGTTAGTCCTCTCCTTCCACCTTCACATGGGTCTCAGGGATTGAACTCAGGCCATCAGACTTGGCCAAAAGCACCTTTCCCTACTGAGCCGTCTTGTCAGCCCCGTTTTCTATTTCATTGCTTTCAGCTGCCATCTTTACTTTTTCTTGACTTCCAAACTCCAGATTTAATATGTTCTTTTTGTTTGTTTTTGTTTTTCAATACTGGGTTTCTTCGTATTGCTTTGTTGCCTGTCCTGGAACTCGCTCTGTAGACCAGGCTGGCTTCAAACTCACAGAGATCCACTTACTCTGCCTCCGGGGTGCTGGGATTAAAGGTTTGAGCCACCAACGCCCAGCTGATTTAATATGTTCTTATTCTAGCTTTTTACTTTATTTATATATATTTGAGATAATAATATAATTACATCATTTTGCCTTCCCTTTTCTCCCTCCAATCACTCCCATGTACTCTCCCACCCCTGCTCTTTCATGTTGTTATGTGTGTGTGTGTGTGTGTGTGTGTGTATTCCTAAGTACGTAAATATAAGCTTCCCAGCCTATATGTTACTTGTATGTATGTTTTCAAGGCTGCCCATTTGGTACAGGGTAACCAATTGCTGTGCTCTTTCCTGGGGAAGACTGTTTCTCCCTCTCTCACCGTTTCCTAGTTGCCTGTAGTTCTTTGTATAGTGTTGAGGCCTCATGGACTTTCCCTGCTTGCTTTAGTTCCAGCCCCACAATTGGATATGTGTGTGTCTATGTGTGGTATGTATGAATACTGGTGTGCGTACCAGATGGGCATGTGTAGAGGCCAGAGGTTGATATGAGAATGCCCTCATCAATCACTTCTCCACCTTGTTCATTCAATTCAGTTGATTGATTGAAAGACAGTCTCTCCCTATGTAGCGTTGGCTGGCCTAGAACTCACTATGTAAATCAGGCTGACCCAAAAGTCTTCCTGCCTCACCTGAAACTAAAGGCCTATACATTCTTCTTTTTTGAGGCAGGGTCTCTCTGAACCAGGATCTCACTGTTTGGGCTAAACTGGATGGATGTCCAGTGAGCCCTCTGGCTTGGTCTGTCTCCACCACTCTCCCTCAGGTTGCAAACTGGTTAGATCCAGCTTTGACTGTTTTCACTTGGGTCCTGAGGATCTGAACTTAGGCCTTTATGTTTCCACAGCAAGTACCTTACCCTCAGAAGCCTTCTCCCCAGCCCAACACTCTTGTGCTCTTGAAGTCTATGTTTTCTGAGGAGAGAATTCTAAGACACATTTCGCTCTCTTTCAGCTCACTAAAGAGCTTCTTTTAATGCCTTTTACAGTTAGGGAAGTCTACAGTGACTTAGTTTGGTTACCTGTCCGTAAAGTACCTTTCTCCCCATGTGCCTTTTCAGATTTTCTTTATCAGAGGTTTTCAGCAACTGGGCCTGGATGTGTCTAGATGTAATTTTCTTTGTGTTTTATGTTGTTATTCATTGTGCAATTCAGATGGGTGACTTTATGGGATTTTTTCAATCAAATTTGGAAAGTTCGTGTAACGTACTTCATATCAGTAAATTGTCATGTGCTGATTGAGAAGCTGGCTCTAGAAGCAGCCCCCATGCCCCAGTTCAGATCCAAGCCTGTTTATCTCAGTGTCCTCCATAGCTGATTGTCTGAGCACAGGCTGTCCTCCCTAACTCTGTGACAGGGAGGTAAGAAAATAGCAAAACAGCCCCAAAGTAAAAAACAGCGTGCCCTTGAGAACAGCTAGAAGGTAAAACATTTCCTACACGAGTTCCTGTTCTTTATGGTATAAAATTGCCTGCAGTGGGCAAGAGAGGCCAGAAGCTCAGCGGTGGGAAGCCCAATTGGGAACTCCGACCCACTGTCTCAACTTCCCCAGTTGATTTATGCTGTATGTCGTGAGTGCCCGATTGGATGTTGCTTTTAGTTCTCACTTGGAAGCCTCACCCAAGGCAGACACTCTCCTCTGCCCAGGAATCTCTCCATCTGGAACTCTAGCTAACTAGGTTGACAATATTCTGTATCAATCAATGCATCTGTCTATCACTGGGTTTTTATTCTTTTTACTTTGGCTTACTATATACTTAATAAATTCATTCAAAAGTAGCACCAGGCAGTGGTGGTGTACACTTTTAATCCAAGTACTTGGGGGACAGAGGCAGGCAGATCTCTCTGAATTTGTGGTCAGCCTGGTCTATAGAACTAACTCCAGGACAGCTAGGGCTACACAGAGAAACTCTGTCTTGAAAAACAAATGAAAAAACTAGAAGTAGACGCCATAGACAATTTTCTGGACATTACAGAGCACTTTGGGTCCTTTCTTACTACCTCTCTGTCTGCCTGCCTGCCTTTCCTTCTTTGATTTTTCAAGACAGAGGTTCTCTGTTGAACAGCCCCAACTGTCCTGGAACTCGCTTTGTAAACCAGTAGATCAGGCTGGTCTCAAACTCACAGAGGTCCACTTGTCTCTGCCTCCCAAGTGCTGGGCTTAAGGGCACGTGCCACCACTGCCCAGCTTTCTTTAAATAATTTTGTGTGCCCACCTTTTCTCCTCTCTTGGGATTCTAATTGCACATACACAAAACTTGATACCATCACTGAGGATCGGCATATTGCTTTGTAGCCTTTTTCCTCATTGTGCTTTATTTTAGATACTTTCTGTTGAAGATTTCTGGTGTTGTGTGCTGGGGAGGTGGCTCCATCGATAGCATGCTTGCCATGCAAGTATGAGAACCAGAGATTGATCCCCAGCATCCATGAAAAAGCTAGACATGGTGGCTTGTGTCTATAACCCAGTACTGGGAAGGTAGAGACCATCTCTGGAGTTTGTTGGCTAGCCATTGTAGCCAAATTGATGAACTCCAGGTGTAATGAGAGCCCTTATCTCAAGAGCAGAAATGGTTGCTATTGCAAAAACAACCAAATGAGATTAATAGCAGATTAGAAACCAGGCATTTGCTCTTAATCTCATCCAGAGACACTGAAAATTCAGATATTAGAGTTTTCCTACTTAGAATTTCCATTTGGTTATTTTTGCATAGCAATTATTCTTTTTTGAATGTGTTCATATCCTTTTTCTATACTTCTTTTTTACTTCATTGAGTATATTTATTTATTTATGTTTTGGTTTTTTGAGACAGGGTTTCTCTGTAGCTTTGGAGGCTGTCCTGGAACTCACTTTGTAGACCAGGCTGGCCTCGAACTCACAGAGATCCGCCTGCCTCTGCCTCCCGAGTGCTGGGATTAAAGGCGTGCGCCACCAACGCCCGACTCATTGAGTATATTTATAATGGCTGTACTTTGCTTGATCAGTTGTGCCCTGTGGATGTGAAGACCAAGGGAAATTTCTGGAACTCCTAGAATCTTCCTTTTATCTTATTATATAAACCCACAGATTTTCTTTCATAGGTCATTGACCTGAATTACAGTGAGGGTGACATTCTGTCAATGTTCTATACTATCTATTTAATGACATATCCAGTAATAAAAATTTATTATTTCTTTTGGAATGCCATTTTGGTCTCATGTTCTAAGTACTAGTTGACAAAGTTCCATAGTACAATAAAAACAAAACACAAACACATAACGTATCAATTTGGTCACATTATGGGTAAAACTAGAATTATTCATAATATCCATTTCACCAAAGATCCCACTTGCTATACATGTAATAGCTGCCCAGGTTGTTGTCATAGAACAGAGCCGTGTGTGGAGAGAGCTTACTTACAACTCATTAGTGTGGTTTCCAGAGCCTTTTTAAACTTGCCTGTTAGTCTAAATGACTCCGAAGCCTTTGTTGATGGAGTAAAGATAAAGCATCGTGGCAGAGGCAAATTAATGATTGGCCAATCCTTGGCTGTAAGTATGAGGAAGTCATCCGGAATTGCACTTTATAAAACATATACTAATAGATAAAGGATTTAGTTAAAACATAAAAGATGACTATTTTACCATCTTGTGTGCCTGAATGACTCCTTTACCTGTTGGTAAAATTTAATGATACTTTAGAAACGTTTGCTTTACCTGTATGATAATTTCTCAAGGATGAAATTATATTTCCTATTCTTAATCATGTAATTGTTGGAGCAAGTTGCTGGCAAGATGCATAGCTGTATGAGGAAGACTGTTGCTCCCTTATCTGCATTTCTCACTTCCAGTTTTGCAAATGCATAAAGACTTCACTGTGAAAACTGCTGCAAGGTACCATGGAACATTTTAAGATTCATTGCCAATGAAATGAGGATTTTGCATTAAGCTATTAAAAATTCAGCTGTAAAGTTTAAAATTATTTGACATTTTTCTGTGTGGAATAGAAGCTTTTCCGTAGTGCGTTGTTCGAATTTTTGACAATTACCATCTTTGACTATCACTCAGATGATAAATAAATGTATTATACAGAGAGGTTGAAAATAATTGTAACTATTTAAGGAATCATTTAATGGATCATAACATTAGACCTTCCAGAAGACTCCCAGGCTCCTGGGAAAAAAATAGATGTTACTAAAAATATTTAATCATGTTCACTCACAATTATTCTAAAATAATCATAGATTTCAAGTTTATAATTTGATTGTCTGCTTTTATGAAAAATAGTATAATGGTGTCGTGATGGGTCTAGACTCAAAGTTCTGGGTTCAAAACTATGTTCCCAACACTCACTAACTATGTGACTTTGGGCAAGCTGCAGAATCACCTTAACCTCTGTGACTGGATGTATCACTGGGGCCTAGAAATTTTTCAAAAGTGCACATTCTTGGTTTCAACTACCAAAGTTAGAACTTCTGGGGTCAGGTCACACATGCTGGACTTTCAGAAGCCCTGTCTCCTGATCAACACTCAAGTTTGATTGTGTGTGGTGTGTGGGTGTATGAACATGTGTCTTCCTCTGTTGCTCCCCACCTTGTTTTGAAGCAAACTTGAGAACTACTGTTTCTCTCTCTCTCTCTCTCTCTCTCTCTCTCTCTCTCTCTCTCTCTCTCTCTCTCTCTCTCTCTCTCTCTCTCTCTCTCTCTCTCTCTCCCTCTCTCCCTCTCTCCCTCCCTCCCTCTCCCTCTCTCCCTCCCTCTCTCTCTCTCTCCTTTCTTTCTTTCTTTTTTTTTGAGACAGGGTTTCTCTGTGTAACCCTGGCTATCCTAGAACTCTGTAGACCAGGCTGGCCTCCAACTCAGAGATCCACCCACCTCTGCCTCCCTAGTGCTGGGATTAAAGGCGTGTGCCAACATGCCTGGAGAGGAACTTTTTCTTAATTAAATCACTTTGAGTGTGAAGACCCACTTTTGATCCAGACCTTTTGAGGTGGGAAGATCCACCTGTAATCTGGGCCATGCTTTCTGCTGGCAGCATAGCTATCTATATAAAGGACATGGAAGAGGGAAGCTTGCTGTCTTTGCCTGCTTGCCCTTACTCTCGCTGGCAAGTCCATTCCTTCACTGGCATTAGAGCCCGCTTTTTCAGGATTCTGGTATATACTTAAGACAGCTGAGACACCCAGTTTTGTGGACTGAACAACTACGGGATTCTTGGGTCTTCCATTGGTAGGCAGCTGCGGCACCCGCACCACAAGCAACTCCGAGGTATCAGGAAAAGAAAGACCAGATGCCCAGCTGTTTGTACTAAGAAGTGTCTTTATTTTGCAAGTGCTAAGAGGTCTCTCTCTTGTAGGAGGGAGCGCTCTTATATATAGTCTTACAATGCAGTAGAAAAAAACTCCAGGTGGAAGAGAGCGTGTTTTCCTTGTGCTAGATGTTGATATCAGTGGGGCAATGCGGGGGCAGAAAGCCAGGACTAGAAAACAGGATGCACCTGTGGCTATCAGCTGACAAACAACTCCGAGACCCGTGGGGGCCAGGCCCCAACAGGCAGCCATTGTCGGGTTAGCTGGATCACAGCAGCCTGGAAGGCATTCTAATCAATTGCATATATAGATATATGTTCTGTCCCTCTAAAGAACCCTGACTAACACAGTAGCTCTTAGATCAGTTGGGACTGGAACTGTAAGTAAGTCTAAAATGCCTACTTAGCATGTCCAAGGCACCAGGTTTGCTTCTGGACACAAAAACAAAACTGTAAAATATGTACATCCACTTCTTAGCCTGTGAATCAGTTGCTTAGATATTTTGTCCCAATTGAACATTCTTTCTTTTGTTTTTTGAGACACGGTTTCTCTGTATTGTTTTGGAGGCTGTCCTGGAACTCGATCTGTAGACCAGGCTGGCCTCGAACTCACAGAGATCCGCCTGCCTCTGCCTCCCGAGTGCTGGGATTAAAGGCGTGCGCCACAAACGCCCAGCTTGAAACAGTCATTCTTAATAGGAGATTCATTAAGACTCAGTAAGTCCACAGAATTTCTAGGCTTAGGAAACAAGAACTCTCAGGGTTCAGAAAGTTCCTGATACTTAGAAGATTTACAAGATCCCTTTCCTGAGCTTACACAAGCATTAAGAATTCCTGTGAAGGGCATGCTCCATGGTCCAAGCTGCCTGCAAGTCCTGGAGGAGCTCCAGGGATACTTCTTTTGTGAGCCTTTTGTGCAGGGACACAGCTGCCTTGAATCACCCATATTCCTGTAAGTAAGCCTAATACCGTCACAGGTTCACTGAGCTCCGTTTCATTTATTTCATCTGTTGTTCAGATTTCCCCAGGAAAAGTCATACAACCTCACACATACATGCATCCCTGTGTGTGTGTGTGTGTGAGAGAGAGACAGAGAGAGAGACAGAGAGAGGAGAGAGAGAGAGAGAGAGAGAGAGAGAGAGAGAGAGAGAGAGAGAGAGAGAGAGAGAGAGAGAGAGAGAGAGAGAGAGAGATGGATGTATCTGGGTACATGTGTGGAGACCAGAGGTCAATTTCCGGTGTCTTCCTCTGTTGCTCCCTACCTTACTGTTTTGAGGCAAGGCCTGTCACTGAAACTGGAGCTCACCAGCTGGTCAGGCAGGCTGGCCACTGAGTTTCTGACTTATCTGTTTCTGCCTCCCAAGCACCGAGATAGCAGATGCCTGTCACCATGCCCAATTTTTTGTTTCATTTAGATGCTGAGGATATAATTCAAATCCTTATGCTTGGTCTACAAGCACTTTACTGACTAGCCACCTTCTCAACTCTACACAACATCTTTAAAAGTTAAACTCTTGATGGGCGGTGGCGGTACACGTCTTTAATCCCAGTACTCGGGAGGCAGAGACAGGCAAATCTCTGTGAGTTTGAGACCAGCCTGGTCTACAAGAGCTAGTTCCAGGACAGCCTCCAAAGCCACAGAGAAACCCTGTCTTGAAAAACCAAAAAAAAAAAAACCAAACAAAGAAAGAAAGAAAAAGAAAGTTAAACTTTTTTAAAGTTAATTTTATTTTTTGATAATTTCATACATGAGTACTGCATCCACATCACTCCTATCCTTTCTACCCTTCCATTTCCTTCTGTATACCGCCTCTCAAATCCATGATCTCTTCTTTACTTACTATTATTATTATGATACGCATGTGCATAAGTATACATGTAACATATATCTGCCCACATGTATGTATAACCTACTAAATCCATTTAGCTTTACCCTTTGTTCATGGGTCCAGGGTGAAACACTGGAAATTGGACAGCCTATATGGGGGCTTATTCCTGGGAAAAAATGATTCTTCTAGGTAGCCAGTAACTATCTGAAGCTCTTCATCTAGGGGTGGGACTTGTGCAGTTTCTCCTCTTCCCATTGGCTTGTTAACCGGCATTGTCATTATTCTGGCCTTGTCTAAACAACCATATGGTTGATAGTTCATGGGTGCATTTTCCATTTTCCCTGCCATGTCTATGGGGAAAAAGTTGAAATCTATCTATCTATCTATCTATCTATCTATCTATCTATCTATCTATCCATCTATCTGAGACAGGATTTCTCTGTAGTCCTTGCTATCCTGGAACTCACTCTGTATACCAGTCTGGCTTCCAATTCACAAAGATCTGCCTGCCTTTGCCTCCCAAGTTTTGGGACTAAAGACACCCATCACTACTATGTGATGAAAAGTTGAAATCTTAAGCCACTCATGGTAGTGCATTTCTTAGACAAATTTGAGGAAGAGGATTCAAGAAATCCAGGACATCTTTGGCTCTATAATGGGATCCTAGCCTGAGCTCCATGAAACTGTTTCTAAAACATAAAAATGTTAAGTCTCTCTTAAATGTCTATGAAGTCCATGAGTAACAATTAACAGATTATAAATATTTGAACAAAAGTTCAAGCAGACTAAATTTCAGAGGAGGCTGGCTCTTCAATAAAAGATCCCCATAGGGCTAGAGAGAAGGCTCAGTGCTTGGGAGCACCTACTGTTTTTCCAGAGGACCCAGGTTTGATTCCCAGAATCTGACACCCTCACACAGACATGCATGCAGGCAAAACCACCGATTCACATAAAAGAAAAAAGAAGAGATACCCATTATTTTTGTTTTTCTTTTTTGTGCTGGGGATCAAGTCGTGGCTTTTGTGCATGGGAAACAAGCATTGTCCTGCCGACCTACACCCCTAGCCCTGAGATACAGGCTTTTAACGGTAGGCTTTCTCTGGCCTATGTCTGGTTTTAAACAATGGAATGGGATAGACTAAGGGCTGAGCTGCCCTTTGCACCTTGTACTCTTGCTCTAGACAGACTTCATTCCAGCAGGTATGACTCCATATGGAAGTCAGCATAGCAACAGTACTAAGGAGTCTGGTGGGGTAAAACAAATAAAATGGTCAACATGGAGGAGGTGAAACATGGGAACAGAACGTTGGGATTTCTCATTAAGAGGGCAGAAGATGACTCCCAAGACTCCAGGGTTAGCTGAAGCCTTGAGGTTTGAGCACAGCAAACACCTGCTTCAGTAAATAAAATGGAGAGTGACTATCAGACTCTGGCTTCCACATGAACACATGCACACACACATGCGTACCCACACACATGTGAACATGCATACATACATGCAAGCCCACACACCACACACACAGCTCAAAAAACTCATGGTTATCCTTGGCTACAAAGTGAATTCAAGACTAGCCTGGGCTACATGTAACCCTGTTTCAAAACAAACAAACCAACCAACAATTAAATAAATGTCAGCATACAATATTGCTTTTTCTTGTTAATAATTTATGTTGGATGTATTTCCATGCTGCTATATAGTTTCTCCCCCTACCTTGCAGTTATGATTACTTAATGACTAGACCATAACTTAGGTAATTTTCCCCCCACTAAAGGGCATTCAGATCATTTCCAGTCTTTAGTGCTCAATGTTCTCTTTTTAAAACTGATTTATTTATTTATTTGTTTATTTATGTGCATTAGTGTTTTTCCTGCACATATATCTGTGCAAAGGCATGAGATCCTCTTGAGGTAGGATTACAGGCAGTTATAGGCTGCCATGTGGGTGCTGGAAGTTGAACCCAGGTCCTCTGGAAGAACAGTCAATGCTCTTAACCACTGGACCATCTCTCCAGCCCCTCATGTTTAAGTAAAATTTTGTAGTACCTCTCTAAGGGAATTGGATAGAACTGGTCAGAAGGTTTGTGTGTTTATGAGTTTGGTGACTTGGGAGTTATGTGGTGTATGTGTGTGTGAACTCATATATGTACAGGTGTACACATGTGCAGAGGCCGGAGGAGGATATCAGAGGTCCCCCTTTTTCTTCCTGCCTTGTCTCCTTGAAACAGGGTCTCTCACTGAACCTGGAACTCCTCCTATCTCTAAGCCCTTCTTTCACTGACAGCTTTACTGTTTCCTTTGGCTATGCCTGGCTTTTGACACAGATGTTCTTGTTCATTAAGAGCTCATACACACTGAGCCACCAACCCAGCTCTGCATTCTTGATAACTTTTATAAAATTAACATCCGGAGCTTACCAATTTACACTCCCACCAGCAAATTTTGAGAATATCTAACAAATGAATATTGTCACTATATTTAGTCTGTGTCAGAAGGTTGGCACTGTGACAACAGGAAATCAGATCATGGAAATGTTTCCTGCCAGCATAGGTTGTCAGGTCACCTGAAGCCAGGCAGCTAGATGACATCTCTCCTCAAGTTGTGTGAAGCTGTTAACTTTATTTATGGAAGCTCATTAAATAATCTTTATAGTTTGGAATATTATATTTCCTAGAATATATTTCCAGTATCCTATAAAGCTGAAATGTGATCTCTAACCCCATGATGATGTCCAAAATAAATACTGTGTTTTATAGCCTGTGAAGTGTTTTCCCACACATTTTTATTGATGATTGATTGACCCATTTTCTCGGGGGATGGTGCCGGGGATTTAGTCCAGGACCTTGTGCTGTTAACACAAGCTTTACCACTGAACTCCTAAATCCATAGTCCCTGCATGAATTTTGTTTTATGTGTTAAAATAGCTTACTTTGGGGATGGAGAGATGGCTCAGCATTTGAGAGAACATACTGACCTGGCAATGGTGGCGCACGCCTTTGATCCCAGCAATTGGGAGGCAGAGGCAGGCAGGTCTCCATGAGTTTGAGGCCAACCTGGTCTACAGATCGAGTGCCAGGACAGGCTCCAAAGCTACACAGAGAAACCCTGTCTTGAAAAAACAAAAACAAAAACAAAAGAAAAAAACAAAGAAAAGAAAAAAGAAAGAAAGAAAAAAAAAAGGGAGTACATACCGATCTTGCAGAGGACCTGAGTTCAATTCCCAGTACATAGGTTGGGAAGCTCATCACACCCTGTAACTCTAGCTGCAGGGGGAGTTTGTTCCCTCTGGCTTCCAAGGGCATAGTTTACATGCGCATACACACATTCACACACACAGACACACACACAGGCATACACACACACACCCTTTAAAACAACAAAATACAATTTTTTTTGTTTTTTCGAGACACAAAATACAAATTTTAAATCTTATTTTTTTAGTAGTGTGTGTGTGTGTATGGGGTGGGGCACACGAGTGTCACACCGTATGTGTGGAGATCATAGGACAACTTCTGGAACTGGAGTCTCTTTTTCACCATGTGGGGCCCTGGGTATCAAACTCAGGTGGTTAGGTTTGGCAGCTAACACGTTACCCACTGAGCCATTTCAAGATATTTTAAATACACCTTTCTCCAAATCAGAAATCTAGGATTAAAATGGCATGAAGAATGTTGTCTTAGAAATGCTAGAAAAGTCCAAAATGAGCAGGAAGGAGTAAGAAATCATCTCTCAGAGTATGCCAGCTTGTCTCTCGTGTCTGCAGGCTCAGTTCTGTATTTTTCTAATAGTGTTTGGAACTCTAAGGACTCTTCAGGCCTAGCCCATGTATTCAAAATGAATGACAGTACCCTGTTATCAGAGTTGATTCCTGTTTTAATCATTCTTGTAGAACCTCTTCACATTCCAAGACAATGCGAAATGCAGATAGGAGCGGCTGAGTTCAGATTTAATCCTCCAGTGTGCTCCTTCGTAGTAAGCTCTATGGACCCCATCAGCAAAGGAGATTGGTAACAAACACACTCCGGCAGAAATGAACATTACTGACAAACAGCTACATGATTCTTGAAGAAAAGGCATGACAAGAATCTTTCTATGGAATATTTTACCCACCCATTTATTTAGCATAGGTCACGTGTCTGTCGTTGCAGCTTGTGGGAGAGAAACAGAATTTGCTTGTGCACTACAGCAAGCTTAAAAGAGGTTTCTTTTTTCCCTTTTTGCAGAGTCCATGGTCACGAGGCTGTTGAAAAGCTTCACAACAGCACATAGTACTATTTATTCATTTGGAAAATAACCAGAGCCCATTTTTCATGAGTGATTGCCCCCCCAGATGTTTCTGAAAATGAATGGTTTAATATATCAGTCATGCAATCTAAGAACTGCACAAGATATATTGTTAAAGCTCTTCTCAATAGAATGTTCCACATCTGTATTTAATAATACTAGTAATCTAGACAGTCTTTCTTTATATCTTATATGCAGATTAGCCATATTTCCTTTTTGTCAGTAGTTGGAGGTGGAGCCCAGGCTATTGAACTCTACCACTGACGTATATATATCCCAAACCCTTGTTTTTGTTTTTCTCAGACACAAGGATAACCTTGAATTCACAGATTCACCTGTCTCTGCCTCCCAAGAGCTGGGATTACAGGTGTGGCCCATACCACACCCAATTCTTGATCTCATTTCCTCCTTGTTTTTTTTCCAATACCAGTGGCCAATGACTCTTTAGTAATGAGTTACATCCCCAGAGCAGGCCTGAGTTTTGCAGTGAAAATTAAGCCCCTGTGTTTTCTCCTTAAAATGCAGACTCTACTGCAATGGGCCCAGGTGGAGCTTGCCAGTCCACATTTCTAATAGACTAGAGGTGATGGGTACCTTGCAGTTCACCCAAGGGCCACACGTGGATGGCAAGGGTGCCTGCCCTATAACCTGGGACAGGATAAAACTTTTACAGCCAAGACTCAAAGTGCAAAAGCAATAAGGAAAATGTTTGATAAACCTGATTGCACTCAAATAACCCACTGCATGCAGAAATGCCTGCAAAAGGATCAAAAGAAATGACAAAATGGGAAAAATAGTTCTGGTTTGTATCATGAAAGGTTACTATCCCCCAAATACGTGAGAAACATTTAAAAATTGAGAAGACTGATAATCCTAGGAAATGGTCTAGTAATAGGAGAAATTAGCTGAAGCAAAAGAAATGCAAATGGCTCTGAGCCATGTAGAAAGTCTTCAGTCTTATTCACAGGAAGAGAATTGCAAATTTAGGCTTCATTGAGACCTTCTCTCTTTTACCAGGTATGGCTTTTCTGTTGGTATTTCTTTCTCTTAGGAATATATTCCAAGGGTACATTATGAAAGCATAAAAACACAAATCTACATATTATAGCATCCAGCATAGAAGCAAAAGACTGGAAATAACATCCTTCCCTATTGTGGGCTTAGTTGAACACATTCTGAAATATCTATTCATTGGGGTATCATTTAAGTATAAAGGGGGATAAAGAATATATCTGTGCATCACTGTGAAATATTCTCTGGGCTAGAATGTTAAGCACATACCAAAAAAAGCAGAATAAAAGGATGGAATTTACTAGTTTAGTTAAGGAAGGGAGACATAGTAGCATATTTTTATCCCAGCATTAAGGAGGTGGAGGCAGAGGATCTGTGGATTCAAGGTTATCTTGGGCTACACAGTGAGATTTTGTTGCCCCCCCCAAAGTCCATCACCAACAACAAGAGATTGGGATATAGGTCAGTGGCAATACAGAGAACAGTAAGGCAAAAGTAATTTGAAGGGGAAATGGGAAAAATAGGTGGGGGGAGTTAATTTGGAGTGGTGAGTGTTGATTAAGGATTGTTTGAAGATCAACAGAGGAGAAGGAAGGGAGAAGGGTAAAAAATAACAGTAAGGATGTCTGAATAGGTCATAAGGAGTCATATTATTATATAAGTACCTAAAATTGCATATACATATAGTTTAAATGAAAATTTCCCACATGGTGTGGTAATGCTCCCTTTCCCCAAGAGTCATAGACTATCTAACAAAAACCTCAACACTAGGCATGAGAAGCCCTTATGAGTTGTTGATCAGGAGAGTCCAAGAAACTCCAATCATTATAAGGTATTGCTGTTACCCTTGTTTGCCTCCCAGACCTTGAAGGATCCAGAGGATCTGAGTTGGACGTGACCTGAATGCCTCCTCTGTGAGTATTAGCTTTCATGGTCACAAAAGGTGCCATGCAGGCTTCCAAGGAAGGGAAACAACAAACAGTCCTACTCAGTTGTGATACATGAACTAGAGTGGCCAACTCTAAAGGTGCAACAGTGTTTGTCACTCATATTTTGAGTACAACCAATAGCTCTCTAATTGCATTTAAGGTCCATTCAACAATGGAAATCATGCCTGGCACTGGATACCTAGACATTCAGGGCTAATGAGACCATGCATCTTGAAAGAGAACCCACAACTGCCACTTTACTAATTCAGCATCATTCCTAACTGCATTCTAAATATTTGTCCTTATATCTACAGAGAAGTGTGACTATCACCCCTCATCAAAGAAACTTCTGTTTGCAACAGACAGAGACCATTACAGAAAACCCACAACCAATCAAAATGCAGAACCAATAGATCTACAACTGGGATCCAGGAGGATTGGAATATGAAAGAGCATCTTCCAGTGGAGGTGACTCATGCTCATCTGGGGCATCTTGGTCATCTGGTTCCTAATTTTAAAGAAAAAAAATTATGCAGGCAACATTGAACTCACTGCTGACTTTGTCTGCCGACTTAGTAATGTAGCGAGCCACCGGTGCATTTGTTGCTACTGCGCTACCATACTTAACAACGATCCGAGGCTCAGGGCTAAGAATGTAAAATGAAGACAAAGACAGCGGCTCATTCTTATGTGATATACAAGTCTGTGTGTGTGTGTGTGTGTGTGTGTGTGTGTGTGTGTGTGTGTGTGTGTGTGCTTGCATGAAAGAAAATGAGGTTCGAGGCCATGAATTTGAGAGAGAGCAAGATGGGGTGGTACATGGGAGGAGTTGGGGTAGAAAAGGGGAAAATGATGTAAATATATTTCATTTCAGAAAATGTTTAATAAAAACCTGCTTAAGACTGGGCTCAACAACAGTCCATCATGAACTGGGGAGGTGCTCCTGAGGCCACATCCCTCCCAGGGAAGTTATTGACAGCTAATGGTTCCTAGGGGAGAGGGAAGCGTTTTTTTCAATGGAATGGCCACTGGTAAGTGGCTGGAGTGCTGATAAGTAACCTCCTACCCATGCTTGTGCAAATGATTCTGAGTAAACTCTGGGTCACACACAAAAACTGGAAGCCAGGGAAGCAGAAAGGGACTAGTTTCAAAGAAGAGTTTCAGCAGCCTGGAGTAAGGGCTGACCTTGGAGACTGCCAATTCTGGTTAGTCTAACAGTCAACTTGCTCTGGGCTGGTTTGTGTCTCTGCCTCCCTGGTGTTGGGATCGTGGACTGCCATTGCGCTTGTTCAACTACCACATGGGTACTGGGGACCTGAACTCCTGTCCTCACACTTGTGGGGCAAGTGCTTTACCCACTCAACCATCACCCCAGCCCTATGATGTATTTCTCCGAACCCTTGAGCACATGACTTTGAATAATGAAATAGGAAATAGGCTAGAGAACTCTGAGGTATGAAGACTCTGCAGAAGAAGCGATGGTGGGTCATCAAAGCTAAGAGCTAAACCAATCTTTCTTTTTAAAAATTAATTCATTTTTATGTAAATAGGTGTTTTACCTGCACATTTGTCTATGCCTGGTGCCCTTAGAGGCCAGAAGAGGACTTCGGATCTTCTGAAATTGGAATTACAGATGCCTGTGAGCTACCCTGTAGGTGCTGGGAATCCAACCACCTCTCCAGTCCCCAGCCTCTTTTCTTGTCAAGAATGATTTTTACTTGGAAGAACCACTGACAGGCAAACTCTAATTATTCAGATGTCAGTATTTGGCAGGCATTTTCTTGAAAATTAAGTGAGCCTGTCATTTCAAGGAAAATAATTTGACAGTAGTTGCTGCCAATGATAAAATTCAAGCTTTTAAGAGAAAAATGCAATTTTAGAAATCTTGTATCCACTCCGGTGACTTTAATATCCTCTCAGTATTTAAAGACTGTTTCTGATGAGATTAGTGATGGTATTCACAGCGTGGTTTTCCAAAATTGGTGTAGCTGTGCATGGCAGCACATGACTTTAATCTCAGCACTTGGGAGGCAGAGGCAGGTGGATCTCTGTGAGGTCCAGAACAAGCCAGTCTCATTTATATAGAGTTCCAGGACGCCAGGGCTACATGGGGAGACCTTGAACTACCGCTTTTGAAATGACTCATGCATGATATTACAAAATTGTAGATGAATAAAAGATCTGTTCAAAGTACAAGATAGGTTTTAATGGAGCAATATAAAATATCTTGGTAAGGTTTCAAGTTCCACTTTGCAATTAACCTTTCAAGTGCTCCAACTTCCTTCTGAAAAGAATGCCCACAATTGTCTGCAGGGGTTAGTCAAATGTTTCCCCTGAACCGGGGGAGGGGGAGGTAGCTGTGGGTGCAAAGCAGAGCTTGTGCATTTCCAAGACCATGGCTCCAAGCTAGAGAGATGGCTCAGTGCTGGAGAGCCCTTGCTCTTGCAGAGAACCTGGGTTCAGTTCTCAGCACTCGTGTGGTAGCTCCCAACCGTCTATAAATCCTGTTCTGGGAGATCCTCTTCTGGCCTGCATGGGTGCAGACATATATGCAGGCAAAACAGTCATACATATAAAATAAAATAAATCTAAAAAACAAGACCACGGCTCCCATCCCCAGCAGTGTAAGACTACATGAATAAATTTAAAGAATGTTCCTTTTTTTTCCAACTATGTATAAATCCGCATATCCCTTAGATATTAATATTAATGATTCAACTAAAGTAATGGATCCGGTAGACTGAATATAAAAGACATGAGAATCCACCCATCTTCTAAGCCACAGATTAAAGAGATTTATACAAATTTACAGTCCCAATTTTTCTCCATGATTTTTTGTTTTGTTTTTGGGAATATCATAAACTATATTACTCATGCTATACTTATTATTTTTTAATTTATGCTTTTGTTATTTGCGACAAGGTGTATGTAGCCTAAGATGTGATGGTCTTGAATTGCTGCTCCTCCCTGAAGACTGGGATTACAGGTGTGGACCACCACATCTGAAGTTTGTTTTGTTTTGTTTTTTCAAGATAGGGTTTCTCTGTGTAACAGACCTGGAGTCTAGGAATTCACTTTGTAGACCAGGCTGGCCTCGAACTCATAAAGACCCACCTGTATCTGTCTCCAGAGTGCTGGGATTAAAGGTGTGCACCACTACTGCCCAGCTACAAAGTCTGGGTTTTTGGTTTTGGTTTTTTTGGTTGTTTCTTGTGGCTTTTTTGTTTTTGTTTTTGTTTTGAGATAGGGCTTCTCTGGATTGTTTTGGAGAGTGTCCTGGAACTAGCTCTGTAGACCAGGCTGGCCTTGAACACACAGAAATCTGTCTGCCTCTGCCTCCCAAGTGCTGGGATTAAAGTTATGAGTCACCAATGCTCAGCCAAAGACTGCTTTATGTAGTGCTGGGAATCAAATCAAGATCTAGTGTGCATCCTAGGCAAGCACTCTGCCAATCAAGTACACACCTAGACCTTACTATTATTAATTTTTTTCAGATGGAGTTTTACTGTCTAGTTGTGGCTGTATTGGAACTCTCTATGTAGTCCAGGTTGGCCTAGAGCTCACAGAGATCTGCTTGCTTCTGTTTTTTACATTCTGTGATTAAAGGCACTTACCACCATACTCAGCAATATTAAAATAAACTAATAAGTTCTAAAATGTTGCAGTTTCAGCATTAAACATGGCATATAATAGATAAAAACCAATGTAAATAAAGTTCTTTGGGATCCTGAATAATAATAATAATACTTAAAGTATGATATATTTATGTATATGGAATACTCAGAGTGGTTCTTCCCTCCTCCAGTAAAACTGTCTGGAAATGCTCTCACAGGTATGCCTAGAGGTGTGTATTCTAGATGATTCTAAATGCAGTCAACAATTAAGAGCAACCATTCCACTTTCCAATAGAAGTTGGCAACCTTACCTGTGAAATAGTCTTGACAACCAAAATATACAAATAACTAAAATAAAAATTGAAAGCTTGTAGTTTACATGAGATGTGGAGGGGGTGGCACCCCAAGGAGCCCACACCCCCTGAAAAGGTGTATATGGTGCGGTCTGAGCATCTGAAGACACTGTGGGATGTGATAAGCAAACCTGGCCAAATAGAAAAAGGAAGAAAGACAGGAGATCCATGGATTTGTGCTCCCGTTGTTTGGAATGCTTGGCCTGGCTCTTTCACTGGGTGAATCCGTGGTCCTCTGAGGAGCCTTTGCTGCCTCCCCTCAGCAGAACCCGCTTCTTTCTCTTGCTGTCTAATGCTCTTTCCTCCTGCCCTTCAGAGGGCCCCTTTCCTTCTGGGAACCATGCTATCTGTGTTTATTCTCTCCCGCACGCTAGTGTGTGCCCCAAGGCTGAGCACTCAGCAGGTGTTTGCTATGAATGAATGAATGAACGAACGAACAAATGAATGCAGTCATATGCACACCCAGAGTCCATGTGAGTGCTCTTTGTTCTGTGTCTGAGGGAGTCCACTATCTTTGATCATCTCCCCCAGCGCCCCTCATCTGTGTTTTCACATTCTTCACCATGTGACTGGGATTAGGTCTAACTGCAGGACACAAGTTTAGCTATAAGCAAAACAGTTATCGTGTGCGCATTCGGTGGTACAGGAGGCCGGGGGTTCTTGCTGGTTAGGGTTTATTGTTTTGTTTTGCTTCTGTCGAATTGACTCAAGCTCAGGTCATCTGGGAAGGGGAACTGCAGTTGAGAAAATGTCTCCAAGACTGGCCTGTAGGAGCCAGGCGGTGGTGGTACACGCCTTTAGTCCCAGCACTTGGGAGGCAGAGGCAGGTGGATCTCTGTGAGTTTGAGACCAGCCTGGTCTATAAGAGTTAGTTCCAGGACAGCCTCCAAAGCCACAGAGAAACCCTGTCTCTACCCCCCTTAAAGACTGCCCTGTAGGTAAGTCTGTGGGGGCATATTCTTGATAAACGTGGGAGGCCCCAGCCCAATGTGGGTGGTGCTGACCCTGGGCAGGTGGTCCTGGGTTGTAAAAGAAGCAAGCTGAGCAAGCCGGAAGAAGCGCGCCAGTGAGCAGTGCTCGCTCTCTCATGGTCCCTTGGTGCTTGAGTTTCCGCCTCCAGGTTCCTGCCCTGATTTTCCTCCGCGATGCACTGTTTGGTGGAAGTGTAAGCCAAGCAAATACTCTTCTTTCCTAAATTGCTTTTGTTCTTGATGTTTTATCACAGCAATAAAAAGCAAAGAGACAGGGGGTTAAGTAGTCAGGGAGTCTTGATGCTCATCAAGCAAATGCTTAAGACTAATTCCAGCTATGGTAGTTGCCTTGAAGAAAAGAAGCAAGATCTTGTGGTAGGGAGTCAGGGTATATGTGGGAGTGAGAGCGTCCAGTACTTTAGCTCCGTGGTCAGGGAATAGGTGGCATGGAAGCTGCCTTTCAGAGGAGCCTGGTGAACATAGCTGTCTGTGGAAGAAAAGCTGGAAAGTTCGTCCAAATTCTTACTTTTGAGGTTGGGAAACAGTAAGTGCAAAGGACCTGGGGCAGGGAAGAGCTTGGTGTCGCTAGAAGGCTACGGTGACTGGACAGTAGTGCAGATGAGAACGGGGTGCAGATTGTGGTGGTATGGGAATGCACCAAGGCCATGGAGGCCAGCTCCTTAGATTTCTCTGGAAATCTGGGTTTCAATCAGGTAAATGCCATGGTCTGGGTCAGGTTGTCTGCATGCTGCCTGGGTCAAGGGTGGCTGGTCAGGTGGCCAAGTATAGAGCAAGTAAACCACCCAGGAGGCTCTTAACAGAAGTCTAATGGGAGATGCCAATGGCAGCAGGCATGATCTGCAAGGTGCCCAGACTTGCTGGGGGAACTGAATGTGAGTACGTCTCCATGTAGTGTCCAGAGTAATGTACTCTTGCAGCTCCACGGAGTGTCCAGGGTGCTTTACTCTTGCAGCTGTGGGTTGCTAACCTGGAATTCACATGTCCCAGGAGGTCCACGGATGCACCTCAAGGAGCCCTCTACCCCCTGAAAAGTTATGAACAGTGGTGTCTGACCGTTGTTCTGGCAGGGGTAGTGATATGGGGCCACAGTTTCCAGTGGATTCGCAAGGTGATGAAAACAGTGAGAAATGTTGAAGGCTACTAAGGCAGGATTTGGGGCCGGGTTTTCCTTTGGAAACTTTGAGAATAGTAAAGACAAAGCAGCCCTGTCTGGCAAAGCTAGCTAGCTACCTTGCTACATTTTGTAGCTCAGGGTCAGTGCTCCTCAAGGATCTCTGATTGGATCTTTGTGCAGCCCCCGGTGCTCTCCCACAGACTGTGAGGAACTCTGTTTTCATTTCTTCCCAGGATGGACCTTCCCTTCTTGAGCTTCATTTTGTGAAGTTAGAGACAGGACATGTATTAGCATCACTTTGTATGTATTTGGTTGGTTTTTGTTCTTGTTGTTTTGAGATGGTATCTATATATCTCTGGAACTTGATATGTAGACCCTATGGAACTTGATATGTAGACCACGAAGGCCTCCCAAGTGCTAGGATTTAAAGGCATGCTCCATCACATCAGGCCAATGTTTTGAGTTTTCTTAAGATTTATTTTTACTACTTTGAGTGATTGTGTGCATGCGTGCATGCATGCATTTTGTGTGTGTGTGTGTGTGTGTGTGTGTGTGTGTGTGTGTGTGTGTGTGGTGTTATCTCAATCTGTCATTCAGGATGGCTTCAAATGCCTGGTTTCAATGTCACCTTTCTGAGTAGCTGGGACCCTAGATACATTTCACTGTGTTCTGGCTCTAGAGTCTGCTGATTTATCTTTTTTATTTTTTGAGACAGGGACTTCTGTAATCCTGGCTGTCCTTGAACTCCTGATCTACCTCCTAATCTCTCAGATTCTTTGTCAGTTAAGAGCATGCCCTGGGTGCTCTCTCAGATTCTTTGCACCCACAAGGCACTATCTGGACTGCTTTGGTTCCCATACTTAAAAATGAGACAAATAAGTCAGGCGTTCGTGGCACACACCTTTAATCCCAGCACTCAGGAGGCAGAGGCAGGTGGATCTCTGTGAGTTCCAGGACAGCCTGGTCTACAGAGCGAGTTCCAGGACAGCCTCCAAAACAATACAGAAAAACCCTGTCTCGAAAAACAAAAAACAAACAAAAAATGAGACAAATAAAATCTAAAGAGAAAAAAGTAAATACCTTAAGCTTCTGTTTAAGAGGGAGATGGGGCTAAGACTGGGGTTTGAGGATGGACTGATTGCCTTGTGCACATGAGTGGCACGTTCTAGGCCCTGGGTTCCATCCCTACCACTGCAAAGAAAGCAACCACAACTGCCCTCTACTCACAGGCTGGCTTATTTATGGCTTTACACTCATACTATTTCCATCACTGATTATTATTGTGTCTGTGTATTGTGTATGTGTGGGGATGCCATGGATCGGGTGTGGATGAATTCTGGGGACTGAACTTGGGTTTGTCAGCATGCACAGAAAAAGCACCTTTTCCTGTTTTACTTGCTCTTTCTCCTTTGTTTCTGACACTATCTTGCTATGTAGCCAAGGCTAGTCTGGAACTCACTAAGTAGCCCAGGCTGGCCTTGAACCTCAGCCTTCCCCAAGTATTGAGATTACAGGCACAAGCCACCATGATGGCCCAAATAAGTTGATTGATATTTAAATAAACATTGTGTAAATCACATCTCCCAGGGTTGCACAAAGGCGAGCCCACTCCTTCCTTTCTTGACACTGTGGGAGAATAGTATAAAATTGCGTAGCTGAGCTCTTTCATCCATCAGGCAGAGGTCAAATTTGAATGTGAGGCTAGGAGAACACTGATCCTCTACAGAAAGTCTTTTGTTACATTGAGTACTTTTGTCCTCAAGTGGCTAGAACCATCCTCAAGGCCAAGTAGCTCCTCCCTCCCTCCCTCCTTTCTTTTCTTGTAGGGGCACATAAAAATGGCTTGGCTTCATCTTGACTTAAGGACAGAGAATTCAAACCCACTCTAGCTCTTTTAAGATTAAACGACAGGATATTTGGCCTAAGGAACTAATGGATGTCTTGCCTTGAAAACAAGATACCAGCCCGGTGGTGGCGCACACCTTTAGTCCCAGCACTCGGGAGGCAAAGGCAGGCTCTGTGAGTTCAAGACCAGCCTGGTCTACAAGAGCAAGTTCCAGGACAGCCTCCAAAGCCACAGAGAAACCCTGTCTTGAAAAACAAAACAACAACAATAAAAACTTGGGTTTAGAGTGTGGTTACTTGATGTTTTGGGTATTGAGAAGGTAATTACATTTGTTTGTTTTTTGTATCTTGGTAAGAAAGTCTTTTGCCGTCCCCTCTTTTGATTGGAGTATAAAAGAGCTTTGAATAATAAACTTGGGCCTGCTGATCTTGGTATTCACCAGGCAACCTCCCGACTCCATCTCTTGTCTGTTGCATATTCCTTTCCTCAATCCACACTCCCCCTCTCAGGTACAGACCAGACAAGTCAGCTGAACCCGACAGAAGCCCCCAGCAACTTGAGCTACTATCCTTCCGTCCTTCCTTCCTTCTTTTCCATTTGTTTTTGAGACAGGCTCTCACTATGTAGCCCTGGGTGGCCGGTAACTCTATGTGGACCAGGCTGCTTTGGAACTCACAGGGATATCTGGCCACCTCTGCCTCCCAAGTATTGGGATTAAATGCGTGTCCCAGCTCTTGGCAGGCAGCTCTTTCCTATTAGGATACCTCAATCATGTCCCCTGACTCTGTTAGTAACTTTGTAGTATTGTTGGCTCAAGTCAACCTTTGAGAAAAGGTTCCTGCACTTGCCTATAATCTCACCACTTGGGAGGCTGAGGCTGGAGGATTGCGAGCTCAAGGTAGAGGCCATCCTGAGCTACATGAAGTGTTGTCTAAAAGGAGAAGGGTGAAGAGGAGAAAAGATAGATGGGGAGGGGAGGGGTGGGGGAGGGGAGGTTCATGCTATCGGCTGGCTGTCTGGACAAAGGCAGAGAAGGAACTCGCTTGTGGTCTGGGTGGCAGCAATCCCAGGGCTCTCACCCCTTTTCTGGCTTTCCCACTTCTGCCTTTCTCCCTCTGGCTATTGCAAAAGCTGCTCTCAAAGCATTTTCATTCCTCTCCTCAGTGCCCCAGGTTAGCCCCTGGTTCTTCTTCCCTGTGTAGTTCAGCTTCCTTTTCTCTCCCGTCATTCCTTCTCTCCAAAGCCACTAGTCACATCCACCGTGGAAAACCTGTCTATGGTTGGTAAAGTGAACAGCAGGAGAAACACTATCTATCGTGTAAGGATATCCCGTTGAGGTCCTGATTTGGCTCTTGCTATCAAAGTAAGATCCAGCTACACCGGGGGAGGCTGTGCAGGGTAGTGGTGAAGAGAGCAAGCTCCTAAATCATCAATCTCTCTCTCTCTTTTTTTTTATTTTTCGAGACAGGGTTTCTCTGTATTGTTTTGGAGCCTGTCCTGGGACTTGCTCTGTAGACCATGTTGGCCTTGAACTCACAGACATCCGCCTGCCTCTGCCTCCGGAGTGCTGGGATTAAAAGCGTGTGCCACCAACGCCCGGCTAAATCATCATTCTCTTGGTTACCGCTTTTTCTATCTCTAAAGTGGGGGCAGTGCCTCTTATCTGCAAGGCTCGTGACAGTTCAACAGGTGACAAACTAGTACTGAAGGTTCCATTGGTGAAAATCCCCAGGTGCTTCAGAATACCTTCTGCTGCCCCTCCAGGGTCTCACGTAGGCTGGCCTGACTTTGAACTCCTGACCATCCCAAGTGCTGGGAATGCAGACATGAACCACCATGCTCTGCTTTATATGCTGTCTAGATTCATTAAAAAAAAAACAGTATGGGGTGGGCGAGAGCAGGAGAGATGATTCAGCAGTTAAGAGTGTTTACTTGGGTTGGAGAGATGGCTCAGTGGTTAAGAACACTGACGGTTCTTCCAGAGGTCCTGAGTTCAATTCCCGGCAACCACATGGTGTCTCACAACCATCTATAATGAGATCTGGTGCCCTCTGCTGATATGCAGGCAGAAGGCTGTATACAAAATAAATAAATAAAATATTAAAAAAAGAGTGTTTACTGCTCTTGCAGACGACTGGGTTTGGTTCCCAGAATCTACATGGCAGTTCATAACCATCTGTAACTCCAGTCCCAGGGTATCCAGCACCTTCTAACTCTCCCAGCTCCTACATTCACATGGTGAACTTGTACTCAGGCACGTACACCCTAAAATAGATAAATTTTTTTTTAAAGAAAGTATCCAGGCATGGTGGTGCATGTTTTTAAACCTAGTACTTGGGAGGCATAGGTAGGTAGATCTCTGTGAGTTGAAGGCCAGCCTGATCTAAAAGTGAGACCCTGAGACCTTGTTTCAAGCAATCAAACAAACCAAGAAAATAATGTGTGTGAGCAAAGTATTTCTTACTATGATTACTTGACTGTAAAGCCTAGTGGGTGAGAAATGATTTGAAATTCATACCGCTGGGGGTGTGGCTCAGTTGGGGGAGTGCTTGCATAGCCTGTAGGAAGCCCTGGGTTCTGTCCCCAGCACCTCATAAACCCAGTGTGGAACCACAAACCTGTCAGTAACACAAGTACTCAAGGGTGGAGGCAGGAGGATAAGGAATTTGAGGCCATCCTTGGTAACATGGGAGTTTGAGAGCAACCTGGGACACATGAGATCCTGTCTTAAGAACAAGGCAAAGCAGCCGGGTGTTGGTGGCGCACGCCTTTAATCCCAGCACTCGGGAGGCAGAGGCAGGCGGATCTCTGTGAGTTCGAAGCCAGCCTGGTCTACAAAGTGAGTTCCAGGACAGCCTCCAAAGCTACAGAGAAACCCTGTCTTGAAAAACCAAAAAAAAAAAAAAAAAAAAAAAAGAACAAGGCAAAGCAAACATAGAACAAAACAAGAACCCTGTAGGAAATCAATCTAACTATTTACCTCCAGCTTTTCCTCTTATTTAAATTAATGGATTACAATTTTAAAACACAATAAAATTATGGAGAATCTGAGAAAAGAATTTTTTAGGAGTGTGGATTTCAGGCAAAGGCCTAATGTGGCAGCCTCTTTTCTATCACAGGGCCTGAAGAATTAAAAAGCTATGTTTTCTTCTTTTTCCAGTTTTTGAGACAAGATTTTGTTGTGTAGCCCAGGATGGCCTTGAACTCATGATCCTCTGGCTTCAGCCTTCCATTTGTTGAGATAACAGGCCCACACACTTGCCTCAGGACTAATCTGATCAGCTGTGGCCCTACAGTCTCATTCAGGACTCCAGCTGCTATGTTTTGGTTACTGGCACAAAGGTTGTACCAAACGGTGAAGAAGTCTAGGTTATAAGATCCGTCTTGTTCAACAGTGAAGAAACTACCTTAAATGCCCCTCCCTGATAATGAGTTTGACACTACCTTGCATGCTATCCTAGAACCTCCATCCAGTGGCTGATGGAAGCAGAGTCATACTCCCACAGCTAAACACTGAACTAAACTCCTGGAAACCAGTTGCAGAGAGAGAGGAGTGATGAGCAAAGGGGTCAAGACTGGACTGGTGAAACCCAGAGAAACAGCTGACCTGAACTAGGGGGAGATCTTGGACCCCAGACTGATGGCTGAGAGGCCAGAATGGGACTCATCCAGACCCCCCTGAAAGTGGGTATCAATGAGGAGGCCTAGGCAACCTAGGGGGCTTTGGGTAGTAGATCAGTATTTATACCTGGCACACAAATGGACTTTGGCTGCCCATCCCACAATGAGAGAGACTCTCTCTCTCAGCCTGGACACATTGGGGAGGGCCTAGGCTCTGCCCTGAATAAAATGTCAAACTCTGGAGATCTCCCATGGAGGGCCTCACCCTCCCAGGGGAATGGGGTGGGGATTGGGGGGCCCTAGGGGAGGGCAGGGGAGGAGGTGAGGGAGAGGGAGCTGGGATTGACATGTGAAGCAAGCTTGTTTCTAATTTAAATAATAAAAAAAGTCTGTCTTGTTGGTCTGCGTATTTCACGAACTTTGAACAACTTAGATGTTATGTCAGTGTTTTTTCATTTCTGGTCTGTTTTTCCCTCAAGCAACCCGACTAACTCTTAGAGCTGGTGACTTGAGACAACCCACCCCCTTGAGCACTGGTTCCAGACTGCAATTAAGCTTTAGGTGACCTTGTACCTGGGATGGCAGCTTCAGGGAGCTGAACACTCAGACATGTCCACAAACTATCCATGTGTTTGTAATGTCTTCTTAACTAAATCTCACCCACCTCTTCTTGATTGCCTTGCAGCTTCCTTCCTGTTCGCATTAATAATGTTCCCACTAGTTATGACTTGTGTGTGTGTGTGTATGTGTGTACTTGTATGTGCCTGAATGTGAGAGCAGAGGTCACAGGTTGATGGTGAATATCTTCCTCTATCTTTCTCAACCTTGCTTTTTGAGACAGGGTCTCTCACTGACCCTGGAGCTTGACAGTTAGGCGAGGTTAGCTGCCTCCCCAGTGCTAGGATTTCAAGTACAGTCTGCCATGCCTGGCTTTTTCCATGGGTGCTGGAGAGCTGAACTCAGGTCCTCATGCTTGCATGGCAGTCCTGTTGTTTTTACCAGCTGAACCATCTCCTCAGCCCCTGCTTCTGGCTTTCCTAGGACACAGCTTGTGTAGTGCGGGGACCTGAGTGGGTTGCTGCTGGTGCACTTGTCTAGGGATTTTCGTAGGAGCTATGGCAGAAACTGGACAAAGATTAAGGTAATTTATAGGGAGATGGGTCAATTCTCCAAGCCAATGGAGGGCCCACACATTCTGGGTATGTCTCCTTGGTCCAACCAAGAAGATGATTACACGTCGTACATGTGCCACTTGCTCAGTTAGGCAGTGGCTGAAGCGCCCCCTCTGTCCATCTCAGACTTCTGCTTTGTTAGCTATTGACCTTGGCTTGGATGATGACCTTTAGTCCTGGCTGGCATTGAAACTCTCTGACCACACAGGTGTTGTTCCTGTTAGCGCTTGGCTGGGCTGGATCTGCTAGCTGTTAATTAGACTGGGCTGTCTTTGTTCTCATGGTTACATGGCCATCTTGTAGTTTGACCAGGATGGGGAACTAACTCATGACATATCTACCAAGAGACAGCTGCGGTCTTTCTTGATTAGCTCTTACCCAGCTCATTGCCTATGGGACCCCTAGTTTGGGATACACAGTTTTTTTTTTGTTTTTGTTTTGGTTGTTTGGTTTTTTGAGACAGGGTTTCTCTGTGGCTGTAGAGGCTGTCCTGGAACTCACTTTGTAGATCGGGCTGGCCTCAAACTCACAGAGATCTGCCTGCCTCTGCCTCCCAAGTGCTGGGATTAAAGGCGTGCGCCATCACTGACTGGCCTAGAAGGTGCTCTTACCCAGTTATGCCTGTTACAATTAGCTGCATGTGTTTCTCTGTTCTTACCCATAGTTATGCCTGTTACAATTAGCTGCATGTGTTTCTCTGTTCTTACCCATAGTTATGCCTGTTACAATTAGCTGCATGTGTTTCTCTGTTCTTACCCATAGTTATGCCTGTTACAATTAGCTGCATGTGTTTCTCTGTTCTTACCCATAGTTATGCCTGTTACAATTGGCTGCATGTGTTTCTCAGGCATCAGGGAGATAGGGAATTGGAGTCACCTGGAATCTGCCCACACTGATTGTCTTTCCCATAGCCTTTTCCTTCCTCTTATCCAACGTCAAGCCCTCCTGTTTATCCTCCGCAGTGTTCCTGACCTGGCCTTTTTTTTTTTTTTTTTTTTTTTTTTTACGAGACAGGGTTTCTCTGTATTGTTTTGGAGGCTATCGGTCCAGCCCGGCCTCAAACTCACCTGACCTGGCCATTTTAACCCTAGTATTTCTTCTAGCCCTACTGTCCATTCACACATCAGAACCTTCAAGAAGTAGGACCCAATGGGAGAGAGGTCACTGGGAGCATGACCTTGAAGGAAATATTGGGATGGTGATCTGTTTCTCTTTTGTGAGATAAACAAGCCTCCTCTATCACAGGCCCAAAGCAACATAAATTGATAAAACAGACTGGTCCAAAATAAACCCTTTCCTCTTCCTAAGTTAATTCTCTCTGATATTTTGCAACAGAAATGGGACACTGACTAACACATTCTTCTTTTCCCTTTTTTTTTGTTTTGGAGGCTGTCCTGGCACTCGTTCTGTAGACCAGGCTGGCCTCAAACTCACAGAGATCCGCCTGCCTCTGCCTCCCGAGTGCTGGGATTAAAGGTGTGCGCCACCAACGCTCGGCTCACAGTCTTTTTCTTCTCTAATATTTTCTTTCCCTCCCTCCCCCTCTCTCCCTCCTTTCCTTACCCTCTGTTCTTTTTTAAGCTAGGATTTTGCTATGTAGCCCAAGCTAGCCTCAAAGTCATGCTCTTCCTGTTTCAGCCTCCTGTGTGCTGGGATTTCAGCTAGCATTCTTGAGAGTGTATTTGTACTCTATTGCCCAATAAATCTTTTAGTCCATCTTTTACTAGGACTTTTCCTGGGGCAATGTGAACAGACGTCTATTCAATCTGGGTAGTATGGACAGACAACAGACCCAGGAAATTATTCCATCCCAGTCTAGCTTAGTGAATATGTTTTATTAGGGGAGCTTATAGGAGCATGGGTGACTTGGGGCCAGTTGTATCACCAAAAAGCCCACCACGTTATGGGCACAACTATAGGTAGCTCTGCCAGCAATTGCTGATTGCTTCTAGAACCTGGGGGTATAGACTCATGACTCCTAGAACTTTCTAAGGTTCCTTGTAAGTGTCTTTAGCTTCCTGGGTCATATGAGTATGTCTCCTCTGTCCATGAAAAAATGTTTCAATCAGAGGAAATAGGTACAAAAATGAATCACAAAGTCAAGTCTTTAACCTGAAGTGTGGGTAAATCAAGTTACCTCTTGTCTAAGGCTGCAGAATTTGGCCCAAATAAATTCTTAAGTACTATACATATATGGTACCTGTGAGTACCACTGATCCAGTTAGTTTATTTTTTTGTCAACTTGACAAAACTGGGGTCTTCTGGGCAGAAGAAATCTCAATTGAGAAAATCCCTCCATCAGTAGGCCAATCCATGGGGGGTATTTTCTTGGTTAGTGATTGATGGGGGAGGGCCCAGTCCATTGTGAGTAATTCCCTTCTTGGTCTGGTGGTTCTGGGATCCATAAAAAAGCAGACTGAGCAAGCCATGAAGAGCAAGCCAGTAAGCAGTACTCCTTCGTGGCCTCTGCATCAGCTCCTGCCTCCAGGTCCCTGCCTTGGCTTTCCTTGGTGAGGAACTGTAATAAACTCTTTCCTTCCCAAATTGCTTTTGGTTGTGGTGTTCATTACAGCAATAGAAAGCAAACCAAGACATCTACTGAAGGGTAGTATTTCTTCATTCATCTTTCTCCCACATGAGTACAATTTAACACTTTCTGGCTGCCTGCTAGGGACTGCTTGATTTAATCAAGTTGTACCAGACAGAACTCCAAGAGAAGCTCAGCTGTTTTCTTTAATTGGTACCCCAGGGTAGCCCCTCTCTCTCTAAACATAATTGCCATTCATTAAAGCCTGTTTCTGCGCCTCCTCCAGTTGTTATTCCATGGTCATTCTCCCCTAAGAATAAAATGTTTGTTTTTAGTAAGATCCCCATAAAACAAACAACAACAAAAAACATTCCACCAAATTGGACTCAAGGTAATGGTGAAAATGTCTTTGAGAAGAAATAAGGTAGCAAACTAGAATTGCCTACATAGTCTCTGTCAACTCTGTCTCCTGATAGATATGTTTGGCCAGAGGGTGCTAGAATGATCCAGAAACATAAGGACATAAATGAATAGTAGAATGCTGAAATCAACATTGAACTTTGGTGCCATCCTAAAATCACTCACGGATAGGATTAGGGACTCAGTTGGACCCCTAAGGATGTCAAATCATCTACCTTCATTTAGAGTCAGCAGTGAAGCTAGAACACACTGCCTCTGCCTTTCTGTGTCTGCACATGTGCACTGTGTGAAGGTGTATTGCTATGATTGGTGTGATAAAGAGCTGAACAGCCAATAGCTAGCAGGAAGTATAGGTGGGACTTCTGGGTAGAGAGAGGAAGTAGGAGGAGGAATCTAGGCATGTGAGAGAGACATGGGGAGACAAGATAGGTAGTACATAACAGAATGTAGATTAATAGAAATGGGTTAATTTAAGTTATAAGAGCTAGATAAAAAACAAGCCTAAGATAAGGCCAAGCTTTCATAATTAATAAGTCTCCGTGAGATGAGGGCCCAAAGAAAAATCTGACTACAGGCCCATGCCTTTAATCCCAGCACTGGGGAGGCAGAGGCAGTGTGTTCTAGCTTCAGGTGAATCTCTGTGAGTTTGAGCCCAGCTGGATCTATAGATCAAGTTCCAGGATAAAACTTTCACTCAAAAAAACCAAAGCCCAAACAAACAAACAAACAAAACAAAACAACTTTGTATTGAAGTGTAACGCAAGTACAGAAACAAGAATAAGTCTTAACTGCTAAGTTTACATAAACTAAGTATGTGCGCTCATGGCTATTACCTAGATTAAGAAGTGGAAAATTATCGGGAGGCAGAGGCAGGCAGATCTTTGTGAGTTCGAGACCAGCCTGGTCTACAGAGTGAGTTCCAGGACAGCCTCCAAAACAATACAGACAAACCCTGTCTCGAAAAACCAAAAAAAAGTGAAAATTTATTCAGGTATGGTGGCAAATATCTGAAATATCTGTAGCCCCAGCACTCCAGAGGCTAAAACAGGAAGATTGCCTAAGTCCAGTCTGGGCTATAGAGTGAGTACCAGGTAAACTTGGGCTCTATAACAAGACTGCGTCTTAAAGAAAAAAAGGAAGAAAGAAAGAAAGAAAGAAGGGAAAGAGTGGAAAATGTCCAGTGATCCCTACAAAGTTCTCTTTTAGTCCCTTCCAGTCACTTTCCAAGCCTTCTTCCATGATTTATATTTTCCTCTTTAGCACCTTTGTCTAGCATGTCATATATTTTAGACATTTGTCTTATTTATAATCTGTCTCCTCTACCAGTTTGTATTATGAACTGCTTTGATAAATGCTGTAATACCAACTCCTTGAACCCTGCCTAACTTGTGGTCATCTGCCATGTTCTTGTATAGCTTGGGTTCAGGTGATGAGAGAATGAAGAAAGGACGGACAGACAAACACACAGACACACATACAGAAAAGCTGGGATTGAGTAGCCTGAGCTCTCTGGTGGAGTAGCCACAGCATTCCTTTGTGATATACAGTTGAGCATAGAGGCAGGGTTATCACATGCAGCTGAGCAAGGAGGTGGGGCTATTTCACGCAGCTGAACAAGGAGGCAGGTTTAGCTAATCTCAGTAGGAGCAGTCTCCATAGGGATGCAGTTTCAGGCTGCATAATTCTAGAGGAAAAAGCTATGGTGCCCATTTTCTGTATACACTATCAGCATCCACACATGGACCAGAGAAGGGCTTTGTCATCCCTCTGAGCTTCACCCAGGGAAGATTTTGCCACTGCCATGTGTCTGAGGCTTTGGGATCCTTGACATGCTTATACCCATGTCAAACAATACCCATTCACTAAGGACATCATTCACTCCCTACATCCATAATCTAAGAAATACTTGTGAAACTAATAAATGAAGCAGTGCCATAAGGAATACTAAAAACTAAACTGATGAAAGGATAAAGAAAATATACCATACCCATACATTGGAATATTATTTAGGCCTAAAGGGAATGAACTATTGACAGGCTAGAACATAGCTGAAATAATAGAAAAACACTGAATCAGCTAAATGTTACTGCACTCTTTATCATGTGAAATGTCACTTCACTAGAACAACTTTTAGAGAATCAATCTGGGTTGGGCAATGGTCACGGGCCTTTAATCCCAGTGCTTAGGAGGCAGAGGCAGGTGGATCTCTGTGAGTTCGAGGGCAGACTGGTCTACAGAATGAGTTCCAGGATAGCCAGGGCTACACAGAGAAACCCTTTCTTGAAACCCCCTCCAAAAAAAGAATCAGCCTGGAGCTGTGGACACGGTTTGTTAGTAGAGTGATTGCCTAGCATGTATGAGGCCCTGGAATCCATCCCCAGCAGCCTCATTCCAGAAAACAAGAAGGATGGAAGGACAGATGTGGAGACTGCAGAACTGGGGGGGAACTTCAGGTGAAGCCTCTGAAAGGGATTTTCAAGTGCCACACAGAACATTAGGATATTGAGAATTATTCCTGAAAGCTGTAGGTGATGTCAATGCTCATAGTGCTGTGGGGACAAGTTTAAATGTTCTTATAAAACCAGGAGGCCGGGGGCTGGAGAGATGGCTCAGAGGTTAAGAGCACTGACTGCTCTTCCTAGAGGTCTTGAGTTCAATTCCCAGCAACCACATGGTGGCTGACAACCATCTACAGTTCAATCTGGTGTATATGTAATAAATAAATAAAATCTTTAAAAAAAAAACCAGGAGGCCATGCAATGCCTGCCCTGTGAAATCCCTAGAGCCCACTTATAAGGCCAGGGATGGTAGTGTGCATTTGTAATTCCAACACTGGAGAAGCAGAGACGAGAGAATCCCTGGGACCCACTGGCCAGTCAGCCTGGCCTCCTGGTCATTGGCCTAATCAGGAAGCCCCATCACCCAAGGGGTGATATTGTGTCAGAAAAACCAAGGCAGGCAATACCCGAAGAGGAACGATACTCAAGGTAGTCTTCTGACCTCTACACACACATTTGTGCATGGACACCCACACAAATACAAACATGCTTCTCTATGCACACTCATGTGCAAGCGAATGGACACACACACACACAAACACACACACATACACAGAGAGAAAGAGAGAGAGTCACACAAATGAAATAATAAAAATAAAAAAGAAAGTTCTTATATTAAAACAAGTTGAGGGGCTGGAAATGTGCTTCAGTGGTTAAGAGCACTGGCTGCTCTTCCAGAGGATCCAGGTTCAATTCCCAGCACCTACATGGCAACCCACAACTGTCTGTAACTCCAGTTCCAGGGGAGCCAACACTCTCATACAGACAACACCAATCTACATAAAATGAAATAAACTACTTAAAAAAAACCAAGTTGAGCCGGAAAAATGGCTCAGTAGGTAAAGCACTTGCTGTTCAAGTGTGAAGACCAGAGTTCAGATCTCCAGAGTCTCGGTAGAGTCACACGAGGTGACATGCACCTGGAATTCCAGCAGAGCTATTGTGAGATAGGAGAATACCCAGAAGCTCACAGGCCAGGTAGCTAAGTGCACACAGCAGTAGTGGCGCACACTTTTAATCTCAGCACTGGGAAGGCAGAGGCAGGTGGATCTCTGTGGGTTCGAGATCAGTCAAGGAGGCAGGAATTTGAAGTGGCTGGTCACGGTACATCTGCAGTTGAGCTCAACTCACTTTTTCTACTCTCACGCAGTTCAGGACCCAAGCCCAGGGAATGGTGCTGCCCATGGCCAGATTTTCCTACATCAATTAATGTAATCAAGACTATCCCCACAGACAAGATCTAAAACGACCTTCCTAATGCTGCAACCCTCTAATATGTTCCTAATGCTGTGGTGATCCCCAACCATAAAATTACTTTTGTTGCTACTTCCAACTGTCATTTTGCTACTGTTATGAATCATAATGTAAATAGTTTTGGAGATAGAGGTTTGCCAAAGGGATTGAGACCCACAGGCTGAGAATTTCTGATTTAAACAATCCATTATTAAGAGTCTCTTTCCAGGTCATTCTAGATTGGGTTAAACTGACAAAAGTAATTATCTACCTTATTTTCTTTTTGAGATAAGATATCCCATTGGCCTGGTGCTCACTGACTAGGTTAAGCTGGCTGGACAGTAAGCACCAGGAAGCCATCTGTCTCTTCCACCCCAGTGCTGGGATCACAAGTGCACGCCACTATGCATTTAGCTTTTTTGGGGGGGAGGGTTCTTCGAGACAGGGTTTCTCTGTGTAGCTTTGGAGCCTGTCCTGGAACTCGCTCTATAGACCAGGCTGGCCTTGAACTCACACGGATCTGCCTATCTCTGCCTCCAGAGTGCTGGGATTAAAGTCATGCGCCACCACTCCCTCCCCCTTCCTAATATGAGTTCTGGAAATCAAACCCAGGTCCTAATGTGTGCAAGGCAATCATTTTGCCAAATGAGCCATTTACATCCCTGTCCCTTCTTGTTTTTTTTTTTTTTTTACAAAAAAAGACTCTGTGTGTGTGTGTGTGTGTGTGTGTGTGTGTGTGTGTGTGTGTAGGAGCCCATGGAAGCCAGAAGAGAGTGTAGGATCTCCAGGAGTTGGAGTCCCAGGTGTTAATAAGCCACCTAAATGGGTGCTAGGATGTGAACTCAGGTCTTCTGTAAGAACAACAAGTGCTCTTAACCACAGAGCCATCTCTAACCCTCTATTCCTCCTTTTTTGGAAGGTGTCACTTTGCCTCTGGAGTGCTCACAGCTACCATGCCCAATGCAGGATCTCTTATCTGGGTCCTTGAGGCACCTTCATGTATGTGTTCATGGGACCCATAGCAGAGAAGGTATGTAGGGAAAAGGGACCAGTCAAAGAAACACACCCTGAGCAGAGCCAAAGAAACACACTTTGGCCCTGCAACCACAACCAAAGAAATGTACCCTGACCCTAAAACCAGTGCCAAAGGAACACACTTTGTCCCTGGAATCAGAGCCAGTGAAAGAAATGTACCCTGGCCCTAAAATTGGAGCCAAAAGGCTAAAAAGGACCAGAGAAAGAAACACACTTTGGCCCTGAAACCAGAGCCAAATCTGACCCTAATCCTGTGTTAAAAAGTAACCAATCCTGGAGCAGAGCTCTAGCCAATCTGAGCTCAGCACTGAAACCGGACCAATCCCTACTCTGGAAAAACTTCCCCAACCCCAAGAATCCCTATATAAACCCTGTGTATGTTCAGCTTGGCTGGTCCAGCTGCCTTCCAATAAACCCCTTTGGATAAGCTTTGGGTGAAGATCTTCTTTTGCTGCGGCGACAGAGCAGAGGCGACCCTGGGCAGAGCAGAGCAGAGCAGAGCAGAGCGAGCAGCGCTGTAACACTTGCCCGGGAAACCTTCCTTGGCAGAGCGGAGTTGTTACACTCTGCTCCCGGCTCCCCGCTCTCTACTCTCCAGGAGCAGAGCTGAACTGTAGGAACTTCGCCCAAGAAACCTCCTGCCTAGCAAAACTGCTACACTAGGCGAACATCCCCAGCTGGAAGACCCTGTCCTGCCGGAGCGGAGCTGATACACCGGAGAAGCCTTTCTCTGAGGCAAGGCTGTAAGCTGCCAAGCAACCTGTGGTGGTCCTTGGCTCCCGAGCTCCAGGATACCTTTCTACCTGAGCTGTGTAACACTCAGTATCCTTGGCTCCCGAGCTCCAGGATACCTTTCCACCTGAGCTGTGTAACACTCAGTATTCTGTGACTCCCGAGTGCCAGAATAACTGACCCACTCCTGTTCCATCCTGTCCCGACCCATCCCAAAACGCTTACAAGGTACCCTACGGAGGACTGACCCATGGGCATGTCCCAGTCTTTGCCCTTTTGTCAGCATTAGTTCTGTGGGCAGTAAGTGGGTGCTCTAGACACAAGAACCAAAAGATTTTCAAAATCAGCCAAGGAGAAAGTAATTTATATTCGCTTGATGGAAAGAAAATTTTACTCCTCTGTGAGCCAGGCTTATTAACGCAGAGTAGAGGAAGAAAATTGGCCAAGTCAGCCACCTTATTTGATAAAGTGACCAGCCACCTGAGGCAGGAATGCTTTAACTGGGTGTAAAAGCTCACTCTGTGTGGATGCAAGGTTGAGATGAACGAGTCTGATCCTGAAAGAACAGAGGCCATGGGACATTTACATATAAGTTCCTACAAAAGGGGTTCAAGGTTGTGGTGGGGAGAAGGCTCAGTGGGTAAAGTAATTGCTGTGCAAACATAGGGACCTGAGTTCAGATCCCCAGCATTCACATAAAAACCCAATGAAACCAGGCAGTGGTGGCGCATGCTTTTAATCCCAGCAATTCGAGAGGCAGAGGCAGGTGGATCTCTGAGGCCAGCTTGGTCTACAGAGAGAGTTCCAGGACAGCCAGAGAAACCTATCTTCCAAAACCCAACACCAACCAGGCAACCAAACAAACAAATCAGTGAGGCGAGAATGGGAGCATAACAGGGAGACAGACAAATGTCAGGATTCAACTGCCCAGCCATAAGAGAGGGAACTCCAGATTCAGTGAGAGACCCTGTTTCAAAATACAAGGTAAAGATAGAGGCCTCCACTCACAAGTGCACAGACACATACACATACACACACACACACACACACACACCACATACTACACACACACACATACCACACACCACAACACACACACACCATACCACATACATAGCACACACACACACCACATACCACAACACACACACACACAGCACACACACACCACACCACACCACATACATAGTACACACACACCACACACACACCACAACACACACAACCATATACTACACACACCACACCAATTCATATACCACACATACACCACACCACACACATACCACATACAACACACATACACCATACCACATACCACCCAGACACCACACATCACATACCACACACACACCACATACCATACACAGACACCACATACCACACACAAACACCATACCACAAACCACACACACCACACCACAAACCACACACCACACCACACATACCACACCACACATCATACACACAAACACTCACACCACATGTACACACACCACACCACACCACACACACACTCACACACCACATACCACAACACACACAAAAACTTACAACACACACACACACACACAGGTTCAGTGTCTTCTCTATTGGAAACTTTAGGAATAGTTCCTTTTCCCACTGCAAGCCAGGGCATTAGGATGAGAAAGGGAAGAATCGCCGATATATTTACCTAACAGCAAAGACCTAGCTACGCTGTAGCAGGATCCAGGTGTGTTTTTAATGTGTATGAACCTTCACTCCCATCCACGTGTAACTTCATGTTTAGTGTTTAAAGAATTGGATCTCCTCAGTGAGACCCACTGCCCTCTCTTTCAGCTCAGTGAATACTTACAGGACACAGACTTGACAGGTTATTTTCTTTGGCTCTGACCTAAGGAGCTCATGGTAAAACGCCATGAAAATGCCCAGTCTGCAAAATGGCTGCACTACCAATTCTTCCCTGTTTCTGTCTTTTTAGTTTGTGGTCAAAGAATGTGATTTTCCCCCAGTTTGTCCTTTTACATTCCTTTACCCACTTTGGTCTGTGTATAGAGCTCATTTAATAATTTCTTCGTTATTTCCTGTGTGTAAATCAAACACAGGGGAGACATACTCTAACAATGAGCACAGTTGTTTTCTTGTGCTGTTTTTCATTTAAAATAAGAGAAAATCTGTAAGTATAGTCAGAATTGAGAGCAGGAGTCAGAGCCAGCCACAGATGGGGGGGAGCGCTCCTGCAAGGACTGTCTGTCTGGAGAGCAGTCCCTAGCCACATGTGTGCAGCTGGACAAATCAGAGCTTGCAGGAAAATTCCCGAGGCTATGTGTATCCAGCCACCAGGAAGGTGGAGCTCACTGAGAGTGGAGAGCCAGCCAGGCCAGTGGTGGGGGTGGCTGACTGAGCTGCTGGAGAGGCGGCCAACAGCAGGAGCTGCTGGGCAGAGTCCATGAGAACTGGACGAGCTGGAAGCCACAGGGTACCTCTGCCTGTGTGAGGCACGCCAACCTCCCGAACCTTCTCTTTCTGCCAGGTCTGACCCAACGGGGGAGGGGCTTCAAGGTCCCAGCATTAATAGTTACCCTACCACAAGGCAGCACACTGTCTGTCACCATGAGAATTGAAATGACATCACAAACTGAGCAAAAATAACCCCCTCCCTAGCTTTAACTAGCCTTGAACTTGTGATCCGACCACTCAGCCTCCAGAGCATGAAGATTGCAGCCATGAGTGACCATGCTCAGCTCAGCACTTTATTTTGCTTTCTATTTAGTATCATTGGGGGAGGGCCGTAGTGAGCGAGCCAGTAAGAAGACAATTTGCAGGACTCGGTTTGTTTCAGTCCACAGTGGGAGCCAAGGACTGAACTCAGGTTAGTTGACAGACTGTGGGGCAAGTTCTTTTTACCATCTTTCCATTTCTAAAAGCAGTTTTAAAGGAATTTCAATCCTGCTGCCCCTAGTTCAGAATTCAGAATGAAGGACTGTGTGGTGATTGTGTGTGTGTGTGTGTGTGTGTGTGTGTGTGTGTGTGTGCACATATAAATGCAGGTGCCAAATGCATCCAATCTCTTAGAGCTTGTTTTACAGGTGCTAGTGAACCACCATGGATGCTGAGAACCAAGATATGGGTGCTGGGAATTGAACTCAGGTTCGCTTGGAGAACAGTACATGTTCATAACCACTGAGCCATCTCTCTAGCCCTGTGGTCACCAACCTTAGAATGGCTGAGTAAATCCCAGAATTCCCAGGCTTGTCTCTACCCGGGAGTTAATATGTACCTTTGGATAAGTCCCTCCCCTTTCTGCAAAATGGTACAGCACCATTCCTCTGTGTAGAAAAAGAAATCTTCAGGTAAGAAATGGAAGTGGATAAAATACTGCAATGGGTGTGAATGCCTTTATTTCAAGGATCATTCTTCAGTTTAGCATATGTTCATAGAATTATAACTGGGCATGGTAGCACACACCTTTGATCAAAGCACTTGAGAGGCAGAGGTAGACAGATCTCTGAGTTCAAGGCTAGCCTGGTCTACAGAGCAAGTCCTAGAACAGCCAAAGCTACACAGAGAGACCCTGTCTCAAAACCTTAAAACAAACAAATGAATCTAATGTCAACGGGTTCACTCTGACAACCCAGCACGTGCAGTCTACAACTCCCCGGTTAGGTTCTCTAACCATCTTCAGCAGTGAGGTCACTTGTTGCATTCATTGATTTAGAGTTCTGTACATGAGAGAAAGCATTCAACATTTGTCTTTCTGTGCCCAACTCATTTCCCTTTGCATAACTTCCAGTTCCATCCATTTTAGTCTCCTTTACCGATAAAAACTGGCTTTTATATTTAGAGTCGTGTATTCTCTAGGTGACAAAGAGCGAGCAGGTCACACTCACACTTTACTGGAGCTGGTTTGGGGACACTGGGTGGAAGGCCCACATCACTATCCAAGGACAGCATTTTCTGTGTCTTAACTTTGCATTGATCTGCTTTGGGGAACTACTACCTTCCCACTCCCTATGTCAGGTTAGAACAGACTAGTCTTGTCTCAAGTACAACTTAAGCAAATGCAAAGAGCTTCTAAGAGACCCCAAGTTCAAACCTCACCTGTAAATAACACAGACATGAGTAACCAAGATGATTGTGGCAGGCTTGGATATGCTTTGAGCTTAGCACAAAAGGGAAAAATGATTGCCAAGGCAGACCTCTTCTTGTCCTCAGGTTGTCACTTGTTATTTTATGCTTTGCTCCTCTAAGATCAAAGGACTGCAGGAGACTCTGGGCTCACTGAAGAGTATGAAGAGGACAAACAGATCCTCATTTTGATGGTAGAACACATGCTTCAGGGAGTAGGTGTGCCAGCTGCCCCTGGGCCCTGGAGCTCAGAAGATGACCAGTCTTGTCCCTTTGATGTTTCCTTGAGGAACCCGGCTATACAGCTGGTTCCCCTTAGGGGCACACTATCAATCTTGGTGTTTGTGCAAAACAGACCCGACAAGCTGGTACAACATGGTCCATTGCTCTGTGTGGATACAACAGAATCATTAATGATTAACATCAGAATCCTTCTGAAGGCCATATGCCCAGGTGCTGGACTAAGGTTGTGTGTGGTTCCAGAAGCCTCGAGAGGCTCAAGGATCAAGCCACTAGACGTGCTATGTCAGTCACTCTTTTCTTCTTTCTGCTCTCTCTCTTTCCTCCTCCTCCTCCTCCTCCTCCTCCTCCTCCTCCTCCTCCTCCTCCTCCTCCTCCTCCTCCTCTTCTTCTTCAAGACAGGGCCTCCCTATTTAGCCCTAGCTGTCTCTTTGTACATCAGACTGGCCTTGAACTCACAGAGATCTGCCTGCCTCTGCCTCCAGAGTGCTAAGATCAAGGGCGTTTTACTCTTGTATCCTGTAACTTTCCTCCTGTGCACCTGAGTGGGGTAGTAGCTTACTCTTTATGATTCCCAAGTACAGTACCCCCAGAGACTATTTCTGATTTGTCTGTCTTGTGTCAGATGCTCACTTGTAGGCCAATCAAGCAAGGACAGCACATGTGTATGCTTGTGCACATGCGCAGGCCATTGGATCTACATAGACTTTCTCAGAAGTACCTTTGGGGCCTAGTCATAAAGCTAGTTGTTACAATTTTGCTTTTTTAGGAAGCTCTCTGAGATGGAGTTTAATGCACAATATGTTTATTAATGGATGGGGGTGACTCAGTAAATAAGTTTGCTGTGCAAACGTGAGGACTCGTTTGGATCTCTAGCATCCATGTAAAGGCTGCCCACAGTGGCACATTGCCTGTAATGCCAGCACTTGGGAAGTAGAGACTGAAGGAACGCTGGAGCTTTCTGGCCAGTCAGTCTAGTCAAATTGTTGGGATCTAGGTCTAGTAAGAAACACTGTCACGAAAATACAAGACGGAAAACTCTTGAAGAACCCCACCCAGTGCCTCCCAACCCCCAGTTATATACACTTGGAAGGTGAAAGAATGTAGGGTGGGCTAGAGAGAGAAGTCAGGCTCAGTCACAGGTCTCATGAATGACTTTGCTGACCCTGCAGGAACTCTGGGGTTAGAAAGGTCATTCAGAGTTGTCCCAAGCTGGGTGGGGACTGTCAGACCTTTGTACCCATTCATTGATCTTTTTTTGAGTATAAGCTGTTCCAGTAACTCTCAGTATCTGAGGCAAACCTTGAGGAATTTGGTGGCTGAGGGTTGTCTGTGCTGACTGCACTCTTGAAGGAGGAAACAGACTACTATGAAAAGGACTCTGGATAGCACAGTAGCCATTTTAATGCCTACTTAGAGGCATACACCAGTAAATTAAAAATTACATAAATAAGTATTAAGACATTTGAAGCATAATGCCACATTATATTACAAAAAAAGCTTGTACAGGTCCATTCAATCACAACCTGGAATAAAGAACTTTTATAATTCAATTGAAAATGAGCACAGGATGCCAGGGGGTAGTGGCGCACGCCTTTAAACCCAACACTCCAGAGGCAGAGGCAGGTGGATCTCTGAGTTCAAGGCCAGCCTGGTCTACAGAGCGAGTTCCAGGACAGCCTCCAAAGTTACACAGAGAAACCCTGTCTCGAAAAACCAAAAGAAAAAAATGAGCAGAGGAGGGGCTGGCATAGTGGCTGAGTTGGTAAAGGTGAGAGCCTGACAATGGAATACCACCACAGAACCCACATGGCAGAGAGTGCCAACTCCAGCAGGCTGACCTCTGACTTCCATATGTGCACGGTGACACATGTGTGTGCATGCACATACACAAAATAAGTGTAATTTTAAAGGAAAGAGCAAAGGGACCACATATGGTGGCAGATGCTTGTAATCTCAGCACTGAGAAGGCAGCAGCGGGCAGATCAGGAATTCAAGGCCATCTTTGCCTATATGACCCTATCTCAAAACACCTTGACCAAAACAATGAAGTGAGGGGGAACAAAGCATTTGAATAGGCATTTCACCAAGATGGCATCCAAGTTGATAATGAACACAGGGAGAGATGTTCAATGTTTATTTAGGGAAATACCTGAACAAGCAAAATTATAGCAATGTTTTTCATTGCTTTGGGAAGGCTACACGGAGAAGGATAGGCAGCGGCTATGTGAGTGTGCAGAAATGACAACCCTCATGTATTGCGGGAGTAGAAAAGTAACACAACCAATTGGGAGACAGAAATCTCACCCCTGGCATCAATCTACGTGGGAGATACGAAGGCATATGTCCACATAAAGTCTTGTGCTGTTCAATAACAAGCAAAAGGTAGAAACAATCCATGTGACTATGTACCAGTGAAGCAGAAGGTGGGGTACCCACATCCTATCATCCCTTCATGCAATATATCTTCCTATCAAAAGCCATGGATTATTGATATATACTACAACATGGATGAACCTTTAAAATATTAGGATCAGTGAAGGAACCTAGTGTCAAAACAAACAGAAAGCCTAAACACTGTAGGATTCCATTTTCATGGGAGCCCAGGAAGGCCGAATCGATAGTGTTAGTGGCTGCCTGCAGCTAGCTGTCTGGGTGAGAAAGTTGTAAGGCTTGGTTGTGCTGTTGGTTGCCCCACTAAGTTAACTACAACTCATTGAATTGCTCATTTAAAAAAGATGAATTTGCTAGTAGTAAATTATACCCCCAATAAAGTAGTTTTAGCATTTCAAGCAGCTGAACTATCAGCTAATAGATTCTGGGAAAGAGGGATTCATCGTCTTCATTTGGAACCTGCTTACTGACCCCAGCAAACTCCGAAGGAGAGCTCCAAACCCATGGGCGTTCAGCTGGCTCTGGTTAAACAAAATGAAGTGACATGAATACAGTAGCTGGTAGGGAAGATGGGGAATACACAGGGAAATGGGAGGGGGCGGAAGTGAGAGTGGGCAGTCTGCATGAGGTACATATGCTAAGACATCAAAGAAGAAATTTCATCTTTAAAAGGAAATTAGCCTGTCCAGATGGGGCCTGAGTCTTTTTTACAATCCTCCATCCAACGCTAATTTGTCTCAAGGCTGAGGGTGCTCTGGATTCTCATACTTGGGTGGCTACATTAAAAGTGAAGGTCTTTTCTATTTGAAAAAAAAAAGGTTTTTTCAACCTGGATCTAAAAATATGTAATAAGTAAAACAAAAGGAAACTAAAACCAAAAGGGAATCAAAACTAATTTCAAAATGGACAAGGATATGTATGTCCCTGGGGAGAGAGCACTTGCTAGTATGCTATGCACTAGGCCCTGGGGCTGAGCCTTAGCCACAACCCCAGCAATTCGCTCTCTGTCTACTCTTTAGGGCTGGTGAGGTGGCAGGAAAAGGCATTTGCTACCAAGCCTGACAACTGGAGTTCCAACACCAGCACCCACATGGAAGAGGAGTGGACCAACGCCCACAGCCTACCCGTCCTTTTTAACGCATGTGAAGACATTTCATCTCTGAACCCAGCACTCGGGAGGCAGAGGCAGGTGGATCTCTGTGAGTTCAAGGCCAGCCTGGTCTACAGAACGAGTTCATTCCAGGACAGCCTCCAAAACAATACAGAGAAACCCTGTATCGAAAAAAACAAACAAACGAAAAAGATCTAAAAGGTACCAGAATTATTAGATAAAAATGGCAACCAAGTTTTCATAAGCAAGTACATCAAGTGACAGGCAGAAAGGAACTGTGCAAAGTTGCTTTTCTCATCTCTTCAATTGTCACATGAGGAGACTGAATTCCTGTCACCAACGCAAAAATGGATCAGATTCATCATTACTCCGGGAGAAGTTGGGAGCAAGGATGGCGGTTTAATCAACCCCCAGCTCTGAGCAGACCGTTGGTTTTGTTTTCATTTACAATTTTGGACTGGATTGTTTCATATTGACTGCTAACCTGCCCGGGAGAATAGCCTGTACAGGCTCCAGCTGAGCAACTCCCAGGCAGGCTTGGCTTTTTTATCTCCCCATCTCTCCAGTTCTTTCCATGGCTTTTCATCCTCCCAGGTGCCTGGTTTGAAGCCAGTCGTTCTGGGGATGCAGTCTCTCATTCCCCCAGGGTGGGTAGTTGCCAAATCTTGTCACTGCAACCGCCTGTGTTTCTCCCTGCAGGCTCACAGTCTCTACCCTGCTTCCTCTTATCTGACCAGTTATCTCTAAAGTCCTCTGTGCCTCTAGGCTCTCTCCTTCCAACCCCAGGCTCCCTCAGGAGTTTGCAAAGCCTTAAAAGGTAGCACTGAAAGTCTTTCCATAACCTGCTTTACCTTCCTGTGACAGCGAATGTCATGGGTCAACTCTCCTGGGCCAGGCAGTGTCCAGATATCCGGGTTTAAATTATTCTAGGTGTTTCTGTGAAAGTGGTTTGGGGTGACATTAATACAAATCGGTAGACTTAGGGTGAAGCAGATGCCCTTCTACAATAGTGGATATCGGTAATCCCTTGATGGCTTGACCACGGACTCTCTCGAGCAACATGGAATTCTTCAGCCTTTGGACTATCTGCGACACTGACTCTTCCTGGTTTGAGCAAACACACTCGAACCGGACTATTGGCTGTCCTGGGTCTCCAACCTGCCCAGGCCACTCTGTAGATTTTGGAGTTGCTATTCTTCATAATCACACAAAACAATTCCTTATGACCCCCCCCATCCCTGTGTGCCACCACCCACTTGATTCATTTGTCTTCAAAACAGAACTAACACTGTTCCTAACCTTGCTCCTTTGATCATCCAACCTTCCATTCAAATCAAAGTGCCTTGTTTACTGCAAGCATTTCATCCTAGCTCCTGCTTTCAGCTCCCAAGTAAAAAATGCAATCCTCACTAGGAGGTCCCCTCTGATCTCCTCTGAACTCTTAAGCACTTCATCCAAGATTTTCTGATACCTCATATTATGGGTTTTTAAGAAGAAAACTTTTTTTTATCATACCTAGAACATCATGAGGGCAAAATGTCTTTTTTAAATATACAACGACCTGCTTGATAATTCTTAGACCTGGCAGAGTCACCTCAAAAGTGCCCAAATTTGCACTCTCTCATCCCCAGAAAAGTTTAGCTCTTTCCTTGTTCTGTGTCTCAATGAAACACACTGATGTGCCACAGGCCTGGGAAGCAGGAGTGAGATTTACAGATAGGAAATTTATCGGGGTGTGATTGCAGGAGTTGTGACCATTACCCCTCTGGGGGACCAGTGAGTTCCTTGTGCTTACTTACAGGTAAGGCATTCCTGAATTACTGACTGGAGCATGGGTGACCCCCCCAAAGCAGCCACACTGTAGTGGTATACTGGGAGCCCCTCCCATTTAACCATCTCTAGCCTCTATACTCTAGCACCTCCCCCAAGCCCACAAGCAATTACGTACAAATTACTTAAGAAAGGCTGGGAGGAGTGGTTAGAAACTCAAGCTAGGGTCTAATGATCCACCCCACCCACTCTTTCTTCAAGACAAAGTTAGCAGGCCACAGGTCTGACCTTGACGGACTCTGGCGTGTGGGCAGAGCTGACCTCATGAAGACAGCAGCAATTTGGTTTGGAAGATGACACCTTACATGTTTACTTTGCGGAGTAATGGAAGCTGGACTAGGTAGGGGGTAAGCTGGGTTTTGACATTTATATTAACAAAGACTTGAGTGGGGGTTTTGTGGCCTTTGCAACCCCTGCATGGACCAATAATCTAATATGCAGCTCACATGCTAGCAGGGACAACAAATGGTGAGCGAGAAGCACAAGTACTGGATAAAATTGTCAAAAAGTGGCGGTGGATGGAAAGCAAAGGAGTTATGTAGTTATCTAGGATGGATGCAAAGTAAAGGAGTTATGTAGTCATCTAGGATGGATGCAAAGTAAAGGAGTTATGTAGTTATCTAGGAGAGAAGTAGAACGTTTTAAGTGTTTTACAATGAATATTCATGGCCTGAGGTTAAAAAGGCTTACTTTTCAAACCCAAGTCGGGTTTCCAGGTCCCACATTTGAGTGACCCACAGTCATCTATAATTTCAGCTCCAGAGGTTCCAATACCCTTTTCTGATCTCTGGAAGCACCTGAACTCACATGTACACACACACACACACACACACACACACACACACACACACACACACACACACACACACACACTAAATCTGGAAAAGTCCCCAAATATTCATTTTTTGTTTTTTTTTGAGATTTGCATTTTAATTACATTTTCCCTTTCCTTTTCTTTCCTCCAAACTCTCCCCGATACCTCCCTGATTGCCTTAAAATTCATAGCCTCTTTTTTATCAACTGTTATTGCATGCATATATGTATGTGCACATATATAATTCAATATAACCTGTTGAGTCCATATAATGTTACTTGTGCGCACGTTTTCAGGGCTGACTGTTTTGTACCAATTGGTGTGCTCTTCTCTAGGGAGGGCCACCTCTCTCACTCATAGCTTTATTTTTTTGAGATGGACTCTCATGTGGTCCTGGCTAACCTGGAACTCTCCATGTAGACCAGGCTGGCCTGGAACTCACGGAGATCCTTCTGCCTCTGCCTCCTGAGTGCTGGAATTAAAGGCCTCTGTGAGTTGAGGCCAGCCGGGTCTACAGAGCTAGTTCCGGGACAGCCTCCAAAACAATACAGAGAAACCCTGTTTTTTTTTTTTAAAACAAAACAAAACAAAACAAAAAAACCCTGAACAGTAAGAAAACAACCCCATCATAAATGAGTGAATGAAATGGACAGAGAGGGAGCAAGAGATGAAATCCACATAGCCAAAAAGCATATGAAAAATCTTCATCCTTATCGGCCATCCGAGAAGGGCCAACCCGAAGCTGTCAGCCATTAAGAAACCATAACCACAAATACTGGTGAGCGTGTCCACAAAGGCAACTATTTGATACATTACAGATGGGGCCAAAACAAAGAACGAGTCCAACCACTACAGATGTTTTTCAAAATACTTGAAAGTGAGGCTGGGAGGTGGCCGCCCACACCTTTAATCCCAGCACTCAGAAGGTAGAGGCAGGCAGCTCTCTGAATTTGAGACCAGCCTAGCAAATTCTAGGACGGCTAGGGCTACATAGAGAAAACCTGTCACAAAAAAAAAACATAAACAAAAACAAAAAAAACCAAACCAATACCCCCTCAAAACAAACAAAAAACCTAAAATTAGATCTGCCATGTGACCCCTAGATATTTAGCCAAAGGACTCCAAGCCAACATATCACAGAGACACTTGCTCATCATCCCTAACAGTAGCTAAGTTATGGAACCAGCTCAGGTGTCCTCAACAAAGGGGTGGATAAAGTAAATGAATTTTTTCAGTCACAAAGAAAAGCATATGTCACATTAAATAAACTGAGTCAGTCTCAGAAAGATGAGTATTACATGTTTCCTCTCATGTGCGGTTCCTAGATTTTATGTAGTCACATAAAATCATATGTATCTATATTAAGAAAGTAGAAAGCAAAACTAGGGAGTATTGAGTTTAATTTGATCAGCCTCTCTTTTGTATACAGTTTATGAAGGTTTATTTTTAAGTGTGTGTGTGTGTGTGTGTGTGTGTGTGTGTGTGTGTGTGTGTGCCCATGGGAGATCAGAGGCCTCAGATTCTGTGGTGCTGGAGTTATGAGCCATCCAACATGGGTGCTGGGAATAAAATTTAGGGTCTCTAGAAGAGCAGTGTGTGCTCTTAACCACTAAGCCATCTCTCTAGTCTCTATCCTTTATATTTTTAAAAAAATCAAAAACAGTGTTAATTTCTTCCATACTTACCTTTCTTGCATGTTAATTTTCAGAACTTGAAGTTATTAGACTTCAAGTCAGATCTGTAGACACAATACGTGAAAAGGTTTCTTCTTACTTGGATTCAGTATATGACTTGTGCCTGACCCGTGTGATCCGCAGGTATCTAAGATGGATAAATTATTCATGGCACAGATGGTGTTCTGATTCTCTCCTGCATTCTTAGTGTCTGTGCTTCTCCTGCTTGCATTTGGATACAAAGTGCACATTAGTCGTTAGGTACTGTTCTAATAGCCCCAGGCACTTATTTTATTATAAATGAATGCTTTTGGTTTCAACTGCCTTCCCACCCGTAGCTTTCATTGCTTAAAATGAAAAAAACAAAACGTTTCTCTGTGAGTGCTATCAAGTAAAGGAAGAGAAAGTTTTTTTGGTGGGGGGAGGTGTAGAGGGGGGAGGAAGGCTGGGAAGGTGGGCGGTGGTTCCTGTCTTTTATTTTGTTAGAGGGGATTATTTTTTTGCATAATTGAAAATTCCCAGGTTTCAAATGGGAGGTTATGGAGTCCTTACTATTCTCTTTTTGCCTGTTTCTGGCAGAGGTCAAAACGCAAATATTAACAAGTTAAAATGACTTCCCAGACCAGAAACTATGTTCCCTAGCCTCACTTAGAGTCAGGCTGTATGATGGTATTCCAACCAAAGGTACAAACAAATGGAACTTATGACACAATTTCAAGGTCATGTTAGGGTTTCTATTGCTGTGACAAAACACTATGACCATAAAGCAAGCTGTTCATCGCTGAGGAAGTCAGGACAAGAAGTCAAACAGGCCAGGATCCTGGAGGCAGGAGCTGATGCAGAGGCCATGGAGGGTGCTGCTTATTGGCTTACTTCCCCTGGCTGCTGCTGCTGCTTCTTCTTCTTTTGGTTTTTCGAGACAGGGTTTCTCTGTATTGTTTTGGAGGCTGTCCTGGAACTCCCTCTGTAGACCAGGCTGGCCTCGAACTCACAGAGATCCGCCTGCCTCTGCCTCCTGAGTGCTGGGATTAAAGGAGTGCGCCACCACCGCCCGGCTCATCCTGCTTTCTTATAGAACCCAGGACCACCAGCTCAGGCATGGCATCCCGTACTACGGGCTGGGCCCTCCCCCATCAACCACTAACTAAGAAATGCACTACAGGCTTGCCTACGTCTCAACCTTATGGAGGCTTTTTCTCAATGGAGACTCTGCTGTCAGATGACTCAAGTTGGCATAAAACTACCCAGCACAACTGATGCCTTGTCAGCTTGACACACAAACACATCACTGCTAAGCCACATCCTTTCCTTTCTTATTCATTCCTAAGATCTCACATTAAGAAATGTATAAATAACAAAATCCCAGTCTTTACAAACTCAAGCACATTAAAAGTTCCGTTTCTTTAAAATAGTCAGTCTCTTAAAATCCAAAGCCTTTTAAAAGTCAAAGTATCTCAACTGTGGGCTTCTATAAAATAAAATAAAAAAATTAAATACTTTCTTACTTCAAAAGGGAAGAATTAGGGCACAGTTACAATCAAAGCAAAGCAAAACCTAACTACTCCAAAAGTGCACATAACTCAATGTCTAATGTGTGGATTCACGCACGATCTTCTGGGCTCTTCCCAGGAGCTTGGGTCACTTCTCTGGTTCTGTCCTCTGCAGCACAGAGTTTGTCTTCTAGGCGCTGGCTGGTTCCACTCCACTGCTGCTGTTATTCTTGTGGTGGTGCCATGGTCCTGGTACCTTCAAAATGCTGGGGTCTTCAGCAGCACTTTCACCAACAGCCTCTCCTAGGCTCTCTTCAAGGTGCCAGACCTCAACTTCTCTGCATGACCCCTTCAGTCCTGGGCCTTCAACTGCCGCTGAGGCTGCGCCTTCACCAGTGGCCTCTCCTGGCCTCTCACAGTGCCAAGCCTCAGCTGCTCTCCATGACCCCTTCATGCCTTCAAAACCAGCACTACCTGGGTGACTCTTACACTACTAATTCCGGCTGCCAGCAAGAGGTACAACCTTGGCCACCTCCAGAACACAGCTTTTGTGTGCTGACTCTCAGAAAACACTTCCCAGAAGAGTTCACCTCAGTGATGCTGCTCGCTCAATCACTGCTAACTTCTCAGCTCCAGCTAACTAGCATTGAGTAGCGCAGCAAAGCCAAGCTTTCACTTTCGTAGTTCTGGTATCTTGTTAATCACAGCTGAATCTTCAGTGGCAGCTGACCAGAACCACAGGCTCTTAATTCAAAATAGCAAATGGCCTGGATAGAGTCTTTAAACTTCCCTCTGAAACTTCACATGCCAGACCTCCATCTTTTGTATTCCCTCAACATTCTTATCTTCTAAACTCCTACAAAACAGCTCACCAGCATTGAACACACAAAGACTTTTCTTTTCTTTTTTCTCTTTTCTTTTTTTGGTTTTTCGAGACAGGGTTTCTCTGTGGCTTTGGAGCCTGTCCTGGAACTAGCTCTTGTAGACCAGGCTGGTCTCGAACTCACAAAGATCCGCCTGCCTAGGCCTCCCCAGCGCTGGGATTAAAGGTGCACCACCAACGCCCGGCACGCAGACTTTTCTTGCACAAAGTTCCAAAGTCTTTCCACAATCTTCCCCAAAACAACACAGGTATTTGAGCTGAGACTTTTTTTAATTAAAAGACCAGGAAAATGAACAAGAAAAGTCTCTGCATTTTATTTGCAGATGAAGGTTGGCAATGGAGTTTGCCCAATACCTGGTTATAGACATGTGTTGCCATGTGCTGTGGGTAAGAGAGCTGGTAGAAATTGTCCATTTTGCTTCCCTCCCTAATCCTTGCTTATGTGAATTGACTTGCAGAGCTACATAGAGAAACCCTGTCTGAAAAAAAAGGAGATGGAGACCTTGACCCTCAACTTCCAGTCACCTCTCAGTTCTTTCAAGACAACACATTGTTTTTCTACAAGTCAATTCACATGAGCGAAAGAGAAGAGATGGTATGAGGCCCCTCCTACCACATGAATGGTGTGGTCAGAGATGCTTAGGGCAAGGCTAAGGAGGTGATATCCTCAAGAGAGACTGCCCAAAATGGAGATTCTCTGTCCATTGTCTCTCTGCAACCCCTGTTCCCCACAAAAGATGAAACCCAGTTCCAAGATAGAGATTTAAGGCAGGAAAGTCTTGACCATTTTCTTTAGGGTCAGCCTGAAACAAACCTAGTTCCTTCCATTAAATTCTGCCTTCTCTCAGTCGAGAATCTTTGATTCAGCTGACAGTCGGATATCAGACATGGCAAGAAGAAGCTTAATCAAAGCACAAGACCCTCGAGTAAGAAGGAAGGGTCTCAAGCACTTTGGGAAATGTGTCAATAAAAATTAAAAAGTCAGGCTAACATGTATCAAAAAGAGTCACACACATGCCCAGAAGAGCTTTAAGGAAGTCGATAAGCTGGCTGTGGTGGCACATGCCGATAGTTCAGCACTCAGGAGGCTGCAGCCGGAGGACTATGTGTTTGCAAACTGCCTGGGCTCCATTGAGAGTTCCAGGCCATCCTGGCTTACTTAAGGAAATGCTGTCAAGAGGGACACGTGAGTCTGTGAGGATGGGTATGTGTGTGACTGGTGGTAGGGGCCTAGCCATGTGCCGTCTTCCAGGCTGTGACATTCAAACTGATAAGATCTGATTGCTAGGAAGAAAGAAAGAAAGGTAAAGAAAAAGAAATAAAGTTTTTTGTGATGGATTTTTATTGATATATAATCCACAAGCTCTATAAGGAGCACCCTTGTAGTTTCTTGAATACACACCACCTAAATCAGAATTGTTTTTATCACCCTAATCCCTATTAGTCCTCGCTTTTCATTCCTCCCTACTCCAGACAGTAGCAATGGCTAGTCTTTTTATATTTATAGAATCATTTATTCTGATCGGTATTCTTTTTCGTTTTTTTAAAGATTTATTTATTTATTACATATATTCCAGATTGAATTGTAGATGGTTGTGAGCCACCATGTGGTTGCTGGGAATTGAACTCAAGACCTCTGGAAGAGCAGTCAGTGCTCTCAACTTCTGAGCCATCTCTCCAGCCCCTGATCGGTATTCTTAAATAGAATCATCTAACTCATGATCTTTTTGTCTGGATCCTGTCTCTTAGTAAAATGTTTTCAGAATCTGCTACGTTATGCTATATATTGATATTTTACTTTATTTTTATGACTAAGAATTATTTCATTATGTTTATATACCATGTTTTTAAATAGTTTATTTGTATTTTATGTTAATTGGGGATTTACTTGCATGTATGTCTGTATAAGGGTATCGAACCCCCTGGAACAGGAGTTATAGACAGTTGTGAGCTGCCATGTGGATACTGGGAATTGAATCTGAATTCTCTGGAAGAGCAGCCAGTGCTTCTAACTGCTGAACCATCTCTCCAACCCCTATATACCATGTTTTATTTGCCTATATGTTAGCTGATGGACATCTGAGTTGTTTCCATTTTTGGACCATCATGAATCATATTGCCTTGAGTGTTTCAGTACACATTTTTGCATGAACAAAGGGTTTCATTTCTGTAGGGTATATATTTAGGAGAGGAATTGCTAGGCCATGTGATAAGAAAGAATTATAATTACCTCAGGAAGGGTCACTGATCAAACAAGACAGATCTCAATCATACAGGAAGGAGTCAAATACATCAGGAAGTGTCCCAAACATGTCTTAAACACTCTCAAAAAGAGAGGAAGTGTCTTAATCACCTTATGATAACTCTTGAACAGAGCTCTAATGGCCTCAATGTATCAAAAATTCAAAATAGTAAGAGCCGCAATGAGTCAAAGAGAATAGCTTAAATATGTCACAAAAGAGTCTCAAACTTACAGGAAGAGTATCACATAATCAGGAAAGGTCACCAACCTGTTTAAGAAAGGTCTCAAAAGTATCAGAAGGGGCCTTTGATAATTACAAAAGGAAGCAATAAGTCACAAACAGTCTGGAGAATATCAGGAGGCATTTTCCAAACAGGAAGAGTCTCATGGTCTGGCCAAGTCCCTAATACAACAGGAGGAGACTGACCCATGGCCATGAAGGTCTGAACCTGGAAAGGAGAGGATCCTAACTGCATCAGGCAGGGTCTAAAAAAGATCTCTAAATGGAGTATGGGGGAACATGCTTGTAATGCAGCACTTGGGAGGGAGAGACAAGAAAGTCAGGGGGTGAAGGTCATTTTCAGATGCTTAGAGTGTTCAAGACCAACTTGGACTACGTGAGACACCAACAGTCTCCACCATGGCAACAGTGTTACAAACAGAAAACAATGTCTCAAGTCTATCACTAATCATCTCAAACAAACAACCTGGGAGACTTCTAAGTAGATCAGTGTCTCCAATGGAGAGGAGCATTTTCAGATGGCCTGGAAAGATCATGAGTATGTCAAGAAGTCTCAACTTTGTTACGAAAGGCATAGGTCTCAAAAATTCCAGAAAGAGATTCAAGGAAGTAGAGCCTCTTACAAGTCAGATACGCTATCAATTTCTCTCTAAAGAAGCCCCCAATGTCATCAGGGAGAGTCGGAACATACCGGCATTTTTCCCAAAGTGAAAGGGAGATCTGAATTCTCTACAGCCACAGGCAAGTTTCTTAAAATGACAAGGAAAAGCTATTGGTCAGTAAGGTATACAAATAAATGGGCAAATGTCTTAAGGATATCAGCAAAGGTCTCATATGTTGTTCGAGAAGTCACAAAACTCTTCGAGAAGTCACGAGACTCTTCAACTGTTCAACTGTGATCACAGTTGCCTATGATGGCTCTGAAGCAATTGTTCTCTATTTGTGACCATTTGGGTCATGTTTCTTTGACAGTTTTGAGGCCTGTTCTGTTAGGAGGAGTGTGAAGTACATGGGGACACTTTGTTAATACGTTAGAAGGCTCTCAGATATGTTAGGAAATGTCTCAAAGATGACAGGTGATGACTCAGGCTTGTCGGGGAATGTCCGGAGCAGCGTTTTCTCCCTTCCTTCCTGTAAGGACTCAGACATTAAACTGGTCTACCCTGTCACCTGGCAGAATGCACTCTGGTCAGCCCAGGGCTCCATGATTGTGTAGTCTGCACGCAGGTGCAAAGGACCCCTTTAAAAGAAAGACCCAGCTCACTTATGCTCTCTTTCCTGCTCCTCTCTTCCCTCTCTCTTTCTGCTGTTCCCCTGGGGCAGACAGTACTTTTCCTGTCTCCCTCTTCTCTTCTGTCCTCTCTGTCTCTGTGTCTCTTTACCTCTTTTCTCTTTCCTCCCCCTTCCCTTCCCTTTCTAATAAAACTACTCACTTAAGTTCTATCTGCCTGGGGTGTTTGCCTCCCCTTGATCACCCTCGCCTGCCATGGAATCTGCCAAGGTCCTCATGTAAGGTTCCCCTCAAGGTTTATCATAACCCTTCCTTCCTTCCTTCCTTCCTTCCTTCCTTCCTTCCTTCCTTCCCTCCCTCCCCTTCCTCTCTTCCTCCCTTCCTCCCTCCCTCCTTCCCTCCCTCTCCTTCCTCCTTCCCTCCCCTTCCTCCCTCCATCTCTTTTCTTTCTTCTTTTATCTTTTTTTGGTTTTTCAAGACAGGGCTTCTCCGTATTGTTTTGGAGACTGTCCTGGAACTCGCTCTGTAGGCCAGGCTAGCCTCGAACTCACAGAGATCCGCCTGCCTTTCCTTTGCCTCCTGAGTGCTGGGATTAAAGATGTGTGCCACCAACACACGGCGTTTCTTCTTCTTAAAAAGACTTATCTGAGCCGGGCGTTGGTGGCGCACGCCTTTAATCCCAGCACTCGGGAGGCAGAGGCAGGCGGATCTCTGTGAGTTCGAGGCCAGCCTGGTCTACAAAGTGAGTTCCAGGATAGCCTCCAAAGCTACAGAGAAACCCTGTCTCGAAAAAACCAAAAAAAAAAAAAAGACTTATCTGAAATAATCGATAGTGTGTGCATGTCAGGAACAGTCCCCCCACTAACAGGAAGAATCTCCACAAAGTGAGGAAGAGTAACAAAAATGTCAGGAAGTGTTGCACACACCGAGAAGCAGTCTCGTCTGCATCAAAAAACTCTTCTCCAATAACTCTGAAAGGTCTCGAAGTCATCAGAAAGAGCAAGAAGTATGTAAACAAAGGTCTCTGAGAAAAACAGACCTACTTGCCTATGGAAGGGTCCCAGCCTTTCAAGGAAAGGTTTAAAGGATCTCAGGCTACTCAGAGAAGTTTCTTATTACAATGAGAAAAGTCTTAAACATGACAGGAAGAATCTCAAACTTCTCAGGAACGTTTCAGAACAGACACGAAGAGTCTTAATTACCTAAAGATGCATCTCAAACAGGTCCTGAAGATGAGCCACATGTAAGTCAGTGAGGTTTTCCAAACCAAACCAAGAGCCTCAAATCCATGTGATGGAGTATCAAACACATCTGGAAGGTTCTCAATAAAGGCAGAAAGTCTCAAGCATGTTAGAAGAGAACTATTGCCAGACGCTGGGGGAGCACGCCTTTAGTCCCAGCACTCGGGAAATAGAGGCAGGCAGATCTCTGTAAGTTCGAGACCAGCCTGGTCTACAAGACCTAGTTCCAGGATAGCCTCCAAAGCCACAGAGAAACCCTGTCTAAAAAGAAAAAAAAAGAATTCCTATATGACAGGAAGAGTTCCAAAAGTCATATGAAGAGCTTCAAATATCCATGTCAGGAAAAATCTCAGGATTTTTCTCAAATCCATCAGGAATGATTGTAAGGAGACAAATGCCTCATAGATGTCATTATGGACTGAAACAATCAGGGACTGTCTCAAAAACATCAAGAAGACTCTTACAGACAGTAGGGATAATAGCAAACATGTCAGGAGGTGTCTTTAACATAGAAGAAGGCTTGAACAAATTCAGAATGGTCTCACATGCATCAGAAAGCATCTCCAATAAGTCAGGAGATCCCTTCAATAGATGGGCATCTGGAATACTTCAAAAATGATGACACACAAATTAATAAAGTTCTATGTTGTGTCAAGAAGAATCACAGTCCCCAGAAAAGGTTTCAGACATAACAGAGAAGGGTCTCAACATCACCAACAAGTTTCAAATACATCTCGAAGTGCCTCAAATGGGACAGGATGCTTCTGAAACAGAATAGGAAGTGTTCACTAGAGGGAAGGGGAAGGGTCTGAACTCTATGATCGGTCTTCTCAAATAAGATTGGAAGGATCTCAAAGTCATCATCAGGGAGGGTATGAAATTGATCATACATATCTACGAGGGGCTTGACCATTTCACTGAGAGGCTCACATGAGTCTTGGAAGTATCTCATGCCAGTCAGAAAATTTCTTTAGTATGTGACTAAGAGTCCTGATGACTCTCAAGTGTGTTCAAAAGAGTCTTAATTAGGCCAGGTGGTGGTAGCACATGCCTTTAATCCCAGCACTTGGGAGGCAGATACAGGCAGATCTCTGTGAGTTCAAGGCTAGCCTTGTCTACAAAAGTAAATTCCAGGACAGCTGGGTCAGTTACACAGAGAAACCTTGCCTTGAACACAACCCCCAAAGTCTTAGTAGTCAGGTTCTCAAATATGACTAGAAGAAGCCTCAAACATTCCAAAGAGGAGTTTTTAACTTGTTAAGAAGAGTCTGAGAAACCATCCATACATGGGAAGAGCAATCTGAATTATAACAGCAATCTTTTCAAACAAGCCCAGAAGGGTCCAAAGTAGTTAACAAGAATTTTAAATATGTCACCAATAGCCTCAAGCAGACAGAAATATACAAACAACACCTCTAGCTAGGTCTCAAGTCAGAAAAATTGTCTACTAAGTCAGTAAGAGTGTCAAGCAAGTCATGACATCATGAAGGGTGTCAAAGTATTTAGAAGAGCAACCAAGGGTCTCAAGTATATGAGCAACTATTTCATATAAGAAATGAAGTTCCACTGGGTGATGGTGGCGCCTGCCTTCAATCCCATCACTTGGGAGGCAGAGGCAGTTGGATCTCTGTGAGTTCGAGACCAGCCTGGTCTACAAGAGCTAGTTCCAGGACAGCCTCCAAAGCCACAGAGAAACCCTGTCTTGAACCCCCCCCAAAAAGATATGAAGGTCCTTTTACCATTTATTTGTTGTTCTAGTCTCTCAGTGATAGGAGCAGTTATATGCATGTGATAAAATAATATTGGGCCAATGTAAATTGAGATGAATTGTGTTTTGTCTTTTCTACATGGTCTAGACATTGTTCTTTGTTAAAAAAGAAAGTCCTGACATGTCAAGAAGAACATAAAATATGTCCCAGATATACCAGACAAGTCCTTGTTTACATATACCTAAATTAGTCCAAGTGAGTATTTGACAGGAGAGTCATGAAAGACAGTGTCTGAAACTTTTTAGGATCATTCTAGAACATACAGGAAAGTTTTCACTGACATCAGGAAATATCTCAAAGAAATTGGAAAGGTTTTCAAAATAGCTCAGAGTTATAATTTTGCTAGAAACATGACAACACTTACGAGCATTTGCTGCTCTCACAAGTTCAGTTCCCAGCACCTATAATCATCTCACAGTCATCTGTAACTCCAGTTCTAGGGGATCCAGCACCCACATCTGGCCTCTGTACCAGACACACACACATACATGCAGGCCAACACACATTTACAGAAAATAAAAATGGTTCTTAAAAAAAAAAGAGTTGTGCCACCGGGCAGTGGTGGCTCACGCCTTTAGTCCCAGAACTCGGGAGGCAGAGGCAGGCGGATCTCTGTGAGTTTGAGACCAGCCTGATCTATAAGAGCTAGTTCCAGGACAGCCTCCGAAGTCACAGAGAAACCTTGTCTCGAAAAACCAAAAAAAAAAAAAACTGAAAAAACAAACAAACAAACAAACAAAACAAGTTGTGCCAGGTGGTAGTGGTGTATACCTTTAATCCCAGCACTTGGGAGGGAGGCCACCTGGTCTACAGAACAATTTCCAGGACAGCTTCCAAAGCTACACAGAGAAACCCTGTCCCAAAAAAACAAAAGCAAAAAAGAGTAGTTAAGCCAGGAAGGGAAGTGTCTCAGATATAACAAAGAATGTCACCATATCAGGAATGTTCATAGTCAAAAAGGGTTTCAAATGTGCCAGGAGTAACCTCAAATACACCCAACAGAGTAACAAAGGGTTAGGAAGTGCTATATACTGGGGGAAGAGTCTCAAATTCAATAGGAATCTCAACCAATAAGTCTGGAAGTTTCTCAGAGTGGTTAAGATGAGCTCCTAACAGGTCAATGTGATCTCCAACTGGGAGAAAGAGGCCCAGATACCTTTCAAAGAGTCTTGGATATGCAGATGTTTTCATAGAAGTTGGGAAGGCTCTCAAGCAACTCAAAACAGGTGTCTAGCGTGCCATGAACAGTCTCACCCAAGTCAGGAGAACTTGGGAAAATGTCAGGAATGGGCCACACCCAAAGAGTCAAGAGAGTTCTCAGATCTGTCAGTAAACTTGAAGGGTCTCAAAAAGCAGCTAGCATGTTAAACATGCCCAAAATTGTCTTGAATAATGGCAATGGGCACTGATGTGTCAAAAAGGGGTTCATAAATGCCAGGGAATATGTCACAATCATTAGGCAGAGCAGAGATACTAAAATAGGAAGCATCTCAAACGTACAAGAGGAATTTGCTTTATACCAGAAAGACAGTAAACAACTTTGGAATGGTGTCACATAGTCACGAAGGGTGTCAGACAAGCCTTGGTGTCATCAGAGTAATCAGAAACAGGCCCTAAGCAGTCAGGAAAGGTTTCCAACATGTCAGCAAGCTGTCCAAGAGTCACAGATACTTTGGGTATGGTAACAAGTCAGAAAAAGTGTGAACAAATCTCAGCTGTGTAGGAAAGGGTTTATTACAAGAAGAGCCTTAGATCTATTTGAAAGGTTTCCCCACTCACAGGAAGGGATTTGTTACATCAGTCTGTATTTCTAACACCCCCAAGGAGTACCTCAACCATGTGAGGAAGACACTCAATCAGTCAGAAATAGTCTCCATTTGGCAAGGAATGGTTTCAAACACAAGAGGAAGGATTTGAAGGTAAGGAGAGGCTTTTGTTACCTCACGATGGCCTCAAGTTGTTAGAAGGGTCTCGACAAGACAAGGAAGGTCTCAAATCTTTTATGGAGAGGCCATAAGACACAATCAGTAGACAATAAAACTTTCTAATATATCAGAAAGAGTCTTAACTATACAAGGAAATGTGTCCAATAAATCAATCTGGTCTCAAACAACTTAGGAAGACCCTCATAGATGTTGAAATGTTTTTCACACAGTCAGGAAAGCAGTCATATGATCTAGTATAAAGGGTCTTAAATAGGTCAGGTCACAAATAAAATGTCAGGCAGGGACTCAGACATGTTATAAATCATCTCAAAACAAATTAGATGTTTGAAACAGAAGAGGCTGAACTATGTAAGAGTCTTGGACAGATGGGAACAGTCACAATACATCAGGCATGGTCTTAAATATGTCAGGGATGTTAGCCAAGACTCCTAAAAAAGTCTGTGATCACTAGACTTTCATCATTATGATTAAATATCTATCAGGAACAGCTTGAAGGCAGGAAGCTCATTTTGGCTCACCATTTTAGTGGTTTCTGTGCACAGTCCCTGGTTCCATTGAATCTGGGCCTGTGATTTAGGTAGAACATCACAGTGGTAGAAGCATGTGCAGACAGGAAGCAGAACAGAACAGTTACAGAAGACACAGGACAGGATTTAGACACTAAAAACACCCCCATGACCTACTTTCTTCAACTAGGTCCTACCTCTTAAAGTTGCCAAGACTCCCCCCCAAATAGAGCCACCAGCTGGGAACCAACTCTTCCATACAGAAGTCTTTTGGAGGAACTCTTGGTATGTAAAGCACAACAGGTATCAAATCAGAATGTCTCCAAGTTGTTGGGAGAGTCTTACATATGTCTGGAAGGATCTCAGATAGGGAGAGTCTCAGATACATTGAAAATCACTTCGACCACGTTCAGAAGATGTCAGTATCCTCAGATTGAGTCTGGAAGGGTCTTTAACATGTGTGGAAGGGTTGGTTTGACACAAGTCAGGAAGAATCACAAACAGGTTTGGAAGAATCTCAACTGAGTGGGAAGTCCAAACAAATCAGGAAATCTCTCTACTGAGTCAGGAACTGTCTCTAATGTACCAGGAAGGGGCTCTCCCGTGAAAGCCTTGAATCAAGTTAGGAATGGTCACTGATAAAGTAGGAAGTGTTGGTGCATCTCCACCAGGAAGCAGACATAATTCAACAACATAAAAAATAAACCTGGCCCAGCATTGGTGGGGCACACCTTTAATCCCAGCACTCGGGAGGCAGAGGCAGGTGGATGTCTGTGAGTTCGAGGCCAGCCTGGTCTACAGAGCGAGTTCCAGGACTGCCTCCGAAACAATACAGAGAAACCCTGTCTCGAAAAAACCAAAAACCAAACAAACCTGAGGTCTTCAAATACAGCAATATGCTTAGACAAAAACAGTTCGGTCTGTAACAGAACTCTGGAAACTAGGATGTTTACAGGGAATACCATGGTGGGAGTGAAAACAGCCCACCCCAAGAGCCATGGCCCCAAGCTCCAGGACAATTGCCCAGTTCCAAAACTTTGGCCCAGAACTACATCTGTATGTGCGTGTTTCCTGGATTTTATAGGATTTCTTTTCTTTTCTCCTTACATTTATTTATTTGTGTGTGTGGAGGTCAGAGAACAATTTCCAGGCGTTGGTCTTCTCCCTCTTTCATATGGACCTTAAGGATTGAACTCAGGTACTTGCCCTTGGCTGAATGTGCCTTTCTACATGCCACACCATCTTGTTGGCCCCAGGGGTAGCTGGGCTGTCTGATCTCCAACAGATACGGAGACTCTAGGATATGTTGTAGACCATGGATCACCTTCAGTGATGATCTTCCTACTTCTGCCTCCAGCATACTCACAGGTATCAGCCACCACAATTAGCTTAGGCTATTGTTTTATCTCTCTTATAGTTTGTAATACTGCAAGGCCAGAGGGATGGGGAATTTCTCTCTGCCCACTTTTGACCAAAACTGTAAATAAATTCAGACCTAGAGCTAAGCCTTATGTAGCCAGAGACGCCAGTAACAATTTCAAAGAAATCCTTCACGTGGGTCTTTCATCACCATGACGATCCCGGGCTTTTGCATGTACATTTGAATGTGCTCAGAATTTCAGAAAGAGCCAGAAATATGTGGCCAACCCATCCCCCATGCCCTCCGCTTTGTCCCTCCTCCCACTCAGGAATTCGTTTGGCTGCCTAATGAATAGAAAGCCAGACTTCTCTGACACAGCTTCCAGGTCATGGTCAAAGAGCCAGTGTGCTTTTCTTCTGCTGGCTTCCCCCTCAGCTGTCAGCTGGGCTCTTATCAACGCAAAATGAACCCAACCCTTGAATCACCTAAGATGGGAGGGGGTGTTTTTAAAGGTTGGTTTTTGATATATTTCCAAGGACTTAAGAATTCTACACAAAGAAAATCTGTGAGCAACACTGACTGTCGCATTTTTTTTCTTAAATAGAAAACCAGCAGGCCATCCTATTGTGTGACAGTGAAGCCAAGGCAGGCTTGTGGTTTGCAGATTACGGCCACGTTCGGTGGAAAAATAAACCAGTGTTCAGCAAGGTTGTCCCTCCCCTTCTACGTTTACTGGGTTGTCTTTATCAAGCATTTGTTTACTGTAAATGCTTTAATTAGACACTGCCCAAGTTTGCAGCTAAATTTGTGGGGGGTTTTGTTTTGTTTTTTAGCTTTTGGAAATGTTCCCTTCACAAAACAGAGATCTTTGTATTTTTAATAATGCACATTAAGAAAAAGAAAAAGAAAAAAGAAGTGTGTCTCGTCTTCAGTGTGACGAATTAAAAAAAAATACCTCAAAAGGGCACATGGCCAACTCTTTAGTTTTCAATAATTACTGCGTATGAGAGTGGCATTGAGTTACAATTTATCAAATTAATAACCATAATAATTAAAAATAGATTACCTAATTTGGTACCATAAATTATTTTTGATACTCACTGATTCATGCCAAGGATTTTCTACAGTGAAGACAGAGACCTGAGCTACTTGCTTTTTTTTTTTTTTTTTTTGGTTTTTCGAGACAGGGTTTCTCTGTGGCTTTGGAGGCTGTCCTGGACCTTGCTTGGTAGTCCAGGCTGGTCTCAAACTCACAGAGATCTGCCTGCCTCTGCCTCCCGCCTGCCTCTGCCTCCCGAGTGCTGGGATTAAAGGTGTGCGCCACCAACGCCCGGCTACTTGCTCTTTCTATCTGTCTCAGCAGTTGTGGCTATCAATAAATAGTTCCCTGCACACTGTCCCACCTCAGGCCTGGCCTTAACAACATAGCTGAGCACCCGGAAGCATGCCTGGGGCCCGCATTCTACAGACCTATATTAAGAACTTTTCTGGTGTGTTTCTTTGAAATCCACATTTTTTTTTCCAGACTAGGTTTCTCTGTATTGTTTTGGAGGCTGTCCTGGAACTCCCTCTGTAGACCAGGCTGGCCTCGAACTCACAGAGATCTGCCTGCCTCTGCTTCCCCAGTGCTGGGATTAAAAGCGTGCGGCACCAACGCCAGGCTGAAATCCACATTTTTATCTACGGAGATATTCTGGAAAAATACAGACACCTGCTGTAGTGCATTGAAGATAGTGCCCATGGTTTGGGACTGGTGAGACTGGTCCCAATTCTGACACCAAGGCTGATGGTTTGTGTTTGAGCCCCAGGACCCACAAGGTGAAAAGAGAAAAGTGGCTCCTACAAGTGTCCTCTAACCTCCACACATGGACTCTCATATATATATATACACACACATCACACTCACACACACACACACCCATATATACACTTATACAAATGCACACATGTACACGAACACATGGGATCTTGCTGTGAGACTGGGCAACAGGAAATTCTCATTCATCCTCACCGGGTTTGTTAGGCAGCTTCCGGGCTCTGTGCCAGACAGCTGACATAAACAACTCAAGAGGGGAAAGGTCTACCTTGGCTCACAGTTTTGGCCTTTTGGCCTGTGGCAAGGCAGCACATCATGGGGGGAGCACATGGCAGAGAAAGCTGCTTTCTTCCTGGTGTCCTGGGAGCAAGGAAAGAGACAGGAAGGGACTTCAATATCCCCTTCAAGGGTACATCTACAATGACCTACTTACTTCTACTTGGCCTAAGCTCTTAAAAGTTCCATTACCATGAAATAGAACCATAGGCGGGGAATAGCCATTTTTTGATGGGACATTCGAGATCTAAACTACAGCACCAGACAAAAACATGTATGGGTTTACATGTAAAAATATACAAAAATATACTCAGGGCTCAATTCAATGTTTGAAAGAATCTTAAACACACAAACACTGCTTTTTCCCCAGGCACAGTAGTACACACTTGCAATCCCAACACTTGGTAGGTAAAGGCAGTAAGATAGCACATTTGAAGCCAGTCTAGGCTACATGTTGAGCTTTAGGACAGCCTGGGCTACATAGCAAGATTCTGTATCAAATAAAACAAAACAAAAGACAGAAAAAGACTATTTAAGAGGTGGCAAGATTGCTCAGTGGATAGAGGTGATTGCCATGCAAGTCTGATAACCTGAGTTTGATCCCCTCAACCCTTGTCAAGGTAGAAGAAAAGAATCAACTCTGCAAAGTTGTCCTCTGACCTCCATAAGCACATGATGGCAGTGACCTACCTCCACATCATACAAGACACAGTAATAATATATATTTTTAATTTTGTTAAAAAATCATTTTCAGACGGGCGGTCGTGGCGCACACCTTTAATCCCAGCACTCAGGAGGCAGAGGCAGGCGAATCTCTGTGAGTTTGAGGCCAGCCTGGTCTACACAGCGAGTTCCAGGACAGCCTCCATAACAATACAGAGAAATCCTTTCTCTTAAAACCAAAAAACCAAAAAATCATTTTCATACAATTTATTTGGATCATATTCTTTCCCCCCTCCCAGCTCTTTCCAAATCCTACCCACCCAACTTCATGTTCTTTTTCTCTCTCCTAAAAACAAACAAAAGACCAGAAACCCCAACAACAAAAATCAAAACAAACAAAAAAACACCCAAACAAAACAAAAAATGTATTTAAAAAAAACTCCATGGAGTCCATTTTGTGTTGACCAAACTACTCCTGGCCATGGGGCCTGCTCTGGAGTGTGGCGGATATACCTAGTGACATTCCACTGGAATAATATAATAATAATAAGTTTTGATTTTGTTTTTCTGAGATAGGGTTTCTCTGTACAGCTCTATCTGTCCTGGAACTCACCAGACTGGCCTTGAACTCACAGAGGTTCACCTGCCTCTGACTCCTTAGTGCTGGGATTAAAGGTATGAAACAACAACAACAACAAAAAAATATGACCTACCACCACCAAGCTATAATAATAAACTTCTTAAGTTAAAAATTAATATGAGGAGGCAGAAGCAGGTGGATCTTTGTGAGTTCGAGACCAGCCTGGTCTACAGAGCGAGTTCCAGGACAGCCTCCAAAGCCACAGAGAAACCCTGTCTCGAAAAACCAAAAAAATAATTAATATGAGACATAACTAATAGGTTTTCTGCCCCTTGATAGTATGCTTCTCCAATGACACAGTAAGCCAGGTCAAGCCAAATTGAAAAAGTATAACAACATCATAGAAAGGGAACAGAAGTCCAAAACATCTTTAAGTCATATACTTATACCTTTACAACTTACATTTATACATCTTTTGTTTTGCTTTTTTTTTTTTTTTTTTTTTTTTGGTTTTTACGAGACAGGGTTTCTCTGTATTGTTTTGGAGGCTGTCTTGGAACTCACTCTGTAGACCAGGCTGGCCTCGAACTCACAGAGATCCGCCTGCCTCTGCCTCCGGAGTGCTGCGATTAAAGACGTGAGCCACCACTGCCTGGCACATTTATACATCTTAAATAATTTTCTGCATCCCATTAGTGGAAAGTTACATCTGAAACCTGTTCATCTTTTACTATGAAGTCTATGAACAAGGCAAACCTGTCTGTATTTTTAATGAGAAACTTAACTAATGAACTACCAAGGTGGTTGTAGCCTTGTGGGGGGGCTGTTAAACTATCAAGCTATAGCCTAGTCATCAAACACCATCAGATCTGAGAAGGATAAACTTCACCTGAGTAAGCAGAAATGCAAACCAAGCAGCTTCTGAATCTATAAAAAATGGCAGAGACTTACTGGTTACCTAGACAGCTACCTGAGGTTCCTCTGTGGTCGTTGGGGGCGGGGTCCCAGGGCAGCGTCCTTCTTCAGCTGCCCAGAAGATCTGACAGACGTTCCTGTGGAGGAGGAACCTGGGAGAACTGGCCTACTGTGTCTAGGCAACGCAGGACAATCAATTCCACAGTCTGGACAGGGCCTTGACAGCAGATGAGATGAAAAGCAGTTTTTTCCCACCCTGTGGCTAGCTTTGCACATTTAAAGCAAGCTCCAGGTGGAGGCATAGTTTTTTTTTTTTTTGGTTTTTTTTTTTTTTTTGGTTTTTCGAGACAGGGTTTCTCTGTGGCTTTGGAGGCTGTCCTGGAACTCGCTCTGTAGACCAGGCTGGCCTCGAATTCACAGAGATCCGCCTGCCTCTGCCTCCCGAGTGCTGGGATTAAAGGCGTGAGCCACCAACGCCCGGCTTTTTTTTTTTTAAGATTTATTTATTTATTACATATACAGTGTTCTGCCTACATGCCAGAAGAGGACACCAGATTGAATTATAGATGGTTGTGAGCCACTATGTGGTTGCTGGGAATCGAACTCATGACCTCTGGAAGAGCAGTCAGTGCTCTTAACCTCTGAGCCATCTCTCCAGCCCCGGAGGCATAGTTTTAATGCCCCATTAAACCAACGTTGTTTTAAATCCTGCCTTTCATAGACCTTGTTTTCAGGGCAGGACAGGAATTATCATGCAAAAATCTATTCTAATCCAAGATATATTGGAGACCTGTTGTCTCCTTGGTAGACCCTCTCCAGGTGATCTCCTTTAATCAAGATGGTGGTGAAGTCACATGACCTCCTTCTTCCCCAACCCTAGTCAAAATGGTGACTGTCTATATGGCTTCACTTAGTTTAGTTAAAATGGTGGGAAACCATGTCTTGTTTCCCAGAACAGCTCCAATTCAGAGTTACAAGTTTTTGGGGTTTTTTGGTTTTTCCAGACAGGGTTTCTCTGTATTGTTATGGAGGCTGGCCTGGAACTCACTCTGTAGACCAGGCTGGCCTCTAACTCACAGAGATCTGCCTGCCTCTGCCTCCCAAGTGCTGGGATTAAAGGCGTACGCCACCAACGCCTGGCTGAGAGTTACAAGTTTTAAGTTAACTTTTTGTTACAGATTTTTTTATTAGATTTTTGAGACAGGGTTTCTCTGTGATTTTTGTAGACCAGGCTGGTCTTGAACTCACTGAGATCCGCCTGCCTCTGCTTCCCAAGTGTTGGGATTAAAATCGTGCACTACCACTGCCCAGCTTGTTATATATTTTTAACCATAAAAATTGGGATTCCCTTAGCTGTTTTTTTAATGAAGTAGAACAGCATAGAACAAATTTAATATTATTGATACCCAAATGACATATGAATCTCTGTCATTCCATCAGATTCAGTGGCCAAAATGCCCAGAGGCAAATTCTGAGCACAGGCAGCTAGTTCAGCTAGTTGCAATAGCAACAGCTGAGCTATTACCAAGACACACGGAACATAGTAACTCACACATCCAATAGCAGTCAGAAACAAACATGCAGTGATAACATGCATTAATACATTAACTGAACCTGATACAGTTTTGTGCGGCTCCATGTCCGCAATAAGACTTACAATAACTATACATTTTGAAGCATGAAAAGGAATGTAGTGAGCAAGGCATGGTGCCGCACCTTTAATCCCAGCACTCGGGAGGCAGAGGCAAGCGGATTTCTGGGAGTTTGGGACCAGCCTACTCTACAAAAGCTAGTTCCAGGACAGCCTCCAAAGCTACAGAGAAACCCTGTCTCGGAAAAAAAAAAAAAGGAATGTAGCTCAGTGGTAGAGAGAGCTTGTGTTCTATACCTCAAACACTGTTGCAGTCTGATCTCTGACACTGCAAAATAATAATTTTTTTTCAGTGCTAGGTATGAATGTAATCTCAGCACCCAGGCGGAGGAAGAAGGAGGATCACAAATCCAAGGCCAGCCTGGGCTCCAGGGTCACATCTTGTTTCACTAAACAAATGAAGGAACAAAGGATCTCCTCATTCTGAGAAACATTTCTAAAACATATACGTCAGGAGCACTGATAAGGGACAGGGAGGTACCCAGGAGTGATGGGAGCAGGAGGAACGAACGTGGGAAAGCTAGGTTACCACCCTTCACACTGGGAGAGTAGTGAGGGGGGACAGAGTGGCAGCCCTAATTGAGGCACTCTCTGGTTTTAGTGGACTTCCCACTATTTGGTCCTAATTCTTCATTTGTGAACATCAACAAGAGTCCAACTCGGAAAAACAAAAACAAACAAACAAACAAAAACCAAGCTGAGTGGTGGTGGTACACACCTTTAATCCCAACACTCTGGAGGCAGAGGCAGGTGAATCTTTGTGAGTTCGAGGCCAGCCTGGTCTACAAAACTACACAGAGAAACCCTGTATTGAAAAAAAACAAAAAAATAAAATAAAATAAAAACAAGAGTCCAACTGAGCCTATATTAGCACCTAGGCACAGCCATTCAACTCTTCTAGGCAGCGGCTCAGAGCCCAGCTTTTCACAAGAAGACTCTGTCTTGGGAGCAAACCCATTGCTCAAAACACACCCTTCCAGGCCAGGTGGTGGCGGCGCATGCCTTTAATCCCAGCACTTGGGAGGCAGAGGCAGGCAGATCTCTGTGAGTTCGAGGCCAGCCTGGTCTACAGAGTGAGTTCCAGGACAGCCTCCAAAACAATACAGAGGAATCCTGTCTCAAAATCAAAACAAAAAACAAGAAGCACCGTTCCTGCCTCCTGCTACCTCTGCTCTTGTCATTGAACTGCTCTCATCAGGTACCTGTACAGACTCCTTCTAAGGGAAGTTCATTCTTGGTAAACACCCTGCCTCTGAGAGCTCAGAGCTGTAATGCCTGTTGACCCCAACACTTAGCAGAGAAGCTCTTCCCATTAACATCCTCCTGCCTCCTCCTAGGGTGCAGAGCATCTATTTTTCCTTTGGGTTGTCACTCCCAGGTGGCTAAACGCCCTCCTTATTTGTTCACCCTTTACTATCTGCCTATTTCATTCATGGAGGAGTGCCTAAAACAAGAACCAGCGTATAAGCCGTCAATGGCCTCAGTGGTTAAGAACACAAGATCAATTTTGTTTCATGTATATTCCTAGCTACATTCAAACCTCATCACCATCTCAAAACACATCCAAAACATTATATTTTCACAGCAAAAAGATTTCAAGTATACACCCAGAAAATATTTTTATAAGCTCTGTTTTTCAAACATTACCACTATCCCTACTAAAAATTATCGACACTAGTCTTCGAAGTGTCTAAAGTCTTCTCTACTGTCCCAGAAATTATTTTCACATTTTGGTTTGTTTAAACTGGGAATCAGATAAGGTCCCTTTCGGCATGCAGTTAGTGTCTTAAGCCTGTTTATAGATTACCTCCTTTTGGATTAACATTCTTGTCATTTATTTGTGGAGAAAACGAGAGCTTTTGACCTGGAAAATATCCAGAAGTCAGTTATTTGGTTGATTTTCTTCATCTCTGGTGTGTCATTTAACACAGTCCCCTGAAGTCTGTCTTTTCTGTGCATTTGTAATTAGATGTGGAAGCTTGATGGAATTCAGGCTTGATTTCATTAGCAAGACGCTTCGGATCACAGCACATCAGGAGGCCTGTATTGCCTGGCTCCTTCATTTTTTTCATAATAGTAACACTAAATATCAGATTTAGGTATGGGTGGCTCTGCCTTTCATATAATGAAAAGGGACGCCAAGATTCCATATTTCATTCGGGCTTGCAAATTTCAAGATTCTAATTCTGTTCTTTCTTCTGTCTTTATCTGATAAAATGGTTCTTTAACAGAGAGAAGTTTCTTTAATTAACTGTTTGGATACCATGCAGCATAGTTCCTAGGGTGGAGAAAGAATAAGTGCCTGGTTTCTGACCCTTACTTATTTTCAGGAAGATGAGCTGGTTCCCTAGTGCTATCTAAAGGTAAACAAGGGCCTTTGACAAAAAAATCATTTCAGCACATTTGATGTTTTTCAATCCATTACATTCATTATTCATTTTCATTTCCCATCTTTTAACAATTTCATGGCATACAGCTCACCCATTTAAAGCCCAAGACTCCATGGTTCTTAGTACAGTATCATAATCTAATTTTAGATCGTTTTATGCCAAAAAGAAACCATTAGCAATCACTTGCATTCCCTTTGATACCCCTATAAACCTAGGAAACCACTGATCTACTTTCTGACTATTGATTTATCTATTGTGGATACTTCTTATAAATGCAAATACATAATATATGGCCTCGGTTTGGCTTCTTCCCCTAAGTATAAAATTTTTAAGGTTTATCTATGCTGTAGTATGTGCCAGTATGTGCCGGTCCTTCATTCCTTTTCATTGGAAAATGATATCTCATTGCATAGCTAAACCACACATCCATCTGCTTTCTCAATTTCTCTTTCTTTTCTTTTCTTTTTTTTTTTTTTTGGTTTTTAAAGCTAGGGTTTGTCTGTGTAACAGTAGACCAGGCTGGCCTCGAACTCACAGAGATCCTCCCTCTTTTTCCTCCTGAATACTAGGATAAAAGGCATGTGTCATTACCACCTGGCCTCTGATCATGTTTTTATGCATTATTTCTACCCTTTTTTTTTGAGACAGGGTTTCTCTGTGTAACGGAGATCCTGGCTGTCCTGGAACTAGCTCTGTTGATCAGGCTAACCACTACAGCCTAGTCTTGGTTTCTTAATTTTTTAAACTCTGGAACCTGCAACTAAGACTTGATTTGGAAAAAGATCCTTTGCAGGTATAACTAACAAGGATGAGATCATCCTGGATCATCTGGCCAGGCCCTAAACCCAGAGAATAACAAATACCATAGTAAGAGGCATATAGAGGAGAAACCGAAGGCAGGGTAAGGGTGGATTCATGGGAAGATGGAGACAAAGATTGGAATGAGGCTACCACAAAGCTGTGAGCTGCTAGAGATCAGAAGGAGCATAGTACTGTTAACATCTGCATGCAGGTGAAGAAATATTGTTTTAAGTCACCAAGTCTGCTACAGCAGCCCTGGGGAGCTAATAAAGGGTTCAGACATTACTTTTCATAGCTGTCCCAAAATACCTGTGAGAGGAACTGAAAGGGAGCAATTCTTTATTTTGGCTCACAGCTTCTGGAGGTTCGGCCAGTGCTCACTTGGCTCTGTTGCTTTGGGTCTGAGGCAAGGCCAAATATCAAGGTGGTGGGAGCATGTCAGGGAGGAGACTGTTTACCTCATAGAAGACAGAAATCAGAGGGTGACAAGAAGGGGCCCCTTTGAAGACATGCCTTTAGTGAACCACTTCCTCCAGCTAGGATCACATTCCAAAGTCTCCTCTAGCTACAAAGATAGCACTAGCAGTTGTGAACCTGTAGGAGACATTTCAGATTGTTTCTACCATTTAGCTATTAGGAGCAATGCTGCGATGGGCATTTGTGTACTGGCTTTGGGGTGGATGTGTGTTTTCTTTTTTTTTTTAATTTTATTTTATATGTGTGTATGCACATGTACCAAGGGCCAATGTTGGGCATTTTTCTGTTTTTGCTTTTTTAAAAAGATTTATTTATTTATCACATATACATTGTTCTGCCTACATGCCAGAAGAGGGCACCAGATTGAATTGTAGATGGTCATGAGCCACTGTGTGGTTGCTGGGAATTGAACTCAGGACCTCTGGAAGAGCAGTCAGTGCTCTTAACCTCTGAGCCACTTCTCCAGCCGGGATGTGTGTTGTCATTCTCTTGGGTATATACATGAGTGTGGAACTGTTGAATCACATCGTAAGTCTCTGACATTTTGAGGAACTGCTAAAGTGCTGAATGGAGCTCTCGTGCCATTTTGCATTCCTGTCAGTAATATACAAGGGCTCTAAGTACTCCACACCTTCCCCAACTCTTCTCTCTTGTCTTCTTGGTTGTAGCCATCCTAGAGTATGGGGAGTGGTCTCTCCTAGTGCCTTTGATTTGTACTTCCCTAATGGCTAATGAATTTGGGCCTTTTTCAATATTGTCACTGGCGTGTGTTGTCACTGGTGCGAGTACATCTTCTTTGGCCACATGTCTAGATTCTCTTCCCATCCTTACATTAGGTTTTCTTCTTTTAAACACAATTTTAAAATTTTTATTTGCTTTTAGTACATTGGTGTTTTGACTGAATGTACATCTGTATGAGGGTGTCAGATCCCCTAGAACTGGAGTTACAGACAGCTGGGAGATGCCATGTGGGTGTTGGGAATTGAACCCAGGTACGGGGTTTCTCTGTATTGTTTAGGAGGCTATCGGTCCAGCCCGGCCTCGAACTCACAGAGATCTGCCTGCCTCTGCCTCCCGAGTGCTGGGATTAAAGGTGTGCGCCACACCACCGCCCGGCTATATTTTTGTTTTTTGAGATAGGGTTTCTCTGTATCTTTGGAGGCTGTCCTGGAACTAGCTCTTGTAGACCAGGCTGTCCTCAAACTCACAGAGATCTACCTGTCTCTGCCTCCCGAGTGCTGGGATTAAAGGTGTGTGCCACCAGTTCCCGGTTTAAACCCAGTTTTTCTTTTTTTTAATTTATTTCTTTATTTAAGTTAGAAACAAGCTTGTTTCACATATCAATCCCAGCTCCCTCCCCTCCTCCCCTACCCTCCCCACCAGGCTCCCCAGTCTCCCAATCAATCTCCACTCCTATCCCCAGGGAGGGTGAGGCCCTCCGTGGTGGATCTCCAGAATCTGTCACATCATCCAGGGCAGGGCCTAGTCCCTCCTTCAAGAGTCCAGGCTGAGAGAGCATCCCTCATTGTGAGATTAAACCCAGTTTTAAAAGAGCCTTTAACTATTTCAGATGTGGAGGTCAGAACACTACTCTTCTCCCTCGTGGGGTTTGAACTCAGGCCATCAGTCTTGGCAGCAAACATCTTTACACATTCACCTCTGGATTGTCTTTTTATACTGAGTTAGTTATTAGAGGTTTCTTTTTTGTTTTTACATATTCTGGATATACATCCTTTTCAATATCAGATTTTCAAATATTTTCTCTCTACTTTGAGACATTGTCTCACTTTCTTGTATTGCTTGTTTTCTTTTTTGTTTAGTCTTTCAGTTCTATGAATGGAACTCAGAGCTTTGGGCACACTAAGTAAGCACTAAACTGTGTTATCTCTTTTGTAACTTGTGTTTTAAATGCTATATTTAAGAAGCCACTGTTTTCTTCTAATTGTTTTATAGATATAAGTCTAACATGTATATTTTTATTTATATTGAAGTAATTTTTGTATGTTGTAAGATAAGGGTTTAGTTTCATTCTTTTGCAAGCTGAATTTAGTTCTGTGATGGATAATGCTAACTCTTTTTAAAATAATTTATTTTCATTTTATTTGCATTGATGTTTTGCCAGCATGTGTCTGTGTGAGGGTGTCAGATCTTGGAGTTAGAGACAGTTGTGGGCTGCCAAGTTGGTGCTGGTTATTGAACCTGGGTCCTCTGGAAGAGCAGTCATTGCTCTTAACTCTTAACTTGATAGAATCTAGACTCACCAGGGAGATGGGGCTCAGGGCATGCTTGTGAGGGGTTATTTTAAGTTAATAGATATGGAAAGACCTATCTTAATTGTAGGTAGGACTGTTCCCTGGGCTGGGGATTCTGGACTGTACAGAATGGAGAAAGTGAGAGAAACCCTGTCTCAAAAACAAACAAACAAACAAACAAACAAACAAAACAAAACAAAATGGAGAAAACGAATGGAGCAGCAAGCACGCGTTCATTCTCTGCTCTGTGCTTGTGGACTTGATGGGAGCAACTACTTTGAGCTCCTGTTGCCTGGATTTCCCCATCATGATGGACTTTGCCCTTGAACTGCAGCCAGAAGAAACCCTTTCTCTCTTAAGTCGGCTTTGTGTTTTATCACACTAGGCTGGCCTCAGCCTCAAAAGATCCACCTGCCTCTGCCTCGCAAGTGCTGGGATTAAAGGAGTCCGCCGCCAATGTCCGGCTTCCCGATATACTTTTGATCATGGTGTTTTATCACAGCAGTAGAAAGCAAAGAAGAACAATAGGGTTGGTGTTGTCTACCTGTATAGGGTTGGTGTTGTCTACCTGTTTTTTGAGGAAGCTTCTTTCACTGGCTTGGGGCTGATGATTAGGTTAGGTTTGTTGGCCAGCAACCCCCAATATTGACATTACCTCCTACTCTCCATGCTGGGATCTCCAGCATGAGTCACCATGTCCAGCTCTTTTATGTGGGTCCTACAAGCAAGCTCAGGTCCTCATGCTTGTATGGCAAACACTTCCTGAACTGTGACATCTCTCCAGCTCACCACTGTTTCTCTTAAGGTTAGTGCATACATAGGTTTAAGTTTTTCCACAAAAATACTTCTACTTCTTTTTTTTTTTTTTTTTTTTTTTTGGTTTTTCGAGACGGGGTTTCTCTGTATCAAAAATACTTCTTTTATGGTCTTTGGTCATAGATTCCACAGTATGGAACAGTAATCTAAGTCACAGTGAGTTACACCTACACCTGATAGGGGTTTACTATTGTCATTGTTGCTGGTATGACAGGGTCTAGTCATGTAGCCCAGACTGGTCTTGAACTCAGCACCCTCCTGCCTCAGCCCACCATGCCCACCTAAGCAAAAGATTTTTTTTTGGTTTTTCGAGACAGGGTTTCTCTGTATTGTTTTGGAGGCTGTCCTGGAACTCTCTCTGTAGACCAGGCTGGCCTCGAACCTGCCTCTGCCTCCCAAATGCTGGGATTAAAGGCATGCACCACCAACGCCTGGCGCAAAAGATTTTTTATTAAATTTTATTTATTTTTAATTTCTCTCTCGTGTGTGTGTGTGTGTGTGTGTGTGTGTGTGTGTGTGTGTGTGTGTGTGTAGACATATATGCACGTGAGCCCAGGTATCAGATCTCCCTGGTACCAGAGTTATACAGACTGTTGTGAGCCTCCCAAGATGGGTTCTGGAATTGAACCCAGGTCCTCTGCAAGAGCGGCAAGTGCTCTTAACTTCTAAGCCACTCTCCAGCTGACTAAGCAGTAGTATTTTGAGTACAGAGTTTGTGTCCTTCTGGGCTACCAGAGGCCCTGCTCTTATTTTGTCCAGTCCCTGTCCGAGAGGTGAAATCTGCTTCTAACATTTAGGGAGCTTAAAGTCCCTTAAGAAAATAGAAACAAAGATCTAGCCCTTTGGTGTGCTTGTAGCTACTGACCTAACACTGGTTCTCAGTCCGCTGAAGTGCTGAGAAGAATACAAGGAAATGCAAGTGTGTGTCACCAGTGCCTCGTTAGGTACCTGTAAATATTTCTATATGTATCCATTTTTACCAGTGTTGAACTAAACATGATAATGCCCCACAGATGTCTCAACCTCCTCCAGCACTATGCAGATCATTCCAGCTTTTCCCCATTGCTTATTTGTAATTTCCCACTCCAACACAGAGAAGCCACCATCCATTTGTTTAATAGTTGGGCGTCTGGTAAATAGGCATATCACAGGGTCAAGCCTGTTGATGTGACCTCATGGGAAACAACTCAGACAGCTAGAGGTTAGAGTCTAGTTTCTTTCATCTTTAGTCCTACGCTCATTTTCAAAGCTGCTTGGGACAATACTTTCCCTTCAATGACATTATTTTGCACATGTGTAGTGCTGTAAAATTCTTTGGTTATAACCTGCACTCCATCTTCCAATCCCCTAACCTATGATTTTTATTTTATTTTATTTTTGGTTTTTCAAGACAGGGTTTCCCTGTGTAGTCCTGGTTGTCCTGGAACTCACTCTGCAGACCACATTGGCCTTGAACTCATAGAGATCTGCCTGCCTTAGCCTCCTCAGTGCTGAGATTAAAGTCATGTACCACCACAGCCTGGTTGACCTATGACTTAAAAAAAACTGCCAGCATTAGGCTATACTCCAAGAACTCTGAAAAAAATGCATAGTGTCATATATCCACTTGCACAGTGTCAAACTGAAGAGCTTCAGTGCCCTAAAAGTTCCCTGTGCTTCCTTTACTCAAAGTTTCCTTTTCCCCCAGGATCCCTGACAGGCACTGGTCTGTTTATTAGCTTGAGTTCTGCCTTTTCCTGGATGCCACAGAAAATGCCTTTCTGCACTGACTGCTTTAGCTTAACACAGACGAGTTAAGCACTGTCTTTTCCTTTTCTCCTCTTTCCCTTTCCCTAGGCTGGGGATGAATCTCAGGACAGCTGCTCTACCACCCAATCATATCTCTAGTCCTTTTTAATCTTTATCCTGCTTCAGGGTCTCACTAAACTGCTTGGTTGTCCTCTAACTTGAAATCCTCCTGCCTCCTGAGTAGCTGGAATTAAAGGGGTATGCCTCCACATCTGACCGTCATCCATATTCTTGTATGATCTGATAGTACTTTTTTTTTTAGACAAGTCTTACGTAACTCACGCTGGTATTGAACTCCCTGTGTAGATGAAGATGACCTTGAATTTCAGGTCTTCCTGCATCTATCTCCTAAGTTTTGAATTTACAGGGCCATGCCATCATATCCAATTTATACGGTGATGAAAATTGAACCCAAGACCGGGCGTTGGTGGTGCACGCCTTTAATCCCAGCACTCGGGAGGCAGAGGCAGGTGGATCTCTGTGAGTTCGAGACCAGCCTGGACTACCAAGCGAGTTTCAGGACAACCTCCAAAGCCACAGAGAAACCCTGTCTCGAAAAACCAAAAAAAAAAAAAGAAAAGAAAATTGAACCCAAGACCTCTGAGCATGTTAGACAAGCACTATACCAACTGAGCTACATTCCTAGCCCACTACATCTTTTTCATTACTGAGTAGTATTCCACTGTACTGATGTACCTGTCTGTTCATATATCCATCTATTGAAAGACTTATTAGTTGTTTCCTGTTTAAGGCAACTATGAATAAATCTGTTTTGAACATTTATATGTAGGGTTTTTGTGTGTGAGCATAATGCAACTCTAGTTGATTAAATACTTAGAAGCATAATTGCTGTGCTGCATGATAAGACTATGCCTAATTATGAAAAAACTGACAGTCTTCTAGATTGTTAAATACACTCCACTAGCAGGAAGTGAACCTCATTTTTGCCAGCAATTGGTGTTTCCAGTTTTCTTCTTTATTTAAAACTCTAATACATGTATATTGGAAGCTCATTGTTGCTAAATGGAATCTTTGGTAGCCCACACTGTTTCCCCTGTTCTAAGATTTGCCTTCCCTTGGGAGCTTACATCCTATTCTACAGGATATGTTATTATTATTATTATTTGAGACATGGCTTCTCTGTAGCTTTGGAGCCTGTCCTGGAACTCACTCACAGCCCAGGCTGGCCTCGAACTCACAGAGATCCACCTACCTCGGCCCCCCAAGTGCTGGGATTAAAGGCGTGCACCACCATCCTATTCTTTCTGGATCATTTAGGTAACATGGTCCTCACCTTCTGTATATTTCTTGGTGGGAAGAGGTGGCTGCCTCCTAGAACACAGGTCCAGGTACACTGTGCCCTTGAGATGTGACAGGATTTCTCTGTGATGAAATCAGGTTTTTGGAGCTGGCACTTTCTCTCTACCCTTGAATAGCAATTTCTGTTGGTTATTGGCTGGTCAGAATTTGATGCTCTGGAAAATAAATTGTTCCAGGAATTGAAGTGTGATTCATTCAAAGAACTTTTTTTTTTGGTTTTTCCAGACAGGGTTTCTCTGTATTGTTTTGGAGCCTCTCCTGGAACTCTGCTCTATAGACCAGGCTGGCCTCGAACTCACAGAGATCCGCCTGCCTCTGCCTCCCGAGTGCTGGGATTGAAGGCGTGCACCACCACAGCCAGGCTCCATTCAAAGAACTTCTAATCCCTTCCATTACTGCCAGTAGCTTAACTGCCTTGTCCCAAACTCCTGGTACAGTTCATTTGTCACCTGTCCACACATGGCTAGGTGTGGTCTCAGCTCTTAGGTGGCTTCTTCAGGTTTCCCATAGCCCTTAGCCTCTTGTGAGGGCGACCAGCAAATTATTTCCTCTAGATTTGTTCAATAGCCATGAAAGTGAAGCCTCATGATAACTCCCTATTCTATTTATACATTTGTCTTGTATATTTCACTGTTTTGTTTTATAAGAATGTAGTTAAGTGCATAAACTATAGTTATCAGCCAAAGGGATCATCCTTCCTTCCTTCCTTCCCTCCCTCCCTCCCTCCCTCCCTCCCTCCCTCCCTCCCTCCCTCCCTCCCTCCCTCCTTCCTTCCTTCCTTCCTTCCTTTCCCTCATCTTCTTATTAAGACAGGGTCTCCCTGTGTGGCCATGGCTGGCCTGGAACTCTATGCAGACCAAGCTGCCCATGAACTTATGGAGTTCTTCCTGCCTCTACCTCCTAAGTGCTGGGGTTAAAGAAGTGTGTTTTCATGTCTGACCTTTGCATTTCTTTAAATCTAGATTCCTTGCACAGTCCTTTCTTTTCTTTATAATTTACTTGGATCTATGGAATGTCTGAGCCCTGGAATTTTGCTAATGACCACACTCACGGTGCATTTCCACATGGATTCTGCCCCCTGCTTTTTTGCCAGTAGTTATTGAGGCCCAAGCGGTTAACTAGATTCCACTTTCTTTTTCTTTTTTGTTTTTAAGACGTATCTAATTTTTATGTGTGAGAATGTTTTGCCTTCATGGATTTATGTGTACTGTTTACATGTTTGGTGTCTGAGGAGGTCAGAATAGAGGATGGATGGTTGTGGGCCACCATGTGGGTGCCAGGAACTGGATCCAGGTCCTCTGCAAGAGCTAAAAATGCTGCTTACTTCAGAGCCACTGCCCACCCCTTTTCTTTATATAGTGTATTTTGATCACATTCACCTCATTGCCCTCTCCTATCCCGTCAGATCCCTTTTAGACCCCTAGATTCAGCTATGATATTTTTATTTTTTTATTTTTATTTTTTTGGTTTTTCGAGACAGGGTTTCCCTGTGGCTTTAGAGGCTGTCCTGGAACTCGCTTGGTAGACCAGGCTGGTCTCGAACTCACAGTGATCCGCCTGCCTCTACCTCCCGAGTGCTGGGATTAAAGGTGTGCGCCACCAACGCCCGGCTGCTATGATATTTTTAAAAGATTTATTTTATTTTTGAGGGGGTTTTTCGAGACAGGGTTTCTCTGTGGCTTTGGAGGCTGTCCTGGAACTCGCTCTGTAGACCAGGCTGGCCTCGAACACACAGAGATCTGCCTGCCTCTGCCTCCCAAGTGCTGGGATTAAAGGTGTGCGCCACCACGGCCCGGCTGGTATTTTGCTTCATTAGAGCATTTTCAAGAGTTTGCTTTTGCTGATTCCCCAGCTTTTCTCTTCCCAGCTCTTCTCTCATGTCTCCGTGCTGCCTCCTGTGCCCTTCTACCCCAATGGCCTTTTAACTACCGTCATGCGACAAGGGATCTGTTATCCACCTTCCCTTCCTCAGCTCTCCTTCACCTTAACATGGTCCCCTTTGATATATACACATTACAAGCTAGGATGTGCGTATCAGAGCAAATCTGCAAAGGCTTTCTGAGTCTGGGACACCTTATTGATAAAGTAATTTCTAGAGCCACCCATTTTCCTGGATTTTCATAATTTTAGTTTTCTTTACAACCAAATTAAATGCCATTGTGTCTATGCACCACAATTTCATTATGCATTCATCAACTCATGGGCATCTATGTTGATTCCATTTCCATTGAGAACAGAGCTTCAGTGAACTCGGATTTGCTAACGTCTCTATGGTAGGATATGGAGTCCTTTGGGTATGTGCCCAGGAGTAGTAGAGATGGGTCCTATGGTAGTTCTAAGTTTAGCTTTTTGAGAAACCTCCATCCTGATTTCCATGGAGGGTGCATTAATTTACACTCCTCCTAGCAATGAAAAAAGGTTCCTTTTCCCCCACATTTGATGCCATTTGTTTTGTTGACAGCCATTCTCACCGGGGTGAGATGGAACCTCAAACTCGTTTTCATTTGCATTTCTTTGATGGGTAAAGGGTGTTGAACACTTTCAAAAGTACCTATTGGTCATTTGTGTTTCTTCTTTTGAGAACTGTCTGTTCATTTCATTAGCACATTGCTTGACTGGTGGTTGGGGAGAGAGGTTAGTGTTTAATTTTTACAGTTGTTTCTTAACATGACATGTTTTAAAAATTGTAGTAAAATTCACTATGTAGAACAAATTAGCCTTGAACTTGTGGCGGTCCTCCCGTCTCAGCCTCTCCAGTGCTGGGATTAAAAGGATAAATGCATCACCACGCCCAGTTTTCATTGCAGTGTAGTAAGCAGTAAAGCTCTGTACCATTCAAAAAGCTACTTTAAAAATAACTTTGATAAATCTTTAAGCAACCCCTCATCTGGAGCCTTTTGAATGGAATTAGAATTCCATTCTCACGCTTGCTTTCCAATCAGCACAAACAAACAAGAGCCAAAGTGAGAAGAGAAACACCCCGCCTCTGTCTGCAGTGTCAAAGCTATGACTCACCAGTAGCTCTGAGCTTGTCTTGAGAGTCAGCAGGAAGAAATGATCTGCACGAAGGCTTAGGCTTTTAATGAATGCAGTTGAAACATGGGCAACTTTACACCTGCATTGAAGAAGCATATCCTGTCTATATGCTTTATTAAAATTCATCTGTGGATCTCAAGTGCATGAAGATATTTGAGTCTCAAGTACCTTAACACTTTTTAAATTAGAAAATACGTTCAGGGAGATCTTTCCTTTTGAACTTTAGCTCAGACTCCAGCAGCTGAGCAGACAGCTGCAGAGAAGTTACACAACACACTTGCATGGATACCTTATCCTAATCTTTTTCCATTTATCTCCTTTTGAGCCTGTTTTAGGTTTTATTTTTGGGCTTATACTCCCAGTTGGACAAATAGTTAGGATCTAATTTACAAGAAGATATGGAGGAATCATAAGTTCCTTGTCTAGAGTCTATAGGGAAAAATGGTGATAAAGAAATCAGAGCCTAGATCTGGGGAAACTGCTGAGTCAGGAAAGTGTTTGCCACACAAGCGTGAGTTCAAATCCCCAGAATGTACACAAGAAGTACAAAAGATAGCTGGGAATCCCAGCACTCGGGAAGCAGAGGCAGGCGGATCTCTGTAAATCCGAAGCTGAACTGGTCTACAAAACAAGTTCCAGAACAGCCAGGGCAGTTACACAGAGAAAACGTGTCTCAAAACAAACAAACAAAAAACAAAAAGAAAAAGAGAGTATGAAAGATAGCCAGGCACACACTTGTAACCCCAGCACTGGAGAGGTAGAGCTAGGCAGATCCCTGGGGCTCACTGGCCAACCAGCCTAGCCTAACTGACAGTCTTCTAGTCAATGAAATACACTGTCTCAAAAAACAAGGTAGATGGATGGCTCATAAGGAATAACACCCAAGATTGATCTCTGGCTTCCACATGCGTGCACACACACACACACACACACACACACACACACACACACACACACACACACACACTCACTCCCCACACACATATCCATATCAACACAGAGAGAGAGAGAGAGATCACAGAAATCCAGGCCTGTATATGAACATTTCAGAAATGTACTTTTCGTACATTTCGTACCCTTAAGAGCTGCCTCATACTACCCCCCAGGCCAACCATCCCACGCCAATTTTTTTTTTTTTGGTTTTTCAACACAAGGTTTCTCTGTGGCTTTGGAGGCTGTCCTGGAACTTGCTCTGTAGACCAGGCTGGCCTCGAACTCACAGAGATCCGCTTGCCTCTGCCTCCCGAGTGCTGGGATTAAAGGCGTGCACCACCAACGCCCGGCTCCCACGCCAATTTTTAAGTGCACTGCAGGAACTGGAGAGATTGGCCTTTAAGAGTACTGGCTGCTCTTCCAGTAGCCCCAGGTTGGTTTCCCAGCACCCACAAGATGGCTAACTCTAGTTCCAGAGAATCTGACACCTTCTTCTGGCCTCCTCAGATACTGCACACACTTGAAACACAGACATGCATGCCGACAAAGCACCCGCGCAGGTAAAGATAAATAACATCTCTTTTAAAAAGTGCAGTAGAGCAAGATGTGGTGCCACACCTGTTAACCATAGCACACAGGAGACTGAGGCAGGAGGATCATGAGTTCAAGGCCATCCTGGCCTAAGTAATGAAACCTTATCTCAAAAAACAAAGCCCAAAAGAAACATACCAAAGTACTCAAATATTGTCACATTAACATGTTCTAGGGAAGTAGGAGAAAGTTTAGAGGACCAATGACAAAAGAGTGATGTCCATGTCATACAAAAAGGTATTTTTCAAGCCTATTGATAATGATTATTTTATTTACTTGGCAACAATTTCAGAAATACCATTTATACACCACACCCTGTGCCCAGCATTGGGAACACAGCTGTGAGAGATCCTCGTGGATCTGATGGTGTGTAGAACTGCTAAGGGACTGAAATTTTACCCTCCTTGCAAGCTAAGACATTTACTTGTCCCAGTTTCACAGTGGCTGGCAGAAGACAAGTTAACTTGGGTCAAAGGCAAAGAATTTTGTCACTCATGGCATAGCGAGTCATATGAATGTGGGTAAATTTGCATGAGTTTTCCTTGTCTCCAAATCTGATGAGGGTGCCATATATGGGCACAGGTGGGTGCCTGTATGCATGGTGGGCTGCATTTCAGGAGAAAGGCACAGACTTTAGGGAACTAGAAATAACAGTTGGTAAGCATGCTGTCTTTTCCTCTGGATTGGGACACAGTAAGCATCTTCCAAGCTTGGTGGCTTTATAATACCCTTAAAAAGACCATTCAGAACAAGTCAGTGCCAGTCTAGACCAACAGATAACCCATGTTGACTGGGGTTGATTAGCTGGCCTCTCATTGACCCCAGACATGGGAGCAATAAAAGCTATTGCTTATTGCTGTGGTTTTGTGATTGACAGATGGTATTATTGTAGCAACTAACGACTGATACCATCACAGATAATTTCTTGATTCCAAAATTAATTTTTCCTCTTATACCCAGTACTCTCTGAACTGTGGATCTTATCAGATCATTTACTGTCTAAAAAACCTCCTGCTATAGACTGTAGCCCAGACATGAAATACAGTCTTTGGTGGTCTGGTCCTCATTTTCTTTCCAAAATTGTATACATGTATGGGTTACCACAGGATGTTTTTTTCTTCCTTCTCATTCTACTTCCCTCCCGTTCTCTTTCTTGCATTTCACTCTCATAGACCACACAAAATGCCTGTTTTCTTAAAGAAAACTGAAATCCTTAGAATACATTGTTTTTGAGACAGGGTCTCATGTAGCCCTGGATGGCCTTGAACTCATTTATGTAGCTGAAGGTGGTCTGGGATTCCTGAAGATCTTGTCTCCAACTCTCAAATTCTGGGATTACAGGTGGCTGCCATATATGTGGTGTTTAAGGTGGATCCCAGGGATCAATGTGTATGCTAAGCAAGTACTCTACCATGAGCTGTACCTCCATCCCTGGAGGACTTTTAAGGTTAAAAAAGTTAAGTATTGGGGCTGGAGAGATGGCTCAGTGGTTAAGAGCACTGACTATTCTTCCAAGAGGATCCAGGTTCAATTCCCAGCACCCACATGGCAGCTCACAACCACTTGTAACTCCAGGATCCAACACCCTCACACAGACTTACATGCTGGCAAAACACCAATGCACATACCTTCAATCCTAGCATTGAGAAGCTGAGGCCAGTTGATCTCTGAGTTTGAGGCGACTGTATTTGTCTGTTTTTGATCCCCCCAGAGGTGGGTTTAAAGGCATGAGTCACCACTGCCCGGCTGAGGCCACTGAGTGAGTTCTAAGACAGCCAAAGTTACTGTAGTGTCTGGAATGAGAATGGCTCCCCTAGGCTCACAGATTTGAGTACTTGGTCACCGCGGAGGGATACTATTTAAAAGATTAGTGGCCTTGTAGGAGGAAGTGTGTCCCTGGGGGTGTGATTTGAGGTCTCAAATACCCAAGCCAAGTTTAGTGTGATATTCCCTTCCTGCTGCCTGTGTATGAAAATATAGAACTCAGTTCTTTCTCCAGCACCGTGTCTGCCTATGTGCCTCCAAAAAAAAACCTCTGAACTGTAAGATACCACACATACATATTTCCTTCATAAGAGCTGCCATAGAGCCTGGAGGTGGTGGTGCACGCCTTTAGTCCCAGCGCTAGGGAGACAGACACAGGTGAATCTCTGTGAGTTCGAGGCCAGCCTGGTCTACAGAGCAAGTTCCAGGACAGCCTCCAGAGCCACAGAGAAACCCTGTCTTAAAAAAAAAAGAGTTGCCATGGTCATGATGTCTCTTCACAGCAATATAACAGCAACTAAGATAGTTACATAGTGAAACCCTGTCTCAAAAAAAAATCAATAAACAACAAAAACCTCTTGGTCTAAAAATCCTACTTCTAGAGCCGGGCGTTGGTGGCGCACGCCTTTAATCCCAGCACTCGGGAGGCAGAGGCAGGCGGATCTCTGTGAGTTCGAGGCCAGCCTGGTCTACAGAGCGAGTTCCAGGACAGCCTCCAAAACCACAGAGAAACCCTGTCTCTAGGATTTGTTCTCTCTCTCTCTCTCTCTCTCTCTCTCTCTCTCTCTCTCTCTCTCTCTCTCTCTCTCTCTCTCTCTTCTTTTTGAGACAGGATATCTTTGTGTAGCAGCCTTGGCCATCTTGGAACTCACTCTGTAGACCAGGCTGGCCTCGAACTCACAGAGATCAACCTGCCTCTGCCTCCAGAATGCAGGTAATTAAAGGTGTGCGCCACCACACCTGGCCCCGCTTCTAGGAATTTATGTTAAAGGAATAATTAGTTATGTCTTTTCAGAAATGTGTCCAGTGCAAGACTGTGTTATAGAAAGCTGGAAGGAGAATTGCTCCAATTCCCAAGAATAAGAAACTACAGAACATTGGACAATGCGTTCCTTTGTAAGTGTTAGAATAATCAGGTGGAACTATAGTTACTGACATGGAAAGATGTCAGCATGTACAACACTGGGTTGAACAGGACAAATAAGTTCTGCTCCCCGGCATGATGATTCCAATGAACAGTAGTGTTACCACAGAGTAATGACATAAGTGTGTGAGGTCTGGGTATGTTAATGAGTCTTGTTTGCTTATTCCACAATATATACATGCCTCTTAACATTACATTAAGTTCCATAAAGACGTACAAGTTGCCGGGGGGAAGGGGGTGGTTGTGGTGGCACACACCTTTAGTCCTAGCACTCAGGAGGCAGAGGCAGGCGGATCTCTGTGACTTCGAGGTCAGCCTGGTCTACAGAGTGAGTTCCAGGACAGTCGGGGATACACAGAGAAACCTTGTCTCAGAAACAAAACAAAAAAAGACGTACCAGTGTTATTTGTCAACTAAAAGGAAAATAAACAGGGCCTGTGAGACCACTCAGCAGGTAAAGGCTCTTTCCACAAGGCCTGACTCCCTGGGCTCTGTGCCTGGAATTCACATGGTAGAAGGAAGGAACCAGCTCCCATGGGTTGACCTCCGGCCTCCATACAAGTGCCATGGTTTGTATGCCCCTCAACAAACAAATACATTTAGAATTTTGAAAAATAACATTAGGGAGCTGGAGAGAAGACTCAGCAGTTAAGAATGCATACTGCTCTTGCAGAGGACCCGAGTTCAGTTCCCAGCACCCATGTCAGGGGGTTCACAACTCCAGAAAACTTCAGCTCCAGGAACGCCGGATGCCTCTGGTCTCTGAGGGCACCTGGCATGTGCTCATAAATATAAGCATAATTAAAAATAAAATCTTTTAAAGATAAGCATAAATAAAAAGTATATGCCACCATATTATGAGTGGTTATTTGTATATCTCTGGGTGATAGGATTATGATAATATTTAAAATTAATTTTGAATTTTTATTTTTTAGTATTCCTTTTTTCTTTTTTTTGCTTTTTACAGACAGCATTCCTTTGAGTAGCCTTGGCTGTCTTGGAACTCACTATTTTGACCAGGCTGGCTTCAAACTCAAAGATCTGCCTGCCTCTGCCTCCCAAATGCCGTTATTAAAGGCATTCTAAGGAGAAATACATGTATATTTAATTAGGAACGTAAATTAAAAATACTTGTATATTTAATTAGGAAAAATGGAAGATTTACTGGTGTCTTCTTTCAATTAGTTTGTAAGTTATATTTTCGTGCTTTTCTTCATTGATTTGCTTGAGATAGGATCTCACTGCATAGCCCAGGCTAGCTTTAGTCTCAGGATCCTGTCTCAGTTTCTTTTCTTTTTTCTTTTTTTTTTTTTTGTTTTTTTCGAGACAGGGTTTCTCTGTGGCTTTGGAGGCTGTCCTGGAACTCGCTCTGTAGACCAGGCTGGCCTCGAACTCACAGAGATCTGCCTGCCTCTGCCTCCTGAGTGCTGGGATTAAAGGCGTGCGCCACCAACGCCCAGCTTCTGTCTCAGTTTCTTGACTGCAGGAATCCCAGGACCGTGCTGCCATGCCCAGCCATTTTCTTACATTTCTTTTCTGTTTGGGACTAGAACTTGTTCTGTCTGCGCTCACATAGATCGGCCTGCCTCTGTTACATTTCTTACATGCACTTAGAGCTAACAAAATATCAGACTGCTGAAGTGTTGCTGGTCAGTCTTCCAATGGGTCCCAGACATCAGACCACTGTTTGCTTACTGTGAAGTTGAGAACCTTCATTTGCTTAGCATTCTCGGGGAGCAACCTGGGTCAATGAGCCCTGGAGCCCTAGGAGGTTTTCAGTGCCCCCCCCCCACCTCATGAAACTTGTTCAGTTTGGCTTGGATCAAGCAAAGCTCATTTGAGAAGATCTGGGAACTCTCTGTGTCTGTTAAAGGGGAGAGGTTTTCAATATTTATGCTGCAGACCCTAAGGGTTCAAATCAAATTTCTCATGGGAGCGTTCCAGTGCCTTTCCTTTTTATAACCGACACTGTGTCCTTGCAGATTTCCCAAGTGAGTTGTCTACCGCTACCCAACAAGTGATGCGGACTCTAAGCGGCATGAAGCAATGATAATCATTTCATTCCATCTGATAGGTTACGTGGGTCAAGACTTTAAACGGGGATCCGCAGTGGCATCTCGTCTCAACTTCACAACTGGACCTTCACAACTGCCGGGGCCTCAACTGGGATGAAGTTGCTGGCCAGGCGGGAGCTGGAACCATCAGAAGGCTCGCTCACCCACACAGCTGCTGGTTGATGTGGGCTGTCGGCCAGTCCTCCTACGTGTCGCTGTGGCCTTCTCATGTGGCCCAGGAGAAGCAGGGGCTGAGTCCAAGAGCAAGTATTCTGGGAGAGATTCCAGAAGAATCTGTCTCCTGACCTAGCCTTGGAAGAAGTAAGCGTCATTTTACTGTACATGGGCAGGAATCCTCGGAAACCTCAGCCTAAATTCCAGAGAAGGAAACAGAGACCCCAGTCTACGGTAGAAGGTCGCATATACATAGTATCATTGGCACGTAGAAAGAACACATGCATTGATACAGCCGTACTGGGAAAATGCAGTCCAGCTCACTGTCCAAATTTCCACAGGATTTTAGTAAACATCCCCCTTTTTCCTGTTCTGTCTCTCTATCTCTATGTATCTCTCCTTCCCTCTCCCTCCCCAACTCACCTCTCTCTCTCTCTCTCTCTCTCTCTCTCTCTCTCTCTCTCTCTCTCTCTCTCTCTCTCTCTCTCTCTCTCCCTCCCTCCCTCCCTCCCTCCCTCCCTTCCTTCCTTCCTTCCTTCCGACAGGGTTTTATGCAGCGCAGGCTGGCCTCCCAGGTTATGAATGACCCCGTACTCCTGATCTTTCTGCCTCTGTGTCTCCTGTGTGCTAAGATTATGAATATATGCCACCCAGGCTTAGTTTTCCCCCTTAATTTGAGTCTGTGCGTTTTTCTATTACAATTTTTTAATTCATTGGTGTGAATGATGCGTGTGTACATATGGTATGTATGGAGGCTGTGTGGAGGTCAGAGGACAACTGTTAGGAATCAGCCATTCTCCTTCCATTCTGAGTTCTGGGGATCAATCTTGGGTAGTCAGACTTTAGCAGCAAGCGTCTTCACCTGCTGAGCCATCTCGCCAGCCCTTTGTTCTATGTTGTTTCGGGGTAATGAAAATAACTCAGTGGCGGAGCATTTGCCGAGCATTCTATCCCCAAGCAAACATAAATTAATAATCTCCAAGGATTTTCTTTGCTCTCTGCCTTCCCTCCCCTTGTTTCCCTCCCACCCCTCCCTAACCTTCATCTGTCCTTCCTTTCAGTTACTATATAAACAGCACGGCCATCAGTGAGTTATTGTTTCATGATGGGAAGTCTTGCCAGCAGGATGGCTGTGACAGTCAGCCTGGTGTCTCCCTAAATCACTTTCTTTTTGATGTTTACATTTTATATTCCCATGGAACCACGTCTTTTATGCTCTGGAGACAAGAAGGCTGTCTTTTCAGACAACCCTTCGTTATAGCTTACCTAATTATTTCTAAGAAATATTCTATGACATTAAAAGCATGGGAATTGAGTTAATGCTCTCGTTCAGTGCCGCCTATATAGTGCTAGGCATCATTCCAAGAGGACCCTTACCAAGTGTTAACCTGCTCAATCTTCACGACCTCGTTCTCCAAATACAAACGAGGAAACTAAGGCACAGAGAGTTCCCCAAAGTCACGGAGCTATCACACGGCAGAGCCAAATGTCAAACTCCAGTCACATTTTCCAAATGTGTATTCTTTGTTTAATTAGTTGTTTTGTTTGTTTTTTTAATGGGATAGGGTTTTACCATGTTTGGCCTTGACCTCTTGATCCTCCTGCCTCTGTCTCTCATGCTGGGGTTACATACATGTGCCCCATTCCCAGCATCTCCATTGGTTGCTATCATACCCAGCCCAAATGCTTATTATCAATCACACAGTCTATGACCTGTCCATCATCATCACTGCTCCATTGGCTATTTATTAGCTTGAGCAAAAAGGATTATATAGCCCTGAGAATGTAAGTTCCCAGGTCTTGAAAATAATGGCCTCCTTGGGAACTAGGCCTGGGATAGACCTGGGAAGGCGAGCAGTTTATCAGCTGCTGTTCTACCCCCTGCCCTTGTCCTTATCGCTCTGTTCTCGTCCTATCTGGCTGACAAGGAACAGTACACGTCCTGAAGCTGTCTCCGGAATGACCTATCCTCCCCTTACACTTCTCTGTCCTTCTCTGTCCGGAAAGTGGGTGGAAGGACTGGGGGATGATGACAGTGTGCTAAAATGTCCCAGAGACCCAAAACATTTTGTTACTACTCTACGGTATTTTTCTCACCGAACTCCAGTAATACACCTTGGTTCTTTCCTCACTTATGGCAGTTTGGAGAGACGAAGAACTTTTAAGGGACTTCCCCATATCCCACAGACCTGTGAGAGCTGAACAAAATTCACTGCAGAATAATCTCCAGCAAACAGCCTTTTGGAGGTGACTGGGCTTCCTGGGTTGAGACACTAGTAGTCTAATCACTTAGGGCATTTTTTTGGGTTTTACGAGACAGGGTTTCTCTGTATTATTTTGGAGGCTATCGATCCAGCCTGGCCTCGAACTCACAGAGATCCGCCTGCCTCTGCCTCCCGAGTGCTGGGATTAAAGGCGTGTGCCACCACCGTCTGGCTAGGGCATCTTTTTTAATGATTTATTTATTTTTACGTGCATTGCTGTTTTGCTTACACGAATGTCCGTGTGAGGGTGTTAGATCCCCTGGAACTGGAGTTACAGACAGGTGTGAACTGCCATATGGTTGCTGGGAATTGAATCCAGGACCTCTGGAAGAGCAGCCAGGACTCTCAACCTCTGAGCCATCTCTTCAGTCCCAACTTGGGACATCTTTTTTTGTTTTGTTTTGTTTTTTGTTTTTGTTTTTGTTTTTTTTTTTTGAGGCAGGATTTCTCTGTGTAGCTTTGGAGCCTGTCCTGGAACTAGTTCTTGTAGATCAGGCTGGTCTCGAACTCACAGAGATCTGCCTGCCTCTGCCTGCCGAGTGCTGGGATTAAAGGCATGTGCCACCACCGCCAGGCCAACTTGGGACATCCTAATTATTGTGGTTATACTTGATGAAAACCCTTCTCAGGAGGCTGTAGGGGACAGTGAGCAACTCCTCAGAATTCTTGCTCAAAATCTGGGTGAAGCTACATAGCTGCAATCCTGCAACTAAAATATCTGCAAACGGAAATATTTGAAAGAAAATATGGAAGGGGTTCAAGAGGTCCATTTGATTCTTCTGACACAGTTCTCCCAAAAGAACGTTTTTCAAGAGGACAATCTGGGTGGGGTTCCATTGGTCAAAAAGCACCATGTACTCAAAGTTATAAATGAGGTATTTGTTTTTGCAGCAGTGAATGATATAGCACGGATCCCTGAGGCAGACTTTTGGAAGTCCAAGAGAAAGCAAAGAGGAGAGACTTAGAAAAGTATGCAGTTTCGGTCTGGAAATCTGCCAGGAAAAGCTGGGTAATGAAGGATTAAAATGAAAACAAAATTGGAAAGGAAACAACAAGGGTAAGGAAAGGGCCGCAGGGGGAAAAAAGGCAGCAAATGAATGTAAAAGAGACGAGGACCTAAATCTCCGGTGTGAGAGGGGCTGAGGGCATCCAGTGTGAAGAAAACAGGCCAGGTTCAAACCCAGTGAAAAAGAAAATCCTGCAAAGGCAGCAAATGAGCCTAGGGGGAAAGACGAATACGGAACTAGAAGAGAAAGAAAAAAGGAAGTGATTTTAACAGGAAACTGACCAAAATAGACTTGGGCTGTGTCATTTGAAGGGGAATGGGGGGAAGCAGAGATCAAGGGGAGGGGAGTTCACATGCTCAAAGTAGAGGCCCTTCAAAGTGCTCACACATCTTAATGAATTTCAGAGGATGCGAGCATGGTATGGAGTAGGAAAAGCTGAATTTGTGGTTTGGCTGGGGTCCTGATCACAGCTCAGGATGTAGTAGAAATGATTGGTTTGGTGGCTTGGTGGGATCAACAGGGTTTGTTTGTTTGTTTGTTTTTGTTTGAGACAGGGTTTCTCTGTGTAACAGTCCTGGCTATCCCGGAACTCACTTTGTAGACCAAGTTGGCCTCAAACTCAGAGTGGCATGCACCACTTCCGCCCAGCTCTGATCAACTTTTTAAGTGTGTTTCTCCCTCCTTTTCTTCTCCACTCACCTATTTCCTTTTTCCATCTCCCTCCCTCCCCCCTTCCTCCCTCCCTCTCTCCCTCCCTACCTCTCTCCTAAAGGCTTGGGGTAGGAGGACAATAGGTTGTTTGTTTGTTTGGTTGGTTGGTTTTGGTTTTTCAAGACAGGGTTTCTCTGTATTGTTTTTTTGGAGGCTGTCCTGGAACTCACTCTGTAGACCATGCTGGTCTTGAACTCACAGAGATCCTCCTGCCTCTGCCTACTGAGTGCTGGGATTAAAGGCGTGAGCCACCATTGCCAGGCCAGGACAATAGGTTTTACTCAGTGAGGGAAGGCGCTTATTGCCAAGTCTCAACCCTGGAGGAAGGAGAGAAGCAACTCCCAGAAGTGTTCTTGTTCCACAATGGCACTCATGCACCCCCCGCCACGCACGCACACAAAATTAGATACATGAATATGAACAATAATTGAAGACATTGAGAAGGAAGGATGGAGGCCTGGCTCATGACAACTTCCAAACTGCTGGCTGCAGACATCACAGCAGGGGTCATGCCTTGCCTGATTCCCTGGCCTTGAAGGTCTTGTCCTCTACTTCAAGGACCAGTTGGTGCCTGTTTACCTGTGACCCTGCCTTCCTGTGCGTTAGGACACACATTGCCTTTGGCTCTGCTGACTCAGGAGCCCTTGTCCCACATGCTAAGATTCAGAACTGAGATTCTTGAAGCTTGAACTTTCCGTCTCAATAGCTGGAGTCACAGCTCTGCGTGTCCTCAGCCACAGTTCTGCTTTTAAGCCTCCCTCAATCTTGCACATGATTCTTATGTTTGAGACCCTTCCTTGAGAAGTGGTCTACTTTCTACCATCTTCTGTGACTCTGGGTCCTGCCTTAGTCTTAGCAAGAGCGTAGTGGAGGCTCCAGATGCTAGAGACAAGTAACCGATACCCATTGCCCATTGTCCTCTTGGTGTCTAAGCACTGCCCATACCTGGACTCCTATCACATGTACAAGCACTCTTAGGGGACACTGTTCACTTCTGTGTCTGCATGTGTGTGTGTCTGTGTGTGTATGTGCGGAGGCCAGAGATTGCTGACAGGTATCTTTCTTTTTTTTTTATTTTCCAGTTTAAATTTAGATAAGAAACAAGGTTGCTTCACAAGTCGACAGGTATCTTTCTTAATTACTCTCCACCTTACTTTTTGACAGGGTCTCTCATTGAACCTGTTTTGGTTAAATTGGCTACCCAATGAGCCTCCCAAGATCTTTTTTCCCAACCCCAACATGGGTGGGTACGCGGGATCTGAACTCAAGTCCTCATGCTTACTTCACCCCCAGAACCATGTCACCATTTCTCCCATTTTGCCCTTTCTAAAGTTGCTTATGGCACATAGTGAGCCGTCCTTTGCTGTGGCCATCGCATGCCATGGGCTGTCAACTACACTGGACTGTTCTCAACCCAGATGCTGGGTCTGTGGTTCCACATCCCTGCAGCTGTCCCCATCTCCATAGCATCTGCTTCATTCCAGAGGTGCTGGCTGCAGCTTGAGTGGTCAGTCCGTCCAGCCTGCCCATCTTACTACTTCCCATCTGATTATGCTCAGATGGCTTTTTTTTGGACTTAAGAAAATAAAAGTCAATAGCTTGCTTCAGGAGTTTCGAAAATATTTTACTAGTAAGGCTGTATGTTTAACTACCCTGGAGGCAAGAAGAGACTAGGGAAAACACACTTATAATTCAGAGACGTGGCAGACACTGACATTGGCCCATTCAGAGTCCCTTGGCACTCATTCCTCCAGCACAAGACCAGTGTTTCTACTGCAAGAACCTGTGGCTAGCAGCCTGTGCACTTTCCCTCAGCTATGGCCAGCGCAAGAAAGAAGCTAGTGCCAAAGAATGAAGCTGGGATCTAGCTTAAGATAAATACTCTAGCTGCCAGGCTTCAGTGTGTGTGTGTGTGTGTGTGTGTGTGTGTGTGTGTGTGTGTGTGTGTGTGTGTGTGTGTAACTGAATGGGTGCACAGTGGCATTTACAGTATCTCCTAGGGAACCCCAGTGGTATGGCCTCAAATGCCCATAACTATAACATGCTCAATAACAGCCCTTATCTTGTTTGTACCACTTCCCAACTCTCCTGCCAGCATTTCCTGAGATTTCCTCTCTCCTTGTGTATCAAATTAATGCCCATGTGCCTGTCTTTCAGAAATCCAGACTATGACAAGAAGTCTCACGGTCAAGGTTAAGGGTCTCATAATTTTCTTGAGAAATACTTTGAGCACTAGAACAATTATATTGGATTTTTTAAGACATGGTTTTTCTGTGTAGCCCTGGATGTCCTGGAACTCACTCTGTAAACCAGGCTGGCCTCGAACTCATAGAAATCCACCTGCCTCTACCCCGTGAGTGCTGGGACTAAAGGAGTGCACCATCACTGTCTGGCACAATAATATAGTTTCAATACTATGATATGAGAGAAACAAGCAGCAAAGGTGCCTAGGAACTGTATTTTTTACTTGGGTCATTCTGGCTTTTGAGATATTAATAGGGGTTATGAGATTTTGCGGTCAAATCAATTTAGATCAAACAAAATTAAGCAAGTTTCTTTACCTCAGTACTCCTGTAGGAAATGTGGGGCTTTACTAGCTCCCAGACATCTTCCCATGTTGAATTAATGTCATGATCCTCTGCCTCAACCTCCCAAGTACTAAGATTATAGGGCTGCGACATCATGCCTGGCTGGGACATCAAATGTTATATACAAAAACTAGTGGGATAATGAAATAAGCAGACCACACTCAGTCAGATACACATGACTTACAATGCATTATATATACAACATACATAGATTATCTAGATCTTTGGTTTTCATCCTTGCTAATGCATGACCCTTTAGTAAATAGTCCTCATGTTGTGGTAATAGCCCCCAACCAAAAAAAATTCGCTACTTTTTGTTGCTATAATTTTGCTAATGTTCTGAATCGTAACATAAGTATTAGATATGCAGGATATCTGGTATGTGACCCTCCAAGGGGTCATGACCCTCATGTTGAGAACCACTGACCAAAGGAACCAATAAGAAAATTATGTGAGTCTGATGGTGGTGGCACACGCTTCTAATACTCGTACTTGGGGGGCAGAGACAGGAGGGTCTCTGTGAGACTGAGGCCAGCCCAGTGCACAAAGCAAGTTCCAGGACTGTTACACAGAGAAACTCTGTGTAGAAAAACCAAAAAAGAAAGAAAAAAGAAAAGAAAAGAAAACTATGCAAGGAGAGAAAATAAATAACCACCCACTACTTGAAATGGACCTATGGATAGTACTCTAACAACCCATTCAAAGTTAGGAAAAATAAAACAGAAATGGGAAGCAGAGAACAAATAGAAGACCAAGTGAATTTCAAATTGAATCATTTGTGTATCAATACTTATGTTCAATTTAATGGGCTGCTATACCAGTTACAAGGCAGAGGTTAGCAAAGGACATTTTAAAAATGACCCAGCTATATATTGTCCTCAAGAAACACACTGCAGATATAATGATAGTAGCTTGAAAGTGAAAACAGGGGCTGGAAAAAATGGCTCAGAGCTTAAGAGCACTGGCTGTTCTTCCAGAGGTCCTGAGTTCAATTCCCAGCAACCACATGATGGCTCACAATCCTCTATAATGAGATCTAGTCTCTTCTAGTATGAAGACATACATGGAGGCAGGATGTCGTATTCATAATAAATAAATAAATAAACAAATAAATCTTTTTTTAAAAAATGAAAATACAGACAAGTTATATAATTCAAATATTAATCAAAAGAAAGTAGGAATGGCCATAATATCGGATAGAGTGCAGAGAAAAGAAAATGCTACTGGGTGGTGGTAATGGCACACACCTTTAATCTCAGCACTTTGGATGACAAAGCAGGCAGAGCTCTATGCTTTTGAGGCTAGCCTGGTCTACAGAGTGAGTTCCAGGACAGCTACACAGGGAAACCCTGTCTCAAAAAAAGGAAGAAAATAAAAGAATAATACAGTATCATTGAATTACATAATCACCAAAGGGTTAATATATGAAGATGGCATCAATTTCTGAATTTCTGTGTGCATACACTGCAAATCATAGACTAAACACATGAATCTAAAATTATAGAACTGAGGGCTGGAGAGATTGCCTCGTAGTTAGGAGTTCTTCCTGCTCTTGGAGAGGACCTGAGTTCAGTTCCCAGCACCCACATGTGGTGGCCTAGAACTCCAGTTCTAGGTAATTTGACATCTCTGCCCTCCTCCAAGTATACCCATGCTCATGTGTACACACATGCACATGTACACACATGCTCATGTGTACACACATGCATACACACACAAATTAAAAATAAAATGAAACGTAAAAGAAACATTATAGGACTGGAAGGAGAAACAGACAAATCCACAACTGTAGCCAGGATGTCGATGCTTTTCTTTTAAGAATTAGTAAACAGCTAGGCAGAAGATGATAATATACCCATCCACCAACCAGTGGGAAACAACACCAGATAATCCAACTGACAGCAGAATAGATTTTTTTTCAACTGCCTATGGAATGTATACCAAGACCCTGTGTCATAAGACAAACCTTAACAAATTCCAAAGAAAGCATACGTTGTGGTCTCTGCCTTGTAATGTCACCAATAACAAAATGCTAATGGGAAATATTTCCAAAGCTTTAGAAACTAAACCTAACACTTCAAACAAACAAAGAGGAAATCTCAAGTGAACCTACAATGTATGCTGAGTTTAGTAAGAATAAAAGTAAAAATTATATGCTATCAAAATGTATGGCACAAAGCAATACTTAGAAGAAAGTTAGAGTAACAGATGCTACCAGGAGATAAGAGAAAAACTTTCCATCCTGTGATTTAATTCTACCTCAAGAACATAGAACATTGGGGAAAAAAAAGGTGGGCATTGGTGGCGCACGCCTTTGATCCCAGCACTCGGGAGGCAGAGGCTGGCGGATCTCCGTAAATTCAAGACCAGCCTGGTCTATAGAGAGTTTCAGGACAGCCTCCAAAACTACAGAGAAACCCTGTCTCGGAAAAAAACAAGAGCATAGAACAACCAAATGCAATTGAGAAGGGGGATCTAGTTCAGAGGGGAGGAGAGAAGTCAGTGAGGTTGAACACAGGATAAAGAGTTAGAAACCAAACAAAAAGGTGATTCTTTGCAAAGGTCAATAAAATTTGGGGTGGCTGTACAAACCCATATATGTGACAACATGACAGAACTATACACATGGTTTTTTTTGCCACTTTCAACTTCCTTGTTTGCAAACTACACGATAACTGTCAGGAATGTAAGCCTCAGGAAAGTAAGGCGAAGGGATTATGGAACTTGTCTGAATCACCTTCCTACTGTCCTGTGACTTAATTATCTCAAGGTGAAAAGGGAGCTGAGTGTATTGAACGTGCCTGGAATCCTCAGCACTTGGGAGGCTGAGGCGGGAGGTCCTTGAGTTCAAGGCCAGCCTGGACTGCACAAAGAAGTTATCTCAAAAAGAAAGAATACATGTAAAAGAAAGACAACTAGGGGCAAACCCAGTGGCCACCCTCCTACCCACCCATGCCTGTCATGGGAACAGGCCATCACCCACTGGCCCATATGAAGTGTCAATGCCCTCCCCACCCAGAGCCAAGCCCCCACCCCTCCCAGACCCACGAGTGAAATTGCACATTAACTACTGTATGGAGAGGAGAGGAGCGGTGTTGGAAAATGTGAACCCTGAGAGTCAGGGATGCTGATAAGAATAAACAAGACATCTTTGTAACAAAAAAAGTTTTTAATTCAAATAATTTGGAAATGGTTGTGCAACTGAAACATTATTTATTGAACAGTGCTGTGGTTTACAGTGCTTTCTAGAATTCCTGACAGGAAAACTCCAGGGTGTTAAAAGGGTTTATAACAAATGTTCTTAATAATACAAGGTTCTGTGACTTTCCAAGAGCCAGGCTGTCTTTCTCTAAAGGTTGTCTCATCTCTCAGGCTCCTTCTTAATTAGTGATGCCCAGGAGGGAACAGCCACCTTCAGATAGACTGGAAGTTCTTGTTCTAGACACAATACTTTCTCAGTGTGGATAGAATCTTCTTTGGCTCTCTAAGTAGCTATCACACATTCTTGCATCCTTTTTAGTGTATGCCTCTTGTGTGTGTGTGTGTGTGTGCATGTGTGTGTATGTGCATGTGTGTCCATGCATGTGTGTGCATACGTGTATGTGTGTGTGCATGCGTGCATGTGTGTGTGTGTTCAGAAGTGTGCACATGTGTGTGTAGCTCGGGATCGTCGAGAATTCACTGTGTAGCCCAGGTTGACCTGGAACTGTTGATCCTCCAGTTTCATCCTCCCCTGGTATTACAAGTGTATGCAATCATGCCCTGTTCTAGAATTCTTCTGTCTTGCATATAAATAGCAAAACAATTTCCCCATTGTCACTTATCTAATAGATTATCATGAATATAAATGGAAGATCTTTAGCTATGGGTTGCAGGATGTCATCTGGTTGAATTCAGTCCAGCTTTCTTCCAATCATCAAAGTAGTTTGTTAAAAATTATTTATTTTTAAATAACTTATTTAGCTTTATTTTATGTGCATTGGTGTGAGGATGTCAGATCTCCTGGACAGTTGTGAGCCGCCATGTAGATGCTGGGATTGAACCTGGATTCTCTGAAAGAGCAACCAGTGCTCTTAACCTCTGAGCCATCTCTCCAGTCCCTAAAAATTATTTCTTTATATGCATGTTTGTGTGTGGGGAGGAGAATGAGGTATGCAGAGAGGGGAAGAGGTAGAGCGAGGGAGAGAGAGGGAGAGGGAGAGAGACAGACTGTGACTGGCCTGGAACTTGCTCTGTAGACCAGGCTGGATTCAACCTCACAGAGATCTGCCTGCCTCTGCCTCCCGAGTGCTGGGTTTAAGGAATGCTCTACCATGCCCACCTCAAAGTAGTTTCAACTCTGTTAGCTAGTTGTCCATAGAGAGGTTTGCCTTCCATCTGGCAAGTCAGCTGTAGAAATGTCAGTCTGTATGATTTTCTACCTTCATCTCAGTCACTCTTGCCCCGAATGCTGAGCAGTGCAAGGTTCAGCAGCCCTGGAGGTGAAGGATGTGACTCTGATGTCAAGAAAAAATTGCTTACTCAGCTGCAGGGAATGCAGCTAGCAAATTGCCTCGGCAGTCAATGCCTTCATTGTCTACTCCAACTCTTTCTTTTTTGAAATAAAAGGTTGATTCCAAGCTAGGCGTGGTGGTGCAAACCTTTAATCCTGGCATTTGGGAGGCAGAGGCAGGCCAATCGTCATGAGTTAGAGGCCAGCCTGCTCTAGAAAGTTCCAGACCTGCCAGGACTACATAATGAGACCCTGTCTCAAAATTTAAAAAAAGCATTTGGGGCAAGTGCAGTAGTGTTTAATCCTGGTATTTGGGGACCATGAAACAGGTGGATTTCAGTGAGTTGGAAGCCAGCCTGGTCTACATAGCAAGGTCCCTGAAAGTACATTAGCTGAGTTATTATTATTATTTAAATGCATGACACAGTCTTAATAACTATCTTTAATGGTAAGCAGAGGCAGGTGGGTCTCTTGAGTTAGAGGCCAGAATGATCTACAGAGCAAGTTCCAGGACAGAGAAATCCTGCCTCTGAAAGAATCAATAATACTAACAGAAAAATAAAAATAGCTACCTTTAAAAAGATTCTATTTTTATTTGTAATTACATGTATGCCTGTGTGTCTAAGTGTGTCCTGTGAGTGCAGTGCTCACAGAGGCCAGAGACATCAGATGCTGTTGGAGCTGGAGTTACAGGTAGTTGGGAGCTTCCTGTGGTGGCTGCTGGGAAGCAAACGCCGGTCCTCTGGAAGAGCAGTACATGCTCTTCACCACTGAGCCATCTCTCCAGCCCCAATGTTTTTGATGGTTATCTGTGAATTTGATTCAATTTTATAAAGTTTACCATGCATTATTGGATAAATCTGTGATGATTAAAAGAACTAAAGCTGTCAGTCAGGGTGCTGAAGAATTCAGTAACGCGTTCACGATTTAATCATAGGCTCAAGGAACTTACATGTTTTAAATAATTCTGCCTTGTCACAGTTTACCTGAACAACTGGTCAGAACCTTATGTAAATATAACCAAGAATGTCAGAAAGAGCAAATGGGCTGGGAGTGGGTACTGGCTCGTACTGGCCGGTACTGGCTGGAACTGGGGCCTAGGAAATTGTGAATGCTACACGTGGGCTATACTGCTGAGCTAAATTCCTAGCTGCCCCCTTCACCTTTAATTTTTATTCTTTTTAAAAATTATTTTGCGCCGGGCGTTGGTGGCGCACGCCTTTAATCCCAGCACTCGGGAGACAGAGGCAGGCGGATCTCTGTGAGTTCGAGGCCAGCCTGGTCTATAGAGCGAGTTCCAGGACAGCCTCCAAAGCCACAGAGAAACCCTGTCTCAAAAAACCAAAAAAAAAAAATTATTTTGCTTTGTTTTGTTTGTTTATAAATTTTGAGACAGTATCTTACCCCAGGCTGAATGTGAACTCACAGCCCAGACAGGTCTTGAACTTCCAATTCTCCTAATTCAAGTCCCTAAGTAGTTGGGATTACAGGTCTGTGCCACCAGGTCTGGCCCACAAATTGATCTCCTGCCCTCATACCCAAAATAGAATGAAAAGAAATTAAATGTACACAGTAATGCACAAAAGCCAAGTCTCCTGGATATGCTTAACACAGCTGATACACGAACGTTAAAACAGATGTAGGGGCTAGGGGACGGGTTCCTGGTAAAGCACCTGCTGCGTAAGCACCGGGACCTGGGTCCATATCTCTAGCACCCACATAAAAAGTTTCATGTGCTGTGTGTTAGGGGCTCACGCCTTTAATCCCAGCACCCAGGAGGCAGAGGCAGGTGGATCTCTGTGAGTTCGAGGCCAGCCTGGTCTACAGAGCGAGTTCCAGGACAACCTCCAAAGCAATACAGAGAAACCCTGTCTTGAAACCGCCCCCCCCAAAAAAAGTTGCATGTACTGGCACATGTCTGTGATCCCACAGCTGGGAAGTAGATACTGGGAAGCTCTGTTACCCCAGAGCTGGTACTCTCTGGCTAGCCAAACCTAGACAATTGGTGATCTCCAGGTTCTATGAATACCCTGTCTCAGAAATAACAAGGTAGAGGGGCTGGAGAGATGGCTTAGCCATTAAATGCATACTGATCTTGCAGAAGCCCCAAGTTTGGTTTGACACCTTCTGACCCCTGAAGACATCTGCACTGATGTGCATATATATCCCCTCCGCACACATGCCTATACACAATTAAAAATAAAAATAAATCTTAAAACTCTTAAGGTGGAGAGCAACAGAGGAAGACAGCAATGTCAACCTCTAGCCTTCACATGCTCATATATAGGTGTACACATTGCATCCGCACACACATACATTGCATCCACACACAAATATAACATGCATGTGAATCACTTTTGATACTTGTAACTGGTTTGTGCATGGAAAAATGTGTCTCTGGGTTTCTTTTTAAGGACTTAATAACTGGAATTTATTTTTAAATCAAACAATTACCAACCAAAGGGGCCAGATTCCAGTGAAGCAAGAAAATGCAGACAAAGTGCACTGATTTGAGTCACGCCTTATGAAAGAATTGACACATTCAGAGTTCCATTAGTTCTTTTGATGCACAGTCATTGTTCTTATGGTAGCAAAAAAAAATGTAGACGTCTCTAAATTAGGTATCATTTTAAACTTAACTGTGTAACTTCTGTTCAAGAAGTCTGTTTTCAGCCGGGCGTTGGTGGCGCACGCCTTTAATCCCAGCACTCGGGAGGCAGAGGCAGGCGGATCTCTATGAGTTCGAGGCCAGCCTGGTCTACCGAGTGAGTTCCAGGACAGCCTCCAAAGCCACAGAGAAACCCTGTCTCGAAAAACCAAAAAAAAAAAAAAAAAGTCTGTTTTCACGCTGAGCACCTTTATAAAGTTCATTGGCCTACACAGAATCGCAGCATCTTGTTTATAAAATGCAAAGGCAGAATGACAGTGTCTCACAAACCACCCAAAGCTCTAGGCTATGGCTCTTCATAAGAAACAGCGAACCAGAGCCGGGCGTTGGTGGCGCACGCCTTTAATCCCAGCACTCGGGAGGCAGAGGCAGGCGGATCTCTGTGAGTTCGAGACCAGCCTGGACTACCAATCGAGTTCCAGGGCAGCCTCCAAAGCCACAGAGAAACCCTGTCTCGAAAAACCAAAAAAAAAAAAAAAAAGAAACAGCGAACCAGTAAGAAACAGATTCATTGGCACAGGAGGAGGATCAGGAGTTCCTGGTCAGCCTTGGGTACCCGAGACCTTGCATCAAAGGAGAAGAGACAGCAGGACCAGGACAAATGCCTGCTAACAAGCCTTAAATGGCTTGGCCTGATTGCTTTGCTCAAGTGCAACATAACTCAGTTAAAAGCCCAGCTCCAGGAAGTAGTTCATATCATCACCTGGCCTTAAAAAAAACGTATCAATTCACAAGCAATGTTTCTGTCATTATTTAGACAATAAAATCGCTTTAGACCGGAAAAGGCTGTGGTTGAGAAGACAACCATTCAAGCAGGAACGCAGTGGCATAGGTCTTGTGTAGTACGTAGGTGGCCCTGGGTTCCAATCCCCAACATCACACAAACAAAAGACACAAACACAAAAATGTGCTAGCCAGTATTGGACACCGGCAAAACTTTTATTGACTCTAAATGGAACAATAATTTGCAAACCCTCATTATTCCCCCAATCAAAGAAAATTACCTAAAAGTCACAACTGACTGGCCTACTTAACACATTTCACCTAATCAAGGAGAACAGATGACAAAGAATGGACACTATGTCTACTTATCAGGGAAAACCACAGTAAAGGCTCACAGTTCAGCCCAAGACCCCTATAGTAAGCAAAATGAAAAGGTTGGAACTTCTATTGGCGGTCAGTTGACAGATTATTCACTAAAACACCAATTAGCTAATATCTTCAGTACTACTGTTACAAAGATACTCAAAGCTTGCAGTCGTTAAAGCTACATTGTTCAAACACATGGCAGTCAACTGTTTACCCATCTTCCTTTGGAGGAGTGAACCAGCCCTTTTTCTCATGCATCTGCACAACGGAGTCATAGGACTGTTGCGCTGTTTCTAGATTATATTGATTCTTATCTGCTCCAAAGCGCACCCTAGCTTTGCCTTTCACTAAGGTGGCATTGATCTGCATGATGACCGATTCTATGGAGTAGGCGCTGCTCCAGCCCTGTTTTGTGAGCAATTCCATACACAATGCCCCTCCACCCAAGACATACCCTCCAGACAGAATAGGTGACTCGACGCGAACAAATGGAGGATCAAATGGAAAGTTATCCTTAAAAGAAAAGTTAAGCAAAATATATTCTACGCCTTCTTTTTCTTTCAAAAGCTGAAGGTCACCAAACAGGGGACTATCAGGGTCAACCTTCCTCAGTTTAACGTGCCAGTCATATAAGCTGTCATTTATCAGTTCCACGGAATAAGTCCCTGATTTGTAACTCTGCGATCTGTATATCTCTCTCAGTTCTTTCATAAGTCTATTTGAAGCATGCACTGACCCAGACACGGTACCATTCAAATGGTCTTGCCTTTGACTCTTCCTAATATTCTCTAATATTGCCAAATGCTCCTTCTCAATCCCTTCGTCCTCTGACTTTTTCTCACTACTAGTGTCTTCTTCTTTCAGCTCATAATGATCCAAGTCTTCCAGCCCGTCAGCTGCCTCTTCCTCTTCATCCTCCGAGGGCACCTCTTCGATGGTCGCCTTCTGGGCGATGGGGACCGGCTGGTCCAGCGTCTCCACATCCAGGTGCTCAGGCAGGTTATATAAGCTGCAGAGTTCACAGATCAGCCACTTGAGCTGCTGACGAAGCGAACTGTTGGGCTTCGAATCTTCCAGACGTTCTAGGATCGATGTGAGATCTGGATCATCAGAGTCCACGAACCATATCGGCGGAGAAGATGGGTAGGACTCGGTGATGGTGCAGTGCAGGGTGAGCGGCGGCGGCGAGGGCGGGCTGCCCGCGGGCGCCGGCGGCACCAGGAACTGACATTGCAGCTCATCCAGCTGCCAGCTGACGATGCGCAGCCGCTCGTGGTCCTTGTCGAAGATGGACGCCAGGAACTCCAGCTCGGCCTTAAGCCCCGACGACATCCTTCCTCTCCAGTCCTCCGAGACGAGTGTGGAAGCGAAGCGGCCCCGCGAGACGCCTGCTGGGCTGCCACCGCCCCTGGGGCCGCCGGGCCGGGCTCCCGCGGCTCCGCCTCTGCCCGCCTCCGCGACCCGCGGAGCGTGGCCGCCGCAATCATAAGTCTGAGCACAGTGTCGCACAATCATCTTCAGGGCCTTTTCATCTAGCATAACCGAACCTTTTGTTCTTTGTTTTTTCATTAAAAAAATTTTTTGAAACATAGTCTGGAGTAGCAGGGGCTGGTTTTGAACTCTATGTTGCCAAAGATGGCCTTGAACTCCTGATCCTCCTATCTCTGCCTCCCTCCCCACCCAGTGCTGAGATTACAGCGCCACCACTCCCAGTTTACGCTCTACTGGGAATGGAAGCCAAGGCCACGTGCACTCCAGGTAGCCCAGCTACATGTAGTCCCAAGCTGGTTTAATAGAAACCTGACACATACCAGGTAGCAACAGAGCTCCCTTTTCCATCTCTGCCCCAAGTCCCTGAAACTACCATTCTACCCTCTGTTTCAATGAGTTTTGCTTTTGAATCTTCCATGGCGGTGGAATCCTGTGATATTTATCCTTCTGTGACAGGATTATCTCACTGAACATCTTCCAAGTTCATTGATGTGATGCCATACATGTAACATCGGTCCTAGGGCTGAGTAACATTGCCATTGCATGTATAATAAATATATGCATGTGTATATGTAAATATATATCATTTCTATTTTCTTTTACTACTTTAATTTATTTTAAGAGACAGGGTCTCTTGTGGTCCGATCTGGTACTTCCTATGTAGTTGAGGATGACCTTGAACTCTGATCTTTCTACCCTCTCCTCCTAACAGCTGGGATTACAGAAATGCACTACCAGTGCTGTGAGAAGCAGGGCCCCAGAAACTGTTGGGCCTTGCACATACAACACACACACAGAGAGAGAGAGAGAGAGAGAGAGAGAGAGAGAGAGAGAGAGAGAGAGAGAGAGAGAGAGAGAGAGCTTTCCTGCTTTTGGTTCTTTTGAATAATAAGAAGAGATGAGATTGTAGAATCCTAAAACTGTTGTTAAAGAGATCTCACAGTGGTTTCCACATCTTTATTATCACTGGGTTTTTTTGTTGCTGTTGTTTGTTTGTTTTTTTGGTTTTTCGAGACAGGGTTTCTCTGTGGCTTTGGAGGTTGTCCTGGAACTAGCTCTTGTAGACCAGGCTGGTCTCGAACTCACAGAGATCCTCCTGCCTCTGCCTCCTGAGTGCTGGGATTAAAGGCGAGCGCCACCAACCAACACCCGGCGGTTATTTTGTTTTTATTATTTGCTTATTTTTTTATCACGCCCCCCCCCATGAGGTGTGGAGTGGTATCTCTTGGTGGTTTTCTTTTTTTTTTTTTTTTTGGTTTTTCGAGACAGGGTTTCTCTGTGGCTTTGGAGGCTGTCCTGGAACTAGCTCTTGTAGACCAGGCTGGCCTCGAACTCACAGAGATCCACCTGCCTCTGCCTCCCGAATGCTGGGATTAAAGGCGTGCGCCACCAACGCCCGGCTCTTGGTGGTTTTCATTTGCCGTTTGCTCATAGTTTAGTGGAAGTGAGCATTTCACAAGTCAAGGCTTCTTCTCTCGAGAAATGCCTATTGAGTCCTTTATCCATTCTAAAATCAGGCTTTTGTTTTGTTTTGCTATTGAGTTGTTAGTATTTTGAGATATTAACTTTAGCTTTTTTAACTCTTATTTTCTGTGTGTAGGTGTTTTGCCTGCATGCGTGTATGTACACCAAGTAAGTGCAGTGTCTGTGGAGGCCAGAAGGGCATCAGATCCCCTGTGACTGGGAGCTGCCCTGTGGATGCTGAGAATTGAACCCTGTTCCTCTTAACTGCAGAGCCCTCTCTCCAGTCCAAGATATTAACCTTTTATTTTGCTTTGGTGCTTTCTTTTTGGGGAGAGGTTGAGACAGGGTTTCTTTGTGGCTTTGGAGGCTATCCTGGTGTTTCTTTCTTTTTCTTTTTCTTTTCTTTTTTTTTTTTTTTTTTTTTTTTTTTTTGGTTTTCTGAGACAGGGTTTCTTTGTATTGTTTTGGAGGCTGTCCTGGAACTTGCTCTGTAGACCAGGCTGGTCTCAAACTCACAGAGATCCTCCTGCCTGTGCCTCCTGAGCGCTGAGATTGAAGGTGTGTGCCACCAACGCCCTGCTGTTTTGGTGTTTTCAAGACAGGGTTTCTCTGTGTAGCCCCGGGGCTATCCTGGAATTTGCTCTGTGGACTAGGCTGGCCTCAAACTCAGAGATCTGCCTGACTCTGCTTCCTGAGTGCTGGGATTAAAAGTATGCACCACCAATATATGAACCTTTTAAAAATTACTCTGTTTATTTTGGGAGACAGCCATATATAGGGAGGTCAGAGGACATCTTGGTTCCCCTTTAAAGACTGTTAACATGCCGGGCGTTGGTGTCGCACACCTTTAATCCCAGCACTCGGGAGGCAGAGGCAGGTGGATCACTGTGAGTTCGAGGCCAGCCTGGTCTACAGAGCGAGTTCCAGGACAGCCTCCAAAGCTACAGAGAAACCCTGTCTTGAAAAACCAAAAAAATAAAAAAATAAAAAAAATAAAGACTGTTAACTACTATTGCATTGAAACAACTGACTTTTTTCTTTAAAAAAACCCACAAAATGAATAAACAACCCCCAAAACAAAACAACAACAATAAATGAAAGCCAGCAAAGGTCTTTCTGAGCAATGAAGATTGAAATAGATGTCATAACCCTTCTGCCTCAGAGCTCCGAGTATTGGGGTTGCAGGAGTGTGACCAAGCCATCTATGACTTTTTGGTTTGCATTTTTATTTTTAGAGACAGGGTTTCTCTAGCTTTGGAGCCTGTCCTGGAATTTGCTCTGTAGACCAGGCTGTCCTCGAACTCACAGAGATCCACCTGCCTCTGCCTCCTGAGTGCTGGGATTAAAGGCGTGCGCCACCACTGCCTGGCCATCTCTAACTTTTTAGTGTTCACTATTCATTTATTAGTTCTAACAGTATGCATATGCATGTGTATTTGCAAACTTGAGGGTTTTCTATGTCCAGGATCATATGATCTGTAGGCCGATAATTGAAATTCCTCCTTTCTGAATGGAATAGTTTCTCTTTGGTTCTCTTGATCAACTGCTCTGACTGGCACTGTCAATACTGTGTGGAGTGGTAAAAGTGGGTGTCCTCACCTGGCCTTTGACACTCCCAGACTCTTACCATTGTCACCTGGTGCTTGGCACACACAGTGGTTATTATGCTGGGTGCTTTTTTTCTATTCCTGGTTTGTGAAGTATACTTCCGCATGTTTAAATCTGTGAAATGAATTTCCTAATCTTTTAAGAGGCCCATGTGATTTTCATCATTGTAGGGGAGTGGTGTATGGCACTGATTGACTTTTATTCACAGGCCCACTCTCTCATTCCATCAGGAGGTCTCATTGGGTAATGACATCTGCATTTTAGTGTGCTGCTAAATTATGTCATTAGTAAGTTGTTGAGGGTATTTACATATATGGTTTCTGTGAGTTTCAGGCCAGTCTGGTCTACAGAGTGAGTTCCAGGACAGCCTCCAAAACAATACAGAAAAACCCTGTCTTGAAAAAACAAAACAAAACAACAACAACAACAAAAGAATATTGAGCTAGCAGTTGGAACAACAGCTCCAAGGCTAAGAGCACTCACTGGCTGCTTGTCCAGATGACCATGGTTCAATTCCCAGCACTCACTTTGTGGCTCACAGCCATCTGTTAACTCCAGTTCCAGGGAGATCAGAAACCCTCTTCTGGCCTCTGCAGACACCAGGCATGCATGCACTGCATAGACACACATTCAGGGAAAGCACCCAAACACACAATAGTAAAACAATAAATCTTTAAAAACGCAATATTTTAAGTGAGTAGTGAGCTGTACTTTTCCCCCCTTGGTTCATTCACGGCTTTAGTATAAGGATGGCTCTCCCTTCACAAAATGAACTGAGAAGCAGCCCTGCCTCCTCTGTGTTTTGGAAAAGTCTGGGAAAGATTGGCACTAATTTTTCTTGAAATGTTTACTAGAAGTCACCAGTGAAGCCAAACACTCCTGAGCTCCTCCTCCTCCCCCTCTCCCCTCCCCTCCCCTCATATTTCTCCTCCTCCCACTCTTCTTCCTCTTGCCGTCTTCCCCTGTCCTTCTCCTCTTCTTCCTCCTCCCTCCTCTTTCCTTCACCCCTTCCTTCCCCTCCTCCTCCATGTGTGCTTCTCTAGGTGGAGTCCAAGGCTTGGCACAAGCTACCACCGAGAATGCACTCAGCCCTGCTTCTGAGCTGTTCTTTATTGGGGTTTGGATTGTTCACTCAACCTCTCCAAGAGTCACAGGACTGTTTAGGTGTTTTATTTCTTCATAATTGAGTCGGTAGCTTATAACGTTCTAGGACTTTAGCCATTTCTTTTAGCTTATTCATTTGCTGGCATGTTCATAGCAGTCACCTGTGACGATTTCCACTTTCGTGCGGTTAGTTGCCTTCTCTCTCTCTCTCTCTCTCTCTCTCTCTCTCTCTCTCTCTCTCTCTCTCTCTCTCTCTTTCTCTCTCTCCTTGATGTAACTAAAAGTTTGTCAATTTTTTTTTTGGTTTTTCGAGGCAGGGTTTCTCTGTATTGCTTTGGAGGCTGTCCTGGAACTCGCTCTGTAGACCAGGCTGGCCTCGAACTCACAGAGATCTGCCTGCCTCTGCCTCCCGAGTGCTGGGATTAAAGGTGTTCATCACCAACGCCCGGCCCTTGTCAATTGTTTTAATCTTTCAAAAAGCACAGTTCCAGCCGGGCGTTGGTGGCGCACGCCTTTAATCCCAGCACTCGGGAGGCAGAGGCAGGCGGATCTCTGAGTTTGAGACCAGCCTGGACTACCAAGTGAGTTCCAGGACAGCCTCCAAAGTCACAGAGAAACCCTGTCTCGAAAAACCAAAAAAAAAAAAAAGCACAGTTCCTATCTTATTGTTTAGTCATGTGTATTCAGTAGTCTCCGTGTGTAAGGGTATGTGCACACGAATGCAGGTGCCTGAAGAAATCAGAAGAAAATTTCAGATCTCCCAGAGTTGGAGTTATAGGCACTTGTGAGCTGCCTGATGTGGGTGCTGGGAACTGAACTCTGGTCCTCTGGAAGAGCAGTATACACTCTTTGGGGGGGGGTTGAGGCAGGGTTTCTCTGTATTGTTTTGGAGGCTGTCCTGGAACTCACTCTGTAGACCAGGCTGGCCTCGAACTCACAGAGATTCACCTGCCTCTGCCTCCTGAGTGCTAGGATTAAAGGTATGCACCACCAATTCCTGGAACAGTACACACTCTTAACCACTGAACTATTTCTCCAGCCCTGGTCTTATTGTTGTGTTGTTTTGTTTTCACTATCCTTTATTCAATTTATTTGTGCTCTAATGCCATTTTTGTCGGTCTGTTTGAGGACTTAGTTTTTTGTTGTTTTCTAGGTTGTTGTTGTCTGAGACGGAGACTTTCCATTTAGTGTAAGCTAGCCTTGAACTCTTCCACCAAGCGCTTGAATTACGGCATTTGCCACCACACCCAACCTTTGTCTCGCTCTCTTTAACAAGTTCTTTAAATTACATTTATTTATTTTATGAAGTGGAGTATGTGTAACACAGTAAATGTGTGTAAGTCACAAGATAATTTTCAGCAGTTGGTTCTTACTGCCATATGGATCTCAGATATCTAACTTGGGCCATCAGACTTGGTGGCAAGTGCTTTTACCTGTGGCCACATCTTGCTGGCTCTCTGGTTTCTTCAGCAGAAGAGTTAGATTTTTTTGAGATCTGTCCTTTGAAAAACGTCTTTTAGCCAGGCATTGGTGGCTCATGGCTTTAATCCCAGCACTCGGGAGGCAGAGACAGGTGGATCTCTGTGAGTGAGAGGCCAGCCTGGTCTACAGAGTAAGTTCCAGGACAGCTTCCAAAGCTACACAGAGAAACCCTGTCTCGAAAAACCAAAAAAAGAATAAAAAGAAAGATAGAAAATGTCTTTTGGTTTAAATCTTTAGTTATAAGTCTATGTGTGGGTATGTACCCACAAGAACAGTACCCCCAGAGGCTAGAAGAGGATATTGGAGCTACAGTCAGTTATAGCTTCCCAACATGGGTGCTGGCAATCAAAATGAGGTCTTTTAGAAGATGAGGAAGCACTCTTTTTTTTGAGACAGGGTTCCTTTGTATTGCTTTGGAGGCTGTCCTGGAACTCACTCTGTAGACCAGGCTGGCCTCGAACTCACAGAGATTCACTTACTCTGCCTCCCGAGTGCTGGGATTAAAGCTGTGCGCCACCAATGCCCTGCTCTCAGGAAGCACTCTTAACTGCTGAAGCATCTCTCTAACCCTCAGGGTGGGGTGAGGTTCTTTCTTTTTTGATTGTAGCCATTTATCCCTAACTGTCTGAATCACTAATCATCGCCCCAGAACCATTTTTGCCACACCACAAATTTTTTGGTATATTGCATTTCCTTTCTCCTTCTCCCCCTCCCATGTCTCCTTCCCTTTTTTCCTCCTGTCCTTTTCTCTTCCTTCTTTTTGGGACACTGGGCCTTGGTGGATTCTAAGCACACCCAGTCCCTGTTTATGCTTTCATTTTCATTTGTCTCTAGATGTTTTCTGATTGCCCTTTTGCCTTCTTTTTAAATTTTATGTTGTCTGAGTCTATTGTCTAATTTCATGTATCTGTGAACTGTCCCGGGTTATCTCTGCTATTGATTCCTAGTTTTGTTCTGCTGTGGTCAGGGAAGCCGCTGTATGGTTTCAGTCTTCATAACTTCCTTGGATCTCTTTTAGCTCCTCTAGCATGCGAGTGGTCCTAGAGAACGTTCTATGTGTACTTCAGAAGGACGAATGTCTTGTTGCAGTGGAATAGAGCTCTGTATTGTTACCTTGTTGGTAGCAACTTCCTGTTTTAAACTACATGAATGTTATTTTTTTATTCCTTTGTATGCCGTGTGCTCACAGAGGCCAGAAGAAGGTGTCAGATTCCCTGGAGCTGGAATTACAGATAGCTCACAGCTGCCCAAGGACATGGATGCTGGGAACCAACTCAGGTCCTGTGAAGAGCGGTAGACACTCTTAACCCTTGAGCCCAGCTACGTGACTCTGTGGGCGCCTTACATTTAGACACTTGATGCTGTTTGCATATATGTCTGTGCTTGTTATGTCTTCCCAGCGAGCTGTCCCTGCTAGCACACTAAATAGCCTTCTGTTTCATGTTGACAGTTTTTGTCCAGACTGAGTGTGACCATCTTCCTTTCTTTCCCATCCATTTGCTCCTGGCCTCTGTGCTGCCTTCTGAAGTATGCCACGGGGTGCTTTTTCTCTTCCTTCCTTTCTTTCTCTTTCGTTCATTCATCCTCCTTTTTCCCTTGTATTCTTCTTCTTCTTCTTTTTTTTTTTTTTTTTTGGTTTCTCAAGACAGGGTTTCTCTGTATTGTTTTGGAGGCTGTCCTGGAACTAACTCTTGTAGACCAGGCTGGCCTCGAACTCACAGAGATCCGCCTGCCTCTGCCTCCCGAGTGCTGTGTCACCACCACCCGGCTTCCCTTGTATTCTTGGCACCTGATGTTTTCTGAGTTCTGTCCTTGCTCTAAGGCAGGCAAGGCAGAAAACAAGTCCCTCAAAGCAGAAGCACTGAACAGACAGCTCCCTTCCCCCTTTCCCTACAGATTGAGAAGCCAGTGAGCTGTTCTGGCCTGTCCCACGGACACCAGCCCTCAGTCCTCAGCTGCCCTCAAGCATCAAGAGACCTCCAGACTATGAGACAGGCACCACTGAATCGGTTCCTCAGGCAGCCCCAAGAAACCCCAAGGTTGATCTCTCGGCTCCACTCTGCTCATCTGTCTCCTCCCTATTCCCAGAAGCCTCCAAGCCCTGTGGGCCTGTGTGCCTGTGTGCTGTTTTAGGGGAAGGTTCCCTTGGAGCAGCTGCAGACTGTCTAGCTTTTTCTTGCTCCCAGTGACCTGTGGCATCTGAAGCATGCTGAGTCCTGTCAGCACTCTTGAGACAGACAAGACAGAAGTCAGCCCCCCAGGTGGCCCCTGACCCCAGAAAAGTCAGAATGTATGACATCTAGTCCACTCCTGTCTTTCCCTTCCCAGGGAGCAGCCAGGGTACTGAGAGTTCCTACCCCCTGTGGTGAGCCTGCTGATGAGAGAGACTCGGGAGAGAAGGTGCCAGAAAGTCCCAGCCACCTCCCATGAAGTTCTTTTCCCACTCGCCAAAGATGCAGGGGCCACCTGGCTGGTCTCTGCATCCTCACAAAGGGAATCGGCCTACACATTAATGTGGGCACAGTGTCCCCATGGGAAAAAAATGGTCCCAGGCTTCTTAATCCTCCCTGCTGCTGACATCATTCTAACTTATCACTTTAAAAGTTGTTTTCATGTATCATTTTTACAAAATAGTACATTTCATACCGAGTACAAGACACTTCGTATTTGTCCAGTCCGTATCTTATCTTGACCTCTTCCACTCTCCCTTCGATCCTGCCCACTGCCTAAACAGTCCCCCCCACCACCCCGTTTTTTAAAATCTGGGATTCACATGTGAGAGAAAACATACCATATTTCTCTTTCTAATTCTGGCTCCTTTTGCTTAATATTATGGTCTCTAGATGCATTCATTTTTCTGCCAATGACATAATTTCCCTCTTCTCTATGGATGACGAAAACTCAGTTGCAGGAGCTGGAGGGATGGCTCAGGGATTAAGGACTGCTCTTTCAGAGGACATGGGTTTAGTTCCCACCACTCACATGGCGTCTCAGAATTGTTTCTGCCCACTGCAGGCATCAGGCATACATGTATACATGCAGAAAAAAAACCACTTATATACATAAAGTTAGTACGGCGAGTGGTGGGGGGGGGGGAGTGGGAGCTGGGAAGAAGAGAGGGGGAGAAGAGGAAGAGAGTTGGTCATGGGGGAACAGGAAGTTAAGTGGGAGGGGGTAGAATAGGGGGAAGAGGGAATCATAGGATCGAATACAGATCAGGCACCAGAGGGACCTCGAGTGTCTAAAGGGATAACACCAATTGGCAAGCTAAGCAATAGTGGAGAGACCACCTTGAATGCCCATTCCTGATAATGAACTTGATGTCTATAACCATCCGGGAGCCTTCATCCATCATTAATGGAAGCAGAGGCAAACACACAATTAAGAACTGAACTGAACCCAAGGAACCCAGTGACAGAGAGAGGAGTGATGAGCAAATTGGCAAAGAATGGGCTGGCAAAACCAGCAGAGACAGCTGATCTGAACAGGGGAGAGCTCTTGGACCCCAGACTGACAGTGGGGAGGCCAGCATGGGACTGATCTGGACCCCCCCAAATGTGAGTGTCAGCGAGAAGGCCTGGGCAACCTATGGGGCCCTCAGCTGTGGATCAGTGTTTATCTCTGGAATACAAACAGACATCGTGTGTCCATAACACAAAGAGAGATGCTCTCTCAGCCTGGACTCTTAGGGGAATGCCTGGACCCTACCCTGAATGAAATGACAGACTCTAGATATCCCCTATGTGGAAGGAAGTGGCAATAGGGTGGGAGGCTGGGGGGGGGGGGAGGGGAGTGCGGGAGGAGGGGAGGGAGAGGGAACTGGGATTGACATGTAAAACAAGCTATTTAAAATTAAAATAAAAAATGATAAAAGAAAAAAGTAAATCTTCCAAAGAGCTAAAAACGACCTCTGTTGTGTATATGAGCCATGTTTTCTTTATGCATTCCTCTGTCAGTGAGCACTGGGGCTGATCTCATGACGGCTATTGGGAATGATGTCACAAAGAACAAGGGTGTGCAGAGGTATCTGGAGTAAACTGGCTTAGATTGCTGAGTAAACGCCCAGAAGTTGTGTCTTTACTAGGTTTTTTGGAGGTGATTTCCACAGTGGTACACTAATTTACATTCTCTCTATCCCCTACCCTCTCCCACATTCCTCTTTGACGATAGGCGTGCCAAGTGGGGTAAGATCTGATCTTAGCAGCGTTTTCATTTGAGTTTCTTTTATTCTGCCTCAGTTTCTTAGCTGAGGTCTTGCACTTCCAAGGCTGTGGTCTTCAAGGCCGGTCCTTCCCACCTTACAAGTCTCCTGCTTCTACCTCCCACGGGCATTTCCTCCCCATAAGCCTCTTCCCTCTGAACTAAGAGCATCCAAGACGTGCTGGAGGGCCTAATCAGCACCCAGGATGCCATCAAAGGCTTTGTCTTTTAGTCTTGATTTTAGGTTGCTGTTGACCTTGTGAGAAACAGTCTCAGGAAAATGTTCGAATGGTGTCTCACCAACCCATCTTCCACCACCACCAAGTTCCTTGTGGCAAACTGGAGGCTGGCCACAAAGCCTCTTCCTCCATTTTTCTGCATTTACTAGGTTCCTTTGCACTAAGGTGGATAGCAAAGGAAATATGTTTTTCTTCTTTTGATATTTGTAGCAATTCAGGCATGTTGGAAAGAATGCAAAATGGTGGGGTGAGGTAGAGCGATGACTCAGTACGTGAAGTGTTTGTTGTGCAAGCATGACAACCCAGGTTCATCTCTAGCAGAGACATAAAAGCCAGATGTGGGGCTGGAGAGATGGCTCAGCGGTTAAGAGCACTGCTTGCTCTTCCGAAGGTCCTGAGTTCAAATTCCAGCAACCACATGGTAGCTCACAACCATCTATAATGAAATCTGGTTCCCTCTTCTGGCATGCAGACATACATGCAAGCAGAATACTGTGTATGTAATAAATAAATAATTTTAAAAAAAAGCCAGATGTGGTGGCCTGGGTCTGTAATCTCTCTGCGAAGGGTCAGATAGAAAAATGAGCTATGCATTGGCAAATGAGGCAGAGATGGGAGGATCCCTGGGTCTTACTGACCAGGCAGTCTAGCTAAATCAGTGAGCCCCAAGTTCAGTGAGAGACCCCCGTCTCAAACAACACTGAGGAAACCATTGAGGAAGCTATCCAAATTTGACCTCTGGCCTCCACACACGAATGCGCCTGCGCACATACGCCACACACTGACTTGAAGGAGAATGACTCCCATAATTATGCTCATAGTTTGAATATTTGCTCACTACTTGGTAGAGCTGTTTGGAAATGACTAGGAAGTATGACTCTGTTGGAGGAGGTGTGTTACTGGGAGTGGGTTTTGAGGTTTCAAAAGGCCATGCCTAGCTGGGAGTGGTGGTGCACACCTTTAATTCTAGCACTCGCAGAGGCAGGTGGATCTCTGAGTTCCAGCATGGTCTACATAATGAGTTCTAGGACAGCTAGGGCTATGTAAAGAGATCCTGTCTCAAAGCAATGGCAACAGCAAAACAAAAAGCCTATGCCATTCCCAGTCAGCTCTGTCTGCTACTTCGTGCTTGTGAATCAAGATGCCGTCCCTCAGCTGCTGCTCCAGCACCATGCCTGCCTGCCTGCTGCCATGCGCCCCACCATGATAGCCATGGACTCACCCTCTGAAACTGTAATTAAGCCCCCATTAAATGCTTTATTTTATAAGTTGCCTTGGTCATAGTGTCTCTTCACAGCAATAAGAAAGTAACCAAGACACACATACAGAGTGTAGGATGGACTTTGAAATTCGTTTTCCTCCATATCAACTAATCGGTGTGTGTGTGCGCGCGTGTGTGAGTGTGTGTGTGTGCGTGTGTGTGTTGGGGTGTTGGGGATGGAGCAGGCATTGCACAAGATGGGCAAGTGCTTTGCCACCGAGCTACATCCCCAGCGTTGCATCAGCTAAGCTTCAGAAATAGACTCTAAGGGGCTGGAGACATGACTCCACAGTTAAGAGCATCTACTGCTCTTTCAGAGGATCTGGGTTCAATTCCCAGCAACCACTTGGCAGCTCACAATCAACGTAATTCCATCATCTCCAGAGGATCTGACACCCTCTTCTGGCCTCTAAGGGCACTGCATGCATGTGGTGTACTTACATACAGGCATGCACTCCTACACATAAGACAAAAAGAAAAGAAAGAAATCGCATTTTTTAAAATAGAATGTGAGATGCTAGGCAGAGAGCCATGTCCTTGGATGACAAAGAAAAACAGTATCACATTAGCTTGCAAGGCTTGACTGGGAAGCCTTTAATTGGATGAGGAGGGATTAGAGATATTCTTCGTCACCGCTACCATCTGGAGGTAACACTAGAATGTTCATTACCACAGGGCCCTGTTAACATGAGTACCCGAGCCTGCAAGGCCTGCGTGTGTGTGTGTGGTAGGCTCATCAGAGGGAAACCCAACTCCCAGCAGCACCTGCCCGTGAATGCTGAGCCTTCTTGTTCTGAAGTGCCACTTCAGGCATTGGTTCTGAAAATTGAAAATATGCTTTATCCTCTCTGAGAATGACTTGTAACCCTATAATCTAACTCATGCCAATGTCTCAGTGAAGCTCAGAACGGCTTCATTGAAAATGCCGTCCCAGAAGCAACGATGTTACAGAAGATTTGTGACATGTGTAATGAGCCTCCATCTGTCTCCAGACCCATGGCACTCACCACCTAACTGTTCCTCCTTGTGTTGTCAAAACCAGTGTTCTGCAGTAATGGACGACAGCCTGGCGTGGGTACTAGCCAGCCTAAATTCTACCCAAAGCAGTGCCAGCGTCCTTGCCTTTATTTTGCTCTCCTTAACCCTTGCCAGCTCGATTGAAAATTTCACTTCTGCCAGTGGCATTGGTGGCGCACTCCTTTAATTCCCAGCACCCAGGAAGAAGAGGCAGTTGGATCTCTGTGAGTTCCAGGCCAGCCTGGTGTACAGAGCAAGTTCCAGGGCAGCTAGAGTTGTTACACAGAGAACCCTGTCTGGGGAGGGGGAGAAGAAAAGAGATTTCATTTGCTTTCAAGAGCCATATATTTATTTTTGCAATGCTGCAGATGGAACCCTTTTGGGAGCTTTCTACCACTGAGCTACATCCCTAGCCCCATGACCTACTTTAAAGTGAGCTACACATTAGCAAATGCTTGAGTGGTTCAAATTGCCTTTTAGTATTTTACTTAAAATTTTGCCAGGAATGAGATGGTAACATATCTCACCAGGTAAAAGGCTGGCCATCGATCCTGATGACCTGAGTTCAGTCCCCAGAATCCAGGGAAGGGTGGAAAGATAGAACTAACTCACCACATTTTCTTCTCTGACCTGTATACATATGTCGTGGTACATGGATGTGTGTGCACACACATACACAAAACAACAACGACAAAAAGAACAAATAAATAAATAAACATAATAAATTAGAATAAAAGTCCCCAGACATGAAGGGGCACACCTGCAATCCCAGTACGCAGAAGAGGAGGCAGGAAGACCAGAAATTCAAGACTAGCCTTGACGACTGTGAGGCCACTCTGGGCTATTTGAGATCTTGTTACAAAAAAATACACCAAAATCAAAACAAACTAACCCCCAAATCAAAAACAAAAACCCATATGACCATGCAACAGATGGACTCTTTTTTTTTTTTTTTTTGTTTTTCGAGACAGGGTTTCTCTGTGTTTTTGGAGGCTGTTCTGGAACTAGCTCTTGTAGACCAGGCTGGCCTCGAACTCACAGAAATCCACCTGCCTCTGCCTCCAGAGTGCTGGGATTAAAGGCGTGCGCCACCACCGCCAGGCTAGGCACACAAGTCTTAGAATGCATACATTTGTGTAATCAGCTCTAGCACAGCATCCTCATCCTTCTGCTCCCAATGGTCACATCTCCCCATGACCAACACCACTGATCTGTCCCTACTGCTGTAGCTTTACAGTTTTAAGACTGGTCCTAAGACACAGTATGGACTCACTCATAAGTGGATATTAGATGTAAAGCAGACTACAATCCATAATCCCAGAGAAGCTGGGCAACAAGGAGAGCCCTACGGGAGACATACATGGATCCCCTGGGAAGGGGAAATAGACAAGATCTCCTGAGGAAACTGGGAGCGTGGGGGGTAGTGGGTGGGGGAGGAGAACACGGGGAACCGGAGGGAAGATATGGGGGAAGGACAGAGAAGGAGAGCAAGGAAAGACATATTTTGATCGAGGGAGTCATTATGGGGTTGTTGAGAAACCTGGTGCTAGGGAAATTCCCAGGAATCCCCAAGAATAACCCCAGCTAAGACGGTAAGCAACAGTGCAGAGGGTACCTGAACTGCCCTTCCCCTGTAATCAGATTGATGACTACCTTAATTGTCATCACAGAGCCTTCATCCAGTAACTGATGGAAGCAGATTCGGAGATCCACAGCTAAGCACTGGGCCAAGCTCCCAGAGTCCAGTTGTAGAGAGGGAGGAGTGATGAGCAAAGGGGTTAAGACCATGCTGGGGAAACCTGCAGAAACAGCTGACCTGAGCAAGTGGGAGCTCACGGTCCCCAAACTGACAGTTGGGGAACCAGCATAAGACCAAACTAGGCCCTCTAAATGTGGGTGACAGTAGTGTGGCTTGGGCAGTCTGTGGGGCCACCAGCAGTGGGACCAGGATTTATCCCTAATGTTTGAACAGGCTTTTTTTTTGGAGCCCATTCTCTTTGGAGGGATACCTCGCTTAGTCTGGATATAGGGGGGAGGGCCTTGGTCCCGCCTCAAAGAGATGTGCCAGACTTTGTTGACTCTGAGGAATGTATGGGGAGTGGGGTGGGGGGAAGGAGGGAGTAGCAAGAGGAGGGGAGGGACTGGGAACTGGAATTGGTATGTAAAATTAGAAAAGATTGTTTTAAAAGTAAAAAATGAGCCAGGCAGTGGTGGTGCATGCCTTTAATCCCAGCACTCAGGAGGCAGAGGCAGGCAGATCTCTGTGAGTTCAAGATCAGTCTGGTCTACAAGAGCTAGTTCCAGGGCAAGCTCCAAAGCTACACAGAGAAACCCTGTCTTGAAAAACCCAAAACTAACTAACTAACTAAATGAATAATAAAAAGATGATTAATGAAAAAAAGACTCCCCTAGAAGAATCACATGGGGATCTTCTTCTGAAACTGGCTTCTTTTCCTCTGTGTAATGGTTCTGAGGCTCGTTCAAGCTTCAGTTTTATGATATTATATCAATAATATAGTCTTATTTTCAATAGTTTTATGTTTAAGTGTCTGTATGTGTGCTTGTACCCTCAAGCATATGCCGAGTGTAGGTACTCAGAAGGTCAGAAGTGTCAGGTCCTCCAGGAGCTAGAGTTGAAGGCAGTAGTGAGACACCTCATATAAATGCTGGGAACTGAGTTCAGGTACCCTGCAAGAGCATCCCATGCTCTTTTTGGGGGGAGGGGTTTTCAAGACAGGGTTTCTCTGAATTGTTTTGGAGGCTGTCCTGGAACTCGTTCTGTAGACCAGGCTGGCCTCGAACTCACAGAGATCCACCTGCCTCTGCCTCCCGAGTGCTGGGATTAAAGGCGTGCGCCACCAACACCGGGCGAGCATCCCATACTCTTAACCACTGAGCCATCTCTCCAGCCTTCATGTAGTCTTTGCTGGAGTTATTTTTGCTGAGTAGACTTCCATTTTAATGGTCAGATCACTCATTGTTACCTAGTAACCCAATGAAAGGTCATTTTAGGGTGATTTCCAGTTTGCATCCAAAGGGAGAGGAGCCGTAAGAGTTCACAGACAGGGTTCAGCGTCGACTTCATGTTTTCATTTCTTTGGGCAGAGGTCAGTAATGCCGTTTCTTTAGAAGTTGGGGAGTACGGCTCGTTGACCCTGTAGGCCACCAACAATCTCTGTCACAGTTCCTCCTCCTCCTCCACCACCATCTTCTTCTCCTCCCTCCTCTCTTAAGCAATTCTTTGAAAAATGTCAAAAACATTCTTTAGCTCATGGCCTTTCCAAAGCAGATCCTGGGTCTGATTTGGGCTCACCTGTCTTACTGAATGACCCTTGCTCCGGGGTAAATACCTGAGAGAGTAATGATTAAGACATCTGCTTAGACTCAGAAGCAGCGCTTCCCCCTTTACCTCCTTTCCAGCATGCATGGGGGCTCCGGCACCCTGTGCGAATCAAAGTATTCAGTCTTACCAGCATCTCATAGCCATTCCAGCGGGCCTTTGTGCATTCGAACCGCCCAGAAGTCTTACCGCTAACATCGATGCTAGCTAATGCCAAGTGAGAAGCTTCGCGCAGGTGTGTTTGGCATCTCTGTATCTTCTTGGGTGAAAGTCCACTTCTCTTTTTCATCCATCTTCTAATTATTGTTTTTCCATTTTCCACTGCAGAGTTTCAAGCATTCCTTCCATCTTCTAGATAGGAATTCTTTAGGAGATGCGGGCTTTGCGAATATCTTCCCCAGGTTATAACTTGTCCGTTTTCGCTTCTTCATAGACTCTTTCATAGAGAAAACTATTTTCACAAAGTACAATTGTGTTTCTCCTTTCATGGGTTGTGCTTTTGATATCAACTCTATGGATTATTTCTCTAGCTCTAAATCTGAAGGATTTTTTCCAACCATTTTTTTCTAAATGCTCTATAGTTCTGTTTTATACTTAAGTCTCTGTTCCTTTCTGAGTTCATTTCTATGTGAGATGAGAAATCAACCCCCCACCACCTCTTTCCCTGATGTCCAATGGCTCCAGCATCCTGTTGAAAAGGCAATTTTTTCCTCAACTGAATTGCTTTCACACCTTTGTCAAGAATTGGTTGTCGACATTTCTGCTGGTCTATTTCTGGCTTCTTTATTTTGTTCCATTGATTTCTGGGGCTATTGATCTATATGGCTAGCTCCTTGCAAAATACCAAGCAACTTCCATGATTACAACTACACAGTAAGCCTTCTGTGCTTTGGTGTGTGTATAGTGTATGCGTACATATGTGTGCACATGTATGAGAGCATGAGTGTGTGTGTGTGTGTGTGTGTGTGTGTGTGTGTGTGTGTGTGTGTAGCCAGAGGTAGACCCTGAGTGTCTTTCTCAGTTGCCATCCATACAATTTTTGAGACAGGGTCTCTCACTGAATGTGGGGTTCACCAATTTGGCGTGACTGGCTGGCCAGCAGGTTCCAGAGATCCACTTGTTTCTTGCCTTCCCAATTTTGGGATGATAGACATGGGCCCCTGCAGCACCCAACTTCTTAGATGATGGCAGGCTTTGAACTCAGATCTTCATGCTTGCAAGCACTTTACTGACTGAATCATTTCTCCAGCCCCTTAGTAAGTCTTAAAAAATAGGAACCGAAGGTGCCTCCAACTTTCTTCTTTAAATTGTTTCACTTACTTTAGTAACTTTGCCTCTCCACTTTACAATTAACTTGACTACAAAACAATTCTGATAGATTTTTGATATCTACAGGTATTTTGGAGGGAACTGCCTCATTTCGAAGGTGAGTCCTCCAAACATATTTCCATCTATTTACCTGTTTGACTTCTTCTGTCAATTTGTAATAGTTGTAGTGTCTAGACCCTATATATGTGTTATCAGGTTTTTAAGAAGATTTACTTATATGTGTATTGGCATTTTGCCTGAATGTCTGTCTGTGTGAGGGTAACCAGTCTCCTGGAACTGGAGTTACAGACAGTCGTGAGCCACCGTGTGGCTGCTGGAAGAGTAGCCGGTAATCTTAACCACTGAGCCCTCTCTCCAGGCCGTGTTGCCAGATTTATATCTAGCTATGTCACTTTTAGAGCTACACAGAGACAGGGTCTCACAGTGGAGCCCTGCCTGTCCTTGAACTCAATCTGTAGACCAGTTGGCCTCAAACTCACAGAGATCTGCCTGCTTCTGTCTCCCAAGTGCTGGGATTAAAGTCGTACACTCCAACCAGCAGGCCCACAGATGATCTTTAAAAATTTTTTTCAGCTTCTTTGAAACATGGTGGCACACTTCTTTAATCCCAGGAGCTACTCTGCGAGTTCCAGGCCAGCCTGATTTACTGAGTTTCAGGATAGCCACAGGTATATCCTGTCTCAAAAAAAAAAAAAGACAGAAAAGTCTTTTAAAATGCAACTGTGTAAGAACTTGCCTGCCAAACTGTTAGCACTGTGTATAGAAATACTGTGTGTTGACCTTGACTGTGTATCTTGGGACCTGGATGAATCCTCTTTTCAGTTCTAGAACTTTTGTGTGGATTTCTTGGGATTTTCTCCAGAGACAATCACAATGCCTGTAAAAGGGACAGTGTCTTCTGTTCACTGTCTGTTTTTCTGAACTGGGATTGTTCAGAGTCGGCTCTTCACTTTGTTTCAATTTCTTGCTTTCTTTCAGCTCAGGCTGCCCAGCAACTCACTCTGTAGCCCAGGCTGGCTTTGAACTTGAGGTGGTTCTCCTGCCTTAGGCTGAGATCACAAATTTACCACACTTGGCTCTTTGTTTTCAATTATTATTATTATTATTATTATTATTATTATTATTATTATTATTGTTATTTTGTTTTCTTTTTCAAGACAGAGCTTCTCTGTGTAATAGCCCTACCTGCCATGGAACTCACTCTGTAGACCAGGCTGACCTCGAACTCACAGAGATCTGCCTGCTTCTGCCTCCAGAGTGCTGAGATTAAAAGTGTGCACTACCATCGCCTGGCTATTCTTGTTATTTTTGTTTGTTTGTTTTGTTTTTTGTTTTGGCAGGGTTTCTCTGTGTAGCCCTGGCTGTTTTGGAACTTGCCTTGTAGATCAGGCTGGACTCAATCTCAAGAGATCCGACTTCTGGGATTAAAGGCATGCAATACTCTGCCTGGCTATCATATCATCAGTAATGGTAGAGGTATTTTGGTCACAATCCCAGATTGGCTGTAAACTCAGTTCAGGACGATCATGAACTTTTGATCCTCTTGCCTCTACTCTCAAGAGATAAGGTTGCAGATGTGTGCCATTATAGTACTATTAAAGACACTATCTTTTTTTTTCAAGACAGGGTTTCTCTGTATTGTTTTTGGATGCCTGTCCTGGAACTCCCTCTGTAGACCAGGCTGGCCTCGAACTCACAGAGATCCGCCTGCCTCTGCCTCCCAAAGACACTATCTTTAACTGGTTTATGTACTGCTGGGATTTGATACCAGGACTTTGTGCATGTTAGGCAAGCACTCTACCAACTGAACTACATCCACAGCCTCTGTTTTCTATCTTAAAAGAAAAGCATTCAATTTTTCAGGGTTAAAAAAATATTTATAGTAGCTGGACTTGGTGGCACACGTCTTTAATCCCTGCACTCAGGAGGTAGAGGCAGGAGGATCTCTGAGTCAACATAATCTACAGAGCAAATTCCAGAATAGCCAAAAACAAACAAACAAAAATAAACCATTTGCAATAGTGTGTGTGTGTGTGTGTGTGTGTGTGTGTTAAACCTTTTATTAACTTGAGGAAAGTTATCTGTCCTCCTAATCTGATGTAAGTGGCTTGGTTTTTTTTTCTTTTTCTTGGATGGACATTGTCTTCTGCCAATACCTTTTCTGCATCATTTGATATGAGCATGTGATTTCCCTCTGGAAGCCTGTTGTTATGTTGAAGTCCACTGACTTTGCCTCCCGTGGATAAATCCCATGCATAGCTGGCTCTCATTTTTCATTGCTATCATCGTTTACCAGTGCTCCTGTCTGTGGCCAGAAAGGGTTCTTCTCCAATCCCCGGAAGACTTTCCACAGTGTCTGTGGCCAGAAAGGGTTCTTCTCCAATCCCCGGAAGACTTTCCACAGTGTCTGTGGCCAGAAAGGGCTCTTCTCCAATCCCCGGAAGACTTTCCACAGTGTCTGTGGCCAGAAAGGGTTCTTCTCCAATCCCCGGAAGACTTTCCACAGTGTTGGCATCATTCCTACCCTACACACTGGGCAGCATTTTGCTTGTCAAACTATCTTGCCTTGGCTTTTTCCTTTCTGAAAAAATGTAGATTTAGTTTCTTTCAGTAATCATTTGACTAACAGCAGCAGACTAGCAGACATTCAGAACAATTTTGTTATCTGGCTGGCACAGCATGAGCACTAAACTCTTATCATTCCGTCCAATCTCTCTCTCTCTCTCTCTCTCTCTCTCTCTCTCTCTCTCTCTCTCTCTCTCTCTCTCTCTCTTTCTCTCTCTGTTTTTCTTTTCTTTTTTTTGAGACAGGGTTTCTCTGTATTGTTTTGGAGACTGTCCTGGAACTCGCTTTGTAGACCAGGTTGGCCTCGAACTCACAGAGATCCTCCTGCCTCTGCCTCCCAAGTGCTGGGATTAAAGGCGTGCGCCACCAACGCCCAGCTTCTCTCTCTGTTTTTCAAGTCAGGTTTTCTCTATGTAACAGCACTGAGTGTCCTGGAACTCACTCTGTAGACCAGGCTGCTCAAACTCACAGAGACCTGTCTACCTCTGCCTCCTGAGTGCTGGGATTAAAGACATGCACCACCACTGCCTAGTTTCCAATCTCTCTCTCTTTCCCTCCCTCCCTCCCTCCCTCTCTCCCTCCCTCCCTCTCCCTCCCTCCCCCTCTCTCTAAATCCACAAGGATTATCAGCCTGTGCTTTTTATTTGTTTTTGTTTTAATTGTTTAAAGTTTCAGTTATTTTTACTTTATGTATATGCATGGGAGAGAACTGACTGTATAAAGTTGTTCCCTGACCACCCACACATACATACTACATGGTGTGAGCACCCCCTACACACATCATACACACATCAAATCTACCTAACCTAGGTAAAATTGCCTTGCAGCAGCTGAATTCAGTACAAATCCTCATGAAAGCACTGAACTTCAGAGATTAAGAAAGAATTCTACTCAAATAATTGTGAGCAAATCAAATTACTTGTAAACAGGAAAAATAATTTGTCTGGCTTCCAGTCTTTCCATATCATCAACCTGACATTCCAAGACAGAGGAGCCACACCTGTGGAACCTTCAGCACGGTTGCACAAATGCCTCTTTGTTCCCAAGCACAGTGTCTGAAAAAGTTCTAATCACAAATTCGTCGGTAAAAGCTTTTGCCTGACATGCAAACCTGACGATCTGAGTTCGGATCCCTTGAACCCAAGTAAATGCCAGGTGCATGTGTTTCTAATCTTAGCACTCTCAAAGCAAGACAGGAATAGAGGCAGGAGAATCATTGTCCTCCACATCAGAAGTTCGTGGAGCAGCTAGCCTCGAAGGTGCAGGGTGGCAGCAATATGAAAGACTCTGTACCCCAAACAAAGGGTAGGGCAAGGGCATGCACCCAAGCTTATCCACTGTGGCCTAACATATAGTACATGCCCATACATACACACAAATTAATTGATTGGCTGAGTAAAGAATGACTAGGAGTTGGGGCTGGAGAGATGACTCAGTACTTAAGAGCACTGGTTTTTCTTCCAGAGGACCCAGGTTCAATTCCCAGCACACAACTGTCTCTAACCCCAGTCCAGAGGATCATACACTCCTCTGACCTCTGAGGGCACTACATGTGGTCAGACACACATACAGACAAACACCCATACTCATAAAGTTAAAATAAAAGTTAAAACATTTTAAAAATGGGGCTGGAGAGATGGCTCAGAGGTTAAGAGAACTGGCCATTCTTCCAGAGGTCCTGAGTTCAATTCCCAGCAACTATGTGGTGGCCCACAACCATCTGTAATGAGATCTGGCGCCCTCTGCTGGTGCGTAGGCAGAACACTGTACACATAGTAAATAGATATTTTTAAATGCATAAGAGTGGCCAATGGTCCATTAAAAGCAGACTTTCATATGCATAGTATCTACACTATGACAATAGAGAGAAATCATGATGACCATGATGTGACCGACCAAATCCTGATGACTGTGGGGACAGAGACACATGGAGGTGGAGTGTAAATATCCAGTATCTTCTAGGAATTATTTAAAACTTCTAACTCAGGAATAGAGACAGAAGTATTTTTCTCTGAAGGAATAAGTTTAGGTATAGACACTTGCTTTGTATAGACACACAGCTCTTGTTAGAGTACTTTAAAGCAAAACCCAGACCATGTCATGTCATCTACGTAATAAAGGCATGTAAATTGCTCTAAATACCATGCCCTAGTTGCATCTTCAAAATGAACAACAAAGGCTCTGTAGCTCTGTGGTCCGGTGTCTATCTAGAATGTAGGAAGTTTGGGTTAAACCCTGGTGCCAGAAACAACAATAAAAATATCTTTCTCCTTTCTTCTTTTTCCCCCTTCTCTTTGTCTTTCTTTTTTGTTTCTTGGACTGGGACTCAAGCCTGAGTCCTGATGCCTGTTAGGCAAGCATTTTGTCACTGAATTCCACTCCAAGCCCTAGTAATTTCACAGCATCATCTTAGTCTGTACCCAAAGGTCCTTGATGATAACAAAGATATTTTAAGGCCTAAGCGAGGTTCCTATATTGGACGTGGTTATTACAGCTCAGAAGCATGTGTTATTCTATGACAGCCTTACCTCCCCTTACCTCCGTACTAGTGATTTATTGAAAATACTGGCTAACGTGTCCTGGACCCTTGTTGATTGCTTCTGTAGGGTATCATTCCACTCATTTGCTGGTTCTTCTTAGGCAAAGAGGCTTTATTTAAGCTTTGTTATAGGCAGGACTTCTTTAAGAGGCACTGCTGTGTACTTCCATCAAGAAATAGATTACATGTGTTGTCTCACCTGTAGAAAGACTGACACCCCTTAGTAGATCAGGTGGTACCAGTCTGGTTCAACTATTAGAAACTTTCCAGACCTGGTTTTACTTAATTCTTTTGGTGTGCACCAATGACCATTGTTGAGATCCATTACTTTCACCTTTTGTTTTCATAAAGGGTCTTACCCAGGCTTTTCTATGTAACCCAGGCTGGCCTGGGATTCATGATCCCTGCTTCCTGAATGCTGGGAATGCAGGCATGCACCCCCATAACCAGCTTTTAGTTTTTATTTTATCATTTATTCTGGGATGTGGTAGCTCAGACCTATAATGCCAGCACTTGGGAGGCTGAAACAGGAGAATCACAGGTTTGAAACCAGCACAGGGTACATAGTGAAATCCTGTCCCCCTAAAACAAACAAAAAGTTTTCCTTGGTAAGCACGCTTGGCTAGCATAAGAAAGTCCCAGGGTTTATTTATTCTGCATGCATATGAATCATTGACAAAGGAAACCGTACAAAGACGGGTAGTATGTGGGAACGTGATTAAAATGAAACCGACTCTGGGGCGAGAGCTGGTGACTCTAGACACTGGCTATTGGAACTCATTAATGATTTCTTTTGCTTTTGTTGTTTTGCCTTTAAGATTTTTTAAGTTATTCGCGTGTTTGTGTTTCTACGGGAGTGTGTACACTTGAGAGCAGGTGCTCTGGCAGGCTGCCGTCCTCAGATGACCCTGGAGCTGCAGTCAGATGCATTGTGAGCTGCCTGACGGCGGAGCCGTCTCTCCATTCCCTTTGTTTCGTTTTGTGAGACAGGGTCTCATTTAGGCTAGGTCATTAAGTAGCTGAGGGTGACCTTGAACATCTGTCCGGTCCAGGTATGCACTACCATCCCAGGTTTGCAACCACCCGCACCCCCTGCGTCCTCGTGTTGGAAAACTTCGGGTCATGAAGCTTTTCTGAAGTGGGAAGGGTGTTGGGTATGTTCCTTTTGTCCTCTGGATCTACTCTCCACCCTTTCCCACTATGCCGGGTGCCTGCGAGGCTGGTCCCACTAAGCAAATAAATCAGTGGGCTCCAGTTGGGTTTGGGAACTGCGATGGAAACAAGGAGTCTGAGGTCCAGGCATTGTAACTTCCCAAGGCCTGTCACCGAGAGTCCCAGGGAACTGCCTGCCTGTGGCAGCAAGCACAGACCTCAACCGGCGCCGCACCGCGGCACCCGCCCCTTGCTCTAGCCCCAGCGCTTTCCCTGTATCCTGCGCATACTTTTAGGAATAGTCCTTTGTTAATATTTTTTTCTTAAATTGCCCAGTTAGGGTGTGCCATCTGTCCCTTGCTGGGTCCTGTCTGCTACCGGAAGGCGATTAGCAGCAGAAGGGCCAGATCAAGGCCAAAGGCCCTGGAGGAGGAAGGGGTAGGAGGGACTGAGGAGAGAGGAATGACCACTGGGGACAGAGGTGATAAGCAAAGTATGTGAGCTGGGAGGGTGGAGGACAGGTCCCAAACAGGACGAATGGACGGCTGTGTAAACAGCTCTGTTAGCCCTGATGCATCTCTTTGGAATCCCAGACCTGCTTCAGGGGGTGCAGACCTGCAGGACAGGCTAGGCTGGGTTCTCGGAACTCCAGCTTTCCCAGATACTTGGGGCTGGCAGTTAGCCAGAGCCTCAGAATCTCCCCTCCTGGGGGGATCTTAGCTGCCATCGGGGGACCCTGCGGATGCAATTGGAGAGCCTTGGTGACCTCTCGGGAAAAGCAGCCCCTAAAACCTGCCCAGAGACCTTGGGTGGAAAAGGTAAGTGTGTGTGGTGAGTCCTTTAGAAGAAAGTGATGTGGATGCAAAATCCCGGTGTGCGGGGCTACAGTGGGAGGAGCTTGGGCCTCTGGCTTGGTAGTACAGTTGAGGACTGGCAAGAGGTGATCCTAGAAACATCTCGTGGTTTCTGAACTCTACTGTGCCAAAGCCTCTTTAAAGGTTTTCATTTTAAAATGCATTCATTGGAGGCCGGAGAGATGGCTCAGCAGTTAACAGCCGGTACTATTCTAGCAGAGGACCCGAGTTCCGTTCCAAAGGCCCATATCAGGTTGCTCCCAACTGCCTGTAACTCCAGATCTGGGGAGATATGATGCTGCTGGCCTCTGTGGCCACACACAAACACACATATACATGGGTTTCAAAACTCTTAGAAAGAAATACATTTATATGACATCTTATATAATTGATAGTTCTACATGATTCAGAAACAAAATATATAGGGTGGGGAGGTATAGCTCAATTCACAGAGCACTCAGCTAGCATGCGCAAAACCCTGGCTTCAGTCCCGAACACCACACAAAAACCAGTGTGGCAGCTCAGGCCTGCAATCCTAGCATTCAGGGTATGGAGGATCGGGAGATTAAGGTCATCCTTGGTTACATAGTTTGAACCTGCGTGGAATACAGGAGATCCTCCTTCAAAAATAAAATAAAAAGTATCCAGACACTTCGTGAGAGGGCTCTGCCCCTCATCTCCTGTAGTCCCTATGCTCTGCATGCAGGAAGCCATTTTTAAAGCAAGAAGGAACAAAATGAGCAAAAGCAAGCCTGCACCCTCATACCCCCATTTTTGTTTTATTGTTTGTTTGTTTTTCTCTGACAGGGTTTCTCTGTGCAACAGTCCTGGCTGTCCTGGAGCTTGATTTGTAGACCAGGCTGGCTTATAACTCACAGAGTTCCACCTGCCTCTGCCTCCCGAGCGCTGGGATTAAACAGGCCATCACACCTGACTCCATTTCCCTCCTTTTAACATGGTATATTCTACTTTCTACAATTTGGATGTTTTCTCCTCCTTAATCCCAGCACTAAGGAGGCAGAGGGAGGCAGATCTCTGAGTTTGAGGCCACCCTGGTCTACAGAGAGAGTTCCAGGACAGCCAGGGTTACACAGAGAAGCCGTGTCTCAAAAAAAAAAGGAATAAAATAAAAAATTTTAAATATATTGAAAATGCTTCCAAATTAATTCATATGAAACTCCTCCATTGCTGTCCTCTCTCGCATTTTCTATGTTGCTAATAACTCATACATGCTGATTAACCGAGCAAGCGCAGTCATATGTACAATATTGTACGCAGTACAGATCACCTCCCGTGTCTGCTAATGCATATCTCTGGGTAGGGTCAATTCCTAGAAGTGAAATTACTGAATGAAAGAACATATACTAAGGCCAGCCAGATGGCTTCGTGGGTAAAATGGCCTGGGACAAGCCTGAGGACCTGAATTCAATCTCCAGGACCCACATAGCAGAAGGACAGATGGTGTGCTGGTTACTTTTTTGTCAACTTGACACGGACTAGGGTCATCAGGGAAGAGGAACCTCAACGGGGAAAATACCTCTACCAGACTGCCCTATAGGCAAGCACGTGGGGGCATTTTCTTGATTAAGGAAAGCCCAGCCCACACCTGGGCAGATGGTTCTGGATTGTAGAAGAGGGCAAGCTGAGCAGCCATGGGGAGCAAGCCAGTAAGCAGCTCCCCTCCATGGTCTTTGCTTAAGATCCTGCCTCCAGGATCCTGCTTTGCATTCCTGCCTTGACTTCCCTCCATGATGAACTGAAATAATAGTGTAAGCTAACATTAAATGAGCTCTTTTCCCCACGGAAAATAAAAAGAGAACAGACAATCCCAAAAGTTGTCTTACGACCTCCACACAAGGGCACAAGGAAACAAAATCTCTCTCTCTCTCTCTCTCTCTCTCTCTCTCTCTCTCTCTCTCTCTCTCTCTCTCTCTCTCTCTCTCCTCTCTCCCTCCCTCTCTCTCTCCTCTCTCCTTCTCTCTCATACACACACTCCAAATAAATAAATAAATAAATAAATAAATAAATATGTAATTAAGAAAAAAGCATATTCTTGTGCGTTTGATAGATATTGCCAAATTGACTTAAGTTTATTTTTTCCTTTGGAGATATAGAAAGTCTCACTATACAACCTAGTTTGACCACCTCAATGCTCCTTCCTCAGCCTCTCAGATGCTGGGATTACAAGCATGTGTAACCACACTTGGCTTATTAAATGGACTTCTGTGGAGGTTGTACCACACTATTATATGCCATCCTGTCAATGTCTTAGAGTGGCCAAGGTTAGTTAAAGACAGTTGCACAAGAGGTAGCACATGGATTGTCTTCTAAGATTTCTCCAAATGAGATTCCTACCTTCTGGGAGCCATTTACCCAATGGAATACTGTTTTCCATCTTTTTTTTAATAATCCAAATCTTCCTAGATCTAGGCCAACCTTTATTTCTTTTTCAAATAGTTTATTTATCTGTATTATATGTACATCAGTGTTTTGTCTACACATATGTCTGTGTGAAGGTGTTGGATCTCCTGGAATAGAAGTTACAGACAGTTGTGAACTGCCACGTGGTTATTGGGAATTGAACCCAGATCCTATGGAAGAGCACTCAGTGCCCTTAAGCACTGAGCCATCTCACCAGGCCCTAGGCCTGCCTTTCTGTGTTAGTTTTCTTGTGTAGCATTTGGGTGGGTGTAGGTGTGCCTGTACGTTCATGTGGAGGCCAGAGGTCAGTGTTGGGTGCCTTTCTCAGTCACTGTCCACCTTAGTTTTTGTGACAAAGTCTCTCACTGCACCTGACTGATGGGCTAGACTGACTTGCCAGCAAGCCTTAGGCGTCCTTCTGTCCCTTTGTCCTCAGCACTGGAGTTGGATACCAGGGATCCAAACTCAGGTCCTCATACTTGTAGAGCAAACATTTTGCCCACCAATCCATTGCCTCAGCCCTCTACAACTTAGTTTTCTACTGGTGTAAATAACTACCAAGTTAGTAGCTTGCAATAACACAGAGTTATTACCTCACAGTTACTTCACAGTTAGCTGAGTCTTCAGAGTCTGACCAGCCTGAAACCAAGGTCTCAGCCATCACCAGCTGTGTTCTCCTCTGACGCCCAGGAACCACTTCGGAAGTCTTCTAAGTTGCTGGTAGGATGCATTTCCTTATAGATATGGAATTTGGGTTGGGAGGATGGTTCGTTGAATAAAGTGCTTGCAACACAAACATGACAAGAATTTGAATTCCACTGCCCATGTAAATGCCCAGGTGGACATAGAAACCTATCTGTAATTCCTGGTGAAGGAGAGCTATAGGATCCCTAGAGCAAGCTGGCTAGCTAGATTAGCAAAATCTGTGAGCCCTGGGTTCAAATGAGAGACCCTGCCCCAATGCATAAGGTTCGGAGCCGTCAAGGGAGGCACTTAGTGTTTCAACACAGGCAAGTACACCTGCACGTATGCATGTTCACACACACACACCCCTATGACATTGAGGCCCCATTATTTTGCTGACTGTTTGTGGAGATAACAGCATCGAAGACTGCTCTGAAGCCCCCTAGCTACATGGCCCTCTCCTCGCATGACATCAACACCTGCAAAGGCCAGCAGGAGGGCCTGCTGCAGACTGCACAGAGTCCTGCATGACGTAACCTAATCAGTGGAGCAGGGTGATTATTCTGTTGTATTCACAGATGCCACCCACACAACGGCGATGGCATAATACAAAATATGTATACTAAAGAACAGAAAAATTGGGGAGTCCTCTTAGAAGTTGCTTGTCATTCCTTAATTTATTCCCAAGTCCCTCTTTTCTCATTCATCAGCCTGAAGGCCAGCTCCTACTGACCTGCCTGTGGTTTCTGATTCAGAATTCCATGCTCCCCCACTTCCATCCTTGTATGCCCAGCCCCCACATTTGCTCCTTATGTAGAACATGCCTCCATTTCCTGATTGCTGGCTGCATAGTCACACTCCTTAAAACTCAGAAAGTGGGTGTCCCTGTCTCAACTAACCCATGAAGCTTGGTCAGTCCTTCTGGGATAACAGGTAGAACCTTCACACTGGGATGACATGGGACAAAAGTGAATTCATGTCTTCCAGCCACACCAATCACGCCCCCTCCCCCTCCCTCATCTGCCCCTGAATATTTCATCTTGGAGGGGTCTGTGCTGAGTCATCAACACAAACCTCAAAATGTATTTGCCTTGGGCCTTTCAGTCCTCACACAGGGATGACTAAATTACTGGCCAGCTCCCTCCCATCTTAAGATATATTTCCTGGTTGGAGCATATGGTTCAGGGGTAGAGTGCTCGCCTAACAAGTGTGAAGAAGCCCTAGGTTCAGTCCCTAGCAACACACACACACACACACACACACACACACACACACACACACACACAGAGGCACACATGTGTATGTATATGTAAGGAGAGGTATGTCCTAAGGTTCTTGGAGGACAAGTTGATATTGGTCTCTAGAATCTGTTTAAGCTTCTCTCCAAACTCACCCCTATAGCTCTGGCATCTCCTCCAACCCGCCCCCCAACAGGAGTTACATCAACAGTGTGTCCAGCCTTTCTGACTAGACAAAACTTGTCTTCAATTTTGCAACCCCTATCTTCAATGCTAGAGATATTTTGTGGGCCATGGGGAGACCATTATCTTACAAGCACATCTGGGATAGTGGCTATCTTCTCTAAGAATAAGAAGCTATCCCAAAAATGCACCTAGATGGGCCTGCAATCTTTCCAACTCACATTCCTCTCTGGTACAGATTACATCTCTGCTACTCTTTTAGATGAAAGGCATTACAGTTAACCCTCATGATGACACAAGCAGTGCACCAAATAAGAACTCCTTTATGCCTATGTCTAAGAAGCAAACTCCTTGCTCCTGATGACTTAAAATCGTTTTTTTTAATGTTTCTGTTTTGTGTGTGCATGCATTTTTGTAGATGTGAAGCAGCCCCATCCTCAGACCCCCACACCCGTGATATTGGGAATCACACTCCATCACCCTTCCATCTTATTCACTGAAGCATGGGCTCTCAGTCAAGCCCAGAGCTCGCTGATATGGCTAGTCTCTTTCTCTGCCTTTTCCATTTGCGGTTGGAATTATAGATCGGCTGCCAAATCTACCTGGCATTTAGACGGATGCTGGGAATCTGAACTCTAGCCCTCACACTTGCATGCCAAGTGCCTTAACCACTGAGCCATCTCCCCAGCCAGTGACTGCGAATTTTATGCAGGGTACCGGGGGAAGATTCTTCTCTAAATCAGTCATATGTAAATATTAACATCTCTCTATAGCAGGTGCCAGGACTGGCTTTAGAGAAAGTAGCAAAGAATGTTTGTACATTCTTCTTCTGACTTGACAAGTCCTGAAATCACTCCAAGGGAGACTTTTCTTCATAGTCTCACAGGCTTTGGGCTTTTTAGAAGACATTCTACTTTTTCTCTTTTTAAGATTTTTTTTACTTTGAGTCAGGCATAATAACATATGCCTTAAAATCCCAGCATGTAGGAGGACACAGGGGTGGGCAGATCTTTGTGAATTTGAGGCCAGCCGGGTCTATACAGCGAGTTCCAAGCCAGCTGGTGCTACATGGTGAGACCCTTTCTCCAAACAAATAAATCCCAGTACTTTACATTCATAATTCTAGCTTTTCATTTACTTGTAAGAAAAAAATACCAAGAGAGTCTCATGTATCCTGTCCATGGTGGCAAGATCTTTAGTACAATGCCACACCACCAAAGTCAAGGTATAGGGCATCTATCTTGCCTTCGATGTAAAATTTTTCATTTTTTTTGACTGCCACACTCTTTTCCATAGTGATTGTGCCATTTTACATTTCCACGAAAATGCAGGGGCTTCTAATAGATGTGAGAGGGGCTGTCACATCTGTGTGTATGCATGTGTGACTTGTGTCTATGAGTGCAAGTGTATGCACATATATGTGTGTATGTACTAAGCCAGCATGATGTCTTTCCTTGATCTTTTAACTTTACCTTTTCTTAAAGACACAGTCTCTCATTTGACCTGAAGCTCCATTTAGACTGGCTGACCAGCGAGCCTGCAGAATTCTGTTGTCTCTACTCTCCATCACTAGAGTTACAGATGTTCACAGCCATGCCTGGCTTTCACGCATGTCCTTGGGACCCACATTCTGACCTCTTGCTTTTGCATTGAGCACTGTATCCACTGAACCACCTTCCCAGCCCTGTGTTTGGTTTTGATTTGTGTTTCCAAATGATGAGTGATACTGAGCATCTTCTTGTGTGCTTCTTGGCTATTTCCGTATCTTTTGAATGTCCATGAATAGCATTTTATATTTAATTTTGGTGTCTATGCGTCCTAGATAGTATATAAAAATATGCTCAGTTGGGGGCTGGAGAGATGGCTTAGAGGTTAAGAGCACTGGCTGCTCTTCCAGAGGTCCTGAGTTTAATTCCCAGCGACCACATGGTGGCTCACAACCATCTGTAATGAGATCTGGCGCCCTCTTCTGGCCCGCAGGCAGAACACTGTGTACATAATAAATACTTTTTTTAAAAGCAATACACTCACCAGGCGTTGGTGGCGCATGCCTTTAATCCCAGCACTCGGGAGGCAGAGGCAGGCGGATATCTGTGAGTTTGAGGCCAGTCTGGTCTACAGAGCAAGTTCCAGGACAGCCTCCAAAACAAAATAAACCAAGAAAGAAAGAAATACACTCCATTTTATTGGTTATTGTTTTAAAGAAACTATAATGAGCACGTTTTATTTATTTCGTGTGTGTACATGCCACAGTTTGGATGTGGAACAACTTGCAGAATTGGTTCTACCCTGTCACCATATAAGTCCCAGGGTTCAGACACAGGTTGCCAGGTTTGGTGCCAGCTGCCTTTACCCACTGAGCCATCTCAATGACCTGTGACTTTTATTCTTGAAACTGTTAAGATGGTGGATTACACTGAATGGGTTTAAAATCAGCCTTACATCTGTTACATAATTGTTTTCATAAAATTCCCATACTTCATATATGCTCAATCCTATAATTTGCTGGTTATCTGTGCATGTGTATGCACAATGGGCGTCGGTTTGTAGTACCTGTTTGTGCAGTCTTTGTCTAGTGTTCTCTATCTTCAGAAAATGAGTTGGAAACTGTTCCTCTTGTTTTTTTTTAAGATACTATATAGAATTGGTAGAGTTCTCCAGTGAGACCTTATAGCTATCAATATTTCTTTTGGGGGGTTGATTAAATTACAAATTCAATCCCCTTGATAGTTATAGAGATATTTAAATTATCTATTTCATTTTTACTTTTTAATCATTTTGGTTTTGGTTTTTCAAGAGAGGGTTTCTCTGTGTAACAGCCCTGGCTGTCCTGGGACTCTTTGTAGACCAGGCTGGCCTCAAACTCAGAACTCAGAGATCTGCCTTCCTCTGCCTCCCAAGTGCTGGGATTAAAGGCATGGGCATTGATGTTTTACCTGTATATACTCTGGATTCTTGAGGTATATTCTGCTGCTGTTGGGTACAGTATACTCTAAATGTTGGCTGCATTCTAGTGAGTGCTGCTGTTGAATTTCTCTCATGCTGATTTTCAGGCTAGTTGTTGAGAAGCTTATGTTTGAATTTCATGATGCCTGTTTTTCCTTTCGGTTCTGTTAAGTTTCAGTTGACATTGCTTTAATGTTCTGGTGCTTGGTGCAGATACTTTTACAAATACCATGTCCATTTGGTGTCTTGGTGCTTTTATTGTTATATAAAGTCATTCAGATGCTGGTGATTTTTTCCCTCTGTAGTATATCTTATCTCATATAAGTACTCATAATTTATTTGAATTGTTTGCTATATGTATCACTTGGACCTTTTACTTTCAATGGGATTTTTTTTTCTTTTATGAGTGCTTACGTTCACATGAGTGCTGATGTCTGAGGAGGCCAGAGGTGTGGGAACCCTCTGGACCTGGAGTTACAGGTGATTGGGAGCCACCTGATAGGGATACTGGGAAGTGAACTTGGGTCCTCAACAGGAGCAGTATTTGTAAAGAGAAGCTTTTCCTTTGCTAGCCGCTTTGGTTTATCACCCACCAGTCACCTGGGCTCTGCCGCGTTGTAGTCCCCAAATAACACCTGGTCCACCGCTTCCAGGGGTCTTGGTTCATCAAACCACAGAAGCCTGGAAGGAATCCTCAGCTTTTCATTTTCTGTAGAAACATAAGCAAAATCTCCTTTTCCAAGTAACACATCCTTATACTTAAATTTTGAAGTCAAGGCATTTTTAAAAGATATAAGTTGAATTAATTCAGCAGCATTTATAATCAAGTGTACTTTAGTTGTTCCTTCCTTAGCAATGAAAAAACTGAAAAACATAATAGCGTACAGTATCCAGACTATGTATTTTCCATCTTTACGTGGCTTATTTATTTATCTATTATTACTTTATTTATTTTACTTTTATTTATTTTTCTCTGAGACAGGGTTTCTATTTGGAAATCCGCCTGCCTCTGCCTCTGGAGTAAATCCTACCAGCGTGCGCCACCACAATGCTGGCTTTTGTATTTATATACCACTTTGCTGTTTCATTTTCTCTCTCAATCTCACGTATATTTTTAAACACGCTGTAAACCTTTAGAAGTTTTCTTCATCCAAGTCTGACTTTACTGTAAATCTTTACGTTTTTCTGGCCACGTGTCTTATCTGTAAAACCACGGCTGTTTTAAACTGCGGTTTCCAAGATGGCGGGCGTAAGCGTGATTCCAGCTTCCCGCCTCAGTCCATGCTGACATCCAGCAAAAGCTGCCACTTCCAGCTGTACTTACACGCCTTTCAATCGTTAGCAGAATCTCTTAAAACAACATTGTTGGTTTTTCTTTTTATGCCTAGTCAGGAAGACTCCAGTAAGCAAGCCGCGTGAATCTCGGCTTGTGGGTAGCAAAACAGAGCCCACCTGAGAAAAATGCTGCTACCAAAATCTGTGCTTCTCTCCGTTCTTCTGTTTCTAAAATTCTTTTAAATCTTTTGTTATTTTGCGTGGAAATTCAAAACCGCTCCTGACAACCATTCTGTAAAGAGAAGCTTTTTCTTTGAGTGGAGCCTTCCTGCCAGCCTGGTTCCAGAGCCGCATCAGTCCCAAATAAACACACAGGAGGCTATATTAATTATGAAGCTGTTGGCCTTTGCTTGTTTCTTACTGGCTAACTCTGACTTAAGTAATTACCCCATAATTGTTAATCTAAGTATTTCTCTTACCGGAGAATAGTTCCAGGCTTCCTACCCCATGGCGGTTACATGTCGACTCTCTCGTGTTTCTCCTTCCCAGAGTCCTCCTGGACTCCTAGTCCCTCCTATCTAGATTCCCTATTGGCCAGACAGTGCTTTATTGGCATAAGACTTCCCCAACAAGTATTGGATTTTAATTACCAAGCCATCTCTCCAGCTCCTCAGTCAGCTTTTTATCATAATATTTGAAGTTAGTTTTTTTGTATATATAATATTATTGGGTTGTACTTTTGTATCTACTCTACTGTTCTCTGCTTGCAATTGGTATATTTGGACAGTCTGTGCTTAAGATAATTAAATCTGCTGTTTGATCTCTTGTTTTCTGTTTGTTTTTCTTTTTCCGTTTTCTATTTTTTCTGCTTTTCTGGGTTTCCTTAACTGTTTCTTATATTATATATTGACTCATTTATAGTACTTTTTCATGTATCTCTTTGTATATTTTTGTTTTGTTTGTTTTTCGAGACAGAGTTTCTCTGTGGCTTTGGAGGCTGTCCTGGAACTCACTCTGTAAACCAGGCTGGTCTCAAACTCACAGAGATCTGCCTGCCTCAGCCTCCCAAGTGCTGAGAGTAAAGGGGTGCGCCACCAATGCCCGGCTTGTTCTATCTTCTAATTCAGTAGTTCTTTCTGTCTCTCCACTCTGTTTCTGAGGCTGTCCACTGAGTTTTAGATTTTGGGATCCCCCCTCCATCTAAAATTTCCATTTGTTCCTTCATATCTTCTATTTTTCTTGTCACATTTTGTTTTATTTATTTATTTCAATTTTTGGGTGTTTTGCCCATACATAGACCTGCAAACCAGGTGCATGTCTGTTGCCCTCTGAGGCCAGAAGACAATGTCGGATTCCTTGGAACCAGGGTTAACAGATGGTAGTGAACCACCATGTATGTACTGGGAATCCAACACAGGTATTCTGGAAGAACAGATGGATGGCCCTGGATGGCTCTTAACCACAGAGCCATCTCTCCCGCCCTCACATTTGATTTTTTAAGCCCAACATTTGTTTTCCTTTTTCTGAAAATTGGTTTTTTTTCATATAATATATCCTGATTACAGTTTCCCCTCACTCTACTCTTTCCAGTTCCTCCCCGGCTCCCCTCCCATCCGGCTTTACCTCCTTTCTGTCTCTCATTAGAAAACAAACAGGCTTCTAAGGGATAATAATAGAATAAAAATCATAAGGTAAAACAAAAACAAACACAGCAGAATAGAACAAAACAAACAAACAGAAGGAAAAGAGCTCAAGAAAAGGCACAGAGACAATTCATTCATTCAATCTCAAAAAGCGGGGTGGTGGTGGCACACGCCTTTAATCCCAGCAGTCGCAAGCAGAGGCAGGTGGATCTCTGTGAGTTCAAGACCAGCCTGGTCTACAAGAGGTAGTGCCAGGATAGTCAGGGCTATACAGAGACACCCAGTCTTGAAAACAAAAAATCCCATAAAAACACAAAACCAGAAACCATAATATAGATGCAAAGGAACTGTGTAAGGATTCAGGCATTATGCTGGCCTGCCCTGTCACCTTGCAGAATGCACTCAGGCAGTACTCTGGTCAGCCCAGGGTTTCATGAGTACTAGTCTGCACGCAGGTGCAAAGGACCCCTTTAAAAGAAAGACCCCCCACTTATGCTCTCTTCTCTTCCCACTCTCTTCCCTGCAGTTCCCCTTGGGCAGACAGGACTTTTCCTGTCTCCGTGTCTCTTTACCTCTCTTCTCTTTCCTTCTCCCTCCCTCCCCTTTCTAATAAAACTTCTCACTTAAGTTCTGTCTGCCCGTGCTCCCCCCCCCACCACCGTCACCCTCGCCTGCTGTGGAATCCGTCAAGGTCCCCCACACAAGGTTCCCTTCCAGCTTTATCATAACAAACTGTAGGATAAAAAAGAAATATCAATAAAATATTTAAAAAGATACAAAAAGAAAAAGCCCTGGCATGACATTACGAGACAAGGAGCCTCCAAGAACGCCATTGACTCCATTTTCTGTTGGCCCACCCTGAACAGTACTTTGTTTTCCCAGTGAGACCCCCTTGGAGAAAAAGCAAGTTTCCATTTGCAAGTGGTTATCAGCTGGAGGTGGCTTCTGGGTTACGAATGGGGGCATGTGTCCACTCCTTCTTTCAGCTCTAGGACCACATCTGGTGCAGATGTGTGCAGGCGCCATGCTGCCTCAGTCTGTGAGTGCATCCGTCCAACTCCCCTGTTGACTTAGAGGATCATGTTTCCTTGCTATCTCTCATTCCTTCTGGCTTTTCTTTTGTTTCATTTTGTGTGCATTGGTATTTTACCTTCATGCTTGTCTGTGGGGGAGTGTCAGGTCTTGGAATTATAGACAATTGTGAGCTGCCATGTGGATGCTGGGAATTGAACCCTGGTCCTCTCTAAAAGCAGTCAGTGCTCTTAACAGCTGAGGCATCTCTGCAGTCTTATCCCGCCTTCCAGCTCTTACACTCTTTCCACCTCCTCTTCCACAGAGTGTCCTGAGCCCTAAGGGGAGGGATATGATGGAGACATCATATAGCACTGAGTGTTCTGGGGTCTCTCACTCTCTGCATAATGTCTCATTGTGGGTCTCTGTATTTGTTCCCATTTGCTGCAGAAGGAAGCTTCTCTGATGATGGCTGAACAAGGCACTGATCTATGAGTATACCAGAATGCCATTAAGAGTCATTTTATTGCTGTGGTCTTTAAGTAGGGCAGTAGTATTTAGTTTTACCTAGGTCCCTGGGCTATCTAGTCTTTGGTTCTTGGTCATCCAAGCAGCTTCAAGTATGGGTTCCATCTTGTGGAGTGGGCCTTACGTCAAATCAGATATTGGTTGGTTACTCCCACAAGTTTTGTGCCATTTTTGCATTAGCATATCTTGCAGGCAGGACACCACTGTAGATAAAGGGTTTGTGGCTGGGTTGGTGTTTACATTTCTCTTTTGATAGCAGGTAGAGTAGCTTCCTGTACCAAGAACACTAGAATGTAGGAGTAAAGGCGCTAGGTAGGCACCAGCTCAACTTCTCTGTGTTTAATGAGTTATATAGGTGTTGTCTTCAACAATACGGCCTTGCTGTCATTTTGTGGAGAGTAACCTATAGTCTTGGCAACAGCCTGAGTGTTTTGGGGATCCCCATGGGATGCCTTTGGCCAACTCAATTAGATGTAACCCATTCCCAGTCCTGGAAGTGTCATTTGGTGACAACATTAAATGGGGCTCTGTTTTCCCCATGATTTGGCAATTTCATTTCATTTCATTAGATTGCCTTCATACACACACACACACACACACACACACACACACACACACACAGCTTCTACTGTATTAGCTTTAACGTGGCACAATCTTTTTGTACACTGTGAATATTTGTTGTTTAATAAAGGGCTAATTTGCCAATAGCTAGACATGAAGAGGTTAGGTGGGAGAGCCATCCTGAGAGGATGCTGGTAAGAAGAAGAGCCAGAGTCAGAAGAAGTAGGAGATGAATATGCCATGCTGAAAAAGGTACCACCACATGGTAGAGTGTAGATAAGAAATATGGGCTGATTTCAGATGTAAGAGCTAGCTAATAACAAGCTGAAACTATCATCTGAGCATTTATAATTTTTTTTGGTTTTTTTTTGAGACAGGGTTTCTCTGTGGCTTTGGAGGCTGTCCTGGAACTCACTTGGTAGTCCAGGCTGGTCTCGAACTCACAGAGATCCTCCTGCCTCTGCCTCCCGAGTGCTGGGATTAAAGGCGTGCACCACCAACGCCCGGCCTGAGCATTTATAATTAATAATAAGTCTCTGTGTGGTTATTTGGGAGCCAGTGGTCCTGAGAGAAAAACTCCACCCAAAACTACCCCTCATATGGTCCTTAATTTTAGCTGTCTCATCTGATATTCCCTCCCTCATCCCCCTCCTTACTTGATCCTCCCATCCTAATTTTCCCCCTTGTCCATACATAAGTATCTATTTGATTTGCTTTGTTAGGGAGAGCTATTTGCCACCCCAGTCCCTTACTCTATACCTAACCTTTGTGGTTCTATGATTTGTAGGTTGCTTATCATTGACTTAGCTAATGTCCATATAAGTGAATACATACCATATTTATCTTTCTGGGTTTGGGTTACCTCACTCAGGGTCATTTTTTTCTTTTTTATCCTATTTTAATTTAAATTAGAAACAAGCTTGATTGACATGTCAATCCCAGCTCCCTCACCCTCCCCTCCTCCCCTGGCCCCCACTGATCACCCCAACCCCCCACCTTATTCCCCCTCCACTCCTCAGGGAGGGTGAGGCCCTCCTTCGGGGATCTCCAAAGTCTGTCATATCGTCCTGGGTGGGGCCTAGGCCCTCCCCCATGTGTCCAGGCTGAGAGAGCATCCCTTCATGTGTAATGGGCTCCGAAAGTCCATTTGTACACCAGGGCTAAATACTGATCTACTATCCAAGACCCCATAGATTGTTGAGGCCTCCTCACTGACACCCATGTTCAGGGGGGTATGGATCAGTCCCATGCTGGTCTCTCAATCACCAGTCTGGGGTCCATGAGCTCCCCATTGTTCAGGTCAGCTGCCTCTGTGGGTTTCACCAGCACGGTCTCAACTCCTTTGCTCATCACTCCTCCCTCTCTGCAACTGGGTTCCAGGAGTTCAGTTCAGTGTTTAGCTGTGGGTGTCTGTCCCTGCTTCCATCAGCCACTAGATGAAGGCTCTAGGATGGCATATAAGGTTGTCATCAGTCTCATTATCAGGGAAGGACATTTAAGGTAGCCTCTCCAGTATTGCTTAGATTGTCAGTTGGTATCATCCTTGTAGATCTCTGAAAATCTCGCTAGTGTCAGATCTCTCATCAAACCTATAGTGGCTCCCTCTGTTATGGTATCTCTCATCCTGCTCTCCTCTATTCTTCCCCTGGCTCAACCTTCCTGCTCCCCCATGTCCTCCTCTCCCCTCCTCTTCTCCCCCTCTCTACCAGCTTCCTCTCCTCTCCCCTCCCTCCATGTTAGGGTCAATTTTTTCTAGTTCCATTAGTTTACCTGCAAATTTCATTGTGTAAATGTATCACAATTTCTTTATCCATTCATCTCTTGAGGAACATCTAGGTTGTTTCCAATTTCTGGCTAGAATGAATAAAGCAGCAATGAACATAGTTGAGTAAGTGTCTCTGTGGTAGGATGAAGCATCCTTTGGGTACATGCCCAAGTGTATATATATCTGGATCTTGAGGTAGATTGATTCCTAGCTTCCTGGGGAACCTCCATACTGCTTTCCATAATGGCTGTACAAGTTTACAGTCCCACTAGCAATGAAGGAGTGTTTTCTGTGTTCTACATCCTCTCCAGCATGACCTGTCACTTGTGTTTTTTATTTTAGCCACTCTGACAGGTATAAAATGAAATCTCACAGTTATTTTGATTTGCATTTCCCTGATGGCTAAGCAATTCCTTGACTATTTCTCAGTCATTTGAGTTTCCTCTATTGAGAATTCTGTTTAGATCTGTACCCCATTTTTAAATTATTTTTCTTGGTATCTAGTGTTTTTTTCAGTTCTTTACATATTTTGGAAATTAGCCTTCTATCGGATGTGTAGTTGGTGAAAATCTTTTCTTATTCTGTAGGCTGCCACTTTTTCTGAAAATCTGTGTCCTTTACCATGCAGTTTCATGAGGTCCCATTTATTAATTGTTGATATTAGTGCCTACACTATTTGTGTTCTGTTCAGGAAGTTGCCTCCTGTGCCAATGCATTCAAAGCTATTCTCCACTTTCTCTTCTATCAGGTTCAGTGTATCTGGTTTTATGTCCTTGTTAGGTCTTTGATCCACTTGGAGTTGAGTTATGTGCAGGGCAGTTAGTATGTATCTATGTGAATTCTTCTATATGCACCCCTCTAGTTTTTTCTGGCTTCTTTATTGAAAAATCATGTGTCCATAGGTGTGTGGATTTATGTATGTGTCTTCAATTACATCCCATTGGCCAATATGTCGGTTTTTGTGCCAATACCATACTGGTTTTGTTGTTGTTTTTTAATTACTATAACTCTGTAGTGCAATTTGAGGATGGTGATATTATTATTATTCAGTATCATTTCAGTTATCCTTGGTTTTTTTTCTTTCCATATGAAACTGAGAATTGTCCTTTCAAGGTCTGTGAAGAATTGTGTTGGAATTTTGATGAGGATTGCATTGGATCTGTAGATTGCTTTCAGTAGAATTGACATTTTTACTATGTGCATGTAGAGGTCAGACAATAACTTATGAGAATCGGTTCTGTTTCCACCATGTGAGCCCAAGGATGGAACTTAGGTCATCAGGCTTGGCACAAGTGCTCTTACCCACTGAGTCATTCCAAAGACCACCATTTCTTGTTTTTATGGAAATGTTGAAATAATTGAAGCCTCTCTGTGTCTCTGTGTCTGCCTGTGTCTCTGTGTCTGTCTGTGTCTGTGTTTTTGTCCCTCTCTCTCTCCTGGATTCACATTTGTATGACTCATCTAATGGTTCAGAATCCTACTTTGTAAACCTGGACTGGCCTGGGCTGGAAGAATGCACCCTCCCCACCACAGAGAGGAGCGAGAGGGTGATGCTAAGGAAGCATATTTTGTAGACAAATTTGTGTTATGCTTCCCCTCATGTTCATTCCTAAGTTATTTCATTCCAATAACAATGTTGTTGAAATTTATTTTCACTTCAATACCACAGCAATAGTTACATGTATGTTTTTTTAAAAAACTTATTTATGCTTACCTTACCTGTACTAGTGTTTGCCTGCATGTACATGTATGCCCCATGTTTATACAGTGTCCAACAAGATCAGAAGAAGGCGTCAGATCCCCTAGAACTGGGATTATGGATGGTTATAAGCACCGACGTGGGTGCTAGGAATCGACTCTGATCTTCTGCAAGAACAATGTGTGTGCTCTTAACTAATGAGCTGTCTCTCTAACCCCTCACATATCTTCTAGTCTCTATTGGGTTTTATGTAGTTGGACATAGTAGTAATCATGATGTATCTTGCCTTTCAAAACATGACAATATCCTGTATATGCCCAATATCTTCTACTAGCATATTCCTATCCACAGAATTTGCAGGTAAGTGACCTATACCTGCCTGCTGGTGGGCAGTAAATGCCCTCTTGCAGAGTGATAGGGACACTTGTCTTTCTCCTGCTTCTCTTTAGCTCAGAGGTTCTCAAGTGTGAGTTGTGACCCTTTTGGGCATCAAATGACTCTTACAATGGTCACATATCAGACATCCTGTATATCATATATTTACATTATGATTCACAACAGTAGCAAAATTACAGCCATGAAGTAATTTTGCTACTGTAGCAATGAAATAATTTTATGGTTGGGGTCACCACAACATGAAGGGTCACAGCATTAGGAAGGTTGAGAACTAATGTGGAATATGGAGCTACGCAAGGTAGGTTATCATATAATATTTCTTGAGGGGGAAGTCACTTACATGAGAAGCCGAGAACCTCAGGTTAGTGCTCTGCTGATCTCCGACCTTCTACCGGAACCCCAAGAGAAGAGTGTCCTCTTCCTCCTAGCTCTTTATGTCCCTGCCTTCTTCCACGTACTTGTGGCCACTCCTAAATGGGCGTGGTTGGTGCTACAGGTGCATAAGATCTCTCCCTACAGAGGACCACCACCTCCTCCAGACCTAGAACTTCAGCCTTGAACAAAAGTGGAAACTTCTGGAGCCTAGCTCTTTTCTTTTTTCAATCTGCCTCTGCCTTGGCAAATGTTGGCATCTAATTTCTCCTTGGGCACTCACTGCATTCATGGGAGTAAAAAAAAATCACTCACATAGCAACATCACTGTCTGAGAAACGGAACCCTTTTAAGACAGAACAGTGATCCTAGATGATGGCAAACAGGAGACCTGGTCTTAAGAAGGCCCTTTGTTAAATTAGGGTCAGCCTTGCAATGCCAGTAAGCCACAGTGCCTACCCCCCAAGGAGCTCAAGTTTCTGGCTTCATTCCAGGTAGTGACTCTTCCAGTTCTCTTCGGGTTACCCTACCTCTGTCTAGGACAATAAAGGGTACCTGGGCTCACCATCAATAGGTCCTGTCAGACAAGTCACGTATATAATTCCAGGTTCTGGCAGGAAACAGATGGTGCCCTCTGATTGGGTAAAATGCGAACAGTTTAATAAAGAGACGATTTACAAAGCAGATCAGGGTGTGTGGAATCCATAGACCAGAAGGAGTAGAAGAAGGAAGCAATTGCCGGGATAGAGAGAGAGAGAGAGAGAGAGAGAGAGAGAGAGAGAGAGAGAGAGAGAGAGAGAGAGAGAGAGAGAGAGAGAGAGAGAGAGAGAGAGAGAGAATCCTGTGAAGAGAGCCAATTGAAGAAGGGTGGCTTGGGTCTGTAGGAACAAAAGGCAGGCAAGTTGGGAGATATACTGCTATGGTTCTTGCCCAGAGCTGTTGCTCTCAACACTCTCAGGGAATCTTTTTGTTGTTGTTGGTGTTGTTTTGGTTTTGGTTTGGCAAGACAGGGCTTCTCTGTGTAACAGCTCTGGATCTCCTGGAACTCACTGTGTAGACCAGGCTGGCCTTGAAGTCGCAGAGGTTCCCCGGTCTCTGCCTCTGGAGTGCTGGGATTAAAGACATGCACCACCATGCCTGACTGGGAGTGAGTCTTTCTAGCAGGAGATAGAGAAGCCTACGTAGTCTTCTGCCTGGAGTTTGCGCTCTTGAGTTTTCTCTCTCCCCCATCCGTCAGGATCTACAAAGGGCAGTTGCATTGGTTACTCCTCTGTCGTGTGATAACATACCCTGACAAAAGCAACTTTGGGAAGGAAGGTCTTATTTTGGCTCCCTGAGGGTGCAGTCTTTGACAGTGGGGAAGGCGTGGAGATAGGTGATTGAAGCAGTGGGTCACGCTGTACCCCCAGTCGGGAAAAGAGAATGACGAATGTTAGTGCCCAGCTCCATTTCTCCTTTAGATGCAGTTCTGAACTCAAGCTGCTGCCACTTTTAACCTAAACAAATCCTTCACTGCCGTGGCCAGAGACCCACCTCCCAAGTGAATTCTACATCTCATCAAGTTGACAGTTGAGATGAATCATCACAGGAGTGTGGCCTGCACCCGCCCTGCCAGCGCTGTGTCTTTTCTCCCTGTCATGCCCTGAACAGCTGCCCCTACAGTGGGTTGCCACACACCCCCGACAGGGCTAGTCCACAAGATCACACTACGTCTTTTCCTCATATTCCCATGGCCACCAGAAGTCAGAACATATTTCCCCATATCTTTGGACACTTCGTGTAGACTAGAGGCCCCACTTATGCTCACTCCACTGCCAGGATCCGCATGGCCTCTGCTCTGTCTCCCCTTGACCAGCTCATTTCCTCTTTATTCCTAGCCTGCAATGTGTGGCTATAGTAGAAAATTCTCCTTTTAAAATAAAAATTGGGACAATGAGTTGGCTCAGTAGGTAAAGGCGCTTGCTGTCAAGCCCCATGACCTGTATGATGATCAGGGTGACTCTCTAAATAGCACAAGAAACTTAGAAATCATAAGAGAAACAAATCCCACCAATCCCTGAAGTCCCTGAGCACAAACCCCACCAATCCCCAAGTCATCCTAGAAAGCTTTGCCCCGCCCCCAGGGAGTCCTATGTAAACTCTGTATCCTGTTCAGTTTGCTTGTGTCTCACCCCAGAGGTAGCCACCTTCTTGGTTTCTTCCTCCCAGTGAATCTCTTGAATGAAGTTTGGCTGACACCTTCTTTCCCCTAAGGGGAGCAGAGAAGTAACAGCTTTGGGGGAAGTGGAGCAGAGCAGAGCTGAAACACTTGGGCTGAGCAAACCTTCACCTAAGGGAGCAGAGCTGTTACACTCCAGGGGACGCAAACAGAGCTGGAACACTTTTGTCTGGGCAGAGTTGCTACACTGGGGAAACCTTTCCCTGGAGCAGAAGTGTAAGCTGTTGTGCTTACAGTGACTTCATGGTATTCCTTGGTTCTCGATCGCCAGGATACCTTTCCCTCCCAGCTGCAATGCTGACAGCTGCCAAACTTGATGTCCTGAGTTCTATCCCCAGGGATCACAAGATGAAAGGAGAGAGTTGACTTCTGAAAGTTGTCGTCTGACGTCCACTCAAGTGCCATGGCACATGAGTGCCCATATACATATACACACAAAATACATTTAAAGAAACATGTAAGGGGGGCTAGAGAAATGGCTCTGTAGTTAAGAGGACTTGCTGTTCTTGCGGGAAAATGAGGGTTCATTTCCCAGAACAAGCATCGTAACTCCAGTTCCAGGGGATCTGACCCCCTTTTCTGGTATCCATGGGCACTGAATGCACATGGTGCATATACATACATGAACACAAAACACTCATACACATAAGATGTAAATAAATGAATCTTTTTAAAGCTTTAAATTTTTAAGTCAAAAGACGGCTAATAAGCAGTGAGAAAATAGTTATAACTACCTGCTGTGGAACAATCCTTTGCACACTGTGCTCTCATTGGTCTAATAAACAGCTGCGCAGGCAGATGTTACGCAGGACTTTCCGGGAAGAAGGAGGGCAGAGTTGTCAGAAGATGAGGAGAGAGGCAAGATGAACATGCTATGCTGAAAAAAGGTACTGCCACATGGCAGAGCACAGATAAGAAATAAGGGCTAATTTAAGTTGTAAGCGCTAGTTACTAACAAGCCTAAGCTATCAGCCAAGAATTTACAATTAATAGTAAGTCTCTGTGTATTTATTGGGGAGCAGGGGTCCCAACGAAAACCTCTGCTTACAACTAATGGCTGATGGAGGATGAATTTCCATAATATTAGAACTTATATTAACATCTGTAATATTAAGTTGCTGAAAATCAAATATGTTTTATTAAGGAAATGCCACATTTGGTATTTCATCCCACCTCTGATAAGAAAAAGACAAAGAATTTAAGGGCTTGCGGAGATGGCTCAGATGTGCAAGCATGAGGACTTGAGTCCAGATCCCCAGCACCTTGCCTTCGATCCACACACTCAATTCAGACTCAGTCACTAACCATCTCAGAAGTTCTTTACAGACACTGACAAAATTATTAAAAGTCTATATGAAGAGACATAAGGCCCAAAATAGCCAACACAATAATGAGGGGGAAAAGAAAAGTTAGAGCAGTAATGCTACCCATGTTAAAGCTGATTGCAAACTTGCAGCAAGTCTGGATAGAGAGGGAAGAACCGACAAATGTAGCAGAACCATGGGATAGGAGAGCCCAGGAACAGAACCACATAAATGCACTAAACTGACCTGTGACAAAGGAGCAGAAGCAGGACAATAGGGAAAACTGAGTCATTTCCAGGTGAACTGAGTGGCCTAGCCCCAGTAGAAGGAAAAACCTCACAAGCTGGGTGACTATGTTGCCTTGTGATGAAAGGCACACTTAATTGAGTCACAGTACCTACATGTTCATTGTCAGCAGACACTTATTGAATACTCACTGAGTCAAAGACGGAGCAACAGGGGAAATGTGAAAGGCAACAATGACCTCCTATCTGGTGAAGATGCTTGCCACCAAGCCTAATGACCTGAGTTCAGTCCTGGGACCCACATGGTGGAAGGAGAGAACTCACTCCCATAAATTGTCCTTTAATCTCCACACAAGCAGGGGTACATGTGCACGTACACACCAGGGAGGGAGGGGGAGGGGACATTGACCTCTATTCTTGGTTTTCACAAAAACTGGTCCAATTAAAATGTCTGCACTAAAGGATCATTTTGCTGTGTATCCAATAACTTTATTATCCTGGTTGGTTGTGTTTGTATAATGTGTGTGTTTGTATTTGTGTGTACACATTTGTGTGTTTGTGTGACTGTGTGCATGCACATGCTATGCACCGCTGTAGAAGTCAGAGGACAATCACGGATATCAGTCCTAGCCTTTGACCTTGTTTGAGACAGGGACTCTTTGTTGCTTACTGCTGCTTATACTGGGCTAGTCCCTGAGACCTTCTGGGGACTCTGCTGTCTTGCACGCCCTCACAGCAGAAGCGCTGAGAATGATTACCTCACACTTTCTCTGAGCCATCCCTCTAGCCCCTAATTTTGGTTCTTACTGGATTCTGGAACTGTCAAGGAGATTGTCTGGAGACTCCGACCAAGGAGTGTACTTATCAGTGTCAATAGAGATACAGTGAGAGCCACAATAGTACAAGTCATGCTTCAAAGAAAGCTCTGTTCCTCCCCACAAAGCCAGCACAGTTTTATAGCACCCAGAACAGGCTCAGGATCGGGGGTCAGATGGTCTTTCTAATTGACGATCTCTTTTCAATGCCCTTCATAATGTTGATATGGGAGGGGGAGGTTAAAAACCTATATGGAGCCAGGCGTTGGTGGTGCACGCCTTTAATCCCAGCACTCGGGAGGCAGAGGCAGGCGGATCTCTGTGAGTTCGAGGCCAGCCTGGTCTACAGAGCCAGTTCCAGGACAGCCTCCAAAGCCAGAGAAACCCTGTCTCGAAAAACCAAAAAAAAAAAAAACCTATATGGACCCACCAAACTGATCATAGCATGGAGTGTGGCACTATGGCACCAGACGGGGATTGTTTGCTGGCATGTTTTGGATCTAGATTTAGACATTTCAACTCTTAAGAGGCTTGATGACCTCCTTATTAATGGTTATAGTTTAGAATCAACCGAGACCTTTTAAATAGAAAGTCCTCAGGACTAGAGAGATGCTTCAGTGGTAAAGAGCTTGTACTTCTCTTGTGGAGGAACCCCAAGTATGGTTCCCAGCACCCACATTGGACAGCTCACAACCACCTGTAACTCCATCTCCAGGATATCTAACTCCCTCCTCTGGCCTCTGTTGCCATCCGCACACATGCACATACCTATATGCACACATATACAAAACTAAAAATAAAACCAATCTTTAAAAATAAAGGTCCCCTAGCCAGATGTTGGTGGTGCACACCTTTAATCCCAGCACTCGGGAGGCAGAGGCAGGCAGATCTCTGTGAGTTCGAGGCCAGCCTGGTCTACAGAGCGAGTTCCAGGACAGCCTCCAAAACAATACAGAGAAACCGTGTCTCAAAAACCAAAACAATTAATAAATGAACAGATTAAATGAGCAACGGTTCTCAAAAGGTGAATTACAAATGGCCAATAAACATGTTGACATGCTCAACCTCATTAGCGTTCAGAGAAATGCAAATTAGTACAATATTGAGATTCCACCTCACCAGCCAGGACCTTGGTCATTAAGAAAACAAATACCAAATATTGATGAAGATGTGGGCAAAAGGAAATTTTTATACACTCCAAGTGGGGGTGTAAACTAGTTCAGCCACTTTAAACAACAGTATGAAGGTTCCTCAAAAAACTAAAAATAGATCTACCACATGACCTAGCTGTTCCATCCCTAGATATTCAGCCAAAGGGCTCTAAGCTAACATACCACAGAGACGTTTGCTCATCCGTGTTCACCACAGCACTAGTCACGGTAGCTAAGTTATGGAAGCAGCTCAGGTGTCCATCAGCAGAGGGGTGGATAAGGTACGGTGGCGTATACAGAGGGAGGGACAAAGAAAAGGTGGTATATATGAACAAAGGACATTTTTTAGCCCTGTGCAAAAAATGGATGCATCAGGACACAGTCATATTAAGCAAATTAAGTCAGTCTCAGCAGGACAAATATTGTGGGCTGGAGAGATGGCTCGGCAGTTATAGTGCTCTTCCAGAGGACCAAAGTCTGTTCCCAGCACCCATGGGTGGCTCAACTGCCTGTAACTCCAACTCCAGGGGATCTGATGCCTCTGGCCATTGCAGGCTCACATATGTACACACAATTTAAATAAATAAAACAATACATACATAAATAAAAGGATAAATAACCTTTGTCTTCTCTCACTTGTAGATCATATATACATATGTATATGAACTACATATGTATAGCTACTATATATAGTATAAATATATGTATATACACACCACGGTTGAGTTTTTTATTTTTACTTTTGAGACAAGGTCTCACTATGTACAGGATGTACAGGTCTGTATGTCCTGGAACTGACAATATAGACCAGGCTGGCCACAAACTCACAGAGATCTGCCTGCTTCTGCTTCCGGAGTTCCAGGATTAAAAGGCATGTGTCACTATACCTGGCTCTAGATTTTCTATAGATATGTAAGATTGTATACATACATTTGGCATGACAGTTAAAACACAGATGTCTAGGGGAACAAAGGGAATTAATGGTGGGGGGAGGAAAGAAATGGGAGAGGAGCAGGTTATAAAGGGGGTAATGTGATTAAAAATTACATACTTGTATGAAAATGTCTTTGTGTAACTGGTACCACATACAATGAAAACAGAGTAAAATAATAATAAAGAAATAAAATGCCAGGCTCCCTCACTGGAGATTCTGATGCAGGAGGTCAGAGGTGAGGATATAAATTCCCATTTTGGAAAAGCTTGACCGAGAGTCTCACACATGCGTTTGCTTAACACCCCGGGGAGGCTTAAGGGATGAATGCAGTGTGGGTTTGCAATTATGTGACTCTCTTGATCAATAGGTAGCTTTCATTGTAAGTTTAGGGAAATGAGTGGTGACCTTGGAAGGCAGGGAAGGGTGGCTGTCACTTGGGAAAACCCTGGTGAAGGGCACACTCTGTTCTAGTGTTCCCACAAGGACCCACAACTCTAGTGAGCCAATAGACAATCCCAGGTATTATTGGTTTGATGTTGTGGATGCCCCAAAACTGTATTTCTTCCCTTGATTGCAAACAAGATTGAGTGAAGAGGGGTGCCCCGACCCTAATTGGGACATGGATCTTGTGACAAGGGTGGGCCTGATGCTAATACTCCTAACTTAGAGGAGAAGAATGAGATACATAGTGATGGACAGCCTCTGGCTACACACTTAGTCAATACAACCAGGCCACCTGCATCCAAACAGCCAGATGGCCTGTCTAAGCTGTCACAGTTTCCACAGACAGCCAGGGATGGTGTCCCACACTTGCAAGCTCAGCACTTGGAATGCTGAGGCAGGAAGATCGTAAGTTCCAGCCCAACCTGGGCTACAGAGTGAGTTCCAGGCCAGCCCAGGCTACATAGTGAGACCTTGTCTAGAAAAATCAAACCAAATAAACAATACCAATAACGTTCTGTAATGTATTACTTTCTTCTTCTTTCCTTCTCCCCTCTCTCCCTCAATCCGTCTCTCAGATCTGTTGCTGTTGGGAATGTAGTGGACTTTGGGGCTCCTACAGCCTTTCAAATGCACTACCCCCCTGGTGCTGAGATACCTGTTCTGTACCAGTGGCCGGGTACAGCAGGAGTACTGAGGCAGGCCCATGCCTAGAAGACAAGGAAAGGCCTTGAACCAACAGCTTGGCTATAGAGCTCCACACCGGCCTCCCCAAAGCTTCCTCAGACTGAACTGTAGTCTGTTGCTTCCACCAAACTTCCTTCTTGGCCTCTCTCCTTCCTGAGACCCACCAATGGTGCTGAGCGCCCAGCTTCCGTGCACTGAGACCTGAGAGGCCTTGTGCTCTTTTCTGACTCTCTCCTGCATTTTCTCAGCGATACATTTATTTCTTACATACCTTATCTCCATACTTCCTTCTCATAAGAGAAACTAATAGCATCAATGCTGGTTAGTTTTTTGGATCTTGATGCAAGCTAGAATCCACTGGTTCTCAACCTGTGGATTGTGACCACTTTGGGTTTTTCTACCAGATATCCTGTGTACCAAATATTTACATTTTGATTCGTAGCAGTAGCAAAATGACAGCTATGAAGTGGCATAGGAATGTTTTTATGGCTGGAGGTCACCATAACATTAGGAAGTACTCTGTATTAAAGGGTCCCAGCATCAGGAAGGTTGAGGACCACTGCTCTAGAGTCAGCTGGGAAGAGAGGACTCCTGCTGGGGAAATGGCCCCGCCACATTGGCAAGGGACAAGTCTGTGGGGCATTTTCCTGATTAATGACTGATGCAGCTCGCTGTGGGTGCTACCACCCTTGGGCAGGGGGTCCTGGGTGCTATGAGAAAGCAGGCTGAGCAAGCCATGTAAGTAGTGTTCCTTCATGGCCTCTGCCTCAGTTCCTGCCTCCAGGTTCCTGCTTTGACTTCCCGTCATGACGGACTGTAAGCTGGAAACTGAAATAAACCCTTTCGTCCCCAAGTTGCTTTCAGCCATAGTGTTTTATGTCAACAATAGAAGGCAAACTAGGACACCATCCCTCTCATGCTTCCTCCTGCACCTTACTTTTTTCTGGACTCTGCGCCAGTCATACGGCATGTACACACATTAATACTGTCTGGACGGCATGTATACACATTAATACTGTCTGGACGGCATGTACACACATTAATACTGTCTGGACGGCATGTATACACATTAATACTGTCTGGACGGCATGTATACACATTAATACTGTCTGGACGGCATGTATACACATTAATACTGTCTGGACGGCATGTACACACATTAATACTGTCTGGACGGCATGTACACACATTAATATTGTCTGGACGGCATGTATACACATTAATACTGTCTGGACGGCATGTATACACATTAATACTGTCTGGACGGCATGTATACACATTAATACTGTCTGGACGGCATGTACACACATTAATACTGTCTGGATGGCATGTATACACATTAATACTGTCTGGACGGCATGTATACACATTAATACTGTCTGGACGGCATGTATACACATTAATACTGTCTGGACGGCATGTACACACATTAATACTGTCTGGATGGCATGTATACACATTAATACTGTCTGGACGGCATGTATACACATTAATACTGTCTGGACGGCATGTACACACATTAATATTGTCTGGACGGCATGTATACACATTAATACTGTCTGGCCTTAGGCTGGGGATGTAGTTCGGTTGGTAGAGTGTCTGTCTAGCATGCACAAGGCCCTGGTTTTGATCCCCAGAACTACATTAACTGGTCATTATGTGGCATAGCTGTTATCCCAGCACTCAAAGCAGGAGGGTCAGAAGTTCAAGGCCATCCTTAACTACAGTGAGTTGGAGGCCAGCCTAAGCTATGTGAGACTTTGTTCCCTCTCCCAAAAAGTTTTATATGGGGCCTGGATAGATGGGTGGAAGGATTAAGAGCCCTTACCACCCTTGCATAGGACCTGTGTTATGTTCCCAGGACCCACTTGGTGGCTCACAACTGTCTGTGCTCCAGCTCTGGGGGGGGGGCTCTAACATCCTCTTGTGACCTCTGTGTGTTACAGGCACACATGGTACACATAGACACACACAGGCAATCAATCATGGTCTCTATTCTCCATTCAAAGAAACAGACCTAAAGGGCTCATTGAACCCCCGTGTGGTAAATGTAACCATAAGGTATAGATAAGGGTCCAGAATAGTGGAGGCTAACCCGAGCCAACTCACAGCGAGAATGGAGATCCCTGGGGTGAGATGAGCTGGACAGAGAAGATGAAGACTCCAGACTCTGGTACTGCCTGAGCTACTATTTCTACACAGAGAGTTGGGAGAGGAGGCCAAAGTGCTGAACAGGGGGTGCGTATTGTAAAACTTTGAATGCTTCCCTGAAAGTTGGTATCTTAGCCTGGGGCCAGTGTTTCCCAGTATTACATAACTACCTGGCTGCTGCTGATTTAAAAAAATTCACCCACATGGAGTCACCTACAAGAGGAGAACCATTTGGAGATTAAATATGCACTGTTTCTTTTCTTTCTTTTTTTCTGGCATAAAAATGTGTCCCTTTGTGCCCTAGACAGAGCTAAACACTTACCCAGAGGATTGTTTGATTTGGCACTCTCCCTTCTGTAGTATGGTGACTAAGGCAACTGCAAATATAAGAATACAAAAACCCACTGACTTTGTTGTTATTTGTTCATTTGGTTTCTGGTGACTTAAGAAGTTTTGTTTCGTTTCAAGCCAAGCAAAACAAGGAAGCCCCCACTCAGTCTTTGACCATTTGAGGAATGAGTCTTCCATGAGCCGTCTTTGGGAGCTGAGACACATGTGACCACCTTCATTTCAACAAAGGGCTCCAACAAAAGGCTTCATGCAAGCACCCAAGGTGACAGGAGAGTTAGAGGACACAGCCCCCTACCCACAACTTGCCCCCATTTAAAGGGTTTCCCTATAGCGACCAGCCTTCCTGACCCCTTTCATCTGAGAACCAGCTTCCCACAGTCCTGATCTTGTGAACCCTAGAACATGTCCCATCCATGATGCATGGGGGGGGGCGTGTTGCTTTTCTGTTGGCTTAGTGGCCACACCTGAGTCTACTATCAAGTCTACTGATACCATCTGGGCCCCGAGGCCCCGCAGTCAGCAACCCTCCACTCAGACTTCAGCCTGGCTGGACTTCCTCGGCCAGCACCAGCTTGGCCACCACCACCAAATGTAGGTTTTAACTAAGTGTCTATCATTCTGTGTACCAATAAAGGATGAGGAGTCAGATGCTGGGGTAAGAACCTGCTAGGTCAGAGAGGCACAGAAGCAACCAGCTGACCTTCCTTTTAGACCCAGCAAGAGAAGCATTTCTCCACTGTCCCAAACCAAAGACCATAAATCTGAGTCCCTTCTTACTCCTTCCCATGTGCCTCTCTATCCATATTCCCGGGCCCTCCATACTCGCTATGGCTAATTCTTGTCAATTAGTTTCTGGCTCTGCCCCCTGATCCAAGGTTAATTTTATTAACACAGTCTCAGAGTTTCGCAGTGTGATCAAATATCCCAAAACGGGGGTGGGGGGAGTTGGAGATGGTAGCACTGAGTACCTGGATGTGGCCATGAAAGAGTTTAGGCCCAGGGGCCTTGATCTCAGGTGAAGAACAGGTAGTCTCTGGCAGTGGAACTACCGACTGAAGAGGATGTGAGCTGTCAGGCAATGGGGAGTCACAAGGGGACCCTGAAGAACTGAGTGATCTGCAGGTGAACTCTAAAACAGACAGTTGGATGGAGCGAGTCCAGGTCACAGCACAGTCACCTGCTTTGGATATGGGTACTAGGGACAAAAGTGGCCATTGGATGAGACAATAAAAGACAGCCCTACTAGAGTGTATAGAGTAAGTTGTGAGAAGGGTGTTGCATGGTGGTGCACGCCTTTAATTCCAGCATCCAGGAGGCAGAGGCAGGCAGATCTCTGTTGAGTTTGAGGCCAGCCTGGTCTACAAAGCAACTTCCAGGCCAGCCAGGCTACACAGAGAAACCCTGTCTCAAAAACAAAGAAATGAGTGAGAAACTTGAGCACTCAAAGTGCAGACAGGGAAAGAAAAGTCCTGGAATAATAAGAAAGACTGGCTCATGATATATTAGAAAGAGAATAAAAATATTAGCAAAATAATTGCACTAGTACGGACTTCTTACTCTTACTATGCATAATTTCAGATTCTCTACGTGCAATAATTTGTTTTTCCTGTCTCTCTTTCTCTCTCTTTTGGGACACAGTCTCATGTGTCAAGGCTGGCTTCAAACTTGCTATGTAGCCAATGCTGGCCTTGAACTCCCAATCTTCCCATCTCTACCTCCCTGCTGCTAGGATTACAAGCATGTGCCCCTCACACGCAGGTCCTCATTTCTTACAGAAAGTCTCTGAGGTAACCTGTACTAGATGCTGGCCCACCTCAGTGTGCCCTAACTGCTAACTTCTGCTTGATGGCTTGACCCAAAATGTGGCAGGCTAGAAGTGGGCCCAGAAACACAGAGAAGAGGGATCACGGACTGCAACTCCTGAAACTGTGAGCCCAAAGAAATACCTCAAGTGGCTTCTGTGAGATACTTGGTCACAGCAATGAGAAAATGAACTAATATAGAAAATCGGTCCCAGAAAAGTGGCTTGTACCTGTGACTAACCCTGACTACACGATGTAAGGTTTGACATTGGTGTCTGAAAAGAATTCAGCTGGGGTTGGAGAAGGGGGCCAGAGAAGGTTGGGAGTGATGTCAGCAGAGCTCAGGAAGCAATGCTGATGGGAGTTCAAAACACCAGCATGCTGAAACACTGAGGTAAGGACAGTGCTCACCGAGGCTTTGGATGGGAATGAGAACTCTGGGGAACTGGACCGGAAGCCATTCACATTACATTCTGGCAAAGTTTGACTGCATTCTGGCCGTGTAAGGTTGAATTTCTTTTATTAATGTTTATGCATTGTAAAAAAAATAGCAGAGAGCTGGCGAGATGGCTCAGTTGGTAAAGTGATTGCCTTACATACACGAAAACCTGGGTCTGGCATTGGTGGCGCACGCCTTTAATCCCAGCACTCGGGAGGCAGAGGCAGGCAGATCTCTGTGAGTTCGAGGCCAGCCTGGTCTACAAGAGCTAGTTCCAGGACAGCCTCCAAAACAATACAGAGAAACCCTGTCTTGAGAAACCAAAAAAAGGAAGAAAGAAAAAGAAAGAAAGAAAGAAAAGAAAACCTGAGTGCAATGTACAGAATTTATGTTCTAAAAGAAGTCAGGTGTAAACCGGGTGATGGAGGCAGAGGCAGGCGGATCTCTGTGAGTTCAAGGCCAGCCTGGTCTACAGAGTGAGTTCCAGGGCAGTCAGGGCTGCACAGAGAGACCCTGTCTCAAAAAACAAGACAAACAGACAAACAAACAAAGCTAGATGTGGTGATTTATTCTCATAATCCCAGTACTGGAGAGGTCGAGATAGGCAGAACCCTGGGGTTTGCTGGCCAGCAAGCCTAGCCTTGGTGAGCCCCAGGCTAATGATAGACATGTCTCAAAGGAGATGAACTATGCTCCTAAGGATAACAATCAAGGCTTTCCTCTGGCTTTCATGCACACCCACACATACAGGAACACACTCACACATGCTAATGAATTTCACTATAATATTCCATACATGTGTATGATGTGCTTTGCCCGTATTTTCCCCTCCAATAATCCTCTCTTACAGCCCTGTGTCCTCCCATAGATCCCCTTCCCCTTCAAAAACAGTGCCTCTTCTATTCCTTTTGCACTGTTTTTATTTTTTATTTTTAAATCTAGGTTCCTCACAAGTGAAAGCATGTAAATTTTGTTTTTCTGAGTCTGGCTCATGTCTGCAGCCGTGCGATCCCGACCATGCCATCTCAGTCTGATTTGTTTCAGGGAGCATGACGATCTCTGAGTCATCCATTTTCCTGCAGGTGACATGATTCAGTTCTTGTCTATGGCTCAACAAAATCCCTGTCTTCTCTCATTCCCTGCCCCCCCCAAAGAATGAGTATTTGAACTCACATTAAATGTCTTAACAGAGGCAACATTCTTACAGGATCCTAAATACCAGTCTGAGATTCTCACCTTTGCCCAGCAACAAAGCCCTTTTCCTCCTTTGATTAGGAAAAGAAAAACCAGCAAACAAACAAAACCCTTCAAATACCTACCTGCAAGAAAACATTAGTTTAAGAAAGCCCACATTTGCTTTTCCAAATCTCCTCTAATTTAGACATATCTCTTACTTGATTCTAAAGGGATCCTATGTTTTTCTGCTTGCAAAGGGAGCTCACGATGAAATTATGTTCCCCAAATCACATTTTAAGAGACCATAATAAAGACAAAGCTGCATTTCAGATGGCCTCTCCCTGTGTACCCTGCAGCTTACTGAGCCACGTTCTAAAACGCTCGAGAGGAAAGTCCCTCACAGGGTTTCCTGCTGTGTTGCTGCAATTGGAAACCCATCAGAATATGTCACCAATCGACAAGCAACGCCCAAATGTAGGCTTTCTTAAGCTAATGCTTTTTGTAGGTAGATATTTGAAATAAAAGACTGAGTACCGAACTGTAAAAACTGTGACCATGTAGCAGGACAAAGGAAAGGACTAAGGGTGAGGACTGGTCCCCAGCGCGACGAAGCAGAAGCAGCAGGAGCCTCCGAAAGATGGAGCCTAAGTTGGCAGGAAATGAATGACTCAGGCTAGTTCTTGCAAGAGGATTGCTCTAAAAGGTTGAGCCTGGCCCCACACAGTCTTTCTGCTTTGTCATCACTTGTTCCCACAAGTGCCCCTGTCCGTGAGACAGCCAAGAGGCCTTTATCAGAGCTGAGCCAGCCACAGAACCATCCCTTGAGCCTCCCAAACTGAGAGTTTTCTACATGACTAGCCTTTGCTATTTCGTTGCTCTAATGAAAAACTGATCTAGGTGAGTCATGCATTCTTCGAACACACGACTTCTTTTACCCTTGTAAGAACTCTGAAATGTTATTGTCTCCTGTTACAGTTTTAATATAAAAAATGTCCCCAGACTCCTGTGTTAAGCCTTGCCGTCCTCTGGGGGTAGGACTTTCAGAGGGGATGTGAAAGCTGTGGGTGGGATCAGCAGGAGGGCATGAGTACCTGGGGGTGTGCCTCTTAAAGGTATTTTGTCCTGGTCCTTCCTGTCTCTCTTTGCTTCCTGAGCACTACAAGGTGAGCAGCCTTGTTCCTCCATGCCCCTGCTTCCATAATCCGCTACCCCCCCCCACTTATGACCCACCAACTGGGCTTGACACACATGAAGATACTCTTGACCTGACTGCTGGACCACTGAAACAATGGCCCCCAAAGAAACAGAAAATCCCCCAGGAATCTCGTGCTGGGAGAAGGAACATCGCCAGCCAGAGGAGGAACTTGTCTCTGGATAAGAGATTTCAGTTCTAGCTGGGCAGAGGCAGGCAGATCTCAGTGAGTTTGAGGCCAGCCTGGTCTACAAAGAGAGTTTCAGGCACAGCCAGGACTGTTACACAGAGAAACCCTTTCTCAAGAAAGAGAGAGAGAGAGAGAGAGAGAGAGAGAGAGAGAGAGAGAGAGAGAGAGAGAGAGAGAGAGAGAGAGAAATTTCAGTTCTAACAACTTGTCAGACCTAACAGGTTGAGACCCAAGCCCGGACAAGGAAGGGCTCATCGTAGCTGGGACCACACCTTGACCCTTGCTTAGATGTATCCTCAGCCCTCTATTTAATCTTCTGTCTCACTCCAGGACCTCAAAGACATTCTTGCAGAATTGCTGGATCTCTTTGTCCCTTTCCCCGATGTGGTCACACTGAATAAATCACCTTTCACCTCCTTTTGCTTCCCACCACGGCTTTGTGAGTGAAATGGGCACAGTAAAGAAACACAAGGGGCTACTCCGCGGTGAAAGGGGGAAAGGTTCTTCCAAACTGCCAAGAATGTATCTTGAGAAGGCAGAGGGAAGCGGGGTGTGTGTGTGTGTGTGTGTGTGTGTGTGTGAATGCCCAATCTTGGGAAAAGGAATTTCTTGGGGGAACTGATAATTTGACTCTTTTAAATGTCTTATTGAAAGTGGAGCCATAGTACTGGACGCCTTTAATCCCAGAACTTGGGAGGCAGAGACAGGCAGATCTCTGTGAGTTTGAGGCCAGCATGGTCTACAGAGCGAGTTCCAGGACAGAGAAACCCTGTCTCGAAAAACAAAATGCAATAAAAAGTGTTATTGAGCATGGTGGCCAAACCTTGGGGCATAGACTGCGATCCCCAATTTCTACAATAAAACCATAAGTCTTACCTCCTTTTAATTTTTCTCTGCAACAGAGGTCTAACTAACACATCCCATTTTAGAATAGAAAACTGAGGCACATGGAGCTAAAGAACATGCCCCAGTTCAAAATAGTAGGGGTGCTGTGGTAGTTTGAATGTCATTGACCCCTATAATGTCATATGGAGTGTGTAGGAGGAGACTTTAGGACTGTGCCGCTAGCTTCGTGGAGGCAGCGCTTACGGATGTGGTAATGAAAGGTCGGTGAACTACGCCGCTAGCCAAGCCCACTTTGGGAGTGGCTAGAGGCATGTATGAAGATGCTAATAAAAGACTGTGCAGCAGAGCTCTCTTTTCGGCTTCTGGTTTTGTGGTGGAAAGCTACTGACTCACCTTGTGGCCCGTATTCTCTTGTAAGTAATTTCTACAATAAACAGTTACCTATACCCTCAACAAGTGTGCCGTTTATCATTACAGCAACAGGAGTGGTGCTTTTAGGAGGTATAGCTTTGTTGGAATGGGTATGACCTACCTTAATGCTAGTTTGTGGTTAGTCTTGGTTGAGTCAAAAAAAAGTCGTTGCCTAAGTACCAAACACTTATGAGAAATTCAAACCAAGGATTGAATCTGTACTTTTTAAAATTTACACTTATTTGGGAATGAGGGTACATGTGTATAACAGTGCATGTGTTGATGTCAAGGACAACTTTCAGGAATTGGTTCTCTTTTTCCAGGTTCCAGGAACCAAATTCAGGTCGTCAGACTTGGCAGCAAGCACCTTTACCCACTGAGCTATTTTGCTGGCCCCTGTATCTGTATGTCTTAAGATTTTTTTCACTTAATTTTTAAAAGCTAAAATCATGAATACAGTGCTAAATGTTTAAATGATATGTTCTTCATTTAGTTATATATTTGAATTAAATTGAAATACACATAATAGTGTCAGGTCTCAAACTCAGGACAAATGGTTGAGGTGCATATTTGACATATCAAAGTGGACCTGGCCACCAGGTTCTCCCAGCATCCCTCAGTACCTGTCACAGAGTCATCCTGGCTGGCATACCCCACCCCTGCCCTAAATTCTCCAGCCCAGGCACTGGCCTGGGTCCCTTCCCCCAGTTTCTCTTCCCTATATACCTCAACCATTTTGGCTATGCTGGTCTTTTTTGGTCTCCTGGCTTGCTCCCGGCCTCTTGGCTCCTGGCTCCCCTCTCTTCCTCTCTTGCCCCACTCCATCTCCTTTCACGGCCTGGTTCAGTCTGGACCATTCCTCCGGCTGTGCTCTCCCTCATATCTGTAGTAAACTTTCTCCTCCACACCTAGCATCATCATGTCTTCCTTTACATTCAGTAGTAGGTAGAATCATCCTAGGTTTGTGCTATCCATGGTTGAAAGCTGATAGCTGTGTACCCAAAGCGATCTGTGTGTGTGTGTGTGTGTGTGTATGATACATGTGTACATGTTTATGCATGTGTGTGCAATGTGTGTATGGGCACGCCTGTGAATGCATGTGTGGAGGCCTGATGTTGATATCAAATGTCTTCCTCTTTCACTGACACCCTATATTTTTTAGATGAGAGCACTCGTTAAATATGGAGTTTGCTGACTGGCTAGACAGGCTGGCCAGCAAATACCTGGGGTTCTGGTTTCCCCTCCCAGAACTTGGATGGGCTTTTTCCCCTAATATGTCCCACCCATGTTATCCAATTTAGGTCTTTATGTTTACACAGGCCCCAAATTCTTCAGGTATATGTTATACTTGGCTTTTGTTTGTTTGTGGGTTTTATTGTTGGTTATTTTTTGAGACATGGTTTCTCTGTGTTGTAGCTCTTACTGTCCTGAAACTCAGTGAGATCCGCCTGCCTCTGCCTCCCCTGTTGGGATTAAAGGCGTGCGCCACCACCAGGCTTGTTTGTATTTTGAGACAGGGTCTTCTGTAGCTTAGGCTGGTCTGATCTGGCTACACAGCTGAGGATGACCTTGAACTTCTGATCTTGCTACCTCCACCCCCCCACCTCTCAGGGCTGAGATGACTGGCATGGAAGGTTTGTAGTATCCATGATTAAGAGCTGAAAGCTGAGCCCCCTCCTTGGTGGCTGTGACTCATTCCAGCACTCGGGAGGCAGAGGCAATAGGATCTCTGACTTTGAGGCCAGCCTGGTCTACAGAGTGAGTTCTGGGACAGCCAGGGCTACACAGAGAAACCCTGTCTCAAAAAACCCAAACCAAACCAAACAAAAAATTAAATAAAAGCCGAAGGATGATAGCTATGTACCCAATAGCTATGTACCCAAAGGCAGGCAGGCAGGCAGGCAGTCTCTCTCTCTCTCTCTCTCTCTCTCTCTCTCTCTCTCTCTCTCTCTCTCTCTCTGTCTCTCTGTCTCTCTGTCTCTCTGTCTCTCTGTCTCTCTCTATCTCTATCCCTCTCTCTCTCTCTCTCTCTCTGCATGTGTTTATGCAGTGCTAGGGGCTGTGTGTGCTAGGCAATCACTGTAATAACCGAGCCTTATGTTAGTTTTTTAAGCTATCACTGATGAGTAAAAGCCATATATATTCAGGGTGTTCAGTGTGATGTTTTGATATATGTGCACATTCTGATATGATCACCACAGGTAAGGTAATTGGAATGTCCATCATCTCTCCAGAGAAAGGTGTCATCAGACAGCCTCCTTTGGCCTTAGCTGAGACTTAGAAGCCGACCACAGGGGCTCTTCTCTGCTCCTTTATGTGTAATCTGAATGGGTGGTGCTATAATTTAAGAAAAGCAACGTGCGTGCAGAGAAAGACACTATGCAGCAGGGTTCAAGCCGAGGGTTTTTTTTTAACTAGGAAAAGGGATCATAAAAAGGGGAAAGGGGGAGACTGGCCTCCAGGGACAGGAGCAGCAGGAAAGAGAGGTAGAGAGGCAGAGAGAGGGGGGAACAGACAGAGAGGACAGAGAGAGAGAGGGATGGGAGGTGGGCAGGGCCCTTTTAACAGGGAACATAGTGAATGTGCACAGGTGGTGCTCTTAGAGGCGGTAGCTGAGACATATCCTGTCAGAACCCCAAGGGCAGTCCAATACAGATGCCTGAATACTGAACAGATGGTATTTTTGAGAAAGAAAGGACCTGCCTGACTCTTGCCTCCAGCCTGTGCATTATCATCTCACTGTGTGCTGCTTCCAAGTAAAGCTGAGACTGTCAGGTAGCCTGTGAGCCTTGAGTAGCCTGACAACCACTTTTTTTCTAAGATGGGTTTCTTGGCAGTTGGACCAGAATCAGGAGAGTAAACTTTCGGCTTCTCTCCACCTTACCTGTACATTGTTACAGTGTCTAGAGAAGATGAGCTCATCACAATATGGAGATTCAGCTGTGAGCATAGGACATCATGAGGATGCCTGAGAGGAGGCGGGTTTCCTGCAAGTTTGTCTCTGGTGGCAGGGTTTTGGCCTATTCTCCCCCAAGCATGTATTTTTCTCAAGAAAGTTTCCTTCTTTAGGTTCCAGTTTATACTTTCTTGTCCCCTTCTTTCTGACCTGTTTCTTGATCTCAAATGATTTGAGGTGTCATGCCATCTATAGACTGGTGTGAGGTTTCCTGAAATATGAAATGTGTCTGCACCTGGAGGAAACACCGTGAGCAGAGCACAAACAGGGGCCAATGTCAGATGACAGCCCATCAGGACTCAACTGCTTTTTTGTGTTGTGTGTGTGTGTGTCTGTGTGTTCACATGTGTGTCCATGTGAAGCCTAGAGGTTGATGACAGGTGTCATCCTCAGTCAACACTCTCCATCTTAGGATTTCTTTAGTTTTGATATTATGATTAGTGTAGTGTATGTGTGGTGTGTGTGTGTGTGTGTGTGTGTGTGTGTGTGTGTGTGTGTGTGTGTGTGTGTGTGTGTGTAAGAGAGAGAGCACTGTGGGTTCTGGGGATTGGACACAGGTTGTTAAGACTTGTACAGCAAGCACCTTTACCTCCTGCTCCACGTCCTCAGCCCTCTCCCTTATCTTTTGAGGCAGAGTCCCTCACTGAATCAGCAGCTCAGTGACTTTACTAGGCTGATCGGCCAGTGAGCGCCTTTAATCCTGGCACTCGGGAGGCAGAGGCAGGCGGATCTCTGTGAGTTCGAGGCCAGCCTGGTCTACAGAGCGAGTTCCAGGACAGCCTCCAAAACAATACAGAGAAACCCTGTCTTGAAAAACTAACTAACTAAACAAACAAACAAACAAATAAATAAATAAATAAATAAATAAATAAAATGCCTTTACCTTACTGAACACTGGTGGCACATTTGGGAGGCAGAGGCAGGCAAATCTCTGTGAGTTTGAGGCCAGCCTATTCCACAAAGCAAGCTCCAGGACAGTCAGGGCTATGCAGAGAAACCCTGTCTCAAAAAAAAGAAAGAAAGAAAAAGACAAGAAAAATGCATTTAGCTGAGTGAATACGTCACTGCTCCTGATGCCGTCTCAAGTGCTGTGTGTTTATTGGAAGCAATGTTCCCAGCATGGATAATTATAAAATCAACATGTTGATGAAGCTGGCTGTGGCGGGGCATGCTTGCAATCTCAGCACTCAGGCGGCGGGATCAGCAATTCAAGGTCAGCCTTGAGTACATGGTGAGTTTAAAATCAACCTGCGCTGCACAAAAGCCTCTCTCAGAAAAGAAAGAAATGTAGACAGAAAGACTGTGTGTGTGTGTGTGTGTGTGTGTGTGTGTGTTGCAGATGTTCTGTGTCCTACAATATAAAATATTTAGCCAATATTTATGTAATAATATGTAAATAAATAAGCACATGTATTTTTGTGTGCAAGTTTCCTTTTTAAATGAATGATAATCGTAAGTATACCAAAGAATCATTTAAAAATAAGTTTCCTCAGCCAGGTGGTAGTGGCGTACACCTTTCCTTAGTCCCAGCATTTGGGAGGCAGAGGCAGGCGGATCTCTGTGAGTTCAAGGTCAGCCTGGTCAACAAAGCAAGTTCTAAGATAGGTTCCAAAGCTACAGAAAAACCCTGTCTTGAAAAACCAAGATAAATAAGTAAGGTTCCTTATTGTTCATTGTCAGTAAAATTTTCCATGTGTATACTTATTTTATATGCCTGTGTAGCTGAGGGTGCATAGGAGTGTATCTGGTGAAAGGGGTCGAGCCTGAAAAATGTTTAAGAAGCCCTGCCTGGCAGATGGCCACCACTCTCTGTGTTGCTTGGCTCAGGGGAACCACAGGAATCCTCACTGTGCTGCTGGGTGGAAGTGCAGGGGTGGAGGGGGTGACCCTTCTTTTAAGACTTTAGCCCGTTAACACATTCTAAAGCAATGGTTCTCAACCTTAATGCTGAGACCCCTTAACACAGTCCCCCATGTTGTGAGGCATCTCCACCATAAATTACTTTCATTGCTACTTCATCACTGTCGGTTTGCTACGGTTATGAATTGTAAACATCTGTGTTTTCTGATGGTCTTAGGTGACCCTTGTGAAAGGGCTGCTCTGCACCCCACCCCAAGGTGTCTCAACCCACACACATTGAGAACCACTGCTCTAAAAAAAGCGGGGTGATGGCCATAGATAGCACTTCCTGCCACACTTATTTGTATCGCAAGTGGAAGGATGACATTTGCCTGAGATGAGGGTTCAAAGAGCCCCGCCCTTCCTCCAGAATTCCTCTGTCCTTCACACAGACCCGAATGCACCCACCACGGGAAGGAGCCGTTGTACGGGGTGGGCACATAGCTCAGTGGCGGAGGACTTGGCTGGTACTGGGAGGCTCTGGGTCCCATTCCCAGAACCACAAGCAAAATAAAAACAAAGTTGCTGCAGAAGAGCCACCTTTTCCTTGACCATCTATTCAGAACGAGCTGCTCTCATCTATTCAGAACGAGCTCGCCTTAAGCTTGAGCTTGTATCACTGTGACCAGAGCTCCAGAGCTTTGACCTTGTTCTTTGATTGCAGAACGGGGGATGAACTCAAAAGAATGGACATTTTGTTGCATGCTGATTATTGGTACGAACCTGTGATTTGCTTAACAGGAGTTGGTGGAAAGTTTTGGTTTAATTCCTCATTTTCTTCTCAATGCATATATTCATATAATCATGGAAATTGCATAATATAGTTTGAATTGCATAATTATGGATAGGCAGCTACATGTGCTAAATCCAGTGCTGTGGTACCGTCATTTCAACTCCCTTCCTAGTTGGAGCACAAAGGACATTTTTTCCGTTAATTTCCTTAGTCTGGGCTTCGTTTTCCATCTCTCCAGCACAAAGAGATTGATGTGTTTTCGATGAGACGCTTGTGTTTTCATTTTTAGATTCCAGGCAGTCTGGTAGCTGCAGTCTGGCATTACCTGGCTGGTGGCTTAAATTTCAGCTCATTGCAGATGGGTCTGGATTTCTGTGTCATTGGATGTGATTTCTACCCGCTGCTTGCCAGCCTTGTTGTGATGTACCCTAGCCGCACCCTGCACCCTGAAGAACTCGGGTTTTTCTTTGTGGGTAGTGGCTTCCTCTTCCCCCGAGAGGCTCTGCATTCACTACAGGAGGAGCTGATGAGCCAGGAACCCACACTGCAGGGTAGACAGTGCGGGGTTGTGCAGAGTTGTTCACCTGGCAGGGCCTCCCATTGGCGCAGAGAATTACTCCTCTGGTCAGTCATTTCAAATTGAACTGCATCTGCAGAGACCAACAGAGTCCTTTCGTCTCATTTGCTGGAGACATTTATTTGTCTGCCCTGACTGCAGCCACCATTCCCTTAGAATAGTCAATGTCAAGCTCCTTAGAGCCTAACACACAATAAGGAACGCATTTCCTCTCTCTCTCTCTCTCTCTCTCTCTCTCTCTCTCTCTCTCTCTCTCTCTCTCTCTCTCTCTCTCTCTCTCCTCTCTCTCTCTCTCTCTCTCTCTCTCTCACACACACACACACACTCACACACACACGGAGGAAAAGGAATGTAAAACTGTACAGCTTAATAAAAACCCCATTTATTCGGTGATTCTTGTTTTTCTCTTTTCGTCCCTTCTGACTAACAGAAGGAACTGGCTGGACCTGGGGTTGGGGCTCAGTAGTGAGAACATTCGCTACGAATTCTCAAAGCCCTGGGTTCTACCCCCAGTATGGAAACCTGGCTTGTAATCCCAGCATTCAGGAGGTGGAAGCAGGAAGGCCAGGAATTTAAGGCTCAAGGTCAGTCTGGTTTACACAAGTCACTGTCTAAAAAAAGGAGGAGGAGGAGGAAGAAAGAGAAAAAGAAAAGATTGATATTCATTTAGTAGATTTTTTTTTCCTTTGAGACAGGGTCTCACTATGTAGCTCTGGCTATTATGGACCAGATCTATGTGACTAGGCTGGCCTCGAACTCACAGAGCTCCACCTACCTGCCTCTGTCTCTTTGTCCTGAGTGCTAGGATTAAAGGTGCACACCTCCACGTATGGACCATCTGAATAGATTTGAAAACCTCCTGATGAGTCTTGAAGCCAATCCTAGAAGCAGAGTGTAGAGTTTGTTCTCAGAGAGTCACGTAATCAACGAGAGATCCTCACTGCCACAAACGACTCCTTTTTCAACTTCTTCTGTAATTTGCTTTCATATTTCCTTAAGCAGATTTCTTACATTTTTCCCTTTCAAGTCAACCCATTTCTGATAGCAGCTGACTGGGCTTCCTTCCGTTTGGCCTCTTCAGACACTACCTCATACACACTGACTTTATAGTACTATCAGCAGTCATTTTGTCACAGTTGTGTGTGCCAGTCATGGTCCTGGTCCCAAAACAGATGGCACACTCCAAATTGGTAATTTGAGAAGAATCAAATAAGGACTATTCATTAAATGTGGCCAAGGCCTAGGGAAGCCACTAGAGACCTGGCTGGTGAAACTTTGGGGACCCCATTGCCATGGCTAGGCCCCTGAGAACCTGGAGGCAGAGCTGCAGAGATGGTCGCCTGACAGCAGCTGTAGGTGCGATTGGGGGGGTGGGCTTAGATGTCCATGCTGTGCACAGCTCTCCTCCTCTCCCCCTCCTTTGTTACCCTACTACGGATGGGGCGGGGCAGGGGGGGCCTAGAAGGCAGAGGCTGTTGACCGACCCCACAAGGTAGGAAGGCCTGCCAAGAGGGCAGAGCCAGCCCATACCTAACTAGATTTCACAGCTAAACACATTCGCATTCTTTCCTCTCTGAAAACTTTTATTTTCCTCGGAGTTAATAACTGGCTCTTTTTCTTTCAATGAACTTTTTTCGATTTTGGTTTCTTTCCTTTCTTTTCTTTTTGGGGGGTTGGGGGCATGGGTTTGAGACAGGGGTTCTCTGTATCATTTTGGAGCCTGTCCTGGCACTTGCTCTGTAGACCAGGCTGTCCTTGAACTCACAGAGCTCCTCCTGCCTCTGCTTCCCAAGTGCTGGGATTAAAGGCGTGTGCCACCACCACCTGGCCAATTTTGGTTTCTTGTGTTTCAAATTTAGTTTTTTAGTTGTTGTTTCTTTACCACTGAAATTAATCGTAGTCTTCTGTCTCCATCTCCTTTCCCTGTCCTGAAGACAACCATTGCTTCTCTTTTAGCAGATTCTTCTGGTACTGTGCCCACACGTGGGTGGTGGTGTCCTAACCTGCACAGTGATGTCTAAATATAGCAAAGAAATATGCTGTTTCGATAGAGACAACCGTAATCTCAGTCTCCAAGCCTCCAAACGTGTTGCATCGTCATTTTGACTAGACCCACATAGCCAACCTTCCCATCATTGTGATTCTATAAACGTGGTTCACTGTGACCCCTCCTGCCCCCCTCCCGATTATCTGTTCGCTTGCTCAGCCTGTTCTTCCTGAGAACAATAGTTACCCGTTTTCTTCATTTGTGTAGTTTCATATATAGTAGTGATTAATCCACCTCCCAATCTTTTATTGCCGCCCAGTTCTCTCTTAGTCTCCCTTTCTCTCTTCTCCTTTTCTTTCCTCACTGCATTCCTTCCTTGCTTCCATGCTGCGATTGGAACCCACGGCTTCATGCATACTAAGCCTATACTGACCCCTGAGCTGCATCCCAGTCCGACTGTGCTTCAGTTACTCACGAGCATCCGGCTTTCCCAAGAATCCATTACTTCGCCAGAGCTGTCTGTAGTGGCTGCACCCCAGTGGTCTTGGAGTCTCCTTCACTGTCACTGGGGGTGCCTGTGACCTCCCTCTTAAGTCACAACTCCTGTTACCTGTTCTCATGTCTTTTTCTTCCTTGCTGGAGCAGCTCTGCTAACATTTGAGAACTGTGTGCACCGGAGGTAAAAATTTTTGAAATGGCTTGTCTAAAAATGCTGTTAATTAGTCTCGTTAATGGATTGTTTTACAGGCCCAGAAATCTAGGTTGGAATCCATTTTTCTTGGCATTTTTTTAAAGATTTGTTTTAATCTTTAATGGTGTGTATATGTGGTGAGGGAGGGGCCATGCACATGCATGCAGTGCCCCCGGAGTCCAGCAGAGGGCGTCAGAGCCCCTGGAACTGGAGTTTCAGAGTGCTGTGACCCGCTGGATGCGGGTACTGGGAAGCACTCAACCACCGAGCTCTCAATCCCGCAGGTATTTTTAAGGCTAACTGAACTACATCTCCAGACCTTCTTTCGGTTTGTTATTTTTTTTTTCTTTTTTGGATGCATAGTCTCATTAAGGACCTCTGGCTTGCCTGGAACAAAGATCCACCTGCTTTTGCCTCCTGAGAGCAGAGATTAAAGACGTGCCACCATGGCCAGGTTCGTCTCCGTATTCTGAGGGATTTACTCAACTTTAGCTTTCAGTCTTCTCCCTGAGTGTTCATTTCTTCTAGTCACTCCGCCCCCACCCTGGCAACCACGGGACTTTTCCTAATCTTTAGATATTTTTATGTGGTTGCAATGCCACCTCTTATTTCTCAGAAAATATTAACTATTGAAGTTGCTACATCTCTCAGTGTAGTCTGTTTCTACCAAATTCCTTTATCTTCGATGTTTTTTGCTCTGTCTTGATATGGTGGGTTTCCCGAGGTATCTAGTAGTCCTGTGCTATAAGCTTATAATCTAAGCACGTGATTGGAAGAGAGTGTGGCTATTGAGTGTGGCGTTTACTAAAACCTATTTACCCACTGTACTGGTGTTAGGATAGTTAGATTTCTGTCTAGGGCTGTCAGTGCCTTAGAGATGCAGCTTTCTGGGATGCCAACTTGAAAGCTGGTGGTATCTTCCAGTGAAGGTCATTGGGAGAAGAGGGCTGAGAGTCACTTCACCCTCAGTTACTTGGACGCTCAACAATGCTTAATATTCCCCAGTCGAGAGGTAACTAACTCCCTTTCCGCACACCCGTCCCTTGCGAGAACACTGTTCAGCATGCGGCAGGAGTCGGGGAACCGTTGCGTGGCTGAGGTTGGAAATCTGGATGGCTCTTGACAGCCACACTGCCAATGACTACCGTATTGTCTTCTGGCTCTAATCCAACCCTTCTGTTTGGCTTTGTGCTGGCTGGGGCGGAGTCAGCCAGCCGCATTGGTTTTGCTGTGGTCCTTGCTAAACTTCCCCCGTAGAGGGCGGTATAGAAAAGCAGGAGAGCTGGCAAAAGCTAGAGGGACCAGCTTTCCGCTCCAGCCTGCCGCAGCTCGGCCGTGCTAAACGCTCCAGCAGCTGCGCCTCCCTGCAGCGATAGTGCAAGGCAGTTTTGATGCTCTTGAGCCTGCCCTATCAAATCCCCGTCCCAGGGACACCTGTACCTGTGCGTGCAGCAGCACCCTGCTAGGGGGAGAGCCTGCGTTCCAGGGATCCTCCTCTGACCTTCAAGATTTTAATAATTCCACCCTTTCCTTTGTTTCCCAGCCTTGACGATAATTGCAGCCTCCTGTGGTTACTGCTTCCATGTTACCTTCTCAGAGTTCTCTTTTTATGCTTTTAGCTACCTACCTAACAATTTCATAACTAGTCAACTCATTAATTCAATATTAGTCAATACATTCAATTCCTTCTGTCCAGCCTGGGAGTGTCGCTCAGTGGTAGAGCACTTGTCTGGTGTGTGCAGTTGAGGTCCTGGGTTCTATCCGGGTCAGCCCCTGTTCAATAATTCACTGACTTTTGTCTCCAAACTAAATTCAGACTGACCCAACAGTTTGCAATATGGCTTCTTATTTTCCAGTTTTACCTATACCCCAGTTTCGTAAGTTAGGGTTGCCCCCAAATCCTGAGTCTTTCTGAAACGAAAGATATCGGCTTGCGTCTCGGTTCTTTAACCACTTTCAAAAATAGGACTCAGCCCCTGTGGTCGGTCTATTTGCCCACGTGCTTTGCAGCTTTTGCCCAAGTTCTTTTTTCTTTTTTGTTTTGTTTTGTTTTGTTTTCGAGACAGGGTTTCTCTGTATTGTTTTGGAGGCTATCCTGGAACTCGCTCTGTAGAGCAGGCTGGCCTCAAACTCACAGAGATCCGCCTGCCTCTGCCTCCCAAGTGCTGGGATTAAAGGCATGTGCCACCACTGCCTGGCCTATTTTCTATTTATTTATTTGTTTGTTTGTTTGTTGGCAGCTTTCCTCCAAGTTCTGTTGCTATTTGCTCTCCCAATCTATTTGACCCTCGAGGGTTTGGCTTAAAAACAACAAAAGAAAAAGAAAAAATCAGTTCACTGTTAGCATAATGAAATTTGGTGGAGAGGACCTCGTATTATTATTTTTTAATTAAAAGCATACCATACCGGCATGGCGGTAATTCTGTGCCAGTGATTCCAGCACTGAGAAGCCACAGGCAGTGGAGTCACTGCAAGTTTGAGGACAAAGTGAGTTCAAGGCTAGCCACATGGTGAGACCATGCCTCAAAATAAATAAAAGTAAAATAAAAATAGGGGATGGGGAGGGGGCTCAGCAGGTAAGAGTGCACTGCTCTTGCAGGGGACCAGAATTTGGTTTTCTGTATCTATGTCCAGCTCACAACCACCTTGTAGCTTCAGCTCAAAGGGATTTGGTGCCCTCTTCTGGCCCCCTGGGGTAAGCAGGCATGTGAACACGTACTCACTCGAGTATGTGTACACTCACTCATGGGAGCACACACACAACATATACACGCAAATAAAAACAAACATTTAAAAACATAAAAAAGGTAATTAATAAAGCTAGGTGTGGTGGTGCATACCTGTAACCCCAACACTTGCAAGGCAGAAGCAACAAGACCTTGAGTTTGAGGACAGCTAGCTACTCAGCAAGACCCTATCTGAAACAAAGCCCCAGAATCGTCAATTTTCATTTTTAAAAGGAATGACAGGGCTGGACATGGTGACACACGCCTTAAATCCCAGCACTCGGGAGGAAGAGGCAGGCGGAGCTCTCACAGTTCAAGGCCAGCCTGGTCTACACAGTGACAGCCCCGGCTATGTCAAAAATCCTGCCTCGAAATAAGTAAATGAATAAATAAATAAAAGGAATGACAGCAAACTTGGAAAATATTCCCTGACATGTCAGGACAGTGGTCTGTTCCAAGGGAAGAGAGCTGAGCCAAGGCCAGGAGGAGGTGGCTAGGGAGCGTCTATTAAATGTCACAATCATTCTGCACATGAAAGATTTCACTGGTGTGTGTGTGTGTGTGTGTGTGTGTGTGTGTGTGTGTGTGTGTGTGTGTGTTGGTCCCAGTCTTTGCCAGCCACCCTGTTAGAGGCAGAATCTGTTGTTTGTTGCTTTGCTTCATATGTCAGGCTAGCCGAATACGCATGGGCTTCCAGGATTCTCTTGTCTCTCTGTTCCAACTCACAGTCGGGGCACTGCAACTACAGACATGCACCAGGCTTGCCATAGGATCTGGGGATCGAACTTAGGTCCTCACGTTTGCATGGCAGCAATTTACCCACTGAGTCATCTTTTTTTTTTTTAAGATTTATTTATTTATTATGTATACAGTGTTCTGCCTGTATGTATGCCTACAGGCCAGAAGAGGGCACCAGATCTCATTACAGATGGTTGTGAGCCACCATGTGGTTGCCAGGAATTAAACTCAGGACCTCTAGAAGCAGTGCTTTTAACTGCTGAGCCATCTCTCTGCCCTCGACTGAGCCATCTTACCAAGCCCAGACTTCAGTTTTTAGTTAAGCTCAATGTAAACCATATCAGTTATTTAGCTGCACAGCATATAAATTTGGTTTTAGTCAAACAGAGTTTACTTTAGACTGGCCTAGACCTTGCTATGTAGCCCAGGCTGGCCTTGAACTTGCCATCTTCCTGCCTTCTAAGTGCTAGGATTTCAGGCATGTGCCACCATGCCTGACTAGGTTTTTTTGTTTGGTTTGGCTTACACACACGTGTGTTATGTGTATGTTGTGTATGTATATATGTATGTGGGTAGTCATGGCTATATGTACTCATGAAGACCAGAGGGAGACATTGGGTGTCCTGTTCCATCACTCTCTACCTTGTTTCTTTGGAGACAGACTCTCACTGAATCTGGAGCTAGGCTAGCTGCTAACCCTCGCAAGCCTCCTCTTTCTGCCTCCCATCACCGCACTGGGTATCAGACATGTACAGCCATGCCCAAGTGTTTATGTGGGTGCTGGGCATTTGAACTCAGATTTTCAAGTTTGTACAGAAACTACTCTTATCCACTAAGACATTTCCCCGGCTCATAGGGGTTTGTTTTTCTTGCATGATTTTTCTTACAGGTTCTCAGGAAGGCAGTCTAGGAGCAACACACCACCTCTTTGGTGTCCTGGGCACTCAGGATGCTCCCAGCTATTTTGAGATCATGTTCAGCTTTGGTCTTTGAGCTTTTATAGGGCCGCTTTACTGCTGAGCATTACCTTCGTGTTCTAAAAGGTTGCAAAGGGCCAGGGACAAGCCAGCTGCGGGGAACCCCAGTGGGACATTTTCCTGAATGATGCAAACTGCAACTTTTCTTTCTTCTCATTGATCATAACTCTGCCTAGGCCTTTCCCAAATGAAGAGGTCTGGAAAGGTGACATTGTGACCATCATTTCATTGGAGGGTTACTACTGCCCTTCTCAGGCCCAGGGAGAAGCAGGGAAGGCTCTGGTTCCCCCCAAGACTGTGAAGGGGTAGAGTGCACTGTTTTGGTTAAGCAAATGTCTGCTTTCAGCTACGAGCAGATGATATGTCATTACAATTACCTTTAAATGCATAGCATTTATATGGAGGTTGACAATATGGCTCAGGGGTTAAGGCTGCTTGCCACTGAAGCCGGACAGCCTGAGTTTGAACCCTGGAACTCACATGGTGGAATGTGAAAACCTACTCTTAGCAGGGTGTTGGTGGTGCACGCCTTTAATCCTAGCACTTGGGAGGCAGAGGCAGGCGGATCTCTGTGAGTTCGAGGCCAGCCTGGTCTACAGAGCGAGTTTCAGGACAGCCTCCAAAGCCACAGAGAAACCCTGTCTTAAAAAAAAAGAAAGAAAACCCACTCTTGCAAGTTGTCACCTGACCTCTACATGTTCACTGTAGCACACACACATTAATTTTAAACCCTGCCCTTTGGTAATTCGATATCAGGAGACAGGGGTCCCAGACTTGACTAAGTCAACATTATCCAGGACTGTTGCTTTGGGTTGCACATTAGTGCCTCTTGATCACAAAATGGCATTGAGAGGATTGGCAGAAAACAGCAGGAACCCTTCCTGTCTTATTTCCCATATTACAAGTGAGCAAAATGCCTCCCAAACTCCCCATGGCACACGGCCCCTCAGATTTCCACAGCCCGCTTTGGACCACACAGACAGGAGTCATGGAACCATCCTAGTTGTCTGGGGGTTGGGATGGGCTGGGAGGGTGGCACCTTGCCAAAGAAGGTGATTCTAGGAGAAATGCATGTGGATAGGGCACCAACAGTGGCTGCTGGATTGAATCATTCTAATGTACTGTGACTATTTTTTTAAAAAGGGGTTAGGGCATCCATGTAGTGAGAAATGGAAGCAACCTCGATGCCCAACAACAGACGAATAAAGCAAATGTGGTCCATATGCACAATGGAATTTTATTCAGCCATAAAGAAAATGAAGTCATGACATCTGTAGGAAAATGAATGGAACTGGGGATCATTATGCAAGGCTAAATAGAGCAAACTCAGAAAGACAAATGGCTTATGTTTTCACCCATACATGGAATCTAGATTGAAGTGTGTGTGTGTGTGTGTGTGAGTCATAAAAATAGAAAGACGGCTATGAGGGGGAAGACATGGTCTTAAGAGAGGGGTAAAGGGGAAAAAGAGGATAATAGAATACATATGATGCAAGAGTAGAAGGAACTATTGGGGGGAGAAAGGGGACCAGCAGGAGGCGGTGGGGATGGGAGAGGAGACAGGGGAGGGGGAACAGTAAGAACAGAGTATGTGTGGAGACACTGCAATGAAATCCCATTACTCTCCATGCTAATTTTAAAACCCGAAAAGGACTTGGAATGCTTAAACAAAGGAAAAGATGGAGAGAGCAACCCTTGGCCTCTTTTCCTCATATACATGCAACTACCCTGCTCCACTCTCTAGGATGCGAATGATCCTTTTGTCCAACATATGCACGGTATATGTTTTACCCACCCATTGTCACTAATACGACATCAGGATGCCTGGGTCATTCACTTCATTTCACCATAGACACTGTGTCATCTCACATGATCACAAGGAAAAGGGTAAGGGGCTAGGAACTGGCTCAGTTGATAGAGAGCTTGTACAACATGCAAGGAACCCTGGGATTGATGCCTAGGTTATGTCTCTAACCGTAGCATTCAGAAGATGGAAGTACAAGGGTCAGATATTCAAGATCATCCACAGCTACATATCAAGTTCAAGAACAGCCTGGTCTATGTAAGACCCTGCTTTAAAAAAAGAGTGCAGTACAATAATATATCACCATAGGTGTTTACGCATAGGAGAGAACATAGTACGTATAAGATTCAGAACTATCCACATCAGGCATCTACAGGATCTAGTGTCATCGGCTGTTGACAACAGAACTTAATAAGGGGTCATTTCAAACTGCTCTTTGCTGTCCCCCCCTCTCCCTAGTCCTTTATACTGAAGAGAAGCCCTTCCTCAGGTACTAGTTACCTAGCTTCAAAAGATCACTGCGATATCCTGCTAATAAAAGGAAAAATATAGCTCTGGATGAGGGAGACCGAAACCAGAGCACGAACTTCTGCTGAGAGCAGGAACTTCGGCCCCTTATCTCTGAACTTGCATATGTCTCCCATAAAAACTCTTCACCCCCTTACATTCTCTGAGGTGGAGATCTGAGATGAAGTGTCATGTCCTCTCTTCCTCAGGGTAGGCTTTGAACAGGCCTACTGCTACCAACTTCTATCTCTTGGGTCGTCAGTAGAGCCAAGAGTCAGTGCAGGCCTTCATAGCTTGGGTGGCACAAGCAAGCATACTCTACCCTGAGCTATATGATCTGCCATGTTCTCACCAGGGAACCAGAGATGGCTGAGGCAGGCAGAGGGGACCCAACTGCTCATGACTAATGAGAGGCAGGTGATCATCTAGCCTCCAGGGACATCCCAGCAACGGCCTGGAAACATTTGGCACACAACCGAGGCACTTTCTTCCCCACTGAAGCTTGGATTGGTTAGCAGTGCTTTATATTGATAGATAGAACCTCCCCCCTCCCCCCCCCCGAGAGTTTCTCTGTAAAGCCCTGGCTGTCCTGGAACTCATTCTGTAGACCAGGCTGGTCTCAAACTCAGAGATTGGCCTGCCATTGCCTCCCGAGTGCTGGAATCAAAGGTGTGCACCATCACTGACCAGCTAAGAAGGGGTCTTAATGTTTTGTTGTTGGATTGCTTAATGTTTTTTTTAATTTGGTTTGCTTTTGAGCCAACAGGCTCCAATCTAGGTCCCAGGTTTAGAGAATACTCATTTGTTAGTTTCTGGATTCAGGGATCCAATTGGGCTTGTAGCCTGGGAATGTCACACTGGAGTACATGCCAGGGATCTTCTCTTCAACTTACAGGATGAGTTGTTCTGCCATATGGACTGGTGAGGGGAGCTAGTTCCACTGTTTGGGGCCTGGAACAGCTTTGTAGACTTTCCTAGGGTTGTTTTGGGGTTCTTGGTGATGTAAGATTCCAGTTAAAGTGCTAAAATTCCCAGAGATGTGTTTGGTTGATTAAATATTACTTCCTCGTTGCATGTGGCTTTCTCTTTCACTATGGCTGCTATTATTTTTCTCTTTCACTATGGCTGCTATTATTTCTGCACTGGGCAAAGATAGACAAAGCAAGAAGATCTGCTTCTTTCACAAGCAGCTCCGTGGAGGCCACAAAGGTCCTTGGCTCTGTCAGCAGTTCTGCCCTGCCTGGAAGAGTCTTGGCCAGAAGCCAGAAAAGTATGAGCCATAGGCAGTGGTTTGTGTCTTTAATGTGTGTGTGTGTGTGTGTGTGTGTGTGTGTGTGTGTGTGTGTGTGTGTTCGTGTTCCCATGTATCCCTACAGAGACCAGAAGAGGGCACCAAACCTCCCTGGAACTGGAGCTACAGACAGTTATGAGCTGTCATGTGGGTACTCTGAAGGACAGCCAGTGCTCTTACTTAACCACTGAGCCATCTCTCCAGCCCCACGGATGCAGTCACTTATGTACAGGCTTTCATATTCCCAAACAATAAAGCTGTTTTGTTTCATTTTGTTTTTGTTGACAAACAGGGAACTAGAGCCTAGAGCAATGATTAAGAGAGGAGGGAATTTAGATGAGTCATCTCCTAGATAGTAAAACTCAGGAGAAAAATAAAAATGGTAAAAGCTATTTTTTTCAGATGTTTTCACTCTACCCTAGGTGGCATAGTGACCGCACAGGTCTCGTAGATTTAAACAGTCTCTTACTGGTCCAGAGCACTTGTCACAACTGTTTGGAAATGCCCTTTATCTCCTGCCCTCTTGTGAATCTAAATTTGTTTCTCCTCTTCAGATCATCTCCTCCTTGTCTCCCTTAAAAGTGGAAACTCCAGGGCCTGGAGAGATGACTCAGTGGTTAAGTTTACTTACCTGTTCTTCCAGAGTTTAGTTCCCAGCACTCACATGGTGGCTCACAACCACCTGAAACTCCAGTTCTAAAAGATCTGATGCCCACTTCTGGTCTCTGCAGCTACACACAGATACATCAAGAAAACATCATATGAACAAAATTTAAATTTTTTGTTGCTTTAGATTTTGGTTTTCAAGACAGGGTTTCTAAGCTGTCCTGGAACTTGCTTTGTAGAACTCAAACTCACAGAGATCCATCTGCCTCTGTCTCTCAAGTGCTGTGATGAAAGGGGTTTGTTGCTATGCCTGGTACTTTATTTTTTAAGATTTGTTTGTTTATTACTTATACTGTGTTCTGCCTGCATGTATCCTTGCAGGCCAGAAGAGGGCGCCAGATCTCATTACAGATGGTTGTGAGCCACCATGTGGTTGCGGGGGAATTGAACTCTGGAAGAGTAGTCAGTGCTCTTAGCCCTGAACCATCTCTCCAGCCCGATTGTTTTTTTAATTTTATGTGTGTAAGTGCTTTGCCCACACATATGTATGTGCACCCCACGTGCGCCTGCTGAGTTCGGCAGAGGATATTGGATGCCTTGGAGCTGGAATTTTGAAAGGTTTGAATCACGGTGTGGGTGCTGGGAACTGAACCTGGGCACTCTGCTCTGCAAGAACAGCAAGTGCTCTTAACCCCTGAGTCCCTATGGTAAGGGACTTTATTGGCTTTTCTGGGAAGATACTGCTCAATGGGAGGGTCCTAGGGGGCCCTAGGGATTAGACTCTCCAGGAAGGTGAGGTTAGGTGACCCAGGAGAAATCCTGGATTTTGTGTCATCTTTCTATAGGCAAGGCAGAGAGAAATGGACAACTTTCCCCCCTCTAGTTCTGGCACATTGTAAATACATCCATTCCCTAGGTGGTTTTGTTTTGAGGGTGTGGAGTAAAGTTGCTGTAAACCAGAATGGTTCATTCCTGGAGCATCTTGCCCTCCTGTGTGATCTGGAAACCTGCAGTAGAAAAGCCCCAGAAATTCCCTCCCTAAGCAACCCCAGTCCATTCAAAACACAGATCCCAGTAGTGGCACAGATGGCTGCAGTTTTCAGGAAGTGGGGTGCCTTTACGAAGATGGGAAATTGAACTGACGAAGCCTTGGATTTATGCTAACCTCAATTTGAATGTGGAATAGTCCTAAATCAGTGCTTCTAATCCCAGAGCAAGCTCTTTCTGAAGTAGCTGAGTTCTGTGTGCTCAGTTTAAGTGGCATTATGACTGCTCTTTGCCCGACTCCTCCAGGGCTTATGTTTGATTGAGAAAAGGAGTTTATCAGAGTGGGTGGGGATAAAGGATCAGATTGTCAAATGGCATTTTAAAACTCTTCAAAAGAGAAATTTCCCACCAGGCGGTGGTGGCACCTGACTTTAATCCCAGAACTCAAGAAGCAGAGGCAGGCAGATGTCTGAGTTCAAAGCCTGCCTGTTTGGTCTACAGTTCGAGTTCCAGGATAGTCAAGGATACTGAGAGAAAGAGAAATTCCCATTTGGATGGGCATCTCCTCTACTGAGGGAAAAATAAATAGGGAATTAAAAAAAAAGGAGAGGTTACTGTTGAAACCTACATAACTGGGCTGGAGAAATGGCTCAGAAGTTAAGAGGTTCAGGCTGTTCTACCAAAGGTCCTGAGTTCAATTCCCAGCAACCACATGGTAGGTGACTCACAACCATCTGTAATGAGATCTGGTGCCCTCTTCTGGTGTACAGGCATACATGCAGGCAGAACACTGTATATATAATAAATAATACATCTTTTAAAAAAGCCTATATAACCAGATTCACTTTTCACCTTGCTGGGCCTTCTCCTCTTTTACTTAGCCTTTCATTCAACGATGGTCAAGTATCATTCGTGTGTGTGTGTGTGTGTGTGTGTGTGTGTGTGTGTGTGTGTGTGTGTGTGTGACTGAGGATCGGCATGGGGGCTTCTGAGATATATTCCAGTGTTTGCAAATTTTCATTTTTACATCATAACTTTTAAAATTAGAACCTGCATCTTTCAGATTCCAATTGCCATTGAGTTTCTGCTGAGTCATGCCTTCCTTTTCTTCTTACTTCTTCATGAATTGCTTATTTATTTGCTTTGGTTATTTTGAGATAAGCGTGGTCTTGAACTACTGGGCTGCCTGCCTCCAGGCTTAATGTGAAACACCTCTCACAGGCTGTCATGAGTTCAAATACTTGGTGCCTGCTGGTGGCACTGTTCCAGAGTGTTCTGAACAAGGTTGAGCCTTGTTTGAGGAAGTGAATAATTGGGGCTCACCTTGAGGGAGGGAGGGAGGGAGGGAGGGAGGGAGGGAGGGAGGGAGGGAGGGAGGGAGGGAGGGAGGGAGGGAGGAATAGAGAGGGGTGGGGAGTCGGGAGAGAGGGAGAGGATGTGTGTGTAGGACTGAACTCAGGTCCATTGGAAGAACACCAAGTGCTGGGCCATCTTTTCAGCTCCAGAAGAAGACAACTTTTGGGAATATATTATTTCCTTCCACCATGGACTCTGAGGATCAAATTCGAGCCATTAGGCTGGTATGGCAAATGCTTCCTACCCACTGAGCCGCCTTACAGGACCAATTTTGAGGCTTTGTGGCCAGCCCAGCCCACTCACTGTTTCCTGACTACAGCTACAGTGTGAGCAGCCCACTCACTGTTTCCTGACTACAGATACAGTGTGAGCAGCCCACTCACTGTTTCCTGACTACAGATACAGTGTGAGCAGCCCACTCACTGTTTCCTGACTACAGATACAGTGTGAGCAGCCCACTCACTGTTTCCTGACTACAGATACAGTGTGAGCAGCCCACTCACTGTTTCCTGACTACAGATACAGTGTGAGCAGCCCACTCACTGTTTCCTGACTACAGATACAGTGTGAGCAGCCCACTCACTGTTTCCTGACTACAGATACAGTGTGAGCAGCCCACTCACTGTTTCCTGACTACAGATACAGTGTGAGCAGCCCACTCACTGTTTCCTGACTACAGATACAGTGTGAGCAGCCCACTCACTGTTTCCTGACTACAGATACAGTGTGAGCAGCCCACTCACTGTTTCCTGACTACAGATACAGTGTGAGCAGCCCACTCACTGTTTCCTGACTACAGCTCCTGCTGCCATGTTTTTTTCAAAAGCCACATGGCCTCAAATCATCACCCCAGAGGAACCTTTCCTCCCTTACGCTGTTTCTTGTCCAGCATTTTGTCACAGGAATGTCAGAAGTTAGTGATTTGCCTGATAGGAGTCAGTAGCTGTGGAAATGCAGCTTTAGGCTTCAGGATTGTTTAGGAGATGTTCTCAACAGGAAAAGAACCAAAACCAAAAACTGTGAGCGATGGTGGCCAAGATTAGTATCCCAGCACTTAGGAGCAAAAGCAGGAGAATTAAAAGTCTAAGAACAGCCTAGACACAGTGAGTTCCAACAGAGTATGACATACAGTGTGAGCCTGTCTCATAACAAGATCTGGACATACTGTCTATAATCCCAGCAGACAGGAAGGTTAAGAGTTCAAGACCAGCCTTGGCTACATGAGACCCTGTCTCAGAAACAGCTAACAAACGCCCCTGCCACACCACACATTTACCCTCACCCTCTACTCCACCCCCATCCCAATTCCCACCTCCCTAACCCTAACCTCCACCACAGGTGGTTGACATGGGAACTCATTATGCAAATCAAACCGGCCTAGAACTCCTAGAGCTGAGTGCCTGTGGTTCCCCAGCGCTTGGGTTCAAGGTGTGAGTTACCATGCCTAGACCACAGCAAACCCTTTTTAAATCGACAAACGAGGGCTGGAGGGATCGCTCAGTGGTTAAGAGTACTTGCTGCTCTTACAGAGGACCCGTGCTCAGAGCCCAGCCCCCACATGTTGATTCATAACTCCAGTTTCAGGGGATGTGAAGCCCTCCACCCACCTCTGAGGGCACCAAGCATGCACATGGTACACACATATACATGCAGTATACATGCAAAGAAAAAAAATACATGCAGGTAAAGCATACAAATAAAATAAAATACTAAATGACAGAAATGGTGGCACACACTTTTTTGTTGTTGTTGTTTTGTTTTTTTCTTAGCCGCTGAGCCATCTCTCCAGCTTTTTGTTTTTTGTTTTTTTTTTTTCGAGACAGGGTTTCTCTGTATTGTTTTGGAGGTTGTCCTGGAACTAGCTCTTGTAGACCGCCTGGCTTATGGTGGCACACACTTTTAATCCCAGCACTGAGAAGAAAAAAGAAGGCAGAGCTGTTTGTTTGTTTGTTTGTTTGTTTTGTTTGCTTGTTTTGGTGTTTTTTTAATTTTCAAAATTTATTTATTTTATGTGCATTGCTGTTTTCCTGTATACATGTCTGTATTTTCCTGCATGTATGTCTGTGTGAGGGTTTCGAATCTCCTAGAACTGGAGTTACAGGCAGTTGTGGGAACCTGGGTCCTCTGGAAGAACAGCCAGTACTCTTAACCACTAAGCCACCTCTCCAGCCCCTGTTTTTGGAGTTTTGAGACAAGGTTTCTCTGGTAGTCCTGGAAATGACTCTGTAGACCAGGCTGGCCCTGAATTTACAGAGATGCTCTTTTTCTTCTGTGCACCTTCTTCTTCTGGCTTTGGATACCCCAGGAAAAAAACAAAGAAACAAGAAATCATGGCACAGGAATAAATTCAGCATAAAATAAATGCACATAAAAGTAAAATTTCTGGGCCAGGCGGTGGTAGTGCATGCCTTTAAGCCGGGTATCTCCTAACCTTAACCATCGTGAATGTGTAAAGGGGACCTCTTAGATAGGTTGCCATGTTTCTTTCCTAGGGTAGAATGGGAACTTCAGAAGCCAGGCAGGACGGGGACACAGATACTTGGGGGACAGCTGGCCCCTCAGTGTACAAGCCACAAGGGAGAGTCAAGCTACAGCCTGCTTTCATTAATCCTTCTGGAAATATAAGATGCATATCAAAGTGAATACAGACAAAAGGTCTGCAGTTTGATGACCATTTTTAATCAAATATCTTTAGGAAACAAGATAATCTACCTTCAACATCTCTAGGCCCTTTTTTGTTTGTTTATTTTATATATATGAGTGCTTTGTTTTCATGCATACCAGAAGAGGGCGCCAGATCTCATTACAGATGGTTGTGAGCTACCATGTGGTTGCTGGGAATTGAACTCAGGACCTCTGGAAGAGCTGCCAATCAAAGCTCTTAACCGCTGACCATCTCTCCAGCCCCCTCTAGGTCCTTTTGTACATGTCTGCCATTGCTATCCCCCACCAAGGAGAACCATTATCCTAACTTAGAAGAACAGAAATTAATTTTTCTTCCTTTTCTTTATCTCTTGTGTGTGCGTACGTGTGTGTGTGTGTGTGTGTGTGTGTGTGTGTGTGTGTGTGTGTGTTAAGGAACAAACCCATGACCATATGCATGCTGGTGTATTGCTTTACCGCCTAGTATAACAGCTGGGACTTTCTATTGACCCCAAGTATCCTGGTTAATTTTTTGTCACCTTGACACAAAATAGAGTCATCACAAGGAACTCTTAATTAAAACAAAATGGCTCGGCAAAGCGGCAGTGCCACAATCTTATTAATCCCAGCACTTGGGATGCAGAGGCAGGCAGTTCTCAGTGAGTTCGAGGCCAGCTTGGTCTACAGAGGGAGTTCCAGGACAGCCAAGGCTACACAGAGAAACCCTGTCTCAAAGAAAACAAAACAAAAACCCCATCCCAACCAGATTGGCGTATAGGCAGGCGTTGTCTTGATAACGATTGATGGGAAAGAGTGTCCAGCCCATTGTGGCAATGCCACCCTTGGGCAGGTGGTTCCGGGTTATATACGAAAGCAGGCGGAGCAGCCATAAGAAACCAGCCAGTAAGCAGGGCTCCTCCATGGACTCTACTTTAGTTCATGCCTCCAAGTTCCCGCCTTGAGCTCTTGTCCGTTTCTTTCATCATGGAGTGTGAGCTAAGAGTTCTAAGATAAACACAGATCCTTGTCATGGTGTTTATCACAACAGCAGAGAAGCAAACCAGAAGACTCTCCACCTAACGTATGACAGAGTTTCTTGTCGAGCCTGGAGCTTTCAGGTTTGGCTACACCAGCTGGCCAGCGATTTCCAGGAATTCTCCTATCTCTTGCTTTCTCAGTGCTTGGATTATAAGAAAAATGCCACTGGCCGGGCGTTGGTGGCGCACGCCTTTAATCCCAGCACTCGGGAGGCAGAGGCAGGCGGATCTCTGTGAGTTCAAGGCCAGCCTGTTCTACAAAGTGAGTTCCAGGACAGCCTCCAAAGCCACAGAGAAACCCTGTCTTGAAAAACCAAAAAAAAAAAAAAAAGAAAAAGAAAAATGCCACTGTTCCTGTTTTTTTTTTTTTAATGTGGGTTTGGGGGCTGTGGAGCTCAAGTCCTATTTGCACTGCAAGCACTTTACTGACTGAACCCTGTTTTTTATTATTTTTTTATTAATTTTCTTTTTACATTCCAATCCCAGTTTCCCCTCCCTCCTCTCCTCCCACTCCCCCCCCACTTCCTCCACATCCCACTGCCATCTGCCCCTTGGAGAGGGTAAGACCTCCCCTAGGAAGTCCCATCATCTCGTTGAGGCAGGACCAAGGCAACTCTCCACCCCCACACCCCTATATGGAGAGATACCCTGGGCACGGTATCTCTCCATATAGAATGGGCTCCACTTCGTAAGTTTGGGCATTGTGGTGTGGCTGGGGCAATATATGAGGTCACTGGCAGTGGGTCTAAGAAGCCTGTTTTTTATGTAAATGGTATCTTGGATCCTTGCACTGTTCAGAGCCTGGGCTGCATTTTCTCAGCATGGGATTTATGAACTAGATCCATATTGCTGCATACAGCTTACATTGTTCATCTTCTCATCTGCTTATAGCATCCCACTGCATGAATATGCCATGGTTTATTTGTTCTGTTGCTGACACTCACTTGATGGAAAGAGCGCTCCAGTAGAGAGGCATTGGAAGACTGGTCCTAATCAAGTCATGAGGCTCAGCCCTCAGGGATAGATTGACACTGTTATCATGGAATTGGATTAGTTACTATAGGAGAGCCTGTTATAAGAGAGTTTTGCTGGGCAGTGGTGGCACACACTTTTATTCTTGGCACTGGGGAGGCAGAGGCAGGCAAATCTCTATGAGTTCGAGGCCAGACTGGTCTACAGAGAGCTCCAGGACAGGCTCCAAAGCTACAAAGAACCCCTGCCTCAGAAAGAAAATCTTTCTTTGATTCTTTTAATTTATTCTGTTACATGGGTTTTGGTTAAAAGAATGGAATGTGAGTCATATCTCTAGTCCTAGATGGAGACACGAAATTTTGACCTGCCAGGAAGATTATAGGATTACTATCTAGCAGGAGGCTTTCTGGCAAAAATAAATAAATAAATAAATAAAGGCACCTTGTCCGCTCTCCTAAGAGTTAATCCAAATGGGGCTGTCAATCATCTGGACAGGAAACTGCCCTCCCTGCAGGAGAGATGTCTGTTTCAGAAACTTTTTTTTTTTTTGGTTTTTTGAGACAGGGTTTCTCTGTGGCTTTGGAAGCTGTCCTGGAACTCACTCTGTAGACCAGGCTGGCCTTGAACTCACAGAGATCCACCTGCCTCTGCCTCCCGAGTGCTGGGATTAAAGGCGTGTTTCAGAAACTTTTAAATAGTTTAAAACCTGCCTAACAACACGTGGTTCCGGTGATCTCTCTGGCTATCTCTCACACTGTGAAAAGTGTCTACCTTCACAATGGTCCATTTTAGTGCCCACTATCAGTCTTGAGTGTGCCCCCATGGAGTTCTGTGCAAACCTCTTCCGAATTCATTAGACTGGGAAGAACAGAGGAGGCCAGTGCAGATCCCCAAACAGGAAGTGTTACGGAGACATCTGGCCATAGGAACCCATAGCTTTTGGTAAGCACGTGGAGGGAGGGCGATTGCAGGGTCACAGTGTTGTAAGCAGGAGCCAAGGAACGGATGACTGGCACAGCATCCGTCCCAGCTCATCCATCCTCGTGTGAGGACGACCACAGGTTGGCATACCTGGTTCTTAAGCAAGTCTCTGGCTTGGTAGTGTGACCTTGTGAAGATCAGGCTCTCCTGCTCTGAGCCTCACTTCAATACCCCTTTCTGCCTGGAGCTGCTGTCACTTTCTTTAACATTTGCTTAGTTTTGAAAATTGTCTATATGTGTGTACTGGTTTGTGCCTGCAGAGGTCCGAAGCTGGAGTTCTAGGCTGTGGGAGCCACCCACCATGGGATCCAAAGGCAGTTCCTCTGTCAGAGCAGTACACTATCTTAACACTTCTCTCCAGCCCTGCCTTGATTCTAACAGCTCACATTATAAGCATCCTGAGAGAACCCACCCTTCTAATTTGCTCCTATAGCACAGTGGTCCACTGGACAACTAAGGTCTTCCCACTTGATTCTTTTTTGTTTGTTTGTTTTTTGAGATAAGGTTTCTCTGTGTAACAGCCCTAGCTGTCCTGGAATTTACTCTTTAGACCAGGCTGGTCTTGAACTCATGGAGATCTGCCTGCCTCTGCCTCCCAAGTGCTAGGATTAAAGGCCCACTGCCCAGCCTCCCACTTGATTTTCTACAGAAACATCTGCCTTTCAACATTCACTGGCACGCACAAAGAGGATTAAATTGGTACCTTAAAATTTACAACATCCCTCTCCCCCAGTGATTAATGGATAAAGGCACTTCCTACCAGGCATAATGAGATGAATTTGATCTCCAGGCCCCACATGGGAGAGAACTAACACCCACAAGTTGCCCTTTGTGGCATGAATGTACCCACATACATATACACAATAAATAAATGTACTTTAAAAACTTGTAATGCAATTAACATGGTAGGGGGCTGGGAAGATGGCGCAGTGGCTGTGCTTCCAGAGGATCGGATGACACATGGCATCTTACAAGTGTCTGAGATTCCAGCCCCAAGAGATCCGACACCCTCTTCTGTCCTCCATGGGCACCAGGCATACATGCAGGCAAAACACCCATACACATCACAATAAATAAATAGATGCCAGGTGTTTAGTTTAAAAACTAACATGGTGCATACATGTGCTTGTTCAAATATAGTTGTTATGCATTGTAGCAGCTTTGTGAGAAAAGCCATCGTCATTCTCGTCACACAGCTGATGTCCGCAGGCACAGAGCAAGGATCGGAGGTGTCACACATTTACTGTCGCACTGCTTTATCGAAGGATGCTCAGTAATTAGAGATTTCAGCGTAGACCCCAAGATTCTTTGTCCTCATCTGGGAAGTTGTCTTATTATTTGTATTCAAAGGTTAAATATAGAAGAGAAAGAAAAAGACTCCAGACATGATGTAGTCACTGTCTGGAATGGCATTATATTTCAACAGGATATTATCACTAAGGCAAAGAGAAATGATTCCTACTGGGTAGGTAATGATTGCACAGAGCAGTGTTGTTCAAGCAATCAGAAATCACATCATGTGGTGAACAAGGAGTTTGCTACTCCATTGTTCATTTAAACTGTGGGGCTGCTGAGAGAAAACGGCTGAAAACACAAAGCTCCCCCCCACAGGAAATTCTGGAGTTCTCCTGAAGTACCTGATCTGACATTAGCCGTGAGTAACCTTGGCTCCTTGGATTTCCTGTTTTAGCTGAGCCCCACTCCTGAGGGACTTTCATAGAAACTGGCAAGGGAGAACTGGTGTCTTTCCAAAAGTTTGTTAGTAAATCTGTCTTAGAATTCAGAACAGATTTTCTTCACTTCTCTGCCTGACTTTGATCATCAAGCAGGCCACTTGAGCCCATGTCACCAACAGGAAGTGAGAGCTTGCTTTCGATGCAGTGAAGAGGCTGATTACTGGTGACCTCCACCTGAGGTGCCATCTTGGAGGAACACAAACATAGTCCCCCGCCTCCCCTCCTCTCTCGTGTGCAGGAGAGGGGTGCCTATAGCCGGGCGGGCAGCGGTCATCCAGAAGGCTATGAGCAGAGGCGGGGACTTCCCAGCACTAACAGAAAGAGGAAGGGAAAAGTGGCCCTGCAATGAGAACATTTATAGTGTCAACTGCCACCAGGAGGAAAGTCCCTGCTCATGGGACCCTGGCAACTGGAGTGCTAATAACTGAGACACTGTTCCAGTCAATGTACAAGTTGCTGGTTTGACATTTTACCTAACCTTTTTCTCATCTTGAAACAAATCTTCACTAGATATTTAAGGCATACACGAGGGATACAAAACAACATAGCAAACATCTGGCTTAAGATAGAAAAAAGGTCTGGGGGCCCGGGCAGGCATGATGGTGCACACCTTTGACCCCAGCACTTTGGGAGGCAGAAGTAGGCAGATCTCTGTGAATTTGAGGCCAGCCTGGTCTACAATAGTGAGTTCTAGAACATCCAGGTCTATAGAGAGAGACTCTGTGTCAAAAAACAACAAAAGCCAGAGAGAAAGAAAACAGAGCTGGGGAGATGGCGCTGTTGTACATAAAATGCTTGCCATGTAAGCAAGGGACATGAGTTCAGATCCCCTCCCAGCTCACATGAAGCCAAGACAGCAGCTCATGCCTGTCATCCAAGAGCTCCACAACATGATGACAGGCAGACAGGAGACTCTCCAGAAACTCAGGCCAGACAGCCTGGGATACCCAGGGCAAAAAGGAGACGGTGTCTCAAATAAGGTGGAAGGTAAGGACTGATACCCAAGGTTGTCCTTGAACCTCCACACATGCACTGTACCATCTGTGGGACTGTACTCACACGTGTGCACAGATACACATGTACATCATATACATCCACACACACAAAAGATAACAAACACATAAGATAGAGAACACTTCAGATACAGTTGGAGCCACTGTCTGTGTACCCCCAAGACAAATACAAATTTTGAATGGTATTATTATTTCTTCCATGTGAGTTTTGTTTTATTATATAAATATTCATTTGATCAATCCTACATGTATTAGTGTACTTTGGATAGCTATGATGAAATACCTAAGGCTGGTTGTTTACAAAAGTAAATGATTTGTTCAGCTCACAAATCTGGAGAATAACCATTCTTAACAGCATGGCACCAGCTACTGTAAGGGTCCCCTTGGCTACATCACAACACAGCAGAGGACATCACATTGGAAGCACACACAGAAGGACAGGTCATAGAGTGAAACAGCAAACAGAAAATGATTTGGAGCTTGGCCTCATTTATTCACAACAATTCACTCTTGCCGAGAACAAACCTACAGTCTCGTGCCATTACCGCAACCCTTTCTGAAGCTAGTGCCCTAATCAACTCCTATGAGGCTTAGCGCCTAAAGCTTCGGTCACCTCTCAGCATCGCCACACCCGGGCCCAAGCTTTCAACACATTATCACTTGGGAACACACTAAACTAAAACTATATCTAAACTATGGTACCATACAAACGGTAGGTATTAGAAATCATTAAAGATATGATTTAGAAGGTTTTGCATATTTTGATAATTTTATGAACATAAGCACATTCATGGCCTTCTGAAACTTGCTTTTTCTCAACGTGCTTTTAAAAACCGTCGCAGGTGGACTTGAGACATCCATGATAACTGCTGTATAGCATTTCAGCCATCTTCTGATAGACACACACTCTGCTGCTGCTGGTAGGATGTCGGATTCTTAGTTCACAAACAGAGGGATGCCCCTTTCTAAGGACCAAATAGCTCATGTCCTTTATCCAAGCCCTCTTGCCTGGACCTCGGGAGGAGTCACCAGTAGCTGTCTCTGGCAGCTTGATATGACGACTTCAGAATATTATCGGACTTTGAGAGACCACTTGCCATTGCCACAGTATGACTGTGGTGTCTAAGTGACCCAGGTCACTGAGTTCCCCACATTTTTCCCCTGGATGGTCCAAGTCAGGCTGTCAATGGTGAACTAGTTCGTCCATCAAAAGGGGCAGAGTCTTGGGAGTGCAGGAAAACCACATAACACAAGAGCTGGGACACTGGTCCACATCCTTCCTGGGCCCCAGCCCCCAATACAAGACAGAGGATATTGTGGACATCAGCCTAGCAAACCATCTGAGCAGATTGCAAGACCGCTGTCACTTGGGGCCCTTCTAGAAGGGGTGTGGGATGTGAAGACTTGAGGGGGGCAGCAGTAGAGTACTGAAATGGCTGAGTATGACATCAGTGATTGCCCAGTGACAGAACAGTCATTTCTCTCTGAACTCAGTTCGCCAGGCAGGGAATCTCCTGGCAAAAGGTTCTGTCTTGGGGTTTCTGGCACTCAGTTTTCTGGCCCATGTCAAACATTCCTTGACAGTCATCTAGCCAGTGTTGGCACCTGTCACTTTGTTTTAGCCAGATCTGTGAGGGCTCTATTGAGTTCTAAGCTGGCCAAGGCTTCTCATTTCCCAAGCTTTCTATCAGTCCTCGATCTTTTTTGTTTTTGTTTGTTTGTTATTCGAGACAGGGTTTCTCTGCATTGTTTTGGAGTCTGTCCTGGCTCTCACTCTGTAGACCAGGCTGACCTCGAACTCACAGAGATCCGCCTGCCTCTGTCTCCCGAGTGCTGGGATTAAAGGTGAGTGCCACCAACGCCCAGTCACTCTTTGATATTATAAGCAGTAACTGCAGAGAAAGCCATGAAGGTTCAGGCTGACATGAGTTCTTGAGATGGCCTAGTTCAACATCTGATAGATCATTAATCTCATAAATAGATGCTGAGTACCTAGGGTAGACCATATTCTAGGCTGGGCACCAGAAATAGACTAATAACCAAAACCAGTGGTGGCATACTCCTATGATTCTGACACCCAGAAGTCGGAGGCTAGGGGACTGCTGCAAGTTCGAAATTAGTTTGAGCTCACAGAGAGCTTAAGTACAGCCAAGGCAATATAGCAAAACTCTGTCTTAAAACTCCCCTAAAAACCAGGGCCAAGCGGGATGGGTGGTCGTGGCATTTGCCTTTAATCCCAGCACTCAGGAGGCAGAGGCAGGACTACACAGAAAAACCAAAATCCAAACCAAAAGAAATAACCAGGACCAAGCACAGTGACACACAACTTTAATTCCAGCATTAGAGAGGCAGAGGTTGGTGAACTTCTGTAAGTTTGAGCTTACTCTGCCCTGTGTATCAAGGCACCATCTCAAAACAGAAGCAAACAAACACAATTAAACAATCAGAAACCATGGAACTGGAGAGATGGCTCAGCGGTTAAGAGGCCATTCTGCTCTTATAGAGGATCCAACTTCAGTTCCTAGACCCACGTGCGGAAGCCCACAGCAGCCTGTAACTGCAGCTCCAGGGGATTTGCTGTTCTTTTCTGATCTCCATGACCACCTGAACTCGTGTGCACATACCTCTAACTATGCATAGACACACACACACACACACACACACACACACACTTTAATATTAAAAAACAAACACAATAAAAACCCTGTTTTAACCTTAAAAAAAAAAGACACAGCCTGTGGCCTCCTGAAGATTCCACGACAGTGGATGAGAGCCAGAGGTGACCAACATTAATAAATCAATCATGTAGATATTAAATCATAACATTATCAGCCACATTTATGCAGATCAGAGAAGGTGTCTTAGTTACTTTCCTGTAAGACACCATGACCAAGGCAGCTTAGAGAAGAGTTTATTTGGGGCTTACAGTTTTAGAGGGTTAGAGTCCGTGACCATCATGGCTGGCAGCATGGTGGCAGGCAGGCCTGGTACTGGGTAGCAGCTGTGAGTTCACATCTTGAGACACAGTCACCTAGCAGCGAGACAGAGGTGGGGAGGGAGAGAGAGAGATTTAGAATGGCACGAGTCTTTTGAAACTAGGTCAACCTCCTAATTCTTCCCAAACTTCTACCAACTGAAGCCTTAGCATTCACAAACATGGACTTATGGGGGCCATTGTCATTCAGATCCCCTCAGAGAGCTTCCTGGAAAAGTGAGGCTCTGGGGGGCAGTGGAAGGTGGGTGTGTTGCAGCAAATCAGGAAGAGTGAGCTTTGGATGAGAGGGTGTGTAAGGTGGCCCCTGGGGCATCTGCAGAGAAGAACAAAGGCATGTGACCAGCTCAAGCAGAAGGGCAGAGGGGCTGTACCACATGGTCACGAAGCCCAAGGACAGATAGTACTCCCATCCTAAAGGTAACAGATACCTTGAGGGCCTTCAATTAGGGCATGGAGCATGCTCAGAGAGAACACTTGGCTGCGCTATGGAGAGCAGGCTGCAGGTGTTCATGGAAGGGCCTTTCAGGTGAGGGACAGTGGTGGCTTGGGCTAGATTGGTGGAACAGAGAAGGGGACAGATGTGACACGTATTTAAGAGACAAAATCCACACAATGCCTTGGATAGGGATAGAAAGCCATTTTTAAGCGGGGTGTGTTGGATTACGTCTCTAAACGTGGCATTTGAATGCATAGGCAGGAGGATCGTTGCAAGTTCCAGGCCAGTCAGGGCCACAAGATGACACACTTGCCTCAATCAGGCCAACAAATAAAAAAGCTGTCTTTAACAGACTAGATCAGCCTGGTGGTGGTGGCACACACCTTTAATCCCAGCACTCAGGAGGCAGACGCAGGCTAATCTCTGTGAGTTCGAGATCAGCCTGGTCTACAAGAGCTAGTTCCAGGACAGCCTCCATACCCACAGAGACCCTGCCTCAAAAAACAAAAAACAAAACAAAACAAAAAACAGACTAGATCGCCAGCTGATGAGCTCTTTATTTAGTTCACTGTTGCTCAGAGGAGGATCTGATATGATCTAAGATACCACGTAGAAGGCCTTTTGACCTTTTGAATTCAGATTTCTTTTTTAAAAAACATTTAATTACACAGTGTTCTGTCTGCATGTGTGCCGGCAGGCCAGAAGAGGGCGCCAGATCTCACTAATGGGCGGTTGTGAGCCACCATGTGGTTACTGGGAATTGAACTCAAGACCTCTGGAAAGAGCAGCCAATTCTCTTAACTGCTGAGCCATCTCTACAGCCCTTGAATCCAAATTTCTACAGTGAAGGGCCAAGTCTGCATTTGTAATGTGCTCCCTTGACAATCCCTCATCCGCTCTAGTTCAAATGTCAACAATAAAAAGAAACCTCTGTTTTCTCCGTGATTAAATAAAGGACTAGGATGTCTTAGTCTGTTTGGAATGCTATAACAGAATACTACAAACTGGATGACTTATGGGCAGCAGAAATGTGTAGGTTGCCTCAAACTTGCTATATAGTTAAGGATGACCTTGAATTTCTGATCCTCCTGCCTCTACCTTTAGGTTGCTGAGATAACAGGCTTACACCATCATATCCAGTTTAGCTGGTGCCAGGGGTCAAATTTAGGGCTTCCTGAATGAAATGCACTCTACCAGATGAGCTCCACACTCAGCTCCAGGACCTCGGTTATAAGGGAATTAATCTCATTCATGAAGGTTCTGTTCTCACCACCTAATTAATCACTTCCCAAACACCTACCCCTAATGCTACCACATCAAGGGTTATAACTTCAAATGTGGATTTGGGGAGGAGGTTCACAAGTATTGAATCTATAACAAAGACTATTACATCTCTAGGTTCCTCTGGTCTGCTCAATAAAATAGACGTGCTGGATAAAACTTATGGGATGCTATCTGGACTAAGGTTCTCCTATACTATATCCTAAAAGGCTAATCTAAGATGGAGTTACTCATGCTCAGATTTCATGTCACAAAGGAGACTCAGGCTCTTTATTAGTAAGAGCCAACCTTCCAAGAAATCAAGAGAAAAACAATAGCCAGCTCCTACAAAGCCAACGAAAGTCCCTAATGTTTTGCCCTAAGGAAAGCAATTTCAAAATAATTTCATAATCACCAATCTGGCAGAGTGTGGTGGCAAAGACAGGAAGATCTCAGAGATTTTGAGGCCAATCTGGTCTACATATTGAGTTGCAGGCCAGTCAAGGCAACACAGTGAGACCCTATCTCAAAAAACATAAATAGATAGATGATAGGTAGCTAGACAATAGATAAAGCGAGTTAATAAGTCATTGGTCTGCTTCTTGTTCCTTATGTTTCCTTTCCTCAATCCTTTGGTTTTAGTGTTTTGTTTTTTGTGGCGCTGTGGAGGAATGAACCCAAGCATGCTAAACAATAGGCCAGCAGCGAGCTGTGGCTTCCAGCCCCCCCCCCACTAAGTTATTCAGACAAGTCTTAGAACTTGCGATCCTTCTGTCTCCGCCTCCTGAATAACTAGAATTACAGATCTGTACCATCACGTCTAACTTCCTCAGCCTTTTGTGTGCCCCTCTGCCCGACTCCTCAGAGTTTGTTTCCATCTTGCAGATCAGGGGCTGTGCAGTTTAAGACGTTTCTAATAAAAGTCAATTAGAGTGGGAGAATGTTTTTACTCTTGATTCTCTGAATCACAAAAATAAGAACAAGCGAACAAACAAGCAATTAGAAAAGATGTATTGATTTTATGTGTGTGGGGGTGTTTTGCCTGCATGTTATCTATGCATACACGATACATGCATGCAATGCTCATAGAGGCCAGCAGATGGCGTCAGATCTCCAGGAACTGGAGTTTCAGACAGTTGTGAACCACCATGTGGGCTGGGTGCTAGAAATCAAATTTGGGTTCTCTGCAAGAGTGGCCAGTGTTCTTATCCACTAAGCCATCTCTGCAGGTCCCAAATGAAATCTTTTAAAACTCTACTGCAGTCAGGAGGTGGTGGCACACGCCTTTAATCCCAGCACTCGGGAGGCAGAGACAGAGACAGGTGGATCTCTGTGAGTTCCAGGACAGCCTGGTCTATAGAGTGAGTTCCAGGACAGGCTTCAAAGGTACACAGAGAAACCCTGTCTTGGGAAAACAAAAACAAAACTCTACTGCAGATCTGGGTGTTGTGGCACATGCACAAAATCCCATAACACAAGAGACTAAAGCAGGAGGATCTCAGAAGTAGAGGCTAGCATAGGCCACAAGGTGAGACCTTGTCTAAAAAACTTAAAACCCAAAACCAAAAACATGCCAGGAGTGGTGGTGCACGCCTTTAATCCCAGCACTTGGGAGGCAGAGGCAGGTGGATCTCTGTGAGTTCAAGACCAGCCTGGTCTACAGAGTGAGTTCCAGGAGAGCAAGGGTGGTTACACAGAAAAAGCTGTCTTGGAAAAAACAAAACAATAACAAAAAACAAACAAACAAAAAAGAAAACCAAACAAACAAAAGGTCCACATGGTTCACTAAAACCTCATGGGCAGGCAGGTGCCTGTGATGCCGGTAAAACCAGAGCACCTGCTTTCCCTGACTTGTTCCCTACCTGACCTTGTCTTTTCCCTCTGAGGTCCTCTGTGTCCCCACATCTTACCCTCACATTTTAACCTGTGTCTGTTTGGTTAAAATAGCCACGTAATAGTGTGAGAATTTCACTGACCACAAGATTGGAGGCGGTGACCAGCCATCTAGTTTTCCCAAGACTTTCCCGTTTTAGTACTGAAAGCCTCATCTATTTTTTAAATTCTATTTAACTTTTTACACATGTTACTCCCAGCTCCCTCTCTCTTCCCTCCTCCCCGCCCTCACCAATCCCCCAAACCCCCATTCCATCCCCCCTCTACTCCCCAGGGAGGGTAGGGCCTTCCATGGGGGATTTTCAAAGACTGTCATATCATCCAGGGCAGGGCCTAGGTCCTCCCCCATGTGTCCAGGCTGAGAGAGCATCTCTCCATGTGGAATGGGCACCCAAAGTCCATTTGTATGCCAGGGCTAAATACTGATCTACTATCTGAGGCCCCATAGGTTGCCCAGGCCTCCTCACTGACTCTCACATTCAGGGTGTCTGGATGAGTCCCATGCTGGCCTCTCAGTCACCAGTCTGGGGTCCATAACCTCCCCCTCGTTCAGGTCAGCTGTCTCTGTGGGTTTCTCCAGCCTGATCTTGACCCCTTTGCCCATCACTCCTCTTTGCAACTGGGTTCCAGGAGTTCAGTCGGTGTTTAGCTGTGGCTGTCTGCCTCGGGAAAGCCTCATCTTTTAGGACAACTGAGACCCAGGGGAAGTAGACTCTTGATGTCCATCCTGTGTCATGCCTGTGCAGTCATGCAGTTTGTTTGTTTTGTTTGTTTGTTTGTTTTTTGGTTTTTCGAGACAAGGTTTCTCCGTGGCTTTGGAGGCTGTCCTGGAACTCGCTCTGTAGACCAGGCTGGTCTCGAACTCACAGAAATCCGCCTGCCTCTGCCTCCCGAGTGCTGGGATTAAAGGCGTGCATCACCAACACCCGGCTCAGTCATGCAGGTACCATACGGAGCTGCTCAAGGACTTCTGTTCCTGTAAGTCTGGTTGGATGGCTGGAAACTAGCCACTAAGTACACTGAACTCATCCAACCCCTGGCCCACTCCAGACCTATCAGATCCTGATCTTGTTAGCACAAATGCCCCAGCACACTTTTATCAAAGCTGACTTTGCCTGGGGAAGGTGCCAAAATTCGGACCCTGGGTCTCACCTGTAGTGCATCTCATTTAGATGGTTTGGAATGTAGCTTGGATGTCTGGATATTTTTTCCAGATCTCCCTAAGTGATGCTAATGCATAGCCCAGATTGAGAAACGCCATTCTAAAAAGTAGAGAATTCAGGCACCAGTGAGATGATGGCTCACTGTGTAAAATCAGTTGCCTTGTAACCCTATGTAAAACCTATGTAAAGCTGGAAGATGAGAGTCAACACATACACTTAATTGAAAACAATAAAAACAAATCTTTAAAAAATAACAGTCTGGGGAGAGGTGGGGAGGAGGGGAGGGAGAGGAAGCTGGGATTGACATGTGAAGCAAACTTGTTTCTAACTTTAATTAAAAAAAGGGGAAAAACCAATAGTCTGAGTGTGGTGGCACTCACCTTTAATGCCCACAGTCAGAGGCAGGGGCAGGCAGGCGGACCACACCAGATGTCCTCCTAAACCACACTCCACCTGGTTCTTTGAGACAGGATCGCTCACTGACCATGGAGCTCAAGGACTCAGGTGGTCAGCAAGCCCAGGGGTCCTCTTATCTCCCTGTGTCCAGTGCTGGGATTACGGGTGGATGCCTACGTGCCTGGCTCTTTTATATGAATGCTGAGGGTTTGAACTCTGGTCCTCAAACTTGCATAGCAAGCGATTCCCGACTGAAGCATCCCCCCAGCCCCTAGTTGCCAATAAGCCTGGCTTTAGTGAAAAGTTAGCATATCCACTCACATGAGAGCTAAGGTGACACCCTTTTTCCTTCCACGTAACCCTGTGGAGACTTTATTCTCAGATAGCCTTTCTGCCCCTTGGTAGTTGTCTTGAGCATTTCCCATTGCTGTGACAAAAGCCCCTTAAGGGAGGAAGGAGTTTGTTCTGGCTCAGTTTCTCAGAGATTTTAGTTCACACAGCGGGGAAGGCATGGCAAGCAGAGTAATAAGATGCCAAAAGGGAGCCAGGCATTGGTGGCGCATGCATTTAGTCCCAGCACTCAGGAGGCAGAGGCAGGCGGATCTCTGTGAGTTCGAGGCCAGCCTGGTCTACAGAGCGAGCTCCAGGACAGCCTCTAGAGCTACAGAGAAACCCTGTCTCAAAAAACAAAACCAAACAAACAAAAAAGATGCCAAAAGGGTTCCAGGCTTGGGATTCAAGAGGAGCAATGCAATTTACTGTAGAGGTGTTAATGCCATATACAGACAGGGAGACAGCCTTATGGAGGGGGTTCCGAGGAGAGCTCAGGGCCAGGTGGATGTGTGGGAGCCTCTCCTTACACATTTTTAGAGGAAGGGGGATGGGAGGCTGATTGAAAAGTTTATCTTTTGACTCACAGTTGGCCACCGCTGGAGGTGACCAGTAAGTAGTCAATTAAAGGATTGTTAAGTGAGATAAACATCTTTCCTGACTGGGCAGAGCGGTGATGACAATGATCTAGAGCAAGAACTTACTTTAGTTCTACAAAAATGACTATAGTTATTGAGGCTGGCAATTCAATCAAAATGGAGGAGCTTTGCAAAATGGCATGGCCCTAGCTAACATTACCTGTTGGAAGGCATTCAGTAGCGGGTTACTTCCTGGAAGCTGATGGAGAAGTAGAAAAACCCACCAGAACCAGGGCTGGGTATTAACTTCAAGGCTCGTTCCTGGTGACCTACTTCTACCAGTTAGGCCCCACCTCCAAAACCAGTGCCACCAGCTGAGAAATTAAGTGTTCAAAACACACAAGCTGATGGAGAATGCTTGTCACATACAAGGCGTTATAAACCAAAATGGCCATTGTAAAAGTGTGGTAGGTTGGAGAGCTGGAAGTCCCCTAGCATTTTGACATTTCCACCAGATAACGATGTCCCATTATGCCTGGGACTTCAATAAAACATGTTTGGTTTTGAACTGGTTTCACTGTGTAGTCCTAGATGGACTGGAACTCACTATGTAGACCAGGCTGACCTTGAACTCTGCCTCCTGAGTGCTGGGATTAAAGGAGGGTACCATTGCCACTATACCCGGCTTATTTATTATGTTTTAAAGACTTGTATTTATTATTTTAAAATGTGTCCATATCTCTGTGAGTTCATGTGCACGTGAGTGCACTTGTCCACAAGAGGGCACTGGATCCCTGGGGCTGGAACTGCAAGTGATGCTGAGCCACCTGAGGTGGTCCTGTGACCCACACGCCAGTCCTCTGCAAGAGCAATATGCTCTTCTTAAATTATTTAACTTTATTGTATGTGCATTGGTGTGAAAGTTTCACATCCTCTGGAAGTGGGGTTATAAACAGTTGTGAGCTGTCATGTGGGTGCTGGGAACTGAACCCCAGTCCTCTGAAAGAGCAGCCAGTGCTCTTAACCACTGAGCTCTCTCTCTAGTCCCAATCCCAATGCTTTTTGTTTTGTTTTGTTTTGTTTTGTTTTGAGACACGGTTCCTGTGTTTAACTTTGAAGACTGTCCTGGAACTCACTCTGTAGACCAGGCTGTCCTGGAACTCACAGAGATCCACCTGTCTCTGCCTCCCTGAGTGCTGGGATTAAAGACGTGTGTATCTCCACTGCCTGTAATATATTCTCTTAATGCCATCTCTCTAGGTCCTACATTTAGAGTGTGTGTGTGTGTGTGTGTGTGTGTGTGTGTGTGTGTGTGTGTGTGTGTAAATTAAAGGATAACTTGCAGGAGTACCTTCTCTCCTTCCACCATGTGGGTTTCTGAGATCAAACTCAGGTCACCAGGCTGGCACTTGCTGTGTAGCTTTGGAGGCTGTCCTGGCACTCACTCTGTAGACCAGGTTGGCCTCAAACTCAGAGATCTGCCTGCCCCTGTCTCCCAAGTGCTGGGATTAAAGGCATGTGCCACCGCAGCTGATTAACCATGAACTTTTTATTCTGCTGCCTCTACCTCCTGAGTGTCTAGATTATAGGTGTGTACTGCCCTGTCTGGATTATAGGTGTGTACTGCCCTGTCTGGATTATAGGTGTGTACTGCCCTGTCTAGATTATAGGTGTGTACTGCCCTGTCTAGATTATAGGTGCGCACTGCCCTGTCTGGTTAGGGTGATGCCTTCCAAAAAGGGAAGGAGGCAGAGGTGAGGGTTCCAGAACAGCAGGGAAGGGAGAAGACCGGGAACACACTAGGCAGGCTGCGTGGGCCCATGTCCGCACATGACAGTTGCTGTGGCCAGCAGCACAGGTCAACATAAAAGGCGAAGGAGCTCTGCCGTGTGCTAGGACCGTGCCCATCACAGAGGGAATTTCCGCATACCACCCCCATTCACATGTCGAAGCTGTGACTTTCACTGTGACTGAATCTGGAGACCAGCCTTTAGGGAGGTGGCAAGGTTAAAGGAGGTCACAGTGGGGGTTGCTGTCTGTATATGAAGGGGAAAAGGTGCCAGCACTTTCTCCATTGCCCTCTCCCCTCCCTTCCTCCATCCCTCCTCGTCCTTAAACATGAACATCAGGATTAGAGAAGGGTGTCTATGTGTAAGCCAGGAAGAGAGGCCCGAGGAAAGTAACCCTGATGGTGCCTTCATCTTCGACTTGCAGTCTCCAGAACAGCAGGGAAATAAAACAACATCTGTTGCTTTACCCCTTAGTTTGTGGGATCTTTGGTGACACAAGCTGACTAATGCGCCATTACTGAACACTGCCTGTCTTCCAATAAACTCTGGTATAGCTTTTCTGAAAATGATAAAGGCTTTCATGAAGTGCCCTTAGGTTAAAACACACACACACACACACACACACACACACACACACACACACACACACCATATAAGAGCTTTGAGATCAGCCGGGCGTTGGTGGCACACGCCTTTAATCCCAGCACTCGGGAGGCAGAGGCAGGCGGATCTCTGTGAGTTCGAGGCCAGCCTGGTCTACAAGAGCTAGTTCCAGGACAGCCTCCAAAGCCACAGAGAAACCCTGTCTCGAAAAACCAAAAAAAAAAAAAAAAAAAAAAAAAAGAGCTTTGAGATCTAGAAGGAAACTGAATTCTCAGACTTAACGCCCAGAGCCGTGCTACACAAGGAAAATGTATACTTTATCAAAATAAACCTTTTGTTCTGCTAGCTCACATAAAGCTAAGGTAGAAGGTCTATGTGGTAGCAAACACATTCGGCCTCAGCACTCAGAAGGCTGATGGGAGAGGATTGTGAGTTCTGGGCCCTTCCTGGGCGATGTTATGAGACCCTATGTCAAAGAAACACACCAAAGCAAAACAACACCAACAACAAAAGACAAGCTACAGCCTGGGGTCAAACACTTCGGAAGCAACTATCTGACACACAACTACCATCTAGATTGATTTTATTTGAGATAGGGTCACATGTATACCAGGCTCACCTTGAACTCTTCGTCCTCCGATATGTACACACACACACACACACACACACACACACACACACACACACACACACACACACAGGCATCTTTTACATGTGTTTGTGCATGGCTGTGTGTGTGCACGGGTGTCTGTGTAGGAGTGCTCATGGGCACGTGCCACGGGACTCCTTTGGGCGTCAGAGAACAGTCTTAGGGCTCCTCCCCTTCCACTCTGTTTGAGGCAGGGGCTCTTGTTCACTGTTGCACAGGCCAAGCTAGCTGGCCTGGAAACTTCTTGGGATCCCTCTGGTTTCGCTTTCTATTTGTCAGTAGGTGGACAGAGATGACACACGCACGTGACCTGTATCTGGCTTCAGGTGGGTCCTGGGGGTCCAAACTCCAGTCCTCACACTGGTGTGGTCCTATGCACTGAGCCCTCCCCCCAGTCCTGGAATGTAAAACCCAGCAGTTTGAGAACAAATAACTCACTTAAAAGTAGGCAAAGGCATGGAAAGATTCTTCCCTGAAGAGGACTCGCAGACGGCAAATGTATGCATGAGAAGAGGCTGAACATGATTAGCTGTTAGAGAAATACAAGTTGGAATCACGATGAACTTATCACCTTGGTGTTTGTGGCTCTCCCTCCGTCATGTACAGTGCATTAACTGTCTGATCAGCTGACTACAGAGAACTTAGAGCATGGAAGCCCTTCACTCTGGGAAGGCAACTGTACCTGGGGATCTGGGGAAAACTAGCCAAAAAAATATGCAAGACCACACAAGATGTTATCTTTGGATCTTAACTCAGTACCCCTGGTGGTAGTGGCAAAACAACTTAGGTTACACACACACAAAAAAGATAAGCCTAAACATAGACATACGAAAAGCAGAAGGCTAGGGAGATGGCTCAGTCGGTAAGGTTCCTGCCATCTAGGCATGAGGACCTGAGTTTAAGCCTCAGTACCCACATGAAAGCAACAGAGCAGCACACACCTCTAATTCCTTCACTGGGGAGGCAGGGATATGTCCAGCCTTGAGCCCTCACTGGCCAGCCAGTCTAGTCCAATAGGTGAGCTTCCAGATTCAGAGAGAGACCCTGTCTCTACAAGACCTGTACAGACATTCTTGTTGCTCTTACCTCCAACAAAAGGACACTTCGGGAGGAAAGGGTTTGTTTTAACTTGCAGTCAGTCCATCATTGCAGTGATTCCAGATGCTAATGTGAGTGAAGTGGTTGTTCACACCCACAGCCAAGAGCAGACAGGTTTGGAGAGACACTCCTACTGAGTCCCTAGTGCTGTCTGTATGTGCATGGACGCAGGGACATCTACAGGAGCATGAATACCCTTCAGGGACCACATCCCTGAAGGAAATTGACTTTTCAACCACAATAAGTCAGGTGCGCTCACTTAGGGCCAGATGCTGCTTCCCCAGAGACACCTGACCAAGGATGTCAAGGACAGCACTTAGGCTAACTTAGGAACAAAAGTGATGCATAACCACGTTCCTAGCACTTCCATCTCCTACACTGAAATGGTCCTCCTTCATAATCCTTCCTCACACTTGTTTACTGAAAAAGATTCTTGAACTTGCAGGGCGGTGGTGGCGCACGCCTTTAATTCCAGCACTCGGGAGGCAGAGGCAGGCAGATCTCTGTGAGTTTGAGACCAGCCGTCTACAGAACGAGTTCTAGGACAGGCTTCAAAGCTACAGAGAAACCCTGTCCTGAAAAACCAAAAAAAAAAAAAAAAAGAAAGAAAAAGAAAGAAAGAAAGAAAAAAAAAAACCTCTTGAACTGTAACCTTGTTACAAATTTCAGCCTTTGGTCAATGTTAGTGAAAGGGGGGAGGTATTCTTGGCAACTTTTAAAGATGTAACTTGAAAGCCAACAGAATTCCATGCATACTCATTGTAAGGAAACTTAATTGTGACACTCCCCCAGACCCCAGCACCTTCCACCTGATGACTGACGGGGCAACCACTGTGCAGGCTTGCTGTAAGTGTATCTTTCAGCTCTCATCAGAAAAGCACTTTTCTGCAGTAAGAGAGAGAATTGATACAGAGACCTACAATGGTCCACGTGCAGAGAGTAAAGAGTCTGTGAAAAGAGCCAGGCTGTGGTGGTGCACACCTTTAATCCCAGCACTCGGGAGGCAGAGGCAGGTAGATCTTTGTGAGTTTGAGACCAGCTTGGTCTACAGAGAGAGTTACAGGACAGACTCCAAACAAAAAACCAAAAAAAAGAGTCTGTGAAGTGCTCAGCCTTAAATGGGATATGATTGTATGTGTGTATGTATGTATGTATATGTATGTATGTATGCATGCGTGTGTGACATTATTTCTGGGGTGACACGAACAAACATCTGCTTACCTCAGAGAGGAAACCAAAAATCCCAAACAGACCAAAGTATGGATGCCACCAAAGCCCAACTTGGTGAACCAATGAGATATCTTGGAATTACAGGAGCAGAAATGACTCACGGCAGCATCACCAATGCCCACCCCAGCATGGGGACAGTTCAGGAAAGCTGGAGCACACTGCACAGCCTGCAGGCAGCTCAGTGGCTTAGAAGGTGTCCTTTCCAAGTGTGTCAGTCAGTTCGTCTGAGTCCCTTCCAGGCAGCTGGGCTGATGTCTGCTTCTTCTAGGCTACCTGGCTCTGAAGACTCTTTCGTCCAGCTTGTTCCGCCTAGTGTCTTCTAAGTGGTCAGCTTGTCTGAGAGCGCCTATCAGTCTTTATGGCTTATGTACTCTTGGGGATAGACCGATTTACTGAGTTAGGTTAGTTTAAGGACTTCCTGAAGCTATTGTGAATTGTTTACTTACTGTCTTAAGGAGGTGAAGGTGTGTTCCACCTCCCCTTAAACATCCTGCTCTTTCATCTCCCTCCAAGTATCGTATCTTAAAATACCCTGTTGAAAAGATCGGTGGTGGTGCTACATGACTTAAATCGTAGCACTTGGGAGGCAGAGGCAGATGAATCTCTGAGTTTGAGGCCAGCCTGGTTTGCAAAGTGAGTTCCAGTACAGTCAGACAGTCAGGGCTGTTACACAGAGAACCCCTGTCTCCAAACAAACAAACAAAAGGAACAAATATATATATATATATATATATATATATATATATATTCACATTTATCAGGCGTGACTCCCCTTTGAGAAAAAGTAAAGTACTTTCTGTCTAAAAGGAAGAACTCGTAGTACTGGCCTGAGCCTGGGCACTCCCTAGCAGAGGACTTTCTCACTTGTAACCCCAGCCCCTGCTGTGTGGCTCCTGGTCCACTAAATGGCTGACCTCCACTGTTAACCATGCCTGCTTACCTCAAGGCGTGGCTTTCCTCTTCCTCCGGCCTTCTGACAGCTGCCGAGCTCCCCAGCTTGTCTGCCCTGTTGCTTTTCTCTTAAATTCTTCAATTAATTGATTAACAAGAGTAAGAATTCCAAGAGGGGAATCTCAATTTCCCCAGGTGAGACACCCCAAAATGCCTTGTAACTTGCTTGCTGGCCTGAGAGCTTTCAGGGGATCCCCCCCCCACTGATATAATTGACAGGAATCACAGAATCTGGCTTTTACTTGGGTTCTAGGAATCCAGATTGGCCCATCTCCCCCGCCCATGCTCAGCTGTTGGGAATCCAAACTCAAGACCTGTGCTTGTGCTGCAAGCACCTTCATCCACTGAGCCATCCTCCCGCCCTCTTCAAAAGATAAGGTCTCTTTGTATACAAGGAGAATTGAGGTCCCCTTGAGGTTCTTAGTCTCATTAATAAAAGGATTTAAGAATGAATTTAAACAGGAGCCCAAGGACGATTATATTGGAGTCTAAAAAAAATTGGGGGCTGGAGAGATGGCTCAGCAGTTAAGAGCACTGGCTGCTCTTACAGAGGACCCCAGTTCAATTCCCAGCACCCATATGACAACTCACAACTGTCTGTAGCTCCGGTTCCAGGGGATCTGACACCCTCACACAGACATACATGCAAGCAAAATATCATTGCACATGAAATAAAAAGTGAATAAATCATTTTTAAAAAAGAAAAAAAATTCGGGGATGGAGAGATGATTCAGTGGTTAAGAGCATTGACTGCTTTTACAGAGGACCAGGGTTCAATTCCCAGCACTCACATGACAGCTCACAACTGTCTGTAATTCCAAGATCTGAAACCCTCACACAGACATACATGCAGGCAAAACAACAGTGTGCATGAAAATAAAAACAGATAAATAAATAAACAAAAAATGAACAAATAAATAAATAAATAGATAAATGAATAAAGAAAAGAAAAATTCTTAGGTCAGGCAAGCTGCAAATCTCAGCAGCTGCCCAGAGGAGGACAATGGAGAGGAGGGAAACATCATTCCATTTAAGCTGGTGAGGCAGTCACATAAGGGAAGGAGACTAGAGAAAGACTTAAAGCCTAAAACACTGGGTGTGGTGATGGAAAGAAAATGGTCCCCACAGGGAGTGGCACTGTTAGGATGTGGCCTTGTTGGAGTAGGTGTGACAGTGCTTCTTTAGCCTGCTTTCCTAAGGGTTCCTTGCCTAGGTGATCCACCCAGCCTGACTGGAATGTTAGGGCTCTACCCTGGTTTGGACGAGATTTTATTCTCTTCACGGGCCTCTACTGTTAACATTCTCTCTCTCTCTCTCTCTCTCTCTCTCTCTCTCTCTCTCTCTCTCTCTCTCTCTCTCTCTCTCTCTCTCTTTAAATTTCGTATAACTACTCATGAATCCCAATTACATTAAAAAAAGTCAATTACAATCCTATTACTTAACCGGGAATAGGATTTAATCCTAGTACTCGGGAGGCAGAGGCAGGCAGATGTCTATGAGTTTGAGGTCAGCCTGGTCTATAGAGTGAGTTCTAGGACAGCCTCCAAAGCTACACAGAGAAACCCTGTCTCGAAAACCAAAAAACACTCTAAAACAACACAGAGAAACCCTGTCTCAAAAAAAAAAAAAAAAAGAAAAAGAAAGAAAACAAAAAATAAAACTACAAAAAAGTAATTAAAAAAATAAAGCCTATTTCTTAAAAATGGAGTCTATTTTTTACTGTGAAATAAGGCAAATGATTTGAATGCTATTAAAGTGCTCTCCATGGGCTGGAGAGATGGCTCAGAGGTTAAGAGGCTAGTCTTCCAGATGTCCTGAGTTCAATTCCCAGCAGCCACATGGTGGCTCACAACCATCTATAATGAGATGGCGTGCATGCCAGAACACTGTATGAATAATAAATAAATAAATCTTTTTTTAAAAGTGCTCTCCAAAGAGCTTCAGATTCCCAGATTCCCAATCCTCACATGAAGTCCTATTGTTTCTTGCTCTGCCCATTCTTATCACTGTGATGGGCACGGCGTTGTTTTATAATTGCTTGTAGATTTCTTCCTGGCTGTGATGAGCTAGTTAAAGCAGGGGGTTTGATTTTTTTTTCCCTTTACAGTCTTAGAGTCAGCTCTCTATGAGCTTCAACATGAGTTGGCAGAATCCAATTATTCAGCTCTGTGGACCCCAGGGAAATGGCATACAAATCCTTCCACACATTTCATAGGCTAGAATTGGGTTGTAGTATGACACATAAGCTAGCTTTGTGCTTTGTTTTATTATCAAACTTGGGGGTCACAACCTGTGCCCCAAACCAGGTCCAGCTACTGGTCCTTAATAAACCAAGTAAAAGAGCCAGATTATCTAGGTGTGGTGGTCCACGCCTTTAATCCAGAGGCAAAGGCTGTAGGATCTCTGTGAGTTCCAGGTCAACCTGGTCTACATAATTATAGGATAGCCAGGGTTATATGTACAGAGAGCCTGTCTCAAAAAGAAAAGCGGGGGGGTCAGAAAAAGGAGATTTATTCAATGTGACCACCTTGGGAAAGGGGGACAAAGAAATCCATCCCTCTGTCCTCTGGTCGTGCCCCCTCTCATGGTTACTCTCTCGGTTCCAGTGTCTCCTCAAGATTACCTGACGAAATAGAATTTTTTCCTCCATTCTAGGGTCTCAGCCTTTCCTTTTCAGAGCACGAAGTTCCTAGGAAAATTCCAATTTTAGGGGTGTTTATTGTTTCAATAGGCTGCTTGTCTCGTTACAATATCTTCATTTCTGCTAGGCAGACCGGCTACAAATGGATAGGGGACTATTTCTGTGGTACACTTGCCCTCTGTTCCAAGAAACCGGTCAATCAATGGTCATTAGCTGCCCATCAATTTAGTAGCAGATTTTCAGAGTGGAAAGAGGAGACCAGCCTGTCCATTTGATTTCAGAAAACGGTGAGACTGGAGGTCGTCACGCCCCTTTCACTGGAGGAATGGTGGGAAAAAAGAAACATGTCATTGCAATCAGAAAGGCTGCCTCTTTGTCCTAGGAGATACAAACCAGTTTCCTGAATTGGATGCTGTAATGAAAAGAGGGGAGAGACTGAGATTTTCCCAAGCGTAGGAGGTAATTACTAGAGAAAGGTTGCGCGTCTGCAGCGAGCAGGTTCCACCACACGAACGAGAAAAACGTGGGGCATTTTTCTAGCTAATAATGCCCATCCAACAGCAAAGAGTGGGAGGACCCTGCGGTCTGGCGGCCTGATGCTGCTGACAGCATTCTGCTTGGACCGGATCCCGGACACGGCTGGCAGCAACCCTTTGCCCATAAGTGGGGGGAAGGGGCGGAGACTCGGTTGGAGCGGGGAGCATCGCTTCAGCTTTTTAAACGCCCAGCTTTCGCTTGCATTGCCTTTCCAAATTCCAGCTCCCTTGGGGACTTGGTCCAAGTCCTCAGGCTGGCTGTCTTTGCTACTTAGGATCAAAATAAAATTCCCTGCTTCTGTGGAATGATTTGGTAGTAGCTCTGCGAAAAACTGCCTCTGGCCCTTTAAATTTTTTTCTTTCTCCCCCCTTTCATCTCGCTTGCCTGTGACAGATGCTTGAAATTCCTCTTTGGCAAAAGGAATTCTCCTTTTCAGCCTTGGCTTTTAAATGCAAATGCCTGTGTGGGGGAAGTGAATCGGTTTGTCTGAGGTTAGCCCGTTGTGCACAGCAATAACACAAAATGAAAATGATGTGAATAAAGGCTGTATTAGAGAATAAGGGAGTACCTTAGGGACCAGGACCAATCTAGTCTGTTGGCAGAATAATTTCCTTTGGTCACGTGCTCCCCCACACTTACTTTCTTTTTTAAAAAAATCAGTTTCAAGTATGTGTAGATGCCAAGTGTGTGCACGTGCCCTCAGAAGCCAGAAGAGGGCATCAGATCTCCTTGAAGCTGGAGCTACCTGCAGCTGTGTGCATGGGTGTTGGACACTGAACTCCTGTCCTCTGCAGGAGAGGTAAACACTTTTTTTGAGGGTTCACATTTTATAAAATCAGAGCTGGCTGATCTTCGAGGGTACAGCAACAGCTCAAGGTGGGAGAAGCTGTCTGTTGGTACCCACTCCCGAGGGCCGGGCTGGGGGTGGGGGTTTCATGCCAACAGTTGAGGCTCCTCACAGCTCCCGGGCAGATTGCTCAAGCAAGGAGAGGGATGGTCATGGTCACCAGGAGAGGGACGCTCCGGAGACTCAACACTGCTGGTGTCTTCTCCCCGCTCCTGTCCGTTTCCAGCACAGCCTGGCTGCCAGCTGGCCTGGGTCAGAACAACGGCCCAGGAGTCGCGGAGGGAGGTGGATGGGAACAGAGGCCAAGGGAAGGGGCCCTCGGCCCGAGGGGGGCGGATAATGGCCCTCTCCCAACAACTCCCCACTAATTCACAGCACAGAAAACACCTCTGGTCCATCAACTCCATGTGGACGTATACTGAGTCCAGGGTCCAAAGGGGCAGGCAGGTGAGACAGGCAGGGGCAATGAAGACATGAGCAGGCTCAGGAGGGGAGGCAGCAGAACTTTCTTCCTATCCGTGGGTCGAGACAATGGGGAGGCTGATACTGCTGTTGGTGGTCATCGCTTTGAGCTCCCCCCTGACATCACTGGGCAAACAGGTCTGGTCCAGGTTAAACTGATTCACGGCTTGTTTGCACAGTCTTCAGACTAGGGCTGAAGTCCAAGATGTGTAAGTCACAATGATCTATGAGGTCAGATTCGTCTCCCAGGTCTTCCTCAGGAGAGGAGCTGGTACCCCCAAAGAGGACAATCTTATCACCAACAATACAGCAACACTGGCGGCGGCGGGGACATGGTCCTTTCCCCTTTAGTTCAATCTTTTTCCAAGTAAAGGGCCCAGGGTTAAACTTTTAGAGATCACTGTGAAGATTCAGGCATTACGCTGGCCTGCTCCTGTCACCTGGCAGAATGCACTCAGTCAGCACTCTGGTCAGCCCAGGGGTCCATGGCTGTGTAGTCTGCACAGATGCAAAGGGGCTCCTTTAAAAGAAAGACCCCGCCCACTTACGCTGTCTTTCCTGTTCCTCTCTTTCTCTGCTGCCCTCTTTCCTCTCTTTCCACTGTTCTCCTGGGGCAGACAGGACTTTTCCTGTCTCCCTCTTCTCTTCTATCCTCTATCTCCGTGTCTCTTTACCTCTTTTCTCTTTCTTTTTTTTTTTTTTTTTTTTGGTTTTACGAGACAGGGTTTCTCTGTTTTGGAGGCTGTCGGTCCAGCCTGGCCTCGAACTCACAGAGATCCACCTGCCTCTGCCTCCCGAGTGCTGGAATTAAAGGCGTGCGCCACCAACGCCCGGCCCCCCTTCCCTTTCTAATAAAACTTCTCACTAAAGCTCTGTCTGCCTGGCGTGTTTGCCCCTCTGTCTCGCCTGCCTGGAATCCACGCAAGGTTCCCTTCAAGCTTTATCATAACAATCATGAAGTGCTGGTCCAGCCACCAAAGATGTACAGCTCCCCATGGCAGCCATAGGCTGAAAGGCTCCTGCGCCCCTCGGGCGGCACCGGAGTGTGAGGACAGTTAAGCCAGGCCTCAGTTCTAGTGTCTAAGACTTGAATTCGGTTGCAATAAATCTCATTGTTGGAATAAAATAGCCCAAAGCGGTCAGCACGACCCCCAAAGACATACATGTGATGGCCCAGCATTGTTGAATGGAAGTCCCTCCAGCATACAGGGTTGGTATCCAGCTTGTGAATGTCATTGGAAAAGCAGTCTCCCAGCTGTTCATAGCTCCTAAAACTGTACACGATCTTGCCCAAGACACAGGCTGAATGTCCATCCCGGGTTCCAGGAACTGTTTCTGACACTCGGGGTGTAGAGCACTTGTGAGTATCAGCATTGAAAATGTGCACATCTGATGTAGGGTCTTGTAGTCTTCGCCAGAGCAGTAACCCCCCCCCAAGGAGTACACTCGGTACCCAACAGCCTCTGTAGCATGGTTCACCCTGCGTGGCCCGCCCTCCAGATGCACTCCACCTTAACATCTCCTGGATCACAGGTTACAGGAACATGTCGTGTCGTCCGTCCCCCCCTCCCAGGCCTACCCCGCAGGTCCTCACTCTGCTGGCAGCCTAGAGCCTGTTGCAGCGCCAACCGATTCTTCGTCCCCAACGAGATAAACGCTGCCAGGCTCCGTCCTTCTGGCGGGCAGCAGGAAGAACCCTGGGCCCGATGCCCGAGTAAACACTGTTAACCACCAAGCCTTCTCTCCAGCCCTCCCCAAACCTTCTGAGCAAGGAGTACTAAGTGCAATTGCTTTGAGATAAGACCCCCCCCCACACACACACACAGGCACAAGCACACTGCTTCAGACGGGTGAGCTGGCTTGTCCAAGCTCAAAAAGGGTGCAGACAAGACTCAAAGCCCAGGCTTCTGGGCTACTTATGCCCACCCCTCCCGATCTTTGCGGGGACGGCAACCATAAACTTCAGTCCTGTGTTGATCCCACCAGGCTCACACTGTGCTGGAACTATGCTATTCCCCCTACCTCTGCCTGCTGAGGACAGGGATTATAGGTCTGCCCCAGCACACCAGGGTATAGTTCTTAGTTTTCAGCTCCCTAAACAGTAACCAAGCAAGTCAGTACCAAAGTTTCTGCTCCCCTAGCGACAGGGAAGAAACGAAACACTGGGATACTACGAGGCAAGGAAGCCAAGGAGCAGTGCTCAAGGCTGGCAACACAAAGTCCTCTAGGTGTTGAAGGTGGACACTCATTTGACATAGGAAAATTTAAAAAATTATTTATTATCCATAGTGTTCTATGTTGGCCAGAAGAGGGCGCCAGATCTCATTATGGATGGTTGTGAGCTATCATGTGGTTGCCGGGAACTGACCTCAGGGCGTCTTGAAGAGCAGCTGCTCTTTACCTCTAAGCCATCTCTCCAGCCTGGGGAATTAGGTTCTGATGAATTAGTTGAAAGTGCTGGAGGCTTTAGGTTGGGCACCCTAAGAATAGCTCCCAGAATACTCTGGGACTAACCTGCCAGGGAAGCTTTGAACATTGCTACACTCAGAAAGGGAGAAATCAGGAGGTCCCTACTAGACCATTTGGCTGTGATTTGTGAGTTGAGAAGTGGAGTTGGGGGAGGGGGAGCACTGTTGATAGCGCGGCATTCTTTTGACAAGGCTGAGGATTGCACTGGAGGAATGCCACAAACATGGAATAGGTAAATAACTGTGGCCATGACTTTGCTCGGTAGCAGCTGCCCACGGTCTACCTCCCGTCAGCCTCTCAGACCCCAGGAAGCATATCAGAGTCTAACCCTGAGGAGGCCTTGAGAAAGTAGTCTGTACTTCCAGCTTCTGCTTTCCAGGAAGCTCATGGGAAGGGGTGGGGATGCACCCCAGTGCCATTCCTCCACAGCTATGACGGTGGACCTTATTAAAGGCTTGGCAGTTGAGTGAGATACTCAGAGTTGTAGAAATGAACTAGGCCTACTGGGCGTTGGTGGCGCACGCCTTTAATCCCAGCACTCGGGAGGCAGAGGCAGGCGGATCTCTGTGAGTTTGAGAACAGCCTAGTCTACAGAGGGAGTTCCAGGACAGCCTCCAAAACAATACAGAGAAACCCTGTCTCGAAAAACCAAAGAAGAAGAAGAAGAAGGTGAAGGAAAAGGAGGAGGAGAAGGAGGAGAAGAAGAAGAAAGAAATGAACTAGGACAAGTACAGAAATGGCATTCCACATGCCAAGTGCAGCATGAGCAAAGGCCCTAGGGCAGGCAGGAGCAGGGCAGATTCGGGGACTCCAGGAAATTCAGCAGCATTTGTCTGGGTGCTTCCCTTTCACACCGCACCATAGGAATGGGGTCTGAAGAACTGTTGCTATGTCCCTTCACCTTGCTGTTGCTTTGGCATTTAAAATAGTTTCTCTTTTTATTTCATGGCACTGATGAAGATGGGTTTTTTTTTGTTGTTGTTGTTGTTGGTTTTTTCGAGACAGGGTTTCTCTGTGGCTTTGGAGGCTGTCATGGAACTCACAGAGATCCGCCTGCCTCTGCCTCCTGAGTGCTGGGATTAAAGGTGTGCGCCACCAAAGCCCGGCGAAGATGGGTTTTATACATTCTAAAGAAGTGTTGTAAGGATGGAATGCACCTCAGCCCTACATTTAAAAATGTTTTATGCATGCAAAAATACTGACTTATATTGATACAGCTTAAGAGAAACATTGTAAATACCTGGCATTGTGGCTAGTGCCTGGTATTCCACCTTACAAGAGGACTGGATAGGAGAATCAGGAATTCAAGGTCATACTTGGATACCAATATTGAGGACCGCTAGGTATATATGAGATTCTATTTCAAATAAACACAGGAGCAAACTGAAAAAGAGTGTGCTGGTGAAGATGCTGATAGGAGTATGGATGCTGATTGAAAGGAGTATGGATGCTGATAGGAATATGGATGCTGATAGGAGTATGGATGCTGATTGATAGGAGTATGGATGTTGATAGGAATATGGATGCTGCAGAAAATAGTCCACAGTTCGCCAACACAGAGCTGGTGAAATGGCTCAGCAGTGAAGGCCTAGCAACCTAAGTTAAACACTCAGAACCTACATGGTAGGAGAGAACTGACTCCTACAAGTTGTCTCTGCCTTCCAAGCACTGAAATTAAAAGCATGTGCCACCACTTATTTTATTGCTGCAATATGTATGCATATATATATGCATGTATAAGAAGGCAGGCAGACATGGTACTGGAGAGGGAGCTGAGAGTCATATATCTTGCAGGCAACAGGAAGTGAAATGAATGTCACACCGGGTGAAGCTTGAGTAAAGGAGACCTCAGCCACCCCCACAGTGACACACTTCCTCAAACAAGGCCACACCTACTCCAACGAAGCCACATCTCCTAACAGTGCCACTCCATATGAGGGCCACTTTCTTTCAAACCTCCACAGCAAGCCTCAAGTTAAGTGCTTTCTTTTATAAGTTGTCTTGGTTGTGATATTTTCTAGCAGCAATAAAGAATAACTAAGATAGTGACACATGTCTCTAATCCTAGCACTTGAGAGGTAGGGGCAGGACGAGTTCTGTGAGTGCTAAGCTGACCTGGTTTGCATAGTGAGTTTCAGGCTATCCAGGTCTACATAGTGAAATCCAGTCTCATCAAACATTCTTTTAAAAATATTTTTTTAGGACAGGCATAGTGGCGCATGCCTTTAATCCCAGCACTCGGGAGGCAGAAACAGAAGAATCTCTGTGAGTTTGATGCCAGCCTGCCTGGTCTACATTGTGAAATTCCAGGACAGCCAGGGCTATGTAAAGAGACCCTGTCCCTGTCTCAAAAAACCTTTTTTTTTGTATTTAAAGTATGTGTGTGCTGACTATATGGAGGTATATGCACATTAGAGCAGGTGCCATGCAGGTCAAAGGCATTGTAGCCGTCCTGGACCTGGAATTATCGGTGGTTGTGAGCTGTTTGATATGGGTCTTCTGCAAGAGTAGCATGTGTTTTTCACCACTGAGTCATCTCTCCAGATGGTGTTTTCTGAGACAGCATCTTTCATTGCTCTTGCCAAGTAGGCTAGGTTACATAGCCAGAGAGTCTCAAGATCTCTTGTGTGTCTCAACTCCTAGCAGTGGTATTAGAAGTGTGTGCCGACACACCCACTTTTCAAAGTTTTATTCTGAGTTCAGTGGTAAGGGGATTTGAATGAGAATGGCCCCCATAGGCTATATACATATTGGCATGTTAGGTTCCCAGTTAGTGGACTATTTAGGAAGGATTAGGAGGTGTACCGTTGCTGGAGGAGGTGTGCCATTGGGGATGAGCTCTGAGTTTCAAAGGCCCTTGTCAAGCCCAGCAGCATCTCTCCGTCTCCCTGCCTGCTGCCTGCAGGACAGGATGGAAAGCTCTCAGCTACGCTCCAGAACCGTGTCTGTCTGCTTCCCTCCATGACTGTCATATGTTCTCCCTCTGAAACTGTAAGCCTCCAGTGAAAGGTCTTCTTTTGGAACATTGTCTCGGTCGTGGTGTCTCCTTACAGCAACAGAGCAGTGACTAAGACAAAAGGCTAGCACTGTACTGTCACCTCCCCATCCTTTCATAGTTCTCGACAGTTTTACTGAAGAGGATGGCGCATTGGCAGATACAACTTCTGGAAGTATGAGCTTGCTTTAGGTAAAGGAATGGGGTTTGAGGAAGCGTGAGAATGGGGAATAAATGTTGCACCACCAAGAATGACCCTTCACTTACTCACCTCTTGATGAGTAGGACTAAAGAGGTGGACACTGGCTGAGGGCTAGCACATTGCCTCAGAAACACCTGGTAAGGTGACCCTGTGGTTGGGTTGACCCTTCTCTAGGTAGGAGGCGGTGTTGGTGGTGCACGCCTTTAATTCCAGCACTTGAGAGGCAGAGGCAGGCAGATCTCTGTGAGTTCGAGGCCAGCCTGGTCTACAGAGCGAGTTCCAGGACAGCCTCCAAAGCCACAGAGAAACCTTGTCTCGGAAAAAAGAAAGAAAGGAAGGAAGAAAGAAAGAAAGAAAAAAAGAAAGAAAGGAAGGAAGGAAAAGAAAAAGAAAAGAAAATGCCCCCACAGACATGGCCACGGCTAATCTGATCTAGGCAATTCTTCAATTGAGGTTCCTTCCTTCCAGGTAATTGAGGGTTGTATCAAGTGGATAGCTGATGTGAACCAGACCAGGATGAAGCCTTAAGCTTGTATAGCACTCATTTTAGCGACTGAGCTACCTATTGCTCCAGCCTCACAATGGATCTGGGCCCCTCCCTCTTTGAGCCTATGAGGTGGGGAGTGCTCATTGCTGCTGAATTATTCCAGGTTGTGGTGTTGCTGCTCCACTCTGTTTGGCTGAGTTTGAACAAATCATTGTGGCCCTTGAGGCTGATCTGTGTCATGTGCTAAATGCCCAGTCTATTTGCAAGCTGTCAATAATACCCCTTTTCTTGCAAAGTCACACACATTGAGCTCATTGTTGAGTTATTCAATGGGCCTCCCATGGTGCCTAGTATCCACAGACAGCTGCTATGGTGGAGTCTGACCAGTCTCCTTTTAAAAAGTCATCACAAATGGTGTGATAAAGGATGGAACCCAGGGTCCCAGCTTGCAAGTACCAAATGCTCTATCCTGTAAATACATTCCTAGCTTCTCACGTTTTGCTTGCATGTATGTCTGTGTGAAGATGTCAGACCTCCTGAAACTGGAGTTACAGGCAGTTGTGAGCTGCCATGTGGGTGCTGGGAATTGAACCCGGATCCTCTGGAAGAACAGCCAGTGCTCTTAACTGCAGAGCCATCTCTCCAGTCCTCCTTGGAAATCTTGAAAGGACTTCTGACTCTACTTTCCTCATAACCACCATCACCTCCCGCCCTGCCCCCGCCCCAGACCTACTAGTGTTAGTAAGTCAGTTTGGCCACTGAATACAGTTAGTTGTTCTAGAAAAGAGATTGCCCCAGTTTTTAAAAGTTTTCTGGGTCAGGCAGTGATGGTGGTGCACGTCTTTAATCCCAGCATTTGGGAGGCAGAGGCAGGCGGATCTGTGAGTTTGAGGCCAGCTGGTCTACAGAGTGAGTTCCAGGACAGTCAAAGCTACACAGAGAAAGCTTGTCTCAACACTCCCCCCCCTACATACACACCAACTAGAATCTGATCTCCTTAATGGAGAATTCCATGGAAAATTACCCAACTCTATTCTAGGAACCAAAGGCCAGGACTCTATTCTAGGAACCAAAGGCTAGGATGTCCTAGCTAAGTTATCTTAGCTGTTAAACTGCCTGTTTGTGCAAACCTCCCCTTCCAGCTCACTGCTTGTCTTAGCTATGTTAAACTGCTTGCTTTCAGATTACCCAAAACCTTCCCCTGCAGTTGCCCAGTGAGCTAATAGTATGTGAATTTTGCCTTTAAAAGCCCTTTGCCCTGCATGCTCAGTGCTACACTTGGGTCTCCAAATATCTGAGTGTAGTCCCAGCCGGCTGGGATTAACTAGAGTTTTAACTATAGTATGTATATTAACTTTCAGCTAACTGTAAACTGAGTCTGAGTGGTCAACCCTCAGACTCCCCATAACAGTCCAACAAGAAGATTCTGACACTTGAGGATGAATGAAGCCTCAGCACTCCAGGGCCTTTTTAGGTTGAGCTGTGCTTAGCCCACCACCCAAGATGGCTTGAGTTTGCCACTGAAGATAAGGAAAAAGCATCATGCCTAGACACAGCATGGAGAGAATTCATACTTATAAAAAACTGGGGCTGCAGAGATGGCTCAGGGGTTAAGAGCACTGACTGCTCTTCCAAAGGTCCCAGGTTCAATTCCCAGCACTCACATGGCAGCTCACAACTGCCTGTAACTCCAGAAAATTCTCTGATACCCTCTCTGGCCTTTGAAGGCACCAGGCATACATGAGGCATACATGTAGAAAAAGCATCCATACACATGCATTTTCTTTTTAAAAATAATTTAGTTAGCTGGGCGGTGGTGGCGCACGCCTTTAATCCCAGCACTCTGTGAGTTCGAGGCCGGGCTGGACCGACAGCCTCCAAAACAATACAGAGAAACCCTGTCTCATAAAAACCCAAAAAAATTTAGTTAACTTTATTTTATGTGCATTGGTGTAAGGGTGTCAGATCCCATGGAACTGGAGTCACAGACAGTTGTCAGCTGCCATGTGAGTACTGGGAATTGAACCTGGGTCCTTTGGAAGAGCCATCTCTCCAGTCCCACAAGTAAATTTCTTAATTAAAAAAAAGAGTTCAAGGACAATCTGGGATATCTAGAAACAAAACAAAGCAACAGCCCCAAAAAACACAACAGAGAAAGTGAGCCACCTTATAAAATATCACCCAAAATAACTATGAGCACCTTCAGGTGTCTGCCTAACCCTATTCCCGTGGTCATTACTTAGTCATTCCACTGAGTGGACACAAATGCCCCGAGCTGGTAATAGCGGCTGACTGCCCTCAGAGAAGCTCTCCAAAAATGAGGACTAGACTCAAATATTCAAACAGAGCTGGGAACCCTCAAGTGTTCCCAGAAGGCCACATTGGATACACTATTCATTTGTGTTTGCTAAGTGACAAGTGTCCTTATCAAGCTGATGGGCAGAATGGCCTACCCCTTCACCAATGGACTGTGACCCCCCTTTTTTAACCACTTCTGGTTTGTCTCCACCCCCATGACACCTGTCGTATTTTACTTCTGGTACGTACCCCTGCACGCAGATCACACACACAGTGAGCCTGTTTTGAATGTGTGGTCTCCAGCTTTGGAGCTCCTTTGAATACTGTGGAGACTTGACGAGGTAGGGTCTGACCGGCACAAGGTCACTAGGAATGGGCCTCTGAAGGTAGTACTTCTGCTTCTGGTCTTCCTCCTGCTTTTCTATCATCTGTCATATGCTCACACTTCCATTGCCACAAACTGAGCCACTCTGTCTGCCTTCCCTGCCATGGTGGACTAAAATGTCTCTGAAACCATGAGCCAAAAACACAGCACTAGACATTGGTGTATGTAAGCATCCATCCATCCATCCATCCATCCATCCATCCATCCATCCATAAAAAGTCTCATATAGCCTAAACTGCCTTCAAATTCACAATGTAGCTGAAGATGCCCTTGAACTTCTGATGTTAGAATTACAAGCACGCACCACTGCTCCCGGTTTTATGTGCTGCTGGAGTTCCAACCAAGGGCATTCTTCATGCTAGGCAAGCCTTCTACCAACTAAACCACACTCCATTTGTAAGCATACCACTTTTGATTTCAGCTGCCTTTTTATCCTATCTGCTCTCTGGATGTATTTTATCTCAACTATTCATGCTAAGGGATATTTATTGGATTTTATACAGAATTTTTGTGTATTTGTAGTTGAGGTTTCTAAGTTGGCATGTAGCAGACATATCCTCCTTGCTTATATTTATTGTTTCCAATATATTCCTTAAATTTCTAGCTTCTGCCAACTCAGTTTCTGCTTCTTTATATGATTTCTGGGGAGGGGCTCTAGCTCCTATATCCCCAGTACTAACTCATGGATTTTCTCTTGGCATAACTTTATCTTCACCTTCTTTCGTTGTCAGTTGCACAGCACTGTTGTGGTTTGAATGAGAATGGTCCCCATAAGCACATCGATTCGAATGCTTAGTTACCAGGGAGTGATGCTATTTGAAGGGATTAGGAGGTGTGGCCTTATGGGAGGTGGTGTGTCACTAGGGGTGGGCTGTGAGTGTTCAAAAACCCATGCCAGCGTCAGCACCTCTCTTCCTGCTACCTGTGTGGATCTGGTTGCGGGACTCCCAGCTCGGGCTCCAGTACCATGTCTGCCTGCACGCCACCATGCTTCCCGTCACGTTAAACCTCTGAAACTGCAAGCAAGCCCCAATGAAATGCTTTCTCTAAGAGTTTGTCGTTTTATCTTCTGCACAGTGGCTGCACCTTCATCTACTTTTATTTCGGTCAGCAATTGTAACTTCACAGTTACTAGCCTGCTTCCCTAGCCGTGGCCTGGCCCTGGGGAAAATTCTGTTCCCACACGTACTTGCCCTGTCACTGCCACTAATGGCAGTTTTAACTAAATCTCCAACTAGCACAAATGCAAACTTGGGGTTCACAATGTGATCGAATATTCCCCAACAAGAGTTGCCTTGGTCATAGTGCTTCTTAACAACAATACAACACCGACTAAGACTAGCACTACCCTCCCACCAAAACAGCCACCACCTCCAGCAGATTAGCTGTGCCTGCTTGCAGGAGACTACTGGGAGCTGGCCTGTGAACTGCTGACATTCCCTCAGAGAAGGAGGTGTACAGAGCTCACTGAGCCCTCACCTGAGTAGCTGGCTATGCTTCCCAGTACAAAATCCTGCCCTCACTGCATGTGGCCTTAGAGTTTTGGGGAAGGACGGGTGCACAGGCTGAGGAAGGTTGGAAAAGGGTTCCACTTACATTGCTATGGGGAAGTCTTTTCAGTGCAATGTGGGTCATCCACATTCTTTAATGAGTTGTGCCCAAGTGATCAAAACAACATAAAATTATTATACGTTTTACAAATTTATATCATTATTATCATTTTGTTTCTTAGTGATTTATTTATCTTTGTTATTTTTTGTGCATTGGTGTTTTGCCTAATTGTGAGTCTTTGTGAGTGTGTCAGATCTCCCGGAACTAGAGTTACAGAAATTTGTAAGCTTCCATTTGGGGTATTGTGAATAGAACCCAGGTTCTCTGGAAGAATAGACAGCACTCTTAACTGCTGAGTCATTTCTCCAGCCCCTATTTTGGTTTTTTCAAGACAGAGTTTCTCTGTGTAGCCCTGGATGTCCTGGAACTTGCTTTGAAGACCAAGCTGGCCTCAGACTCAGAAATCTGCCTGCCTCTGCCTCCTAAGCACTAGGATTAAACGTGTGTGCCAGCACACCAGGCAGTAAAAATCAATTGTTAAATTTTTATTTGTTATCCATCAGTTAATAAATTGGAAAGGCTTTTTAAATAGTGCATATATCCATAGATGAGTAGTATTTATTGCTGAGATGTATTCAGTATCAATAAAATCCCTATTTTTCATTTTTATAGCTGCAAGTATTGACAAAAATGACTAAATAAACAGCAACAGAAGGTGTTTTGCTACAGTAGAATCACTCAAATATTTGAGCATCTTTGTTGGAAGGGAAGCAACTATGTTCAGGGTACATGCCAAAGTGGGGTATTTAATAGAAACCTCTTCTCTTATAATGCAGGACAACCAAATTTCCCAACAATAGGAGGCATTTTCATTCACACTGGACTCTATAACCTCTTCATTGAAAATATGAATAGTTCTAGGTACATACATGCCTTTGATCTCAGTGTGTACTTTCTGTATGCACAGTACCTTCTGGAGGCACAACATGAAGAACCACCCCCAAAGTTATTCTCCACCCCACTTTTAAAGACAGGATCTCATGGTATACCAGGCTGCTTTTAAACTCCCTATATATCTGAGGATGAATCTGAACAGAAGATTCCTGTCTTCACCTCCCTAGTGTTGGGATTACAGACAGGAACCATTTGGACTGTTTATGTGGGCTGTATTGGTCCCACAGTTCTATAGTCTGTAGCCTCTAGATCAATTTGGACTTGATAGCCCATGACCAAGACTAGGCAACAGGAGACACAAAAAGGGGTAGCCGTCTCTGCTCATAGTAGCAGGCACGATGGTTGGTTTTTATGTCTGTGATTGTGGACTTTATGTAATGTAGAGTTGCCTAGGAAGGGGGCCTTATTGGAGAGGTTCCGAGCTTAGGCTAGCTTGTGGGCACGCCTCTGAGGGATTTTCTTTGGACTGAGGTGGAAAGACCTTCCCACTGTTGGTGGCACTATTCCCTGGACATCGAGCCTGGGTTGTACAAGAGTGGAGAAAGGGAGCTGAGCACTGGTAAGCATGCATGAATTCTTTGATCTCTGTTCTTGACTGCGGACATGATTAACTGCTTCAAGTTCCTGCCCTGGCTCCCTGACTCCACACGCTGCATCACAATGATGGCCTGAAACCTAGAATTGTGAGCCAAATAAACTATTTCTTCCTTATGTTGCATCTGTTTGGGTACTTTATCACAACAGAAAAGTAAACTACCCCACCATAGCGCCTATGCTTTCCCTACCATAGCTACAGAGGGACAGAACCGCTTCTACGAAACTGAGTCCATCTTGGCAGTGTCAAGTAAAGTACTCCCTAGCTGTAAGAAGAGATAAGCTGTAGTAGGCAACTTGACTGCTTGACTCCGATCAATAACTCTGTGCCTTCTCCATAGACCTGGCTTTCTCCACAGACCAGAGTCACTCCATGAATGCCAGCCTTCCCAATGACCAAGATATAGAGAGGTGGCCAAGCTAAGGATTGCTATGACCCAAATTCCTAAACGCTTTCATTTTTTCACTTCCCCCCCTTTTTTTTGGTAAATTTTGAGGCAGGGTATCATGTCGTGTAACCCAGGCTGACCTGGAACTACTCACTATGTATCACATGGTGCTAACTCTGACCTTAAACTCTCAATCCCTCAGCTTGTCTCCTAAGTTCTGGCATTAAGTGTGCCTATGGGCCACCCTGGTGGTTTCCAAATGGCTTAGACTTAATACTCTCAGTTGACTGGGGCTGCTATAATGGCTGTGTTCCCATTCACCCGTTTTTCTTGCTTTACATTGATGTTGATGTGTGCATTTGCATCCCACAGCACACATGTGGCAGTCAGAGGACAAGTTCCAGGATTCAGTCCTGTCCTCCCCAAAGTGAGGAGGTCCAGCTGAAGCCAGGACGCTCACAAGTGTGAGGGCAGTGTCACTGCTGATTGGACTAGGGAACTCCGCCTCTACCTGACTCTGCAGTTCTGTGGGATTCGGGGCTGACAACAGCTGGACAATTCCCTTCCTGCACACTACAAGGGCTTCCGGGACTCAGCACTGTCCCAGTCATCTAACCTAGATGTCTGTCGAACTCCAGCTTCAGTTACCATGGGCTGGAAGCCTACCAACTTTGCCAGCTGGATTTGAATGGGATGTTGCCATGCCCAAATAGGAGGCAGTAAGAAGGATGCCTTTGAGCTCTCGGGGCAGTAGTGACAGCCCTGGTCAGGTGATGTCAGTAGAAGTATGGGCTGTGATCTTGAGGCCCTGGACAGTAGGAAGTTCTGCATACAGTTCAGCACCTTTCCCACAAGGAGAACAGCTGTTCCCTTGTGTCTGGAACCCACCAGCCCCTTTGCTCATCTTAATACCTTCCTCTGTCCCTGCATAAAGGCCTTCTCTGTTTCAGTCACCACACAGGGTTTTGATGCTGGGATTAAAGGCATGTGCCACCATGCCCAGCTGGTGCACACTCTTGATTCCAGTACTCAGTAGGCAGAGTTCAAGGCCAGGCAGGGCTGTAGCTATGTATAGTGAGAAACTGTTTCAAAACCAAACCCACTAACAGTCATGTGATACACTAAGAGTAACTGGAAGGTCCTAAGAGTCCTACATAATTATAGATGCAAAAGTCACTGGGAAAAGGAAATGGCCAAGCCTAGATCCAAGACAGGTGGGATTCCAGAAGTCTGGGGCACAGTTTGGTTGGCCATGAATGCACGAAGACTGAATTCAATAGAAAAAAATCTACAAGCAGTGTTTCTAATTGTAGTGCTAGGGACGTGGAGACAAGTAGACCTCTGGGGCACCACAGTGAGCAGGCCTAGCCTAATGAGGTGAGCCCCAGGCCCGTGAGAGACCTTGTCACAAAACAGAAACAAAGGATGGCACCTGAAGGGAAATCTCATCTAAGACTGTCCTTTGGCTTGATTGAGGTCTGACTCCTCCCACTCCGCGGCTCCCCATGTTCAGGTCTAGGCTTGCTGGAGTTGAGCTGCCATCTGAGGGTGTCTGCTGAGCTGAGAGTCATGAGAGAAGGGGGGGTGGGGCCTCTGTCTAGAATGTGCTGGGAGGAAGTTACTTTTGTCATGCTGGTACCCATCTATCCAGAACAAGGCAAGTTTCTTTTTATCCAGGGATCCATCATTTAAGGAGAAGGGAAGGGAAACGAACACTGTATGAATGCAGGAAGTTTGCTGGGCCCCTGGACATGTTAGCAACACAGAAAACCGAGGCCTGGAGAGATGGCTCAGCGCAGTGGGTCACAACGTGTGGGCCAAGTGACCCTTTCACAGGGGTCGCATATCAGATACTTACATTATGATTCACAACAGTAGCAAATTACAGCTATGAAGTAGCAAGGAAAATAATGTTATGGCTGGGGTCCCCACAGCATGAGGAACTGTATTAAAGGGTTGCAGCATTAGGAAGGTTGAGACCCACTATTAAGTGGGTAAAGTACTTGCTCTGCAAACATAAGGATCTGAGTTCAGAACCCACGTGAAAGCCTGGTGTGGTGACCTACCTCTGTGATCCCAGCCCTGGGGAATGGAGACTGGTGGCTCTGGAAACGCTTGCTGGACAGCCAGTCTAGCCAAAACTAAAAGCTCCAAGTTCAGTGAGTGTGTTTCCAAAACCTAAGATGGAAAATGACTGAGGAAAGCCTCTGGCCTCCATACACTGCATATGCATATACCCTCCCACACACACCTGCATGCCACACATACGAAATAAATAAATACAAACTATAACAGAGCTGAGTCAGAGTGAGCAAAGCTACGACTGTGTCACTGTGCTCTTGCCAATGTCTTGGAGGCTGTGCTTAGCAGAACAGGACAGTTGACTTTCCTGGGATGCCTGAGAGTCACCCCACAAATCCCAACTCCCGGTGAAGTGGGTATTTAGCTCCTAAACCATCATCTCTTCTGCTTGTTATCTGGAATGAGAAGTCTTCCCAGATAAGTCGCTTGCTACTTAACTAATCCCAGGACCAATGTTAACACAGCCAATTGGAGCTGTTATGCCCAGTACACAAGACCTTCAGGGAGACCACCAAGGAGCTGACTCCCCGAAAGCAAGCACAAGGTTTCTTTATTAAATTCAAGCCTAGGCATGGCCCTCATCCCGCAGACTGGCGCAGCAGCCACAGGAGATCTGGAGCCTCATAAGCAGGGGTTTATAAAGGCAAAGACCTCAGCGTAGTATGCGTTCGAAGCTGATTGGCTGCAGAGTTCAGGGGGACTGGGGACTTTCCAGGGGTTTATCTCTTGTACTGTTGGTGTGTATAAAAGTTGTTCCTCAACTTTTCGGGTTAGTTGCCCTGGGGTCAGAGCCATTTGTCTCCCCTTCCTGCCTGTCGGGCCGTTTGTAATTATCTCCCCTTCCTGCTTGTTAGGGTCGTTTGTAGTTATCTCTCCTTCCTGCCTGTCAGCTTTTCTGGGGGGATGGTGTGAGCCATCTGCACAGGTCATGGGGTCAGGTTCTCACACAGTGCTGCTTTCGGCCCCTTTTTCTCTAGGATGGCTCTGCCTTGGCCTTTCAGTAGCCCTAGTGCAAATGAAGAGTTTCCAATGGCTGGCTGCAGTGGAACTTGGTTTAGTTAGTGTTTCTATTTTTTTTTAAAGATTTATTAATTTATTATGAATACAACATCTTGCCTCATGTCTGTCTGCACACCAGAAGAGGGCACCAGATCTCATTACAGATGGCTGTGAGCCACCATGTGGTTGCTGGGAATTGAACTCAGGACCTCTGGAAGAGCAGCCAGTGCTCTTAACCTCTGAGCCATCTCTCCAGCCCCTAGTTAGTGTTTCTATTGCTGTTATAAAAGACCATGACCAAAAGCAGCTTGGGAAGGAAAGCGAATTCTAGGCAGGCACCTGGAGGCAGGACCTAAAGCAGAGACTATGGAGACAAGCTGCTCACTGGCTTGCCTCTCCTGGCTTGCCTCTCCTGGCTTGCCGAGCTTGTTTTCTTATATACCCCGGGAACACCTGCCTAGGGGTAGCCACCACCCACAATATACTGGGCCCTCCCATATAATTCATTAATCAAGCAAATACCTCACAACCTTGCCTACAGCCTGATCTTATGGAGGCATTTTCTCAATTGCCAGGTCCCCTGCTGGTATCCACCAGAGAAAACTGCTCAGACATGGGTTCAGACCTATAGACAGTCTTTATTGGCTGGCTGGATACTACACTGGGTGCTTGGGATCCCAGTGCTGTCTTGAGCCTTTCTCAGGGTGAGATTTTAAACACAAAACCATGTCCTGGGCTGACACACTTCAGTTAACAAGAACAGTTATCCAGAAGCGGAACTACAGAAGCCAAAAGCAAGGTTAGTACATTAGAGACTGTCCAGAGCTGTGGACTTTGATGGATTAGGTCTTTGTTCTCCTTTTGGCTGGTGGTGCTGTCTATGTCCTGAGTTCTATGGCCTGCATTGTACTTCCATCAGTTGTGTTAAGGTCTCAGTTGACAAAAGTCCAGCCAGTACAGGAATAAAAGGAGAGCAAGATACAGGAGATGAGGATCCATCTCTCCTGGAGTACAGGGAGACAGTGGCCTTGGGGAAGTTTGGAGAAGGGGAAGCCAGAAACCAAAGCCAAGTCCAGTTTTGTTTGTTTTGAGACAGGGTCTCACTGTGTAGCCCAGGCTGGTCTTGAACTCACAGAGATCCACCTGCTTCTGCCTCCCTAGTGCTGGGATTAAAGGCAGGTGCCACCTAGGGACTGCTTCTGGCAACTAAATGTGGTAGAGTAGCCAATGGACTAGAAAGGCTGTAGAACCAATGCCTTCAGCAACAGCCCTGGTTAATGAGAGACAGAGACTGGGTCACACACTTTGAATGTAGGGCATCCATACTAGCCATGTCCTATCATCCAGAGAAATCTGAGTCTGAAATTGGAACCTCTGTCTGCTAGCACTTAGGCATTTGTGGTGGTCTGATGCCTTGTCAGCCTGCAAGTAGGGTGAGACCTCAAATTTTTCATCAGTCTCCACATTTAAAATGTTAAAAACAGAGACCATTGTGGTGACAAGGGAATTCAAGGAATTCAAGGTCATCTTTAGCTACACAGCAAAACATGTTGAGTTCCAGGCCAGCCTGGGTTATCTGAGACCTTGTCTCAAAAACAAACACAAAACAAAAATAAAACCTTATAAAATACTACACGTGTACCCAATCTATATACACATCTTTTCTGGAATTCTCCAATAAGTTACCATTTCTATTTTTTTGTTAAGATGTATTGTATTTTAAATACATGTGTATGCCTGTGTGAGTGTATGCCAGATGTGTACAGGTCAGACGAGGGCATCAGAACCCGGGAGCTGGCGTTACAGATGATGGTAAGCTGTCTTCACATAGGTGCTGGGAACTGGACCGTGGTCTTCTGAAAGAACACAAGCACTCTTTTTTTTTTTTTTGAGACAGGGTTTCTTTGTGACTTTGGAGGCTGTCTTGAAACTCCCTCAGTAGACCAGGCTGGTCTCGAACTCACAGAGGTCTGCCTGTTTCTGCCTCCTGAGTGCTGGGACTGAAGGCCTGTGCCATGACCACCTGGCCAGCAAGCACTCTTCATCACTGAGCCATCTCTGTAGCCCCTAGCATTCTAGATTTAAAATGACATCTATTTACTGGTTGTGTATGAACGCGTATGCAAGGGCACACGTAGCTCGGAGGGCAGAAGGGGCAGAGAGAAGGGAGAGCAAGTCTGAGGGAGGCCTGAGATGTGAGGCCCCTGCAGGCAAGGGACCCAGTGCCCCAGTAAACCCCACTGCTTCCCTCATGCTCCTACCGATGGACGCCCTTTCTCTTTCTTCCCATTCATTTGTTTCCCAAGTGACAGACTCACTTAATGATGTGAAATGGTTTAGAGCCCCTGGAGAATGGAGTGAAAATGATGAATACAGCATGTGGTACATTTTTCGAAGCAATGAATTGCAATAATAAGCCCCTCAAATACTCAATAGGAAACACACAGAATATTTAATTTTAAAAAGCATTCTGGTAATAAGTGAAAATAAATAAAAGGCAGGGTCCAATTAAGATGCAAAATAGCAGCTACACACAAGAAAAATCTTTGAGGGCTGGAGAAACCAGTGAGGAGGCTTAAAGACAAATAGCATTGAACCTGACTCAAAATGTTTTCTCTCATATACATAATAAAGCATGCTGTTCATGTTCAAGTTTCCTGCAAGCTGAAATGAGGAGAGCAAATTAAATGTTAAATAATGATGCTTTTAGAAGGCATTTGGAGCTTTAAAAGATAGAAATTAAAATGAACTACTGTTTTGGCATGGCCTTTTGTGTACAGGTGGATGAATGTTTGTGTGGGTGCAGGTATGTGTGAGTGCATGTCCACGTGTACACGTGGGGACCGGAGGTCAACCTTGGCTGCCATTCCGTAAGAGCCATCTACTTATTTTTTTGACATTTACTGATTTAATTATGTAGGGTCCTGCTTGCTTACCACAGCACAGGTGTGAATGAAGGTCAGAGGACAACTAGAGGGTTCCATTCTCTCTTTGTGCCTCTCGCTCTGCCTCCCTCCCTCCCTCTCTCTCTCTCTCTCTCTCTCTCTCTCTCTCTCTCTCTCTCTCTCTCTCTCTCTCTCTCTCTCTCTCTCTCTCTCTCTCTCTCTTTGAGACAAGGTTTCCCTGATTGCCCTGGAACTCTCTCTGTAGATCAGGCTGGCCTCCAACTCAGAAATTCATTTGCCTCTGTCTCCCCAGTGCTGGGATTAGAGGTGTGTGCCACCACACCCTGCTTTCTTTTTCCTTCTTGACCAAACAGCAAAAAAGAAGAGATCAGAGCCAGCTCTCTAGTTCCCACCATTTTTGTTCCTGGATGTGTCTGTGCTCTGTGTTGTGTCTGTTCTTTATGGGGCTGAGTTTCCGAGTGCCGGATTTGGGCTGGCAGCATTGCTCAGTGGGTAAAGACCAGCCTGGTCTACAGAGTGAGCTCCAGAACAATCAGGGCTGTTATACAGAGAAACCCTGTCTTGGAAAACAAAAACAAAAACAAAACTAACCACCTAAACAAACAAACAAAGAGAAATTTTCTCTGAATGGCTCTGCATGCAGCAGGCATCAAACTAACAAAGGTCACACTGTATTCCAAAGCTGAGGAGGAGCATCTGCAAAGAGACGAAAGGGAATCTTACAAGAACCAGCAATAAAAGAGAATTTAGAAAGAAACAGCAAGAGGTCTGTGATCCAAGCCCCACATCCCTGGGAGCAGTGGAACTCAATGCCACAGCACAACTGAAACCTGGAGAGTGCAGGCAACCTAATGACAACAGCTTGGCAGTTCACCCTAGTTGCAGAAGAAAGCCATGGCTCTCAAAACCTTGAATACAAAGTAGGAGTTTGGTGTAATGGTTAGCAATTGGGAATTCTACTGCATAGCTCCTCATGAGTGCTATATCTTGAGAGAGGGCCTGTTGCTTGAGACTGAGCTACTTTAGGGACCTGAAAACAAACAACAGTCCCAAGTCAAGGGACTGTGTGGTGATTACTACTGTCAGTTGACAGGAGCTAGCATCACCTAGAGCACAGGCCTCTGGGCACCCGTGTGAGGGATTATCTAGATAGGGTTAATGGAGATAGAAGGACCCACTCTAGAGGTAGGTGCTATCATTGCACAGGCTGAGGTCCTGGGTTGGATAAAGAGAAAGCCAGCTTCTCTCTGCTTCCTGACTGTAGATACAGTATGAGCAACTTCCTCAAGCTTCTGTTGCCATGATTTCCCCAACAAGATGGACTGTATCCACATGAGCTGAAATAGAGCCTTCTTCCTTTCAGCTTGCTTCTTGTCATGGTGCTTTGTAAACTAATTAAAGTACCCTCCCACGGTGTCCAAGAGGGGCACCGGCAGTCATGGGATGGGCAGGGTTCTACCTGGAGCAGCTGAGATTTTAAGCATTAGGGAAGGTACGGAGGTGAGAAGACCCCACATGTGGTGAGGGCAGAGGCCCCATTGTGGATGACTGCAGGCGATGAGTACTTGGAGTGGGAGGCTGTCTCCTTGTCATGATGTGTGGTAGGGAAGGTCTGAGCACTGAAGTCAAGGCAGCCTGACTCCCTGGCTTCTCCCCTTGTCCATGCTTTGTTTGTTCTCCAAACCCTGGCTCGCTGTGACTGTTCATGCAAGTAGCTTTCCCTTGTAAATGGTATGAGACATTGCACCCTCAAGAGAAGGATGCTCACTAAGACCTCTGCATAAAAGAGAGATCTATCCCAGCAGTAGCACAAATGTCATCAGAGACAAGAAAAAACAAGAAATTATGATACTTTCAAAAGTCTAATTATCTAGTAACTGAATGCAAAGATATCAGAGTGGATGAAATGCTGGATAAATAGTTCAGAAGGCTAGAAAAAATGGCTGTAGTCTACAGAGGCTATAAAAATATGTACTCAGATCAGTAATGAACAGAGAAGAGATTAAAGCAGTAATAATAATAGCAGCCTCCTGTCAAGGAAAAGCAGCAGGCCTGATAGAGCCACTGCTGAATTCATCAAACACTAAAGAACTAGCCCCAATGTTCCTCAGACTGTTCTAGAAGACAGAAAAGTGAACATTGCTTCCAGGGCCTTGAGGTGCAGTTGCATTGCCTAGCATTCAGGACACCCTGGGTTCTGTACTCGTGAGGTAGAGGCAGGAGGATCAGGAGTTCCAGGTCATTCTCTATTACATAAGTGAATTTGACAGCCTGGGCTACATGAGACCTTGTCTCAACAAGAAAAGACAAAACAAAAAGTATGGAATGCTTCCAAGAGAAACAAAGAGATCCTCAGTAGGAATGGAGTCAGTGAAACCATGTCCACTTTCAAATGATGAGATTCATTTTTGTTATTTATTTGTTCATTTATCTATAACTGTTTTGTCTACAAGTATGTCTGTGTACCACGAGCATGCCTGGTATCAGTGGAAGCCAGAAGAAGGTGGAGTTACACATGGTTATGAACCACCATGTAGGTGCTGGGAATTGAACCCACGTTCCATGAAAGAGCAGTCAATGCTCTTAACTGCTGAGCCATCTCTCCAGCCCCTATAATCCATTTTTGAAGGACTATAGGTTACACCAGAAGATCAATCTGATAAACACATTTGATCTGACAAACACTTTGAGCAAAATCGAAGGATACAGTAGACTGGATATGTAGTTCATTGGTGGAGTGCTCGCCTCACATGCCCAGGACCCTGAGTTTAATCCCCAGCATTGCAAAATAAAATCAAAGAATAGAAGGATTCAAAACCAAAGTACAAACTTTTTTGTACCAGTACAACACTGAAAAAGAAATACCGAAAATAACACTTTTCACAATGATCTTAAAAAACAAACAAACAACAACAACAACAAAAACCTGACCAAGTTATAACGAAAACTATGACACACTGAGGAAAGAAATTAAGGAGGCATAGAGAGCTGGGTGTGATAGCCTTTAATCCCAGTACCCAGAAGGCAAGGATAGGCAGATCTCTGTGAGTTTCAAGTCAGCCAGGGCTACACACAGAGACTGTCTCACCCCCCCCCCCAATGAAGAAGACATTATACAATGGAAACAACCCATGTTTGGGCTACCAGTATGGTTCATTAGGTAAAGGCACCTGTCACCTCACCTGACAACCTGAGTTCCATTCCCAGGACCCATATGGTGGATGGAGAAAATTGAATCCCTCAAGTTATCCTCTGACATTTACAGGATCCACAGACATGCACAAACACACACAAAAGAAATGCATAAAATAGAATAAGAAACAAACAAGTAAATAAAAACGATTGAAAGATGGCTGGAGAGATGGCCCAGGAATTAGTAACACTAGCTATTCTTCCAGAGGTCCTGGCTTCCAAAAGCTGGGAATAGCATCTGCATAGTGGCATACAACTATCTGTAACTCCAGTCCTAGGGGAACATGCTAACTCTTCTGGTATCTGTGGGCACCAAGTATATGGTACATAGACATATATGTTGGCAAAATACCCATACACATAAAAATAAATAAGAGAATGGGAGAATATCTTTGGCTACTCTTTTCCTGACAGTGGACCAATATCCAGGATATATAGAGGTAAAAACTTACTTTGAATACTTAAAGAACAATTAACCCAGCCAATATATGGTCAGTTGTCAAGAGAAATATAAAGAAAAAAGAATAAAAAACATAAGAAATGCTCAACATTCTTAGCTATGAAGGAAAGGTCAACCAAAACTATAGTGAGATTATGTTCTATCTCGCCACAGTCAGAATGGCTATCTTCAAGACAACAAACGTCTCCCTTGTTCCCGCCTCTTCCCCCTCTTTTCATCCTGTCCTGCCTTGAGGTGTGGTGGTTTGCCCTACTCTCTGCCATGATGTCCTGCCTAAATACATCTTTTTTCCTTCCACATCACCAGCACCATCACATTGACGACTAGTGTTTCAAATTTTAGTGGGAAAAATATTCAAATTATAACAGTAAATACACGATGTTTTTATTATTCTTTAAATGTCTTTAAAAAGACTGTGATAAGATAAAGATATAAAGTATAAACCATTGGAATAACGAAAACAGTTATAGCCTATTTGAAGAGAGAGAGATCATAGGCTAGTTATGTTGGTACATGCCTGTAATCCCAGGACTTGGGAGACTGAAGTAGAAAATGATAAGTTTGAGGCCAACCTGGACTATATAGCAAGTTCAAGGCCAGTTTGAACCAAACAAAACAGAACACAAGGGCTGTCGAGAGGGCTCATCAAGCCTGACAACCTGAGCTCAATTCCTGGAACCCAAATGGCTGAAGGAGAGAGCTGACTCCCATAAGTTGTTCTCTGACTCACACACACATTTTGTGGCACATGGGTGTGCACACCCTCCCCATGCACACACAAAGTAAGTGACCATAATAAATTTATAGAACAAGGCAAACACATAGCACAAAACAAAAGCAATTCAGTTTTGGAAAGTGTCAACTGAGTGCTGTTTGTAGGTAATTGTTTTCTCTCCAGCACTGACTGCATAGGGTTTGCAGTCCAAGCTCAGAATCACACAACCTGACTCAGAGGGTGGCTTCTCCCAGACCGAGGGACACAGTCACAATGGAGAAGAGAAGGGTCCAATCATCCAGAAACAGAACCACTTGAGCATGGGCCATGGCAGCTTTGGGCACCGTCAATAAGAAGAATATCATCAAGCATGTCATTGCAGGTCTCAGGAACACATGCACCCAATGGCTTTTAATGCAGCTGATAAGGTCAGTTTTGCTGCATGGTATCAGGTTAGCGTCCACCTGTGCTTGAACAAGAGGCTTAGCAAGAGGTGGTGATGCCCCAGTAGCCAGTTCAAGGACAAGCACTAGGAAGAGGCCTTTGGTACTTCAAGTACTGCATGGTCCTCAAGGAGCTCCTTTGGGAACTAGCACTTGGGGTCAGTAGCAAATTGGACAGGGAGGTCAAAGGCATAAAGAAGGGGAGGTGTGACAAAAATACAACCTACTACATCTTCACACAATGCACCATGGGGCCTTCTAGGTCCTCCCATGGACAGTGATTTCACTCTGCTGGCTGGGAAGCATCTGCTCCCTATTGCAGAGGCTCAGGAATGGGGGACCATGGTTTCTACTGCATCTCAAAAGGAAAAATAACCCCCAAAAGAAAAATTCCAGGTGAAGGAAAATTGTACAATGGAAAGCAAGGAAATTTGTAGTGAATTTGTGGAAAGTTTAAAAGACTATGATTTGAACAGGTATTATATGAGGTCAAGGACTGTGTCTTAAGGACAAAGAGCAGAATGTGGGGGTCTTTTCAAGAAAAGTTTTTATACAGAGGTACAATTCAGACATATTCTATTGTGAAAACTAGTCATGTGGTGGCATATTTAAAACAAAAGCAACTAAAACCTTTACTGATGGTGAATTTACTAATCAAGTAGAGTATGGCACCCATAATATACCCTGAAAAAAGGGGGATGTTTCTAAATTCAGTTTGTCTCACCAAACCGTAGTCAGAAGAATTGAAGAAACTACAAAGTGTATCAAAAGAAATATGGAAAACAGTCATCCATTTGAAATCTTATACTTTACTAATGAACAGGAGGATTGATGCTACAACTTGGTTTGCCTTTTTATTAGTGTTACTACTAATAACTTTGTCACTGGAGAAATTACTGCCTTAAGGCTGGCATGATGGCTCAGTGGGCAAGGGTATTTCCAAGCCTGATGACCTAAGATCCATCCCTGGTACCTTCACAATGCAAGGAGAAAACAGACTGTCCTCTGACTCCACACATACACACCATGGCTCACCCATGTGTGCGTCCCCATTAATAAATTATAAACAATTTAAAATTGGCTTCTGTTGCCGGGCGGTGGTGGTGCACACCTTTAAAACCCAGCACTCAGGAGGCAGAGACAGGTGGATCTCTGCGAGTTCCAGCCAGCCTGCTCTACAAAGCGAGTTCCAGGACAGCTAGCTAGGGGTACAGAGAGAAACCCTGTCTTGAAGAAACAAAACAAAACAAAGCCAGGTGGTGGTGGTGCACACCTTTAATCCCAGCACTTGGGAGGCAGAGGCAGGAGGATCTCTGTGAGTTTGAAGCCAGACTGGTCTACAGAGTGAGTTCCAGGATAGGCTCCAAAGCAAGACAGAGAAACCCTGTCTCGACCCCCCCCAAAACCCCAAAAACAAACAAACAAAAAAACCAATGGCTTCCGTGGTGGTTTGAATAAGAATGGCCCCTATATTTGAATACGTAGTTTTTAGTTGGTGGAACTGTTTGAGGGAGGTGTGGCTTTGTTAAATGAGGTGTGTCATTGGGAGTGGTCTTGAGATTTCAAAAGCCCAAGCCAAACTAGTCCCACCCTCTCTGTCTCTGTTTCTCTCTCTCTCTCTCTCTCTCTCTCTCTCTCTCTCTCTCTCTCTCTCTCTCTCTCTCTCTCTCTCTCTCTCTCTCTCTCTCGTCTGCTTTGGCCATTTAGTTATTTATTAAACCAATGAGAGCAATACATCTTCACAGTGTACATAAAGATTATTCCATAAAAATTTTCTTTGTCCATTGTCCACATATCTTGTATAATGACTAATGGTACATCAATGATGAAATAGACTTGTAAAATTAATATAAGACAATGTAAATGCCACATAAATCCGCATACAATGTAGTATCATTGCATCCTTGATCAAGAAATTTCAAAAGCATTAAAAATGGCTAACACCATGCAAATAGATATCAGGCCTAGATTTCATAAGGGCCAAGAGACTGAATCATCATCAGCTGTAGGGATTCCTAAAGTGTTGATGCTGACTATGTTGACAGCATTTGCTTTCCAGAAGTAAGCTGGCTAAGTCCAAGCCAAATGCTGAAATGTCCTTAGATCTGTGACATGTTACCAATTTGTTTATGGTAGTGAGAGCAAAAATTGTGCCGGACCTGATGATGAAAAATAGTTTATAGTTTTAGCATTTTTAGTTGATTTAACTGCTCATTTATATGAGTTAAATGAGACTTTAAGGTGGAAACCAATTTGCCAGTACAATGCTTTAAATCATAAAAGCATTCATAATAAAGCTAAAATTACGGACAGTTTTCTCCAGTCTAACATGTTAGTTAACACAATCCTATGGGCAGTGAAAACTAAACAGCCTTGCATCTTGATTTGATAGCAGAATTTCAGAAACAGATATTAAAGATTTCCTGCAAAACTATCAAAATTTTATGACTCTATTTTCAGTTGTTATAAATGTGACCTCCCTTTTTGTTTCCTTCCTTCCTTCCTTCCTTCATTTTTGAGAGAAGGTCTCACTATCTAGTCTTGTGTAAGATTTGATGAAGTCTTGAGTGAATGTGTATTGTTGACATGAGCATGGCCATGTCAGGGACTCCAATGTCTCAGATTCATAGGAATGCCAAAGCCTTCCCCAAGGGAGATTCAGAGGGATGGGATGGCAAAGCCTTTTCCTGGTGAAGCTCAGAAGGATGGTAAAGCCTTCCTCTGATCCAAGTAGGAATGTGGACTTTTAGCTAAAACCAGTGTATACAGAAACTATTTACCACAGCCTCCTCCTGGATGTTTATAGTCTCCCAATGGAGACTAGCTAAAGCCTCCTCCTTGCACTGTACAAAGTAAATGCCCTCAGATTCCGAGATGCTCTCCATCACAGTGAGCACAGGCCACCTGATTCCAGATTTTCTGTATGTGCATCTGTTGCTTCTTCAGGGACTGCCATTTCTTCATTCCCATGTTGCCCCAGTCAGGTTTCTATGACCAAGCTGCACTGGACACAGCAGCTATGTATATCAGGCTGGCTTGTATTCAGAGATTCATCTGTCTGTGTTCCCTGAGTATGGGGATTATAGATGTGCATCACCATGTCTTTCTTATTACTCTCTTTTCTTTAACCACACACACACACACACACACACACACCTCTAATTGTTTGTTTCTATTCATTTGTGTGTATATATTAAGATTAGCATTGCTCATTTATAATCTCTGATTATAACCCAGTGTCACTGAATTCAATCTAGCTGTCCTTTCCTGTGTATTTGTAACATTCCTCTGACATAAAGAAATCTGGACACAGCATTCATCATATATGTACAAATTCCTTTAATTCTGGTACGCACTAAAAGGGTTCTGAATATATATATACCTTCCAAAATAGCGTATACAAATGCCTATAGCAGCTTTATTCATAATAGCTACCGACTGGAAGTGATGAGGATATTTTCATGAGCTGAAAGGAGAAGGAAGCAATGGAATTTTTGTTTTTTGTTTTATGAGACAGGGTTTCTCTGTGTAGTTTTGGAGGCTGTTCTGGAACTCAATCTGTAGACCAGGCTAGCCTTGAACTCACAGAGATCACCCTGCCTCTACCTCTCGAGTGCAGAGATTAAAGGCGTTCACCACCAACAATTGGCTGCTGAGTTTTGCTAAGTAGATATGATGTGCATGTTAAGTGGCATCTAAATATTTATGTTTTTGCTTATAGATTAGAGAATGCTATACTATGTGGTATTAAGAAAGGAAGGAAGGAATTCATTAGAACATGATCAAAAACATTTATGCACCAAAGAATAGAACTTCAAAATAAACACAGCAGAATTTTAGAGAATAAGCCATATGTGGTAATGCATTTCTATAATTTCAGCATTGGGAGGTGGAAGTAGGTGGATCTGGAATTCAAGTTTATCATCATCAGCTATGTACTGAGTTTGAGGCCGGGCTACATGATATCTTATGTTTAAAAAAAAATCTGACAGGGCGTTGGTGGCGCATGCCTTTAATCCCAGCACTCAGGAGGCAGAGGCAGGTGGATCTCTGAGTTCAAGGCCAGCCTGGTCTACAGAGCGAGCTCCAGAACAGCCTCCAAAGCCACAGAGAAACCCTGTCTCGAAAAACCAAAACCAAAACCAAACAACAGAAACAGGGCTGGAAGGATGACTCAACTGTTAAGAGAACTTGTTGCTCTTGCAGGAGACCTGGGTTTGGTGTCTAACACTCACACAGTGGCTCACAACCATCTGTAACTCCAGCTCCCAGGTATCTGAAACCCTCTTCTGAACTTCCAGGGATCCAGGCAGGTATGCATATGGTGCACATGTACACATGCAGGCAAAACGCTCGTACACAATAAAAGAATAATAATCAGGTACATCTCTGTGAGTTTGAGACCAGCCTGGTCTACAGAGTGAGTTCCAGGACAACCAACACTACAGCGAGAAACCCTGTCTTGAAACTCCCCCCCAAAAAAAATCTTTGAAAGAAATACCCCCAAACAGAAACATTTATAAAATCCTTCAACTTTGAAAACTAAACTAAATATTACATATCCAAATAACTCATAAGGTAAAGAGAAAACGCAAAGAATGATGGAAAGTATTTAAACTGGGGCTAGGGAGATGAAAGTGCTTGCCTTGAAAGTGTAAGACCCTAAGCTCAGATCCCCAGAAGCTGGTGTAGTGGCACATATTTGTAATCCCATCCATGACAAGATAGGAAACAAAGTCAGGCAAATCCCTGAAGCTCACTGGCCAAGATCCAAACAAAAAGATAGTTAGTGCCCGAGGAATGACAGCTGAGGTTGTCCACTGACCTCCACACAGCTGCTTGCATTTATCACACGTGTACATACACACACAGAAAGAAAATAGTTTAAATTGAATGAAAGTGAAAACCTAATACACAAAAAGTGTAGGATGTCACTAAAGTAGTACCTGATGGACTTTTCTCCCTGAGATGTTGTTTGACTATGTAGCCCAGGCTGACCTTGAACTTGAGATCCTCCTGCCTCGCTTCATGCCTTTCATCAAAATTTTATAGCTTTAAACACTTATGTTGGAAACTCTCAAGGTGTAAATACAGCATGAAAAGTTAGAAAATAAAGAGGAAATTAAATCCAAACTGAACAGAAGAAAGGAAATACTGACCAGTACGGCAGACAATCAAGGACATAGACAACAGAGAGATGAAATCCAAAGCCACTATCGTGAGAGCAATAAAACTGGTTAATCTTGAGGGTTAGGTAGTCTGAGAAGTCCCATGCTAAAGAAAGAGAATTTTCAGTTATAAACCTTCTTCAAAGAAAATGCCAGCCAGGCAGTGGTGGCACACAACTTTGATCCCAGCATTTAGGAGGCAGAGGCAGGTAGATTTCTGTGAGTTAGAGGCTAGCCTGGTCTACAGAGCAAGTTCCAGGACAGCTAGGGATACACAAAGAAACCCAGTTTTGAACTCCTCCCACCAAAAGGAAGGAAGAAAGGAAGAAAGGAAGGAAGAGAGAGAGAGAGAGAGAGAGAGAGAGAGACAAAGAAAATGCCAGTCCCTGGTGAATTTCATGAAACGTTTAAGTTAAAAATCAGAGCAATTCTTTATAACCGTCAGAAAAGTCAAGAGGACAGAATGAATAGCTTTGAGGTAGCTTGAATGATGTTCCTCATAAGCTCTGGTATTTGAACATTTGGCCCCAGTTGCTGGTGTTTTGGGGGAGGGTTAGGAAGTAGGGCCTTGCTGGATGAAGTATGTCACTGGGGTGGGCATCATCCTACTTCCCGTTCACTCTCTGTTTCCTGCCTGAGTCTGAAGATGTAAACTCTCAGCTTCCTTCTCCCGGCACCTGCTCCCATGTCTCCCCATCATTTATAGACTCTCCCTCTGGAATCATAAGCCAAAATTTCTTCTAAAAATTGCTTTTACTCATAATGTTCGATCACAGTAACAGAAAAGTAACTAATATAAAACTTCCCATCTTAGTCTACAAGGCTGACAGTACCTTGACAGCAAAAACTGACAATGATTTTATAAGAAAAAATATTCATATACTTTATGAATGTAGATATCAAAATCTTAATAAAAAGTTTAGCAAATTAAATCTGATTATACTGGCTAACTCAGCATGGCCAAGTGAAGTTTGCCTCAGAAATGAAAGTGCGAGTCAATAGTCTAAAGTCACTCTTTAATAATAATAACAAGAATCTGAAATTTTCCGGGTGTTGGTGGCGCACGCCTTTATTCCCAGCACTCGCGAGGCAGAGGCAGGCGGATCTCTGTGAGTTCGAGGCCGGCCTGGTCTACAAAGTGAGTTCCAGGACAGCCTCCAAAGCTACAGAGAAACCCTGTCTCGAAAAACCAAAAAAAAAAAAAAAAAAAAAGAATCTGAAATTAAAAAAAATTCAAATACCATTTAGAATAGCATCAAACTATGGTAAGCTTAGCAATAAATCTGACAAAGATATTAAAGACTTGTACCTTAACACCTGGAGATCACTTTGATAAGTGAGATCTCAAAGTGGAGAGAGATACTATATTCTTGGGTCAGAAGACTTGCTATAACATACCACTTCTTTCCAAATTGATCTATACACTATTATTTTTGGGGGGGGGTTCGAGACAGGGTTTCTCTGTGGCTTTGGAGGTTGTCCTGGACTCACTCTGACCTCGAACTCACAGATATCCACTTGCCTCTGCCTCTCCAGTGCTGAGATTAAAGGCATGCGCCACCAACGCCCGGCACATTATTTTATTAATTATTATTTTATTTTATATGTGTTTTTTTACCTGCACATATGCCTGTACACCAGATGTGTACCTTGTATGCACAGAGGACAGAAGAAGGTGTCAGATCTCTGGAACTAGAGTAACAGAGGGTTATGATCCCCCATGGCTGGGAATCAACTCAGCAGCCAATGCTCTTAACTGCTGAGTCATCTCTCTCACCCTTATATACTATTTAAACATTTAAAAATTACATTTATTTATTGATTTGTGTGTGTGTGTGTGTGTGTGTGTGTGTGTGTGTGTGTCAGACAGGACAATTTCTGGAGTGGGTTCTCTAATTCAACTACGTGGGGTATGGGAAAGGAACTCAGGTTATGAGACTTGGTGGCATGTGCCTTGACCTGCTAAACCATTTCAATAGCCTTGCTGATTTTTGTTTGTTTTGTTTTTTGAGACAGGGTTTCTCTGTATTGCTTTGGAGCCTGTCCTGGAACTCACTCTGTAGACCAGGCTGGTCTCGAACTCACAGAGATCTGCCTGCCTCTGCCTCTCCAGTGTTGGGATTAAAGGCGTGTGCCACAAACACCTGGCTCAATGGCCTTGTTGTTGTTCTTTTTGCTTTTGTCAGCCACATTAAAACTGAAACTTAAACATTTATGTCTTTATTTCTGTGTATATATGGGTGTGTATGTAAGAGGGCTCATGCATGCTATAGTTCATGTGTGGGGATAAGGATTACTTTCATAAGTCAATACTCTCTATTCCTGCTGTGGGTCCCAGGGATCAAATTCAAATGATCAGGCTTGGCAGCAAGCACATCTACCCACAGAGACATTTCAACAACCCTGATCTCTATATTAAATGCAACCTTTCAATCAAAATTCCAGCAAATTTTCCAGTAGAAACTGACAAGTGGTTCTGAATTTCAAATAGAAGTGTGAAGGACCTAGAATGGCCAAAATAGTTTTTGGGGAAAACAAAATAGAAGATTAAAGCTACTTGATTTCTTTCTTTCTTTCTTTCTTTCTTTTTTTTTTTTTTTTTTTTTTTTGGTTTTTCGAGACAGGGTTTCTCTGTAGCTTTGGAGGCTGTCCTGGAACTCACTTTGTAGACCAGGCCGGCCTCGAACTCACAGAGATCCGGCTGCCTCTGCCTCACGAGTGCTGGGAATAAAGGCGTGCGCCACCAACGCCTGGCTATAGCTACTTGATTTCAAAGTTACTGTAAAGTTACAGTTGCCAGACAATGTAAGATTGATATCAAAATACCATTAGATAGGTATAATAGATTAGAGGCCAGAAATAGACCTTATACATGTGTGAACATACAATTTTTTTTTAACAAAGATACAAGAGAAATGAGTGGAAAAAGGATAACCTTTGAATTGATCTGCCTGGTGCCTCTGGTCTAATGTGAGGGTTAACATTGTGTTTTAAGTTTAAATTGCTGTGCTTAAGAGATCTATAAAAACAAAAACATGCCTCTAACCTGTGAGCCCCATGTGCCCAAGGACAGATAACTTCCTGGAATGCTGGGGGCTATTGTTCATGTACAAGCTTGGCTGCCCTAACTGCACAGCATATGTGCTTGATCAAATGTCGGCAGGAAGTACATCAGGATGTATGCTTGCCTCTGAATGGATGAATGCTAGAAGTACGTATTTTCTTGTGGGGTTTTGACTTCATAAGCCCTTGACTAATGCACTTTGGTGCCATATTTTGAGCATTTGTTTCTGGTATGGACCTGGCTGATACCCATGGTCCTGGCCAGTGTTTAATAAAGCATGCTTCAAATTTGCCCAAGAATCGAGGTAGGGGTCTTATTCTTGTCTGTTGGGATTAATACTATATCTGTTGGAACACATCAATTTATGCCAATAACAGCTCTCCAACTTATTGGCTCTATGACTTTCAGAAAAGTTTTTAAGTCTCTGTGACCTGTTTTTGTCATCTGTAAAATAGGGATATCTATTTCCTAAGTATAACTTAAATAAGCTGGTGTTAGAACACAGTTCAAGTAAAATAAGATTGTTTCTAATTTAAACAAAATTTATAAAAAAGAATTTTAAACAATAAACATTTTCATCTTGAAAAGATTAAAAAATAAAAAAGAACACAGTCCAAGAACGGAGTCATGTGCCGGGAGGTGGTGCATGCCATTAGTCCCAGCACCCAGGAAGCAGAGGCATGTGGATATCTGTCAGTTTTAGTCCAGTCTGGTCAACACTGAGTTCAAAATGAAACAAAAAGTCAGTGACCTATCAGGTCAGTTCATCTCTGTCACAAGTGAGTTCAAAGATAGCCCTTTCCCTGGGATACAGAAATCTAGACACCCTTTCAAAAGTATGGCCTCCAGCTATTCTGTTTACAAATTATTTCTTGTAGTAACTCTCTTAGTTAAAAAACTGCAACTTTGTGTGAACAAAGAATGAATTCATTTGTAACTTCTTGGAAGGTTGTGATGGTAACTGTTTATTTTAGGATGGGAAAGCATGTGTTAATTGTTTTATGTTACAAAGAGCAAAACTGTATTTGTTACAGTAATGTCCAGGTCATTAGCTGAGCAACAAGCATTGAAGCTTAAAGCAGTGTATGAAGGTTTCTATACGTGTTTTCCTGCAGATATGTCTGTGCACTACATTCAGACAATGCCTTAGAGGCCAGAACGGTGTGTCAGATGCCCTGAGATTGGAATTACAGAAGGATGTGACATGTCATGTAGCTACAGGGGATCAAACCCAGTCCCCTGGAAGAACAATCTGTCCTCTTAACCACTGAGCCATCTCTCCAGCCCCTGAACTTTTTTTCATATTTTTAAAAATTTTAACATTTTTTGCATTTATTTTACTTACCGACCTCAGTTTCCCCTCCTTCCTCTCCTCTCATTCCCTACCCTCCTCCCCATCCGCTCCTCCTCTGTCTCCATTCAGAAAGGGGCAGGCCTTCCATGAGCTTGAACAAAGCATAGCACATCAAGTTGAGGCAGGACCAAGCTCCTCCTCCTGCAAAAAGGCTGGGTAAGGTTATCCAGCATGGGGAACAGGTTCCCCAAAGCCAGCTAAGTGCCAGGTCCTGCTCTCACTGCTAGGAGCCTTTCGAACAGACCAAGCTACCCAACTATCACACACATGCAGAGGGACTAGGTTGGTCCCCTGCAAGCTCCCTAACTGTTGATCCAGAGTCCATGAGCTCCCATGAGCTCAAGCCAGTTGTCTCTGTGGGTTCCCCATCATGATCTTGACCCTCCTCAGCCCCTATCTTTCTCCTCTCTCTCTCTCTCTCTCTCTCTCTCTCTCTCTCTCTCTCTCTCTCTCTCTCTCTCTCTCTCTCTCTCTCTCTGTCTCTCCTTCTGTCTCTCTCTGTCTCTCTGTCTCTCTGTCTCTCTCTCTCTTTCTCTCTCTGAGACAGGGTTTTTCTGTATAACCCTGGCTGGAGCTCTATGTAGACCAGGCTAGCCTCAAACTCAGAGATCCACCTGCTTCTGTTTCCTGAGTGTTGGGGTTAAAGGTGTGTACCACCACCTGGCTAATTTACCTGTTTTAAACTGCTTTCCTCATCAGAATACAATCTTCTATAGGTAGGAGTTATTGTCTGTTATGTTTTCTGTTTAGTCTCCAAGTTTAGAGCCATCCCGACACTGAATAATAGGGTAATAATATATTACCCATATTATTATTATTATTATTAGGGGTTCAGGCTGACCTTGAACTTGCTATGTAGCCAAAGCTAACCACTTACTACAGATCCTTCTGCTTCTACCTCCCAAGTGCTATGGTTATAGACATGCACCATTACACTCAGCTCAGTAGTAAGTTATTTATGGTATGAGCATATGTACATGTGAGTACGTATGTGTGCACATATACGGAGGCCATAGGTCAAACTCGTACACCTTCAGGAATGCCATCTACTTCCTTTGAGACAGGGTCTCTTATTTGCTAATCAAGCAAGAATGGCTAACACTGTCCTATCCCTATCTACCCAGAGCTGGGATTACAAGTATACACCAGCATGATGGACATTTAAGATAATATATAGTTTTGTTTAATGTGCATTGATGTTTTATCTACCTGTATATCTGTGTGGAGGTGTTAAGTACCCTGGATCTGGAGTTACAGACAGTTGAGAGCTGCCATGTGGGTGCTGGGAACTGAACCTAGTTCCCTGAAGAGCAGTCAGTGCTCTTAACTACTGAGCCATCTTTCCAGCCCCAATGATGGACATTTTTAAAGGGCCTTTAGGGATTGAACTCAGGTGCTCATGTTATCTCCACAGATGATATTGTCTTTCATTATTTAACATTATGTCTATTGATAGTATTGAGAACCTTCAATTAAAGGATGTAGAAGGAGTAATTTGCTGGGAAGACTGGCATGGGGTCCTTAACATAATATACAAACCACGATTTAGCTCAGTGGTAGAGTCATTGCCTAGCAAGTGCAAGGCCCTGGTTTGGATCTCCACCACGGCATAAACAGGGTGTGGTTTTAATCCTAGCACCTATAAACTGGAGGTAGAAGGAGGTTCAGTTCCAAGTTATCCTTGGCTACTACATAGTAAGTTTCAGGCCAGCCTGGGCTACTGTCTCAAAAAGGGGGAGAGGGCAACAGCAACAACAATAATGGAATGTTTAGAAGTATCCAAAATTCAAACATTTTGCTTTTTAAAAAATGAAAATTTGGGGCTGGAGAGATGGCTTAGAGGTTAAGAGTACTGACTGCTCTTCCAGGGGTCTTGAGTTCAATTCCCAGCAACCACATGGTGGCTCACAACCATCTGTAATGAGATCTGGTGCTCTTTTCTGGCATGTAAGCAGAACACCGAATATGTAATAAATAAATAAATCTTTAAAAAAATGAAAATTCATGCCAGGCATAGTGGTGTATGCTTTTAATTCCAGCACTTGGGAGGCAGAGGCAGGTAGATCTCTGTGAGTTTGAAGTCAGCCTGACCTACACAGTGAGTTTTCAGGATAGCCAGAGCTTATCTTGAAACATGCCCTAAAAAATATTGAGAATTTATAACAAAAGCATGCCGGGTTTTTAAATTGCTAATTGAAAATCAAACCTATATATTTATCTTTCACACATTATTTTAAATGTCAATTATTTAGTTTAGAAGGTATTTATCAAGGGCCAGCAAGATAGCTCAGTATGTAAAGGAACTTTCTGCCAAGCCTGATGACTTGAGTTTGATCCTTGGGACCCACATGGCAGAAGGAGAGAACTGATTCCCACAAGTTTCCTGCACTCACACACACACATGCACGCACGCATGTGCATGCGTAAAAATAAGTGTTCACCAAAAGCCTGCAGGTTGATTTTATTGTAAAGTTTATTAACTTTTTAAAAGCACGTGAAATATGTATGTGTCATTTCTGTGTGTGTTCATATGTGAAGGCATGCATGTACCATGGCACACATGTGGAGGTTAGGTCAAGACAGCCTTAGCTGGGTGTTGTTGGCACACACCTTTAATCCCAGCACTCAGGAGGCAGAAGCAGGTGAATCTCTGTGAGTTCGAGGCCAGCTTGGTCTACATAGAGAGTTCCAGGATAGACTCCAAAGCTACACAGAGAAATCCTATCTTGAAAAACAAACAAACAAACAAACCCAACCAAACAAGACAGCCTTGGGGGTTGGCATGCTATCTAGTCCTTGCATTTCTGAGAGACCTCTTTCTGCCTTCTATCTGGACACAGGTATGCTGGTATTGCCCACATGCATCACTGTGCATAGCTTGTACTTGGGTTCCGTAGCTCTAAATTCAAGTTATCATGCTTGCACGGCAGGCCTGTGCAGCAAGCACTTTTACCCAAGTAGAGTCAGGTAGATTATCTGTGAATTCAAGGTCCGCCTAGTCTACATAGAGAGTTCCAGGACAGTCAGAATTACACAGTGACACCCTGTCTCAAGTTAAAAAAAGTAGGGGTGGAGCTCAATTATAGAGTGACTGATTAGCAAGTACAAGGCCCTAGAGCCCATTTCTAGAAAACTAAATATGAGCAAACAGGAACAAGCATTAAGAGCTATGCTACCTACAGTACCAGCATTTATGCAGAAAGATACTTAGGGCAGCAATAGGGTATTTTGTGAATCCAGGACAACAGCCAATATATACTGACAGAAAGCATGGAAAGCCCAGGAAGAATAGGGGCCAAGACTGTAAGGGATACCACACTCCAGTGGCAATGGTCCATGGAATATCATAAGAAAGCTACACCACAGCCAGACGGTGGTGGCACATGCCTTTAATTCTAGCACCCAGGAAGCAGAGGCAGGGGGGTTTCTGTGAGTACGAGGCTAACCTGGTCTACAGAGCTACTTCCAGGACAGTCAGAGCTGTTACATGGAGAAACCCTGTCTGGAAAAAAAGAGAGAAAGAAAGCTACATGAGCCTGCGTCTTAGAGTCATTCAGCTGAAACATTTGGGGATAAAGATCTACACACTAAGCAGAAATGCTAATGAGATTGAACAGGACAGTGACAATAGAGGGATAAATAGATCCAGGGTAAGTAGACTAGGGGAACAGTCTGGGCCTCTTGGTATAAGACAGAACCCTTGCTTGGTGTGCCACCAGCATCAAGTAGGCATTTACCAAAAGGACTCACAACTGAAACACATACCTTCCATAGCTCTGAAGCATGTTTCAAGGACACAAGAGCCATTAAAAGAAGACCTAGGTCTCTAAGACTGAGTAGGCAACTGGAAGCAAGCAGCTAGGGAAGCATAGGGGCTCAGAATCAGAACTAAAAGGTAGAAGGGGTTGCTGAGTACTTGCTTTCAGTTGCCTTTTGAAAATGTAGCTGCTCATACAACAGAGCTGTACATTATCACTCTCCTACTAGCACTGCTGTAGATAACACCTCTGACATGTGAATCATGATGATAATGGTTGCCTAGGTTACACTTCAGAGACTTGAAGGCTGGCTTTATTTTCTTTTTTGGGGGTTATTTTTTTTTACCCATGAGAACCTGTTGACTCTTCTTTTGGGTCTGAACAGGTGTCTTGATGGGTGACCTTTTGACATTAGGAGGCTAAAATCCCATCCTTAGACCATGCTAGCACTGCCATTTTCTGAACACACAGTCCATGAGGAGACAAAGGGACTGAGTATATGTGCACAGGCTACTTACTGATTACTTCACCACTAGCCTCCCTCCTTTCTCCTCCAAACACCCTGTTTCTTTACCCTGTACCTATCCCCAAACAGGAGGAAGACTGAGGCTTGGGTCTCCACGTCCTACTTGGCAACCTTGCAAATGTGTCCTTTGTCTTCTGTGAACTCATTATTTCTGTGACTGGTACAGAACAAAAAGAGCCTGATTTTGTACCTAAAACATAAGCCACCATATTTTTGGACATTTCACAACAACAACAGGAGACATATTCTAGCCATGAAGTTTAAAAATTCATTTCTATCTTCTAAAAACTTAGAAATATAAAAACTTACTTGACAATGGAAAGCATAACAGAACAAAGGACAAATGTCACATGGACATTTCTTGTTTCCTTTTTTCCTTTATAAAATGATTGTTTGGTATTTATTCTATAATGCAAGTACAAATTAAAATATAAAAAGGCTGTTATGACTTAAAAATTTGTTACAGATAAAATATGCAGCATGGAAAAACTGGAAAGGCATAGCTTCATCTTTGACCAGAAGAGTTAAAAAGAAATCTCTCTGTTTTCCTTCATCATCATGGAATACGCTGCCCAGGCAGTCCAGAGGAATAAAGATTTTCATACGGACAAGAGATCAAGTGTACCAGTTAGGTCACCACACTCACAGTGTATAAGGAAGTATGCATGGAGGGAAAAGTGAAAGGTTAACTTACCAACAATGTATTCATAAGAACACGTGTATGGCGAGAAAATAAAAGCTAAGCAAATGAAACAAAGAGAATCCTGACCAACTTTCTCTCTGTAGCTTTTAACCTGGACCCTGTGTGCATATGCCAGATAAAGGGCTACCAACATGCACCAATACAGGGAAGGAACCCTGCATTGTATTTATTTCTTTTTTGTTTATTTTTGACATAAGGATTCCCTATATAGCCCTGGCTGTCATGAAACTCACTTTATAGACCAGGCTGGCCTCCATCTCAGAGATCTGCCTACCTCTGTCTCCTAGTGCTAGGATTAAGGTATGGGCCATCATACCCAGCTGTATTCATTTCTTAAACATAAATCTAAAATCATGCATTGACTTGGGCATTGTGGTTCAAACCTTTAATCCGAGCACTTACAAGGCAGAAACAGGAGTATCTGTGAATTTGAGACCAGCTTAATCTACATAGTAAGTTGGAGGTCAAGGCTACAAGATGAGACTCTTGTCTCAGTATATATCTATATATCTAGATATGCTGAGTGGGAATAAACATTAAAATATAGGACTAGTGAGATAGCTCAGTGGGTAAAGATACTGACCCCCCCAAAAAAGATACTGACCCCCAAGCCTGATAACCTGAGGTCCATCCCTGTGACCCACATGGTGTTTCCAAGAACCAGCTTCCTTTAGTTTTCCTCTGATCTTCAAATGATTGCTATAGCAGGTACATACCCACATACACAAATAAATACACTACATTTTTGTTTAAAAAATAGGGTGTGATGCTTTAAATAAGAATGGCCCCTATATGCTCATATATTTGAATGCTTAGTTAACCAGGTAGTGGCACTATTTGAAAGGATTAGGAAGTATGACCTTGCTGAAATAGGTGTGGCCTCGTTGGAGAAGTGTTTCACTAGGGTTGGGCTTTGAGGTTTCAGAAGCTCAAGCTAGATTCAGGTATTCCTGTGTTCCCTCCCTCCCTCCCTCCCTCCTTCCTCCCCTCTCAGTTTGTACAGCTCCACTGCTCCAGCACCACGTCTGCATGCTGCCGTGATGATAACAGACTAAACCTTTGAAACTGTAAGCCAGTCCCCAATTTAATGCTTTCTCTTATAAGAGTTGCCCTGGTCATGGTGTCTCTTCACAGCAATAGAAGACTGACTTAAGACACAGGGAATTGGAGGAACTGCTTAGTGGTTAAGAGTATATACGTCTCTTACAAAGGACAGGAGTGTCAATCCTAGCACCCATGTCAAGCAGGTGGATCTTTGTGAGGTTGGGGCCACCTAGTCTACATAGCAGGTTCCAGGACAGCCAGAGCTACATAGTGAGACCCTGTCTCAAATAAATAAATAAACAATAAAGTCATTAGTAGCACTTGGTCATTTCAATAGATAAAGGGAAACATATGACACTCATGTTTTATAAGATTTTATTTTTATTTATGTGTGTTTATATTAGTTACTTTGTTTTTAAGGTTTTGTTGTTTTGAGACAGGGTCTTTAATTTTTTAAAACCTTCCTCCAGTGATATACTTCCTCCAATAAGGCCACACCTCCTAAACCTCCCAAGCAGCACCATCAATTGGGGACTAGGTGTTCAATCATCTGAACCCATGGGTACATTCTAATTTAAAGCACCATCCTGTATGTCTAGGTAAATGTATGCCACATGTGTGCCAGTACCCAAGGAGGCCAGAAGAGGATGTTGGATCCCCTAGAGCTAGAGTTATAGGCAATTGTGAGCTGTTTGACATGGGTACTTTATCCTCCTGAAGAGTAGGAGGTACTCAGTAAAGTGCTTACCTTGTAAACTCAAGGACCTGAATTTAATCCTCAGAATCCACATGAAAAAGCTTCAAGTTACAAGCAAACATTGGTGGAGCTGGAGGAATTATACGGAAGAGGAGGAAGAAGGACTATAGGAGTCAGAGGGGTCAAGGATAGCGCAAGAAAACTAACATGATAAAGAAAAGACCCAGAGACTTATATTGGGGTTTAAGCTTCAAGCTGAAGATCAGAAAAGCAAAGCAACCAGCTGCTAGCTTTTACTTCTACCACAGGCTAAAAGGGAGCCTAGTTCCACCAAACCCTCTCCTCAATGTGGCTGGAGAATCCTGAGAATGAATGCCTTCCTATCTTCAATGTGGCTGGAGAATGAATGCCAACTCTGAGACCCTGTTCCTGTCTTAAATACCTCTCATGAGTGCTGGAATTAAAGGCATGTGATCCCAAGTGCTGAGATCATCTTTCTGTGAGCTGTTTTTCTTTAGGACTGGATCAATTTCGTGTAGCTCAATGTGGCCGTGAACTAACAGAGATCTGTCTACCTCTTAATCCTGAGTCCTGGGATTAAAGGTGTGTGCCTGACTTCTATGACTGTGCCTGACTTTGCTTTCTGACTCCTCAGCCAAGTTTTAATAAATCATAAATAATAAGTCATCATAGAAAACGGCGCACAGAATCAACTAACCTGGGCTCAAAAGAGCTCACAGAGACTGAGCCTGCATGGGACCAACTTAGGCCCTCTGCATATGTGTTACAGTTGTATACCTTGGTCTTCTTGTGGGACTCCTAATAGAGGGCTGTTTATGACTCTTGTTGCTTGTTTTTGAGACCCTATTCCTCATACCTGATTACCTTGCCCAGCCTTAATATATGAAGAGGTACTTAGTCTTACTGCAACTTGATATGTCATGTTTGGTTGGTATCCATAGGAGGCCTGCCCTTTTCTGAACAGAAACAGGAGAAGTGGATAGGAGGAGGGGAGGGGAGGGAGAGGAAATAGGAAATAGTGGTTGGGATGTAAAAAAAATAGTAAAAATAAAATAAACAAAACAAAAACTCTGGGAGTGGCCAGACATGATGGTGTCTCAAGTACTCAGAAGGCAGAGAATTTGAGCTGGCCTGGTCTACATATAGAGTTCCAGGCCAGCTGGGGCTACATAGTGAGACCCTATCTTAACAAAACAAAGCACAAAAAGCTGGACATGCTTGTGATTCCAATTCTGGGGAGGCAGAGACAGACAGATCCCTAAGCTCACTGGCCAGCCACTCTTTCCTAAGCAGGGAGCCCCAGGTGCTGGTGAGAGGAGATGGCTCATTTGGTAAAGGCTCGACAACCTGAGTGTGGTCCCAGGTACCACTTGATGGAAGGAGAAAACCAACTCTGACTTCCACCATACACGGTGACACATCTATATCCTCAGTAAATACATTTTTTAGGGGGGGGGTTCGAGACATGATTTTTCTGTGTAGCTTTGGAGCCTGTCCTGGAACTCACTCTGTAGACCAGGCTGGCCTCGAACTCACAGAGATCTGCCTGGCTTTGCCTCCTGAACACTGGGATTAAAGGTGAACACTACCACCACCTAGTAAATAAATAAATGAATAAGTAAAAAAATGTAAAACAAACGAACAAAACAAGATAGGTGGCTCTTGAGGAATGTAATTCGTGACACATGCACCTGTACACATGGAAACAAATACCCAGTTACTCTTAAAGTCCTAGAAGCTAGAAGTCAAAAGTTAAGGTGTCAACACAGCTGTGCTCTCTCTCTCTCTAAAGACTTCACTTATAGGGAAGGGGCAGGGTCTCACTACATATCTCAGGCTGGCCTTGCACTTATTATGTAACCCAGAACTCCTGATCCCTCTGCACCAGTTTCCCAAATTCTGGGATTACAGATATGTAACAATATGCCCACCTCTTTGAGGGAACTTTGGTAAGAATCTTTCCTGTCCTCTAGAGGCTTCAGGCAATTCCTGCATTCTTTGGCATTCTGTGTGTGCCACACAGCTCACTGTCTCCATGACTACACAGTCTCCTTCCTTCTCTGTGTCTCTGTATCCTAATCTCCCTCTTCTTTCCCTTACAAAGGCACAAGTCTGGGCTGGAGATGGCTCAGCAGGCCAGTAAAGGCACTGTTACTAAGCCTGATGACCTGGGTTCAATCCCAGGACCCTCATGTTGGAAGGAGAAAACCAACTTCTACAGGTTGTCTTCTGGCCTTCATGTGTGCTGTGGCACCAGTGATTGACAGTTCCCCCCCATTCAAGTTATATGTATGTTCTCTCTCCCCAGTGATCAGTATTGGTCTCTCTGTCTCTCTCTCTGTCTCTGTCTCTCTCTCTCTCTCACACACAGACACACACCACACAGACACACACACACACACACTAATCACACTAATTAAAAATGTTTAAAGATAACAACCATTGGAGTAGGCCCCATCCTATTCAATTATGGCCTCATCTATAAAAATATATTTCCAAATGTAGTGGTACTCAGAGGTTCCAGAGATAAAAACAGACATATTTTGAGGAGATATCATGTGATTTTCTACTGCTGTACAAAGAATTATCATAAACTTAGCAAGTAAAACAACACATCACGAGGTCACAAGTCCAGACAGGCTCTCAGACAGTTCCCCTGCTTCAGATTTCACAAGGCTAAAATCTATTTGTTGGCTCTTGTCTAGCCAGTTTGGGGTAGCCTTTACTTTCTTGCCCATTTAGGTTCTTGGCAGAATTCAGTTCCATACAGTTTTAGCTCTTAAATCCTGAATTCCTTGCTGGTTGTCACCAGGGGTCATGCATAGCTTCTAGAGGCTACTCAGATCCTTGTACATAGCTCTATCTTCAAGTAAGCAATAACATGTTCTTTTTATGTCTCAAACCTGACTTTCCCTTCTGTTCAACACACACACACATACACACACACACACACACATACACACACACACACACACCAAACAAACAAATGAAAACTGTCTCATGGCTGGGTATGGTGGCTTACACTAGCAATCTCTACATTTGAGAAGCTGAGGCACAAGGATTTCCACAAATTTGAGGACAGTCTGGACTAAGTGAGATTGTCTCAAAAAAGAAAAGTTTAAAAAACCAAAACCAAACCAAACAAACAAAACCAAAGAAGGGTTATAGAGAGATGGCTGTTCCAGAAAAGCTGGGTTCAATTTCCAGCACCCATATGGCATCTCACAACTGGCTGTAACTTACAGGTATCCAATGCTCTCTTTCGGCCTGTGAAAGCACCAGGCATACACTTGGTGCACAGACATACATATAGGCAAAACACCCATGCACATAAACAACAGAAACAAAGAAGCCTTCTATAACTGGGGTGGGCCCACACAGACATTCTCCCTATATGAAATTATATCATCACAGGAGAGATACCATAGTCATATCAGCTTTCATCATGTCCACATGTTCTGGATGCTCTAAGAAGACACCTCTGATGACCACTTAAAAGCTCTGCCTGCCACAGCCTCTCCTCTGGTCCCCAGCAGCTCATGCTTCTGACTGGAAACCATATTTACCTTTTTCCAAATTTCCCAGGGGGCTTGTTCCATTTCTACTTGTCCCCAAAGTCCCAATTCTCATCTAAATCTCATCAGCTCCAATCTCATCAAGTCATTTAGATCAGTGTGGCTAAGATGCCTCATATTGTTTCTTGCTATCTGTGAACCTATGCAGCTCAAAGAACAAAATATCCATCCATTCCCAGAATGCAGTGATAGCTGAGGCACAGGCTAAGAGTTCTGGATGTCCTAGTTCATAAAAAAGAAAATGTAGGACAAAAAGAAGACACCAATGCAGGGTGTGGTGGTGTACACCTACAATCTCAGTACTACGGAGGTAGCGGCAGAAGGATTCTGAGTTCCAGGACAGCCTGGGTTACATGAGACCCTGTCTCATCCACACATATTACATACATAAGAGACACCAGGCTGAAGCAGTTAAAACCCAGCTAAGAAATTCCATTAGGTGCTAAGACTTGGGAACAATACCTCCTGGCTTCCAGTTTTGCCCTCAGGCCTTCCCTTCCCTTCCTTTGAGTCATGCTATTTTCATGAAAGGTAGAAAGTGTTTATAACCTGAGTAATCTTTTTAAGTATACGTGTATACACGTGTGGGGGATGCAGATGTGTGTGCTTGGAGGCCTGAGATCAACCTTAGTTAACCACCTTGTTTTTTCAGAGAGGACTTCTCACGGGGTGAAAATCTGTCAAGTAGGCTGGACTGGCTGCCGAGTGAACCCTGGGGATCATTTGTCTTTGCCTCCCCAGAACTGATATACAAGAGTATACCACCGTGTCTGGCGTTTTCACATGGGTTCTGGGGATCAAGCGCAGTCCTCATGTTTGTCAGACAAGCATTTATGAACTAAGCCATCTCCCCAGCCCTTCAGTCATTTCTCCTAAATAACTTGATTGAAATTTACAGTTGTGTTTTTCAATCCTCATGACAATGTACAAACTTTAAAATACCTCCAATTCCCCCTTCCAGTTTTACATGCTAGTATTTTCTTTTCTTTTCTTTTTCTTTCTTTCTTTCTTTGGATTTTTAGACAGGGTTTCTCTATGCAGCAGCCCTGGCTGTCCGGGAACTCACTTTGTTGACCAGACTCACTGAGATCCTCCTGCCTCTGCCTCCTGAGTGCTGGGATTAAAGGCATGCACCCCCAGCTCTTTTTGTTTTTAATATACTCAAATTAATCATTACTGTATTTGTTTTTTGAGACAATCTCTTCCACACGTAGTCCAGGTTAGCCTTGAATTTAAAAATCCCCCTGCTTCAGCCTCCCTAGTACTATAATCAAAAGCATGTGTCATGGGAATTTGGTTCATTTGTTTACTTACAGGTAATCAAGATCATGTTTAGATTTTTTAAATGACTAATGTCAATAGATTTATCTATATTTTGTTGATTTTTAAATTGCATTTATTTTAGTGTGCATATGTACATGTGGAAGTCAGAGGCTGCTGTGCTTTGAATCGGAATGGCCCCCACAAGTGCATAGATTTGAATCCTTGGTTACCAGGGAATGGCACTACTTAAGAGGGATTACATGTGGCCTTGTTGGATTAGGTGTGACCCTGTTGGAGGAAGTGTGTCACTAAGGGTGGGCTTTGGAGTGGCTTTCTCTTCCTGCTGTCCTGGGATCCTGATGTAGAACTCACAGCTCCCATGTGCTGTCATACTCTTTACCATGATGATAATGGACTGACCCTCTGAAACTGTAAGCCAGCCCAGTTAAAAGCTGCCATGGTCATGGTGGGTATCTTTTCACACCAATAGAGCACTGACTAAGACAGAGGCCAATTTGCTGGAGTAGGTTTTCTCCTTCCACCATGTGGGTCCTGGGGATCAGACTGTTGAGTCAGGCTGCTGAGTCATCTTGCTGACCCCTACATTTATTGATTTCTTTCCCAAATGTTCCCTAGTGTATTTGCTTTCCACTGCTGCTTCCCCCCATACTGCCCTTCCAGGACTCAAAATATTTCTTTTTTTGTTTTTGTTTTTTTGAGACAGAATTTCTCTGTGTATCCCTGGCTGTCCCGGAACTCACACTGTAGACCAGGCTGGCCTCAAACTCACAGAGATCTGCCTGCCTCTGCCTCCCGAGTGCTGGGATCAAAGGCATGCGCCACCACTGGCCGGCAAAATATTTCTTTTTGAAGCAAATCCTTAAGAGATCCTTAAGTAATACAGGAAACGTCATGCTACATTTACAAAGTGTCAGTACCAAACTGCTGACTCAAATCCAAAGTGATGTTTAGATGTAAAATGAAATTTTAGTTGCTGTAGAAGACATGGGCGTGATAAACTCATTCAGTCTTTGTCTGAAAATGTCTTCATTTGTCTTTCTTTTCAATATAGAATTTAGTCTCATGATGTGGCAGCTATGAAAATATGCCACTCTGATATCTTGCTCCAAGGAACATAAGTGACAGATGGCCTCAGCCTGCTGTATTCTGAATCTACCAAGGCAGCAGTGCAGACACAGTTCTTCACAAAGGCTGCTGGTAGCAGCCAGTGACTAAGCATGGCATGGATATACCAAGGCACATCCACTTCTGCAGGGTGGATTTCCTCTGATGGGTATTTTGGGCCTGAGGCTGCCTCATCAGGCTGACAAACCTTTTGCAGAACTGCACTGCAGTGTAAGACCTAGTGGAACAATCTGCCTTCCCCAGGCATCAGAACTGCAGTGTCTGAAGGCTCCTCCTGGTTCATTCTTAACAGACATCTCCCTGATCAGTCCTGAGTGGTTAATCCCATCCTGGCTTCTGCTTCATAGGGCCCAGACTAAGACACTTTTTAAATAAATTAAACCAACATAAAATTCATGCAATAGAAGTCTCAGATCCATCCCTGCCCACATCCACCACTTCCACACACATACAAACCTATGTTTATATATTTTTATTGCCATGGAAATACAAAAAATATGAGGCTCACTGTTTTATTTTTTACTAGAGATACAACCTTTGCCTCAAACTGCCACTCTTACTGCCTCAGCCTCATAAGTGCTGGGATTTCAGGCATACACAACCATTCCACACATTCTTTTCCTTTCTTACATAAAGGGAACACACTATAAACATTTCTATTATTATTATTATTATTATTATTATTATTATTATTATTATTATTATTATGGTTTGAGACAGGGTCTCTCTGTGTAGCCCTGGCTATCCTGAAACATGCTCTATAGACCAGGCTGGCCTTGAACTCAGACATTCGCCTACCTCTGCCTCCTGAGTGCTGGGAATAAAGGTGTGGGCCACCACACCCTACTTCTTTTAAGTCTCAAACTTGTTTATATGTTTCAGTTTTGATTATTCCATGTCACAGCATTCAGGAGAACTGCCTTACTATATTTTAGTGCATTTACTTCTTTTTAGTTGTAGCTAATCTGCTTTGTAACATATCACTGAAATACTTTTCAGTACCTGTCCTTTAAAACATACGTTTACACTTATTTATTTATCATGTGTGAGTGTTTTAACTGCTTGCATTCAGGGTACCTGCAGAAGTCAGAAGAGGGCATCAGATTCTCTTGAAACTGGAGTTGCTGTTGGTTGAGTCACCATGTGGGAAATGAACCAGAACCCTCTGTTAAGAACAACACATGTTCTTAATGGCTCAGCTATCCCTGCGGCACCCTAAGTACCTGGATTTTTAAAAATCTGTATATTTGTGGTTTTTCCTCCAATCTAGATTTTATTTTTAAAATTATTATTTTAAAAATTGTGTGTGTGTGATGATGCAAGTATTGAAGTAAAAAGACAACTTTTAGGAGTCAGTTCTCTCCTTCTGCCATGTGTGTCCTAGGGATTGAACTCAGGCCATTAGCTTTGGAAGTAAACATCTTTGCCTACTAAATATTTGGCCAGCCTGTGATTTTTATGGGGTATGTGTGTCTTACAGTTCTCCAAACTCAACTCATTTCACATTCTTTCAATTCTTAGCCTACTGTCTCTACTCTAGGAGTGGGTGTGGGCTCTTATCCTTTCACTCATTATGTCTGCAAATTTATGCTAGTAGTTGATTGGTTTTCTGTCAGCTTCTGAAAAATTGTAAGTTTGAATTCAATCCAACCTGGACACTTTGCATTTAATTTTGTCAGGGGTATCCATTAGGGTACATACAGTAAGGAAACAGAATCCATACCAGTAATGTAAAGAATTATTAAAGATAATCACTGAAAGGATGGAGAGCTAAGGAAGTGGCCTAGTCAGTAAAACATTTGCTTTGAAGTTTAAAGAGCTAAGTTCAGATCCCCAGAGCCCCTCTAAAACACCGTTGATGATAGCATCTATTTGTAGGCTCCATGAGAATGAGATGACAGGCTGAGACAGGTTGACCCCACACACCACTGGCCAAGCAGCCTCACCTACTTGGAAAAGTTCCAACCCCAATTAGAGACCCTAACCCTGCCTCAAAAAATGTGGAAGTCTTCTGAGGGCCTGAATTCTGTATTAGTTAGGCTTTTTATTGCTGTGAAGAGACACCATGAGCACAGTAACTCTTATAAAGGAAATATTTTCAGGGGGAATGGGAGGACAGGAAGGAGAGGAAACTGGGATTGATGTGTAAAATAAGATTGTTTTTAATTTAAATAAAAATTAATTAAAAAAGAAAACATTTGCTGGGTGGTGGTAGCACACGCCTTTAATCCCAGCACTTGGGAGGCAGAGGCAGGTGGATCTCTGTGAGTTGGAGGCCAGTCTAGTCTACAGAGTGAGTTCTAGGACAGACTCCAGAGCTACACAGAGAAACCATGTCTAGAAAAACAAGCAAACAAACAAAAAACCAACAAACAAAGGAAAAAGAAAACATTTATTTGGGGTGGCTTGCTTACAATTTCAGAGGTTCAGTCTATTATCATCAGGATGGGGAGCACAGAGGCATGCAGGCAGACATGGTACTGGAGAGGCAGCTGAGAGTTCTACATCTTGCAAGCAACAGAAAGTTGACTGAAACACTAGGCAGTATCTTGAGCATAGAAAACCTAAGCCTACCCACAGTGACACATTCCAATAAGCCCGTTCCTACTCCAACAAAGTCACACTTCCTAATAGTGCCACTCTCTATGAAATTATGGGAGTCAATTACATTCCAACTACTACAGCATCCAAATGTGTTTTCTGATACACATGCACACACCTGCTTGCACCCCCCCAGCACACCCGCCTACAAAGGATGATTGACAGAAAGCTGAAAGAGGAGAAGAATTGCATTGCAAGAAGCAGCTACCTCTAGGGTTGAAGGGATGGATCCAAGGAAGGACAATACAGGGATGCTGCTCTGCCCCACCCAGGCTAACAGTCATAGTGTTTGACAGTATAGCTAGTAGCTGGCTGGACAGTAGAGCTGTAGCAGTGTAAAGCTGGGTAAGGCTAGAGTGAGGGAGTTGCTTGCTAGGGTACTAGTAACTTGCTAGCACTAGGAAGCTAGAGCTGATGATCAGGAGCTGCCTGCTCAATATTGTGATATCTGGCAACTACTTACAATGTCAATATCATAAAGTAGGCAAAAAAGGGCCAACTAGGACCTATAAGGCCACAAACTGATGACTGGTATCACCTGTTCTCAAGGGTGAATCCATTGGATGGGGTAGACTTAATACTGACTTTACAGCTTGGGATGACCAAACAACATGGGTAGTATAAATTAGAAGAGGCAAGTCTTGGAGGTTTTGGATATTGACTTTTTAGGGAAGATTACTTTCCCTTTAAGCTTCTCATATACCAATGATGGCTTGTAAAGGAGGTTCCATCCCTATGTGACATCATTATATACATAATTACCTACCATACATAATATGGATATAAAAGGATTTACATGGCCCGGCAGTGGTGCCGCACGCCTTTAATCCAAGCACTTGGGCCTGGTGAAAAGTGTTACAGCTCTGCTCCACTCCACCCAGGGTCATCTCTGCTTCAAGCGAAAGGTCTTCATCCAAACCTCATCCAAGAGATTTATTGGGAGGGAAGAATCCAGGAGTGGCTGCCTCTGCCAGGTTGGGAGGGGACAGCCGGACAGCCACAAGCTGCACAGACACACGGGGTTTATATAGGGTTTCTTAGGGGGCAGTTTTTCTCAGGGAGATTTCCAGGTGGGGATTGGTCAGATTTCAACCCTTGAGCTCAAACTGGCTAGATCTCTGGCTCAGGGATTGCTTGGTTTTCTGCACAGGTTTAAGGTCAGATTTGGCTCTGGTTTCAGGACCAAAGCATGTTTCTTTCACTGGTCCTTTGTAGCCTTTTGGCTCTAATTTTAGAGCCAGGGTGTATTTCTTTCACTGGCTCTGATTCTAGGGTCAAAGGCGTTGGTGATCCATGCCTTTAATCTCAGCACTTGGGAGGCAGAGGCAGGCAGATCTCTGTGAGTTCAAGGCCAGCCTGGTCTACAGAGCAGAGTTCCAGGACAGGCTCCAAAGCTACACAGAGGAACACTGTCTCAGAAAAAAAAAAGAACCATTCTGCAGATTAATTAAGCTAATGGAAACCGACCTAGAATCTCTTATTACTAAAACACTGACTTCCTTCTATGGAACAAATATCCACAGACAAAAATAACAGAATCTTGGGTCTCCTAGATGACTCCGTGGATAAAGGTGCTTGATGCACAAACCTGGTGACCTAAGTTCCATCCCTACAACCCACACACAGGAGGAAGGAGAGAAGCAATTACCAAAAGTTGTTTTCTGACCTGATCTCCACATGCATGGTCCCCCACAATAATGATAAAATAATTTTTTTAAAAAGGTATCTTATAAAACCAAGCACAGAGCCGGGCATTGGTGGCACATGCCTTTAATCCCAGCACTTGGGAGGCAGAGGCAGGCAGATATCTGTGAGTTCGAGGCCAGTCTGGTCTACAAGAGCTAGTTCCAGGACAGCCTCCAAAACAATACAGAGAAACCCTGTCTTGGAAAAAAAAAACAAGCACAAATCAAGAATAACTGAGAAAGATGAGGAGCACACTTGCTGGCAGGGAGTTCGAGTACATAGTGACTTTGAGGCCAGGCTGTACTACATAAGACAGTCTCTTTTCTTCCCTCTCTCCTCCCATCCCCTTTTTTGAGACAGGGCTTCTCTATGTATCCCTGGCTATCCTAGAACTTGCTCTGTAGACTGGGATGCCCTGGATCTCAGAGATCCACTTCCCAAATACTGGAATTACAGGTATGCACCATCATTCCTTACTGTCTCCCTTGAGGAACCTGTGTCTGCACCTGGGTGTTTTGTTTTGTTTTTATTCTTACTCTTTTGGGTTCTTTATACTTTGGGGGGGCAGCCACCCAGCTGTCACATAAATCACATGCAGAGTTTTATTATTTCTCATAAATGCCCCCACCTTAGCTTGGCTTATTTCTAGCCAGGTCTCCTTAACTTAAATTATCTCAGCAACCTTTTGTCTCTGGGCTTTTTCCTTTTCTTACTTTTGTATACCTTACTTTCACTCTTACACCATAGCTGACTGGGAGGCTGGTCCCTGATGTCTGTCTCCTTGTTCTATCTGCCTCGCTATTAGCTGTTCAACTCATTATTAGACCAAGCAGGTATTTTAGACAAAGTAACATAGTTTCACAGAGTTAAAGAAATGTAACATAAAAGAATGCAGCACAGCCGGGCGTTGGTGGCCCACGCCTTTAATCCCAGCACTCGGGAGGCAGAGGCAGGTGAATCTCTGTAAATTTGAGGCCAGCCTGGTCTACAGAGTGAGTTCCAGGACAGCCTCCAAAATGATACAGAGAAACCCTGTCTTGAAAAACAAAACAAAACAAAAGCAATGAGTCAACTAAACAAACAAACAAAAATAATTACAAAAGTACTCAGTGTTAGTTGGGCAGTGGTGCACACCTTTTTTTGTTTGGTTGGTTTTTGGTTTTTCGAGACAGGGTTTCTCTGTCTTTGGAGGCTGTCCTGGAGCTAGCTCTTGTAGATCAGACTGGTCTCGAACTCACAGAGATCCGGCAGCCTCTGCCTCCAGAGTGCTGGGATTAAAGGTGTACACCACCAAGGCCTAGCCGAGGAGCACACCTTTAATCCCAGCACTTGGGAGGCAGTGGCAGGCGGATCTTTGTGAGTTCTAGGCCAACCTGGTCTACAGAACTAGTTCCAGAACAGTCAGAGCTGCATAGAGAAACCCTGTATTGAGAAACAAAACAAAACAAAAGTACTCAGTGTTTAGAAGTATAAACTAGTTTTTTTGTTTTCTGAGGCAGGGTTTCTCTATGGCTTTGGAGGTTGTTCTGGAACTAGCTCTTGTAGACCAGGCTGGTCTCAAACTCACAGAGACCCACCTGTCTCTGCCTCCCCAGCGCTGGGATTAAAGGTGTGTGCCACCACTACCCAGGCAGAGAGTGCTGGTGAGATGAATAAACGTGCTCTCTGCTAAGCCTGATAGCCCCAGTTTGATTCCTGAGACATACAGAATGGAAGGAAAGAAATAATTCCAAGTTGTCATCTGACCTTCACGTGATTGCTGTGACAGGCACACACTCTGTCACACATGATAAATAAACAAGTTTAATAAAATTAAAATATCTTAGGCCTTTGAGATAGCCAACCTGGTAGCCCCGGTTTGCACCCTAGGACCCACACATCTAAGATTGCTGAGGTTGGATTCAGAATTAGAGAAAGGAGACAGTCAATACTGCTGTATGCTCATGAAAGAGAAAGAAAAGTAGCAGGCAGCCTGACCCCACCCTGTAGCACTGCCAGTGCCTATGGCTTTTGAGGGTGGCCAGCTGAGAAGAGCACTTCTAAGCATCTTTTAATATTGCTTTGGAATATTTTGAAGAAATGAAAGCGAGCATTCATGGAGCACTGTATTAGTTACTTTTCATTCATTTTAACACTTTTTTTATTTTATATTTTAATTGGAAACAAGCTGGCTTCCCATGTCAGTCCCAGCTCCCTCTCCCTCCCCTCCATCAGTTACTTTTCTTGTTGCTGCAATAAAATACTTAATGAGAGCAACTCGGAAAGAAGGGTTGATTTCTGGCTCCCAGTTTGAGGGTGGAGAAGGCACGGCATCAGGTCGCACTGCAGCTTCAGTGTAGAAGCAGAGGGTGACAAACACTGGTGCTCAGCTTGCTTTCTTGTTTGGGACCCCACCTTATGCAATGGTGCTGCCCACATCTAAGGAGGGCCTTCTCACCTCAACCAAACCTAAAATTCCCACACAGACATTCCCAGAAGCTTGTGTCCTAGGTAACTCTAGACCCTGTCAGGGTGACAGTCGACATCGACCATCACAAGCAGTTATATGCCAACCACTGCTGTAAGTACTTTATATGTATTATTTTGTTGAAATCGAATAGGTAACTCCTTAAGATAATAAAAAGGGTGATTATTCCTGTCTTACTTTTGAGATTGAAGAACAGGGTAGGCAAACAACTTGCTCAAATGAATCGGGATTTAAACCCAGACAATCTGACTGGTAATCTTTTTCTTTTTTAAAAAAATTAGTATTCATGTTGGTGGTGTATGCCTTTAATCCCAGCTACCGGGGAGTCAGAGAAACCCTGTCTTGAAAAACAAAAAAAAATTAGTATTCTATATGTGATATACAGGTGCACACATCATGGTACACATGTAGAGGATGTAGAGGTCAGAGAACAGCTCTGTAAAGTTGGTTCTTACCCACTTCTACATGGGTTTCTACAAACTCAGGATGTACAGCAAGTGCTTGTGTGTTTTGCTTCAGTATGGCAGAGCATAAATGAATGAATGAATGAGTAGATAAATAAATGAGCCAAGTAAACCTCTGAATTCCATGGCAGAGGGTGAGTAAAGTAGGACAGAGGAGAGGAGAGGCTAGTTAGATGTAAGGTACTATTCCAAGCTTTTTGTTTTCTTCGAGACAGGGTTTCTCGGTGTAGCTTTGGAGCCTGTCCTGGAACTCATTCTGTAGACCAGGTTGGCCTCGAACTTACAGAGATCCACCTGTCTCTGCCTCCCAAGTGCTGGGATTAAAGACAGGCATGCACCATCACCGCCTGGTACTATTCTAACCTTAATTCACCCACTTTTAGCCATTGGGTCCTAAACCAGTATAACACAGTGTTCAGTGAATAGATTTTTGGCACCAGGCAGAATTGAGCTGAATCTACTCTGTAGTCAGCTGTGTGCTCTTGAATAATGGAACCTTTCTAAGTATTCATTTCGGCATCCTTACAATGGGGACAGTAGTAGCTATGCTCGTGAGTATGCACAGGCATAAACACCTGTACATACACATGTGCATATACCACACATGTGACATACTCTCACACAAAGCACCTTAAGAAAGTATTTTGAAGACTGGCTATCCTACGTAAAGTCCTCAAGTAGCCGCAACTTTAGACAGTAATGCGCCTTGGAGCTCACGGATCAAATCCATGTGTAGAGACTAGAGAACACCTCTCTGAAGGGATACTGTTTAAGCATGGTTGTGATGAACAACAAAATGTTTGCTATGGGCTGGTAAGATGACTTAGCAGATAAAGGTACCTGCTGCCAAGTCTGATGACCTGAATTTGATTACTCAACACACATGATGGAAGGAGAGAAACAACTCTCTAAAGATTTTTGTCCTCTGACCTCACATGCATACCATGGCATGCATATATGCACTAAATAAAAAGGGGGGTCTAGTACAGTTGAGCTGGCAGCATGAGAAAATGCAAGGAAATGAGGGCTGAAATTGGGTCCAACCACAGAGGGCACTAAAGGAAGTATTAGTAAACAAATCTTCAATGGCCTGTGTGATTTATAAATTGGGAAAATAAATGGGATCAGGATTTTGAAGTCTCCATGACAGAATGGGTTTGATTTTGTGACAGGGCAAGACAGTTCCTCCATCTGTATTCTTGCTGAGGCCATTTCAGGTTTAACTAGAATTTGATCTCTATGATGTAGAATCCCATGGAAAATTACCCAACCCTATTCTAGAAACCTAAGGTAAAAATGCCCCAGTCAGCTTAGCTTAGCTTTCATTAAATTACCTGCTTGTGCAAACTTTCCCTTCCAGCTAACAGCTTATTTTAGCTTTATTAAACTACCTGCTTGTGCAAACTTTTCCCTCCAGTGAACAGCTTATCTTGGTTTCTATTAAACTGTTTGCTTGTGCAAACTTTTCCCTCCAGCTAACAGCTTATCTTAGCTTCAGTAAAACTGCTTACTTGTGCAAACCTCCCCTTGCAGCTGCTGAGTGAGATAACAATATGTGGTTTTTGCCTTTAAAAGCCCTTTGGTCTAAATGCTCAGGATTATACTTGAGTCCCCAGATACCTGAGTGTAGTTCCAGGTGGCAGGAATAAAGACTTTTATTTGGTTATAAACTGTGTCTGAGTGGTCATCTTTGGTGGGCTCCCTGCAATAATTTCCTTCATTTTGCTGTTCCATGTTCTGATGAATAGATGTGTGCTCATTGTCACTTGGTCTTCATTTCCTAGCCTCCCTTGAATGCCTTTTGCTGACTGGAAACTACCAGGAGAAACTTGTTGGGAGGGTTTCTGGGAAAGTTTTGTTGTATAATGAAAGGGCAAGTTTCCTGATACCATTTCTTTCCCTCTACTTCATGCTGTTGTGCCCAAGTTGCAAAGTCCCCAGAGACCACCAGAAAGACAGACCCACTAAACTGCAAAAGCAAAGTTTAATGATTGTTCATCCAACCATGACAGGGACCCCATCTAGCAAGCTGACACAGCAGCCTCCAGAAGGAGTGAAGTTCCCTGTCTACTGCTAGGTTTTATAGACAAAAGTTACAGGATTACATCAGTAGGTACAGGTTGGTTTCTGATTGGTTGACATTTGGGAACAATCAGGAGCATTTCTCAAAGTCATATTTTGGCATGAAATACCTGTATACCAATTATTTTCATTGGTCAGGGCTGAGAGGGAACATTCTGTGGTTTCTATGGCATTGTCTTGTTACTTGCAGGTGGCCTGTTGTATGTACATAGATACCAAGCTTTCAGAACTGTATCCTGGAGACTACAGGGAGTTTCTTTTGTGGCCAAACAGTTCCCAGGAACCCAGCATGGAGGAGGCTGGGAGTGTTGGTGGTCTGGAGTTTCTTTGTGCCCAGTTTTGGCCCTAGGCTCTGACAGGCCAGAGGATCTGGAGTTTCCTTGTGTCAGAGGCCTACGTGTTTTTTCTGTAGCCTGTCATGGCTGCTAAAGCAGGGGGCTGAGTGAAGGTCTGGTCCCTGTATTTCTGAATTATTAGAAGTGAAGCGTTTGAGTTTAGTTTACCCTTTTCACATGCCAAGTGTAGGGTTGCAACAATCTTGTCATGAAGTTATGAAGTGGAGGACTCTGGTACGGTTGAGATACTAAGCTAGATCTCCAGCATCCAAGAGTTTTAGACACCTTGATATCTGAGAAAGCCCTGTACTCTAGAAGCCAGGTTTTCTAGACTTGGAACCCAGATCACTCCTAACTGATACAATGGGAATATTTTTTTGTTGTTGTTGTTGTTTGGTTGGTTTTTCGAGGCAGGGTTTCTCTGTGGCTTTGGAGGCTGTCCTGGAACTAACTCTTGTAGACCAGGCTGGTCTCGAACTCACAGAGATCTGCCTGCCTCTGCCTCCCAAGTGCTGGGATTAAAGGCGTGCGCTATACCACCCGGCTATTTTGACTTTTTTGAATAAAAAAAGAAAAAAGCTGGTCATGGTCATGCATGCCTGTAATCTCAGCACTCCAAGAGGTAATGGCAAGAGGACCACAAAGTTCAAGATCATTATCAGCTACACAGCAAATTCAAGACTAGTCTGAGTTACAAGTCTATGTCTCAAAAATGAATTCAAAAATAAAGTAGTGTTTCACTCAGGCTGGGCTTCCTTTATTTTTACTTTTTTTGAATTCAGAACCCACAGTGTTAATGACTGAAACACCATCTAGTATTTGGCTGTGGTCAGTCTAGGACTAGGCATGTCTATAAACTGGTATAAGTACATACCAGGGACAGATTGGCTAAGGATCAGTGCTATGACTCATCAAAACAGGACAGTGCATAGTCTCTTCAATCCATTTATTTTTTCTATCTGTAAACATGTTCTGTCGTCAAGATTTAATGCTGTGACATTAAATCATCACCTGCAATGTCAGATTGATTGAATGCAACATCCATAAAGAGGAGCTAACTGGCCTTTATAGACATTCAGCAGGACAGGCTGGTACTTTTTGTCAAATATAAGACAATTTTGTCTAATTTTTCTGCATGTAGGTGGAGATTCCAAGGGCTGATAAATGTTGGACCTAATGTCAGGTTTCAAGGTCCAATTTCATTTCCCCACACTTGGCTATCTTGGTGGCACAAGCCTTTAATGATCTTTGACAACATTAAGAGGAACTAATTTATCCAGCCTTCATAAATATCAAAGCAAAACTCAAGTTTATAAGACAGGAATGGGGGTTCATACCTGTAATCTCAGTACTTGGGAAGTGGCTACTCTTCAGCCCAACCTGGACTATATAATAGAACCTGTCTCTATCCCAACCCTGAACAAAGCAATTATAAAACTCAGGTTATAATTTCTATTTTTATTTGGAATATTGTTTCTTTCTAAGCTTTACTTTTAGCTTGCAATTTTGAGTTTCCTTCGATTTTGACTCATTCCATCTTGTTCAAAAAACTGTAGAAAACAAAGAATTGGGCATGGTGGTTTTAGTTTGGAGTTTCTGATTCAAGATTTCACATATCTTCCTTGTAGAGCCCAAGGAATCCACACTTGCATTGGGTAGTTTAGAACTAACCTGAGAACTTTATGTTTAGCCTTGCTTTGAGCCTATTACAAAACTGATTCATTTAAATTTTACCAGCACCCCAACGCTCTCCTAAACTCCATAATCATCCTCTCCTTCCCTTCGTTTGGCAGCATATGGCATGATTCCCATTGTGTGGTCTGCATTTATGTAACCATGTGTGTGCTTGTGTGCGGGTATTCATGCAAGTCAGAAGAGGGGTTTGTATTCCCTGGAGCTGAAGTAACAGATGCTTGTGAACCACCCCATGTGCGTGATGGGAACTGAACTTGAGTCCTCTTTGAGTCCTCTGTAACCACTGAGCCATTTCTTCAGACCCATCCCTACAGGCTTTATTCTGAAAGATATAATTTCAACAGGTTCTGTAGAAAAACAAGTTTCTCAGTCAGCCTGGGAGCAGCAGTCACTTAAAGGTGCTAGCTGTTATGTTACTTTCTAGCTGTAGCAATCCCTTGGGAGAATGGTTATTTTCTGTTACCTGTTCGGTTGGCTTTATCTGTGTATCATTCCAGCCTAATGAATGGCTAGGCAAATTTGCACTTTCTCACTCTGAGCTGGTTTTTTACTTTCTCAGTCCCTTCTTTTGTTCAAGAGCCATGAAATTCAGTTCCCTGTACATTATTTTGTGAACACCAGAGCTGCACCACTGAAATCCACTCACTGGAAAGTCATGTAAACAGTTGGCTTAGAGTCCAACTTTCATATTATTTTCCTTGTGAGAGGAACTGTTAATTTACATAACAATAACTGGACAGTAGCAGTTTTGAGTTAAGATAACACATTGGAACACTATAACACAGACAAATGTTAACATGTTTGCTACAAAGTAAGCTTTGCAGTACACTTGTAAAAGAAGTCAAGTGTAGCCGAAGGTGGTGGCGCATGCCTTTAATTCTAGCACTTGGGAGGCAAAGGCAGGTGAATCTCTGTGAGTTCCAGGCCAGTCTGATCTACAGAGTGAGTTCCAGGACAGGCTCCAAAGCTACAAGGAACCCTGTCTTGAAAAACAAAACAAAACAAAACAAAACAAAAAGTCAAGTGAATCTAAATTAAACTGAAACAGGCTGTCTTCTCTATTTTGAGAAGTTCAGAGGCGGGTATGGGAGTAGTAGATAACTTAACCTAGTTTTTCAAAGAAATTTCCTTATTCTGTATAGAGTACTTGGTGTTAAGCTACTTGGTAAACCAACTAACTGGTCTATCACAAAACATCTGTACTAAAGGCAGTTGGGTAGACAGTGAATACAAACTCAACCAGTTGCTTACTTACATTTGAGATAAAAATCAAAAGCAAATTGCAGCCAGGTGCACTGTAGGCCCCAAGAAGAGATAAGAGCTGCAAAGGCTGTTATTAAGACGATGGCCAAGCAGGGTGTGGCAGTGCACGGCTTTAGTCCCAGTACTCTAGAATCAGAGGCAGCTGGATCTCTTTGAGTTCAAGGTCAGCCTGGTATACAAATCGAGTTCCAGGATAGCCAAGGCTGTTACACAGAGAAACCTTGCCGAATAACTGTGACTGTATATCCCTGGCTGGCCTAGGATTCGCCAGGTAGACCAGGCTGTCCTTTAATTCACAACGATCTGCTTGCCTCTAACTCCCTAGTGCTAGGATTAAAGGTATGTGCTACAGTTTTAAAGGGCTCAACAATTTATTCCTTAGCCTGGCAAAAAGGGACCATTTCTTGTGTTACGAGTGGATGAAATCTATCCACATCAGGCAGTAGCCCAGTCGCCCTGTGCTTTTTTTTCCGTTTTTTTTTTTTTTTCCGAGACAGGGTTTCTCTGTACTGCTTTGGAGGCTGTACTGGAACTCGCTCTGTAGACCAGGCTGGCTTCCAGCTCACAGAGATCCCGCTGCTTCTGCCTCCCGAGTGCTGGGATAAAAGGCGTGTGCCACCACCGCCCGGCCATCCTGTGCTTTAAGGACATCTTATAACCCTTTGAGATACCTGGGTCCAAGGAGCAATCTCCCTGAGTATTAGTGTTGTGCTATTTAACAGAAGCTAGCAATGACCTTCTCATCATAGCTATCAGGATAGTCTTCCTATAATCTTTTTTTTTCAGAGGACAAAGTGTCTGGCTTTCAATTGTGAAGAGGTTTTTTTTTTGGTGGTGGGGGGAGTAGGGTTTCTTGTCCTCAGCACCATTGACTTGGGATCAAATAATTCTTTGTTGTAGAAGGACTGTCCTGTGCACTACAGGAGCTTCCCAGTGTCATTGGCTTCTACCAACCCCATCCCCATACCTGACGACTCAGTGTCTCCAGAGGTTGTAGAATGTCCCCCCAGAGAGCAAATGAGCTGCAGCTTGACACCACTGCTTCAGAGGATGTGCTGGGAAGTCTACTCGGGCCTGTGAATAAGAGCGAAGGTGATTTGGTCAGTGAAGGGCTGAGGAAAATGTAACTTTTCTTTTCCTTCTTTAAAATTGAGACAAGGTCTTACTCTGTAGGCATGGCTGGCTTTCAACTTGCAGATCCACCTGCTTCTCTCTCCCAAGTTCTGGAATTAATTGTCTGTGTGTGGCCGGGCGTTGGTGGCACACACCTTTTATCCCAGCACTCGGGAGGCAGAGGTAGCGGGATCTTTGTGAGTTGAGGACAGCTTGGTCTACAGAGTGAGTTCCAGGACAGCCTCCAAGACAATACAGAGAAACCATGTCTCGAAAAACCAAAAAAAAAAAAAGTGTGTGTGCTACTTTGCCTGGCATATCCCCCCACCCAGACAGAGTCTGTCTGGGTAACAGGCCTAGCAGTCCTGGAACGAGCTCTGTAGACCAAGCTGTCCTCAACTCGGCCTCAATCTGCTTGCCTCTGCCTTCTGAGTACTGGGGTTAAATGCATGCATTACCACACCTGACTAATAATTAGATTCTAAATGGGCTCCCTTCCCTTCAAAAGGTTTCTCTCTTTTTCTTCTTCCTTTGTTCACCCATTAGCAATCATTTATTTATAGGATATTTAATTTTAGCATAGCTAGAAACAAACCAATATTCTAAGCCTAGGATTTTCTTCTTCCTTCCATCTATACTTCCTTCCTTCCTTTTCTTTCTTCCTTTTTTTTTGAGATAAGACCTCACTGTGTATCCCTAACTAGCTTAGAAACCCCTATGTAGACCAGGCTGACCATGAACTTGCAGAGAACTGCTTGCCTCTGTGTCCAACCCTGATAGTTTCCTTTTATTGACAAATTGTCAAGACTCTCTCTAGGGAGAATCTTACTGCCTAATAGGACAAGTACCAAAAGGCAAGGTTTGTGACTGTATTTATACAAGAAAACATAACTGAAATCTAATCAACATCATACAGAAATAGAAAGTATTAGAGAAGACTCGATGGCCCATCACATACAATCATCTTTTGTATGTGACAACCAGAATGTCTTAATTGAAATCAATATTATTTTTAAAAGAGAGAAAAACTTCAATAAAACAAGTCAAAACTGGAAAAGAAATGGTCTGGTTCTAGCTGACAATAAAAAAAGATATAAACTTATATCTGCTAGAGTGGCTATGAAAAAAAGAAACAAATGGTGAGGTTGAGGAGAAAAAAGAACTCTTGTATACTGTTGGTGAGAATTCAAAATTACTACAGTCACTTTGGAAAACAGTATGGAGGGCCTAGAACTACTAAAGAGTAATCTAGTAATCCAATTTTTTGGGTATACATTAAAAGGAAGTGAAATTACTATGCCAAAAAGATATCTGTATTACTATTAAGGCAGCTTAATATTTTTTTTTTATTTTTGAGACAGGGTCTCATATAGTTCAGGCTAGCCTTGAACTCGTTATGTAGTTGAGAACGATTCAACTCGTGGTCTTCCTGCCTCTACTTCCAACGTTTTGGAATAACAGAAGTACACCACCATACCTGGCAAATACAGCATCATTCATAATAACCAAGATACGGAAATAAAAAAAAAGTGCCTATCAACAACTGGATAGAAAAAACTGTGGCTACAAGGCTGGAGATGTAGCTTAGTGGCAGAGACCTTGACTAGCATTCTTGAGGCTCTGTGCTCGATCCCCCAGCACATGAACAAAAATGTGGCTGGGTAAGGTGGTTCAGGAATGGTAGCCTAGCATTCAGGAGTGAGGCAGGACGAATTTAGCTTAATGTCAGTCTGAATTATACTGTGAGACCTTGGACATATAAAAACGTTGTGTACTGTATATAATACACAATGAACTAATAACTCAATTTAGGCAAAGAATGAAATGTCATCTGCAACAACATGGTGGATGGATCTAGAGGACATTATATCCAGTCAAAAAAGGCAGGCACACAAAGCCGGTATCTCATCTCACTTTAAGTGGAATCTTAAAATGTTCAGTTCATTGAAGCAACAGTAAATAATTTTTAGTAGAGGCTGAGGGCAGGGAAAGGGGAAATGTTACTGAAAAGATACATTGTCTCAGGCAGCAATATGCAATGTGGCAATTTTAGTTAATATATCTATGATAATTAATAGTATCTCCTATAGGTAAGAGTGGATTTTAATTGAACATAGGGATGCACACCTATAATCCCAGTTTCTTGGGAGGCTGAGGCAGAGGTCTACAAGTTGGATAGCAGCCTAAACTACGTAGCAAATGCCAGTTAAGTCTCCGTCATTTGAGAACCCAATGCAACAAGAATTGGCTGGGGATATAATGGCAGCTTGCTTGCCTATTATAGGTAGGCAAGGGTGCGGGAGAAGGTGGTATATTAACTGTTTTCACTCCAAAGAATAATGTGGGATAGGTGATAGCTACGTTAATGAATCTGATTTGTTCATTTGGTAGTGTATTCATGCATTGCAATTTACCACTGTGCCCCATAAATATCAATCTGAAAAGTGAGCAAGGTAGTGAAGGAGCTTGTGGTTCCAGCTACTGTGAGTTCAAGAGCCAAAAGGCCAACCCCGACAACACAGTGAGATCAAGGATCAAAAAGTACTGCATTCGCACAAGTGGAGAACAAAGAGAATTGTCTAACCTTGCGATCAGCATGAGCATCTGTTACACCTGCGGGAGATGAAGCTGCAAAACGATGCTTAGACAGGGTCACAGAAACAGAGGCTTTTAATAGTGAAGTTCTCCAAGAGTTGTGCATGAGAATCGCTAGGTAACTTTAAAAAAATCTCGAAGCCCAGACATCACGAAAGAACAATTGCATCTGAATCTATGGATACCCATAGACTTTTTCTTTCTTAAAAGGCTTGTACCTGATTCCAAACAGGAGTCAAGATTAGAAAACATATACAAAATATGAGGATTTTTGAGGAAAAGAGGCGATAAGGAAAGATGAAGTAAAAACCCATGCAGGACAGGGCAGCTACTGCAAGGGCAGGGACAAAAGCCAAGAGTGCCAGCGAAGGATTTAAGGACTGCATGTGTTTCAGTGACGGGCTCTGGGTGACAGCATCGAGCTGGGAGCACTCGGGACTGCATTCAAATGAAGTTATTGTACCGTTGTTCCTGTCCCGTTCCATTTTCTCGCCCATTTTCCCACAGTTGACAAAAAAAAATTGACGGTAACGTTCTCTCCCACGCGTCGCGCCAGAGACGCCTATGGGAGGAGCGCGCGTGGGAGAGTCACGGCGCGCGGTCATCGCCGGCCCCCCCGGAGTGGAGATCACCTTAGCGCTGGGGTCCCGAGAGAGTATAGACAGGAGAAGGGCGGCTACTCCACCAAGGGTCCTCAGCCCACCGCCCGTTCGCGGACGGCGAGGTGGGTGGGTGGGGGAAAGGAGTGCCCAGGGACTGCTGACGTTACCGTGACGCGGCCTCACCGGCTGGCGGCACTGCTTCCGGCGGCGCGCGCGCCCCCCCCTTTCCGCTTTCCCGCCCACACGCCGCCTCGCCCCGCCCCCTTCTCACACACCCCGTCCCCTCGCCCCCCACCACAGAACAGAGCGGGGAACCGTCACAGGTTGCCAGTGGAAAGGGCCTCCCGCGGGTTCCCCTTCCGTTCTGCCTGGCGACTTCCGCTCCAGGCCCAGCAACATGGACGCTTCAGCCCACCGGCCGGGTGGCCGCTGAGCAGTCGCTGAAGCTCGCTCCCTTGAGCAGTGGCCGGCGGGTCTCTCCGCCTTCCCGTCCGGCGCTTGTGTCCCTGTGGCCGGCCGGCCCGGCCCTACATGGGGGGCGGGCCTCTGCAACCCCGGCTTGGCTTCCTGTTCAGAGGCGGCCTGGCGCTAGGCGGCGGCCACTCTACCCGCGCCCGCTTCGGTGCGGTCACCGAGCCCGGGAGGAGGCTCCAGGGCCGCATCTCGGGCGGTTGTGCCAAGCCGGGCTGTGAGCCGCCATGGCCCCAGTGCAGCTGGATAACCACCAGCTGATCCCTCCGGGCGGCGGCGGCAGCAGCGGCTCAGCGTCTGCCCCCGCTCCTCAGCCGCCGGGAGCCGCGGTAGCCGCAGCAGCTGCGGCCGCGGCTAGCCCTGGTTACCGGCTTAGCACGCTCATCGAATTTCTGCTGCACCGGGCCTACTCGGAGCTACTGGTGTTGACGGACTTGTAAGTGTCGCGAACCCATACCTGCTTCCCGGCTCCCCACTTGCCCTTCCCGCCCTGTGGACCCATAGAGGCTTGAGCCTGCCGTTTATTGAGCGCGGCTGTTTAGTGTAGAATTTTGGAATTCGTGGGGTTCGGGTTCCGGGGACGTGGGGGAGGTTAGTATTGGGGATCTGATTAGAGATGAAGCACTGAGATCCGGTTGGTTTCGCGTGTTACTCTTGTGCTGATGATTGTCTAGGATTTTTGTCTTGACTTTTCAACAGAACTCTATTGATTTCTTGGTGGAATCTTTAAAACCCTAAGACGGAGAGTTAAGCGTTCAGAACTACGTAACATTCTAAGTGAACGCGATTCTCAAAGAAGGGAAATGCTTTACAGCCTTTTGACAGTATGTTTTAAATGTACGTTGCAATTGTTTCTCTTTGGATTCAGGAGATAGATTTTGTTTAAAATCTTACATTCTGAGTTCTGAGTCTTTCGGAAACATTTGAAAGCGTTTGAAGTCTCTCTGAATGTAGTGAAAGTAAAATACGTTTTCCTAAGGAGCCTGCTGATTTCAGTCACCTAGTTACCTATGAAATGCCTTGGGGCGTGATTAGGGTGTTAATCCCTTCAGAATACAAGCAGAGCACACTGATGGCTCAGTGGGCGAAGAAAAGGCATTGTGAAATTTTGGAACTCTGTTTTACATCTTCTAGCTGAGGTTGATGAAAGTTTTCACCTTTTACCTACCTATTGTTAGGCTCCCTCAGGTTTCCAGGAAAAAACATTAGTGTGCAGACATTAGGAAGTCTTTGTGATACTTTGTTACTGTAGAATTAAATACTTGGTTGTAACCACTTAAAGCGTTAGAGACGGCTTCGCATACTCTTGTAAAGCATTCCCTTTCATTTTTGATGCACTATCTATTGAATGAGACAAAACTTAACCATGCCAAAAGAGGTGTCTTTTTTTTTTTTTTTAAGACGAGGTCGGTCGTCTTGTAACCTTCAGTTCTGTCTGGTTCAGCCTCTTTCGTGCTGGTATTACTAGTGTGGGTCAACATACTTGGCCGATTTTTTTTTCTTTTAACACAAAATCCTCTGTTTCCTAAGTGTTGGGATTCTAGGTGTGTGGCTCCTCCCCTCCGTACAGCTTCTGACAGAGAAATAGCTGTCACGTTTAGGAGTTCTTTTAGTCCTCTGGGCGGTGGTAGCTCACGCCTTTGATCCCAGCACTCTGGAGGCAGAGGCGGGCGGATCTCTGTGAGTTCCAGGCCTTGATCTACCGAGTGTCAGTACAGCTAGGGTATACGGTGAAATCCTGTCTCGGAAAACCAGAAAAAAAAAAAAAAGAAATCCGGAAGAGGAAGTTTCATATATGTCTTGTGCATAGCTGTGGGAACAGAGTGTGATCATGATTTTGTGCTTTGGTTTTCTATAGAAGAGTTGTATAAATTTATTGAATTGTGTTCTATTTTTAAGTTTTTGGACTGGCTTATGGAGAGGCATCTGTTTTATTGCTGTGGAATAATTTTGTGTGGTGATTCCTAAACATATCTCAAGCATAGACCTCAGCTGAATTCCACATTCTGTGTCTAGATCCATACATCTTAATATCTAACCCAGGAGCTGGGTTTGGTGGTAGATTTATGGCTAGGACCTCAGCATTTGGGAAGCTAAAGCAAGCTTTAGTCAAGCCTCAAACTACGTAGTTGAGACCTTATTTCAAAAAATACCCCACAGTCAGACATGGTGGTGCATGTCTTTACTTTCAGCAGAGGCAGGGGGGTCTAGAGTCAATTCTAGGACAGTGAGTGTTACATAGTGAAACTTTGTCTCAAACCAACAAATCCCTTCCCACCATCCAACACACATAAAGAAACCACACAGAGACACAAACTCACAAACAAAACAAAAAAAAAACACATGGAAAAAGTTTTTAGACTAACTTCTATTAGAGTGACTGTAAAATTTGTGGTCTAAACCAGGATACCTTTTTTTTTTCTTCAAAAGAGGGTTTCTCTGTATTGTTTTGGAGGCTGTCCTGGAACTGACTAACTTCTATTAGAGTGACTGTAAAATTTGTGGTCTAAACCAGGATACCTTTTTTTTTCTTCAAGACAGGGTTTCTCTGTATTGTTCTGGAGGCTGTCCTGGAACTCGCTCTGTAGACCAGGCTGGCCTCAAACTCACAGAGGACCTGCCTCTGCCTCCTGAGTGCTGGAATTAAAGGCATGTGCCACCAATGCCTGGCTCACCAGGATACCTTTTAACAGGAAAAAAAAGATGCTATAAATATAGTAGTTCATACTTGTAGCCCCAACACTATGGAGGTCAAGGCAGGAGTATCAGAAATTAAAGAACAGATTGTAGGCAACTTAGGGAGTTTGCTTGGACTGCTTGGTATTATGTTTCAATAATAATAATAATAATAATGCCCAATGTGCTGGAAATGTAGCCTAGGGGTAGAGCATTTGCCAGGTCCTGGCTCTGGCTCTTGAGCACCCCAAAACAAAATAAAACAACAAAACAAAAACAGCAAGCATACATGGGGACTGTGCTGTGCAAACCCATGCTGGTCATTTCACTTTTACTTTTAAGGCCCAGAGAGAACTTATCTACTCTTTAATTTATATGTTAATAGTCTCATTCTGTTCCATCTACCTACCCTAATCTTGATGTTTCTTGGTAGTTCTTGGCACAATTTACAATTGGATGATGCCTCTGCTCTTTTTCTAGGAATACATGTGGTTTTCCGTCTCATTTCCTTTAGGTCTAAGCTCACAAATATCTTGGATCAAAGACTTTCTCCAAGCACTCATGTAATAGTACTTTGCACCTTCTGTCCTCCTCCTTTGGTGTTTTTCCCTACAATGCTTACTTTTTGAGACATCATTAGCATACTGTGCCTCCCCCCATGGAATAGAAAATCCAGGAGAACAAAGATTTTAATTTGTTTTGGTTTCCCAGTGACAAGAACAATGTCTGGCATGTATTTGGGGCTTAACCAAATTTAGTACATGAATGAATGAATTTTCAGAAATGTCTCTTTAAACCATGGATAGTTAAGGAAAAGCAACTTATTTATTTATTTATTTACTTATTTTTTGGATGCAGGGTTTCTCTGTAATAGCTCTAGGTGTCCTTGGACTTGAACTCACAAAGATCTGCCTTTTCTGCCTCCCAAGCTCTGGGATTAAAGGTGTGCACCACCTCCGCCCTGCTGAACTGTTGTTGTTGTTATTATTATTAATTTTTTTCAGACAGGGTTTCTCTATGTAACCCTGACTGCCCTGGAACTAGCTCTGTAGACCAGGCTGGCCTCGAACTCACAGATTCTCTTGCCTCTGCCTCCCCAGTGCTGGGATTAAAGGTGGGCACCATCACCACCTGGCAACATTGCTATTCTTGATATTTAAACAAACAGCCCCTTTTTCAATTTATGTGGCAAATAGAATTTCTTGCTCTTCTTTTTAAAAAAATATTTATTTTTTATTTTATGTGCACTGGTATTTTGTCATGGGTGTTAGGTCCCCTGGAACTGAAATTACAGACAGTTGTGAGATGCCATGTGGGTGCTAGAAATTGGACCCTGGTCCTCTGGAAGAGCAGTCAGTGCTCTTAACCACTGAGCCATCTCTCCAGCCCTAGTCTTGCTTTTCTGTAGTCAAGGTTGGCATGGAACTTTGCATCCTCCTGCCAGAATTAATGTGTTAATGTAAAAGTCTTGAGGGACATGGTACTTAGTTTTTCAACAACTGGTTCTGTTTGAAACATGGAAGATAAAAAACACCAGCTTTGATGGCAGTGGTGGTACACACCTTTAATCCCAGCATTCAGGAGGCAGAGGCAGGTGGATCTCTGAATTTTTAAGGCCAGCCTGGTCTACAGAGCAAGTTCCAGGACAGTCAGGGCTGTCACACAGAGAAACCCTATCTCAAAAACACAAAAACAACAAAACTGGGGAAAAAAGTGATTCTATCTTTGATACTATCTATGTTCCTTGGTTTTAATTTTTTAGATCAAGTCACTAGGGAGGTTAAGAGTATTTATTAGTGGCTACCTCTCCTTTACTAATATCAGGTGCCCCATTTATAGACTTAGACACACACACAACAAAAAATAAACCCAAAAAACAAAGCAAAAAAAAAGTCAGCTTCAATAATTTAGGTGATTTGTTTTGAGCCCCAATATTTAAGAGTTTTCCTTCTGCTTGTTCACCTCCAACACATGTTCATACTTTTTGCCTTGACTTCGTAGGGGCATGCTCTTTGCTTTTTAACCTCTTTGCTAGGATTACAGCCAATGGACTTTTACTGAAGTGTGGAATAAATATGCTCTGTGCCTTCTTTCAACATTTGCATCTTAGGGGTCCCCCCCCCAATGTGGTAGATTTCCATAAAGGATTTTAAAATAGAAATGCAAGCTTTGGGCTAAAAGGGAGGCAGCAGCAAATCCTGTCCTTTGTCCTAGAAATGATAGAATTTCTGGTGGTCTCTGGGGGCAGGTAGGAGCTGGAACAATGGTTCCTGCTTTCCTATTCTACCCCTAAACTCTACTGTCTCCCCATCCCCCTAATCCTCAATTTTCTCTCTCTTGAGAAGAAGGCTTCTCAGGGAGTACTCTGAGGAGCATTTTTCATGGAGAGGAATTTACCAGGGGCTGCTTTTATTTGCAGTCTTTGAGACAGGCTCTTACTCTGTATCCCAGGCTGGTTTTGTGGCAGTTCTCCCGTCTCAGCCTCCCAAGTGCTTGTGATTACAGTGTGTGGTACCATACCTGGTTCTTATTTGCAGGCTTCTTTTTTTTTTACTTGTTTTTTTTAACGTTTGCCATTGGTGTTTAATCTTTTAACCCATTGCCAATTTACTTTTTTTTAAATTTTATTTTCCAGTTTAAATTTGGATAAGAAACAAGGTTGCTTCACAAGTCAGTTCCAGGTTATTTGCAGGCTTCTAATAGACCTTCAGTTTCTATTTGGCTTTCTGGTATACTGGCCTTTCCAGCCCATACTTACTTAAAACTCCCACCTGCACCTTGACCTCTGGTTTGGTCATTGTCCTGAACCTCATCTCTCCTCTAGGGATTGAGCCCAGGTATGTGCTAAGCAGGTGCTCTACCACTGAACTGTATAACCCAACTCTACCTAGTTCCTCTGTCACTCTGATCATACCTGTAGCTTCTAGCCATCCTAATGTCTTCCTTGAGAATAAGACAGAACTTACTTTAATAGTTTCCCCTCCTTGTACCTTTTTCTGTTTATGAGGCACATGGTATGAGTGTGTGTGTGTATGTTTGTGGTGGGGAGACCATTAAGCAGTTGGGGTACATTCTTCAGGATCTGATAATTGCTGGGCAGGCTTGAGGTGTTCAGGACATCTGAGTCTTACACCATGAGCTACAGGTTACTGGAATGTAGAGGTTCAGAAGGCTGATTATGATTAGGTCTTTTCCAAGCATCAGAAGTAGTATAATTCACCAAGGAGAAAGTTGACAGGGGTTGCTGGCAATCAGTACTAGAGAATTAGCAAAAAGAAATCAAGAAGACTACTGGTTCTATTTATTAATAATATAAATCATTCATTTAACCACTGTGCAATGTCATAATTGCCACAAAACCTTGATTGCGCCCTTAGCTTCCAGATTCGACTACTACAACATAACATAATGGGATTACTGCTAAGAATCAAAGTGCTCAGAGAGGTTTGGGTTCAGAGAGGTTGATAACTAAGCAATATTCCTACACCTGTAGCCATTTTGGTCTTAAAAGATACCTTTTCTGACTCTGATACTGTGTGCTGATGTGAGACTTGGGATATTTATTCATTTATTTTCTAGAGACAGGGTGTCTATGTAGTCCTGGCTGTCCTGGACCGGACTGGCCTCAAACTGAAACAGATCCTTCTGCTTCTGCCTCCTGAGTGCTGGGATCAAAAGGTGTAGGTACCACCCACATCCCTGGACTTGGGCTTTTTAAATGTTTGAAGTTTACACAGTATCTTCTGAATCATTTTGAGTGGAAAGAAATGTTGCTTTCTCAGTTTTTACTTTACAGCCATATTGTTGCTAATTTATCAGTGCAGGGAGTTAGCAGCCACTTGAGCCTGTAGTTACTGTTTGCTCAGTTTTTCTGAAAGTGTGAAGATACCAGATAGAGTCAGAGTACCAGGCCATTATCACATTTTGACCAAGGTATGCATATATTTAATCAACTTCTTTTTTCTTCTTAGATTGCCAAGGAAATCTGATGTGGAAAGGTGAGTATGAAAAAAAAATCTTAAATCTTTCTCCTTACTGATTTTTTAACCCTTCTAATCTGTGAGTATTAGTATGAATGGGGCTGTTGATGGTGTATAGCCGTGGATTAGGAACCTGGGCCCAAAGAAACCTAGAACTATATATTTAGTCAGGAGCACCAGGGAATGCAATTTTCTTATTCTTGGTACTTGGATGTGTAGAACTTTTGTTCTTTAAATCTTTATTGATGACTGACCACAGCAAGTCCTTGGGAGGAATAGTAAAATGTAACTACATAGTTTGTAATGAAAGTTGAGTAGACTGGCTTTGAACAGATGGCTATTAATTTACCAGTTGCTATAATGATGTTGTTAGATATCTTTTAGCTCATTGACTTTAGTGTCTTGCTATTGCTATTTTATAGGTGAAAAAATTTTGATTCAATTTAAGCTTGGGGCTTAAAACAACACTATGTTTCCATAGGCCAAAGGAACAAGATAAATTAAGACTTAAGGAGATCATGTTATTGGGATTTAAATTGGGACTATAATATAAGGCTAACTTGATTATATCTTTGATACTACCTATATGCCTTGGTGTTGATTTTAAAGACTAAGCCACTAGGGAGGTTTATAGTATTTATTAGTGACTACCTCTCTATTACCAACACCAAATGCTCATTTTGTAGATTTAGACACAAATCAAAAAGGTAGAGCTGGAAGACACAATTGAAACTTAACCTGTATGTATTGTGACTTGGCTTGTCAATTTTGTTTTCAAGACAGGGTTTCTCTGTGGAACAGCCCTGGCTGTCTTGGAACTTGCTCTGTAGACCAGGCTGGCCTTGAACTCAGATATTCGACCACCTCACAGAGGTCCACCTGCCTCTGCCTCCTAAGCACTGGGATTAAAAGTCTGGGCCACCACCTCCACCACTAGGCTGGCTGGTCAGTTTTAAGAGAAGGAAACAAGCTAGGTTTGTTATGCCTATTATGGTTTAGGAAAGAACACTGAGCTTTTGGAGAAATAATTCATTCGCCCTATCAGTTGAGACAATGTGGTGTCAGAAAACCACATTACAATAGTAGTTTACAGTGAAGGACATCTTTTTGATAGAGGAGCATATTTAGGAAAAAAAATACTAGACAAACCTAGTTGTTTGTTGGTAAGAGAGGGACAACACCAACGTATTGAGTCCTAAGGTAGGTGGTGTCCAGGTGGCTGTGTGGTGCTGGGTGTTGAACCAGAGCCCTATATTCTGAGCCACAATCCCCCCCATCAGATCTTAATGTACTTTTAACACGTGTTGTGTCTCAGTCTTGCTAGTTTTCTTTTATAATCCTTGACACTGACAAAGAGCCATAAGTATGCCCTTGGCTTTTCTTTTTTGTGTTTCCAGTAATCATGGTGTTGACTGTTCTTAAGGAAGTCTTTCAGGTTGTGTGTGGTCTTCATACACTCTCAATAACACCTTGACTTTGATGTATTCAGTCAGCATTAGACTTCAGCAAAAATACACATGATGCATTGCATCATGGTGATGTTATTGGCAAGATGCAGAGACGTTGTTTGGATTTGTAGGCCATTGAAAAGTCACATTAGGCCGGGTGTTGGTGGCACATGCCTTTAATCCCAGCACTCAGGATGCAGAGACATGCGGATCTCTGTGAGTTCCAGGCCAGCCTGATCTACAGAGCGAGTTCCAGGACAGCCTCCAAAACAATACAGAAAACCCTGTTTCGAAAAACCAAAAAAAGAAAAAAAGAAAAGTCACATTAAAATTAATAAATTCATCTGTACTTGGAGGTAGGTTGGTATTCTGGGTTTTGCCATTAGTTCTGGCATATTGAAGTTTTCTTTCCTCCAATGTCTTAAACAATGAAAGGTATGATTGTCAGTTTAGTGGTTTTGAAGAGGTCTAACTAACATATAGAAGGCAGAGAGTTTTTGGTTTTTGATGAAGATTTTAAAGCTTTTTTTTTTCAAGGTAGCGTTTCTCTGTGGCTTTGGAGGCTGTCCTGGAACTAGCTTTTGTAGACCAGGCTGGTCTCGAACTCACAGAGATCTGCCGGCCTCTGCCTCCCGAGTGCTGGGACTAAAGGCTGAGCCACCAACATCCGGCAGTTCTTAAAGCTTTATGAGATGATAAAAATATTGGTGATTGCTGAGTGAAAAAGCATAGAAGTGAGTACAGTATAAAAACAGATATGGACAGACCTACCTTTTCTTTTACTATTCAGTATATCGTCTTTAATTTGGCTAAGGTAATGAACTTAGCTGTTGAAATTCATCTGAGTAAGAGCTTCATAGAGAGTTCCTTGTTAAGTTTTTTTTTCAGTTATGCTGTTGAAAGTTGAGAAATAGCTCTTGATTTTGTAGAAAGAGCATAGTTCAAAGCTCTGATAAAGAATGTACTTCAATTCCTCTAACCAAAATGATAAATAGTTACCAGTAGTTTCAGTTATGAAATTTATATTTCATAGCTCCTAAATTGGTCCCCTCTGTGACTCATTTAACTTCTACTACCTCATATCAATGAATATAGTATATTATAGGAATCATTTATTACAATAAAAAATTAGTTTCATAATGTAATCATTGTGGAAAAACTCCTTTTGGATTTATTGTTCTGTGGTGAAAGGTACAGACAGGCAGAATGTAAAGATGAGATGAAATTAATATTTATGTAAATATTTTAGGGTAATTTCATTGTTCTTAAACACTTTTAAAATTTACATGACACAAATTGTGAAATATAATGTTCCGGTTCAGTTGAGAATTATTTTATTTTACAGGAAAATAGAAATTGTACAGTTTGCTAGCCGGACACGTCAACTCTTCGTTCGATTATTAGCTTTAGTAAAATGGGCCAATGATGCTGGCAAAGTAGAAAAGTGTGCGGTGAGTTAAATTTTTGATTTTACTTTGTATAAAATAACTTGAAAGATGGACATGGTAGCACATGCCTGTGATCTTAGCACCTAGGAAGCTGTGTAAAGGATGGTCATGAATTCTAGGTTAGTGAGACTACATAGTAACATGCTATTTTGAAACAAACAAAATAACTTTAAATGTTTTGCATAAGTTAGAATTTTAGTTTAACACCCGTTGATTAAGTGTTATTACCATTGTCAATAATTCTTCCCTTATGAAATTATATAATGCATTTCTGTGGAAGACTGGTATTTATTTTTGGATACTTGACCAAAAGGAAGAGGAAATACCTGGAAGACTTTAATATATCACTGGAGGAACTAAAGGGGAGAAAATGGTTAGCTTCAAAATTGTATGATTCTTTGGAGCAGTGATTCTCAAACTGTGGGTTGCAGCCCCTTTGGCAACCCTGTGTCTTCAAAAATATTTACATTATGATTCATGGCATTAGCAAAACTATAGTTATGAAGTAGCAACAAAAATAATTTTGCGGTTGGGGTTCCCCACAGTATGAGGAACTGTATTTAAGGGTCACAGTATTAGGAAAGTGGGAACCACTGAGCTAGTTTGTAGGTTCTCTCATAGTTTGCTTATTGATTTCTGGTGTCCTTGTGAGAATGGCAGAATCTGCATTTTCTGTTTTAATAGATGAAATGATACAACTTCTAGAAAATACATGGCTTCTTCAAGGTCATAGAACTGATATAGCATGCATCAGTTCAATTGTTTGTTCATTTACTCATGCTCTAAAACTACTGAACATGGGCTATAATGGGTAGCAGGGAATGACTTGAATAAAAACATAGTCCCTGCTTCAGGAAGCTCCGTAGTCTTTTGACTGTTGAATTACTCTAAAGTCAAAAAAGTGACTTCATAGAGTGAAGAGTAGCAAAGACTAAACCTAGCCCTGAACTCACAGAGATCCTCCTGCCTCTGCCTCCCAAGTGCTGGGATTAAAGGAGTGTGCCACTAACGCCCAGCCCCCCAAAAAAAAGTTTTAAGGGGCTGGAAATGTAGTTCAATTGGTAGTACTTCTACAGCATGTAATAAAATAAGTCTTTTCTCCAGCACTGCATGAACCAGGCATGGTGATGTTTTCCTGTAATCTCAACACTTGAGAGGTGGAGACAGGAGGCTCATAAGTTTAAGATCATCCTTAGCTACATTGTTAGTTGAATCCTGCAGGAGATCCTGTTTCCACACAACAATAACAACAAGAGCCATTCAAGTTGTTTTTTTTTTTTTTTTTTTTTTTTTACGAGACAGGGTTTCTCTGTATTGTTTTCGAGGCTGTTGGTCCAGCCTGGCCTCGAACTCACAGAGATCCGCCTGCCTCTGCCTCCCGAGTGCTAGGATTAAAGGCGTGCGCCACCACCGCCCGGTGAGCCATTCAAGTTTTAAGCTAAGAATAAGAGGACAACCTAGGGGCCTTGAGTGAGCTTACTGAGATAACTTGGGTAGGGTGATTTGATGTTCACAGAGATGGAACACTGGCTCTTGTTTTACTTCAGTCACTCTTAATGAGTTCATACTGAAACAGGAAATTAGTGAATAAAGTCAGTGAGCTCCAAAGATCCCATGTCTGTCTCCCCAATGGTTGAACTATTGGTGTATACCTTCATACTTAGCTTTTTATAATTGGATGCCAGGAAACTAAGCCCAGGTCTTCATGCTGTGTGCCAAGTATTTTGCTAACCATTCTCTCCAGTTCCCAGTGATCTTTTAAATTTCAAAGATTGGTATATCTCTATCCCCACAAACAATTTTATAATTTTTATCAACACAAAAAGGAAACTTGTACCATTTATCTATCACTCATAGTCCTTACCTATAGGCAAGCATTAACCTACTTATCTGTTTGAATTTGACTGTTATGAACATTTCATAGAAATGGACCTTTCTCAGACATTTCTTTTTTTTTCTTTCTTTTTTTTTTTTTTTTTTTTGCTTTTTCCAGACAGGGTTTCTTGGCTTTGGTGGCTGTCCTGGACTAGCTCTTGTAGACTAGGCTGGTCTCAAACTCACAGAGATCTGCCTGCCTCTGCCTCCCGAGTACTGGGATTAAAGGCATGTGCCACCAACGCCTGGCCAGAGATTTCTTTATAATATTTTTAGTATGAATCAGTACTTCATTTATATTGACTCGCATGGAAATAGACATTTTGTTTTGTCTCTTCTTCTCTATTTGGGGCTATTATAAATAATGTTGCAGAGTTTTTTGTATGTGCTTTTCTTTTGAATATATACCTAATAGTGACTGTATCATAGATAATTCTGCTTCATCTCATGAGCTGGACTATTCTCTATAAAGGATGCACCATTTTACATTGCCACCAGCAATGAATGAAGGATATTTTCCATATCCGTGTTATTATCTGCTTTGAGTTTAGCAATCCTAGTCCATTCATCCTCCCTGACTGACTTCCCAGTGTCTATTTTGAGGCAGGGTTTCACTGTGTAATGTAGGCTGGCCTTGTATTTGCTATGTTGCCTAAGCTGAAGTTAAACTTGTGATCTTCCTGTTTTAGTGTCCTGAGTGCTGGATGACAGGCATGCACCATCATGCCTGGTTTGCACTAGAGTTTCAACATCCATTTCTCTGTTGACTGGTGATGTTGAGTATGTGTTCATTGGCCATTTGTATTTCTTCCTTAGAGAAATGCCCATTTACTGCTCAAAGTCTAACAATTATTAACCATATTGATAGTTGGAGTGTAAATATGTTTTTTCCTCAAAACAGGGTTTCTCTGTGTAGCTTTGGAGTGTAAATATGCTTTAAAATGAATACTGATTACTTGGTAGCTATGAGGTTACTAATAAGTTGCTCAAAACTAAAGCATTATTATTAATCTGATTTCTAAATTAAAGAAAACTGAGCTTAGTGTATCTTGACTTCTGCAATTGTTTCATTACACAGTACTGCAGACTAGATAAACTGATATCTCAATTTATCTCCCATCTTTCCAGAGGGAAGGTCTCTGGTTTTCTTTTTGCTTAACTTGTTCTTATGAACATTTTTACCTGTGAGTGTAAAGTTTTTTTTTTCCAGGACAGCCTCCAAAACAATACAGAGAAACCCTGTCTTGAAAAAACAAAACAAAATAATTCCTTTATTGTGCAGAAAGTTGCCTGACTTTCATACTGGCAATATGATGTATACTATGTTCTTAAAGTTAGAAATGTATTTAGTTCTCAGAACAACTTTATGAGGTTGGGAATCATTACCTCCATTTTACTGTTGAAAACCTTAGGCAGAGAAAGGTTAACCTTTTTGCCCAAGCAGACAGGGCTAGTAAATTAAAGAGTTAAAATTTAGATCAAGACAGTTTAGGAGTCCATGATTTTAACTACTTCATTGCTACCTAGTACTACAAGTCTATCAGTAAAAACCACTTTACTTTACCCTCTTCTTAATATTTGGTATTATGTATGAGTGATGGCAACAGTGGAGAAATGAAAAAGTGCCATTTTAGTGTCATAGATATAGATACTTCTTCAAATAAATATGAAACTACCTATTTTAATATCCTTTGAAACTTGCTTTGGAGTATATAAATGATATTTAAGAAGAAAGCAATTTTTAAGGCAGCTTATTTACCCTTTGCTTTAAAGATGATCTCAAGCTTTTTAGATCAGCAAGCAATCTTGTTTGTGGACACCGCTGATCGCTTGGCCTCCTTAGCTAGAGATGCACTGGTCCATGCACGCCTGCCTAGTTTTGCTATCCCATATGCCATTGATGTGCTGACTACTGGCTCTTATCCACGACTTCCAACCTGCATCAGGGTAAGTGTTTTGCCCCTGTCTGTACTCATAAAAGTTGAAGGCTTTGGGTATGGATTATGTAGCATAGGAAAAACTTAAGCTTATGTAGTTGTTTTTTTTTAATCTAGAAGTAGAATTGTGGTAGCTTGAAATAAATTGGGGCCATGATGTGAGTAGATCACTGGGGAATCTTGTCTTTCCTCTTTTTTCCCTTCATTTTCTCCCCTTTCCCTGTCCTTGTTGGGAGTAAGCAGATATGCAAATATTATTTAGTTTCTATTTCAAGTGTGAAAATAATTGCATAGCGGTAGCATTTTGAAAGTGAATTTAAAATGTATTATGGTAGTTGAATGAGTTGGTGCTATTATATTCTGTACATTTAGGAAATAGAAGAAGTCATCTAGTGATATTAACTTGGTGTCATAAAGAACTTGGTTTTACCAAGGTGACAGAATTATTCATACTCATATGCATAGTCACTGTTATTGGATGTAGACAACAGAAATGGGTGTTGTTGTCTTGAGTAAAGTAAGAACATGTATAAAGACAGGTGCGGGTAAACAGTTTCATCTTTTTGCATATTATTTTAAAGATTCTTTTTTTTGTAGGATAAAATTATTCCTCCAGATCCAATTACCAAAATTGAGAAACAAGCAACACTTCATCAGCTTAATCAAATTCTTAGACATAGACTTGTAACAACAGATCTTCCTCCACAGCTAGCAAATCTTACAGTGGGTATGTACCTAAATTTTTTTTTTGGGCTGATCAGTGGTGGTGCTCACTTTTAATCTCAGTCCTTGGGAGGCAGAGGCAGGTGGATCTCTGAGTTTGAGGACAGCCTGGTCTACAGAGCTAGTTCCAAGACACCTAGGGCTGCTACACAGAGAAACCCTGTCTCAAAAAAACAAAAAAAGAATATTTTCTTGGTCTGACTGGGCAGTGGTGGTACATGCCTTTAATCCCATCACTCAGGAGGCAGAGGCAGGCTGATCTTTGTGAGTTTGAGGCCAACCCAGTCTACAGAGCTAGTTCAAGAACAGCCAAGGCTACATAAACATACCCTGTCTTGAAAAAAGAATATTTTTTTGGATTGAGAGATGGCTCAGAGGTTAATAACACTGGCTGTCCTTCCAGAGGTCTTGAGTTCAATTCCCATCAACTACATGGTGGCTCACAACCATCTGTAATGAGATCTGGTGCCCTCTTCTGTCATGTAGGCATACATGCAGGCAGAATACTACATATATAATAAATAAATCTTTTTAAAAAAGAATATTTTCTTAAATGTCCTTTTGTGTTTTGTTCAAAGAACAGGTAAATAAAGTTTTAATTTTTGTGGTATTTGAACCTGTGATTTGCCATCCATAATTGTTCTTTTTTTAGTACCTAAAAATAAAGTGCTGGTATTTGCAGGGGAGGTGGGCAGTGAATGTGATTACCTGAGGTTGGAAGAGAAAAGAGGCCCCAAAATTGAGCCTGGAGAACATGCTATGCTGTTGATTTATATGTAGAAAGAGTTGCCTTTGGTTTCTTAATGATCTAGACATTGGATTGTGTCTGTGTCTGAACCATTGACTTGATTCAACACGTAGGACCAAACTTATAATCCATTTAAAATGTCTCATAAATGAAACCTAGGACAAAACTTATAATCCATTTAAAATGTCTCATAAATGAAACTGAAACTTGGAGATTAGCCAGAAGCTTATTGTTTTAAAGCAATGTCCACTTCTTCCTCTTCTAAAAGCAAATGGTCGTGTGAAGTTCCGAGTTGAGGGAGAATTTGAAGCAACTTTGACGGTAATGGGAGATGATCCAGAAGTTCCATGGCGCCTTCTCAAGCTTGAAATTCTAGTTGAAGATAAGGAAACAGGAGGTAAATCATCATAGTACTGGTTTTGGTGTTCTTTTTTCCCTTTACATACTTATACGTTTATTCATTGATTTATTTACCTATTTATTCTTATTGAAGTATTCCTGCAGAAAAATGTGTAGCAACTTATCCTGTAAAGCAAAATTTTGATAAGCATAATTATCTACTGAATGGAGAAATTTCAGTGTTTGTTAATGTATAATATTCTATAGTTTTTTCAAGATAATCCCAGGTCCTCTTTTTTAAATTTTATATTCATTTTTGGTATACACTTCCTTGGTTAATGCTATAACACTGACTTCTCTGTTTAATTAACTGCCTTCTTTTTTTTTCTGCCAATGGTAGATGGCCGAGCTTTGGTTCATAGCATGCAAATCGACTTTATCCATCAATTGGTGCAGTCTAGGCTTTTTGCTGATGAGAAACCTCTTCAGGACATGTACAACTGTCTCCGTATCCTTCAGAATTTGAGAGATTGTAGTGTAAGGATTTGTGTTTCCCTCTTTCCATTATATTTTCTGTTTATCCTTTGTCCTGAAATGTAGTAGTCTGGCCTCTCTTTCCACCTCTTTTGGGTAGAAATAGACATGCAAAACCAGTCAATGTGAACATTAATGATACATGTATAATAAGACAGGTTTTAAATTTTACTACTGACTTTACAGGCAACTCCTAAAAGTGATTACTTTGAAATAGTATTGTTTGCTGGGCAAGGTTGTACATACCTATAATTCCAGCATCTGAGAGGCAACGCTGTGTAGTTAGTAGGAAAGCCAGCTTGTATTACATAATGAGAACCTGTTTCAAAAAGGTACTATTTTGGTCTGAAAATGTATTGATCAATTTGTATTTTCTAAACAGTAATGAATAAAGGGATAAACCTGGACCTAGTTTTGTTTATTTAGGTCAAAATTATCAACTCTTTTTCTAAAATTATGTCATATTACTACTTCTTATGAATTGTCATTTGAGAATATAACTTTAGAAAATGACACATTTTGTCTTATTTAGGATGAGTCATTAGACAAAGATGATTCCAAAAATTTCTTCATTGCCAGCTTTTTGGGCATAGATTCCTTGTTAGATGGCATTTGACTGTGCATATTGGCTGCTAATATAACATGTTATATTGGATTTGCTTAACATAAATCAGATTGTTTCTGCTTATCACTTCAATTAGAAGTGCTACATTCCCAGACTCTGATGTTAATCCGAGAGAGGTGGGGTGACCTTGTACAGGTGGAAAGGTATCATGCTGGAAAGTGCCTCTCTCTCTCAGTTTGGAAGTAAGTATAATTGGTTCTGGTAGGTATGAGTGACAAGTGACTCCTTTTTGTTTGTTTGTTTGTTTTTGTTTTGTTTTTCCCCCTCATATAAGTGATTCATTACATATGAATAGCTATGTGCCCAGAGTAATGTGATTTAATTTAGTAACATTCCAATATCATGTAGACCACATGAGACATCCATAATTGCTACGTTTTTTACAGTATTACACTTTAGATTTGTAGACATCTATTTTTTTAAGTTAGATTTCCTTACTGTGGGCTCATGCTAGATTGTTCAAAGACTGTTAGTTTCAACCAGGTTTTTGGGTTGTGCTGGTGATCAAATCCAGAGCCTTATGCATGCAAATGGAGTTATATCCCTAGTGCCCAAAGGTTAGATTGTTGAGTTATCACTTTTTAAAACATACTTGTTCATTACAGTTTTCCATTTTAAATTGTAACTTTGAAAACTGATTTGGACAAAGTTGATATGAGGCTATTTACCTTTAATTCCTGTTTGAACTTGACTTCTCAGTTTCCGTAGAAAATCAGGCAGACTGCCTATAAGGTGATTTCTGTTTAAGTTTTGTGGGTTTTGTGTGTGTGTGTGTGTGTGTGTGAGTGCTTGTATTTCATTTTAAAATCACTGTTTTAAAAATATAATAGAGCAAATGCTGAATTGGATTATGGAATAACTGTCTTCTCAGTATTACTGTATTCCCTGCACAAACACACACTGAGTGCCTACTATGTTGAAGATTCTGACTCAGTAGCATAATGCATGTTTCTGTTTGCCTGGAAAAGTTGAAAGCTGTGTTTATATGTCATTCTCCCCCTGCCCTCTTTCAGCCAACAGGTTCTGGGGAGAAAAACAGGCACGGCATCTGTTCACAAAGTTACAATTAAAATCGATGAGAATGATGTCTCCAAGCCTTTACAGATATTTCATGACCCTCCTTTGCCAGCTTCTGATTCTAAATTAGTAGAAAGAGCTATGAAGGTAAAGGATTCTCCGTGTATCTTAATACTGATTTGACTAAATAAATATAATTTAGCACATATAAAACTTTTAGCACAAATTTTTAAAAATATGTAATCATTTCTAAAACCCTGTATTTCTGTATTTGTTTGTCTTTTTAACATCTGATACTATAAAAAATATTTTTTAATATCTCAGTTTTAGTATGTAGGCCAATGCTATGGATTGCATTTAAGTATACACTCTTATGCTGAATTATGCCCCCGGGCTAGTTTAAGTTTTGTAGTTTAAATCAGACCATTTTAGTTTTTAAGCTCTGGCGTCTGAAAACTGTGACTACTGATATGTATATGTTGTTGTTTTGAGGCACAATCTCACTATGAAGCCATGGCAGGCCTGGAACTTGTTATGTAGACTAGGATGGCCTCAACTCACATAGATCAAACTGCCTGCCTCTGTCTCCCAAGTGTAAGGAAAGGTCTCATGTCACCCAGGCTGGCCTCAATCTTATTACGTTTCTGAAGATGACCTTTGAATTTCTGATCTCCTGCCTCTACCTCCTGAGTGCTGGAGTTACAGGCCACCACACACAGTATATGAGATGATGAGGAATCAAATCCAGAGCTTCCTGCATGCTGAGCACATGGCCAACTGAACTATGTAGCCACAGACTCCTGTACTTAGCAAAACACAAATTTTAGTTTTATAGTTTCTAATGTCATGCAAAATAATTAAAAACTCAGAATCATTTTTTAAGTTATATTTTTACTTTATCTAAATTTGCTTATACTGGTTAGGATGTCTCCAATAAGCTGGGCGGTGGTGGCGCACGCCTTTAATCCCAGCTCTCGGGAGGCAGAGGCAGGCAGATCTCTGTGAGTTCGAGGCCGGGCTGGACTGACAGCCTCCAAAATAATACAGAGAAACCCTGTCTCATAAAAACCAAAAAAAAAAAAATAAAGAAAGAAAGATGTCTCTAATAGTGACATCTTAAGGCACAGTTTTGTGCACTTACACTTCTATAAGCATAATGTTTCAATTGTACATTTGCTTATGTTGTTGCTATTCATGCAGATTGACCACTTATCAATAGAAAAGCTCCTGATTGATAGTGTACATGCAAGAGCCCATCAGAAGCTGCAGGAAATGAAGGCTATTCTTAGAAACTTCAATGCTAATGAAAACTGTAAGTGTTTTCAATTGCTGCTCTTACTTTTATTTAAGGGTTTTTCTTATATGATTTCCCGTGATGTATGGTTTTGTTGAGGAGGCTGGGCCTTTGTTGAATTTAACCTGAAATCTGCCATACCTGTCCTAATTTCTACCTTATTTATTTATCTTAGCTTGTCTTTATTTTTGAATTGTTTACACAGTCTCTCCTCAAAAATGTATACTTACTAAATAGAAACATTTTAACATGTGTCACAATTTAGTTTTCTTCTCCTGACAAAGCAGCACTGAAAATACTTTTATAATGTATTATAAAATATGGCTGAGCAAAGCAGAATTTAGCTCTTGTCTTCAGTTTTATTAAAACTGTAAATGCATTAACAGTGTTAAGAATAAGAAATGCAGATGTAAAGAGAGTGGAAAATCTTCTAAGTTTGATTACCTACCTAATCTGTTAAGAACTTTAGATATAGAAAATTCTTCCATTCCATGTGGTTCTCTATTTACTGTCCAAATGCTGGGATTAAAAGTGTGTACCACTCACCATTGCCAGGCAAATATGGGAAGCTTCACAAATTGTCATCCTTTCTCAGGGACCATGCTAATCTTTCCTGTATGGTTCCAATTTTAGTATATGTGTGATTTTTGTTTTGTTTCTCTAGACAGTGTTTTACTGTGCCGCCCTGGCTGTCCTGGAACACGATCTGTAGTTCAGGCTGGCCTCAAACTCACAGAGATCTGCCTCTGTCCCTGCCCGCACCTCCATGTGTTGGAATTGAAGGCATTTACCACCATGCCTGACTGATTTCTTGATAGTGGACATTCTAACTGTAGTGAAATGCATTCTCAGTGCAGTTTTGATTTGCATTTTATTAAGAGCCAAAAATGTTGAACATTTCATTTATTCATTGGCCTTTTTTTGAAAACTGTTCAATTTGCTCATTTATAGTTTGGATGATTTTTCTGTATTTAATTTTTTGAGTTCTTTATAGATTCTAGATCCTAATTTCCAGATATACAGCTGGCAAAGATTTTCTTTTATTCTATAATCTATCTCTTTACTTTGGTTATTGTTTACTGTGTAGAAGACTTAATTCCACATAATCCCATTCATCAATTCTTGTTGGTATTTCCTAATCTATTGGAGTCCTTTGCCTTTGTGTACATATTGAAATGTTTTTACATTTTAGGTTTTGAGATGTTTGGAATTTAAGTTTTAGAGACTTGATGATAGAGATCTAGTTTCATTCTCCTGTAAATGGATGTTAAATTTTTCCAGCATCATTTTGAGTTTTCCCCCCCCCAAAACCCCAGTGTGCATTTTTGGTAATTTTTTAAAAAACCAGATGGGTGTAGTTTCCTGCATTTGTTTCTGGGGTCTGTATTCTATTCCATATTGGCCTACAGATCTGTTTTTTGACAGTACCATGTTATTTTGTTACTATAGCTCAGTTGTATAGTTTGAAATAGGTTTTGTGATGCCTCCAGCATCATATTTGTGTGGGTGCAGGCCACAGGACAGTTTGGACCTTGTTTTTTTGGATTGCTGTTTTACGGTAGTGTTTTGAATCAAGATCTCTCACTGACCATTTGCTACATAGATTAATGTGAACTCCAGGAATCTGCCCATCCCCACCTTCCTAGCACTGCACTGACACCACCATATGCTGCCTCTTTCTTACTTGGGTTTTAGAAACCAGACTCTGGTCCTTGTATTTCCAAGGCAAGTACTTTCCCAACTGAGCCATCTCTCCCCATTCTCCTCTGATTGTTGTGTATTGTTTTTAGACAGGGCATCTCTATTATCCTGGTTGCTCTGGTATTTGTGATGTTGTTTAGGGCTAGCTTGTCTCACCCTCCTGGGATCAGAGGCATGTGTCATGTCTGCTTCAGCATTGATTTTCCTGTTCAAGATTGCTTTGGCTGTTTGTGCATTTTCTGCTTTTATATAGGTTTTAGGATTATTTATTGTAATTCTTATATTTTTGGTTGTGAGTCCAGCCTTTCACAGTTGAGCCATCCGTCCTGCCCTGCTTACTGTAATTCTGTGAAGAATGACTTTGGAATTTTTAAGGAGATTCCTCTGAAACCAGATCATTTTCAGTAATACAACCTATAGTTGAATGTTTTTCTCTGTCCCGCTGGTCCCCCTGGACCAGTTTCTCTCCTGATCCCTGGTCCCTGCAGTCACTTGTGAAAAAATTACTCAGAGGCTAATATTAGATATAATTGTTTGGTCAGTGGCTCAGGCTTAGTACTGGCTAGTGCTGTGTTATAAATTAAATCATTTTTAATAATGTTTCACCATGTGGCTGTGGCTTACTGGTAATGTTCTGGCATCTTACCTCTTTGGCAGATAAATGGCATCTTTCTGTCCCCGCCTTCTTTCTTTCTCTGTCTCTTTTTGGGCTTCCTGCCTAGCTATGTTCTGCTTGGCCATTGGCTTTATTCAACAACCAATAAAAGCAACACATATTTGCAGCATACAGAAGACATCCCACAACAACCATTTTGCAGAATTAGTTCTGCTGATGTATGAGCATGTTATTGTATCTTTTAGTGTGTTGGTTGATTGCTAGATACAGGTTCTTACTCTACAATACAGACTATGCTGAAATGTTCTATGTAGCCTAAGCTAGCCTTGAATCGTAGGAGTCCTACTGCTTTAGCTTTCAAAGTGCTGGTATTTTAAATGCGTGTTACCACAGTCGTTTATGTCATAAGGTCTGGGGATCACACCCAAGGTTTTATACATGCTAGGTGGCAAATACTACCAATGTAACCACATCTCCAGCTTCTCCATGAGACCAATTTCCCTTTACTACCACCAGAAAGCAGACCTCTAATTCTAAGATAAATTTCCAGAAACTGGCAAACTACCCTCAGGCTATCGTCAGGGAGGGCCCGAGGGCTCCTTGAAAGAGGTCTTTTGAAGAATAAATGTTACAGATACATTAGAACTATAGGTCTACCTAAATATATCTTGTCAAACAAGCAGCCACAGGTATCAAACGGAGCTGACCAAAAAGGTACAGGACCTTGCTTCTTAACTGAACTCATGTCTTGGAAGAAGTGGTTATGGTTTGGGTCAAGTCATTCCTGTGTTGGTTGGAGCTCTCACTTTGTCTTGCCTGGAGAGCTCAAGTACAGAGACTGTTAAAGGAGATGAGGTTGCCATCCCTGTAGCCTGAATCCTGGCTGCTTCGTAGAAGTTTGCTCCATCTAGATGGGTTTTTCAAAACAGAAATTTCAGTGACTTCCTAACTGCTCAAAGCCACCGCTGGAAACAGGCTTCTCTGTGTCAAGGAGTCAGAGCTCCTTTTGGTGATAGGCTTCTTTCTTGTCAAACTTGAGCTCATTGGGTATAGAAAGGGTCTATATCCAATGAATCAGTGGTATACTGACTATGAAGAGGGATGGACCATCTGTAGAACATGGTGCTATTTCTTATCAATGGCATTGAGAAACATTCCTCCTCTCCCCAGCATAAGAGTTCCAGAGTAGCAGATCACATACCTGAACCTCTTCCAACTCCTTGCCTTATAGGAATTGACTTGATGGGCCCATACAGTGAGGACGGTGTCATAAAGGAACATATTCTTTGGCCCATGAAAGCATCTCTATGACTATGATGAACAAAACCATCTCTGTTTGTTGACAGCTCTTGATAAACTTGTCTAAACTTTGCTGAGGTGAAACTTGTCTCTGCATGCAAAAGCGGAGCCTGTGTGCTTGAGCGTGCCTATGGCTGGGTTCATGATAGGGACCCTGTCCCAAAATGATGATCTTCCCATCTCTTAAGTCACATACTGGGACTTGGTGTGGTAGTGGATTAACCTTATTTTCCTTTCTTCCATTATGTATTCTGTTACCTTTATAAAATATGGATTGCTGAACTTGTGGTATTTCCTACAGCTTTCTCCAAAGCCCATGGACATATTATAGGTCATAAGCTTCAAAGAGCTGCAGCCTTGTTCCTTCTGATTCAGACCAGGTTGCAGCTCAGTGGCTTAATAATGTGTGGCAAGAGAGGTAGCTGTTCTGGGTGCTGTTGACAGGGCTCATTACTGCATCACCATTGCCTTCATCAACAGTTCACGAGTTGCTACCCTTGTTGGCTGCCTCAGGGCTGTAGGTATGTCAGTTTCTGGTCAGCCTTGCAGTGAAATAGGGAATCTTCTGGCTGATGGTCCTGAAATCACACATGATCTTTTAAATGTGTTGCTGAATTTGGTTTGCAAATATTTCATTGAGAATTTTTGCACTATGTTCTTCAGAAAAACTGATCTGTGTTCATCCTTGTCTGGTTTGGTAGCAGGGTAATATTGATTTCCTAGAATAAGTCCTGTGATGTTGTCTCCCTTTCTATCTTTATGGAATAGTTTGAAGAGTTTTGGTATTCTTTTTTTTTTAAAGTCCAGTAAATTTGGTAGTGATTAATCCATCTGATCTTGGACTTTTTAACCTGAGTAACTATCACTTTAGTCTCACTGCTCTTTATAGATCTGTTTAAATGTTTTTTATGCTCTTGATTTTATTTTAGTAGGTCATATATAAAAACCTACTCATTTCTTCTTTGGCTTTTTTGAATATAGGTTTTCAAAGTATTCCCTAATCAGTCTCTGGATTTCATTGGTATATATTGTAATGTCTTCTTTTTCATGTCTAATTTTATTGATTTGATTTTTCTCTTTTTTAGCCTGCCCTAAAAGTTCATTGATTTCTGTTTGTCCCAAAGAACCAAATTTTTGTTTTATTGATTCTTTGTATTGTTTTCATTTCCATCTTGCTATTTTCTGCCCTGATCTTGATTAGGTTGTTGTAAAAGCAATTGGTGTTTTGTATTGTTGAAATTTGACATTTAATACTAGAATATATTAGTATACTATACATCTTATTTTTTCAAGACAGGGTTTTTTTGTTTTGTGTGTGTGTGTGTGTGTGTGTGTGTGTGTGTGTGTGTGTGTGTGTGTGTGTGTGTGTGTGTGTGTGGTGATGGGTGCCTTTATCTGCTGAGTCATCTCACTAGCCCTGTCATAATCACATTTCTTGTTTCATGTTTTTTATAATGTCATATTTGATATTTACATTTGTTTTGTACTATGGGAATGTTGAGACAAAACAAATTGTGGTTTTCTTATTGGGATCAGAATAGTTTGTAAAGTATTGGAACTGACTTGCAACATTGATAATGCATTTGCCACTGCAAGTAAACAGAGTAGAGATTTAAGGTTAGCAAAGGAAACAGAACTTTGAAGAGAGTAGCTGGCCATCAGAAATTGACAAGGACCAATTAAGAGGAATCCTGGAAGCCGATCCTCTTATAAATACATGAAAAGTTGCCAAAAGTCTCAACATAGACAACTTTGTGCTTATTTGGGATTTGAAGTACATTAGAAGGCCAAAAAAGCTTAGTAATTGAATGGATCACTACTAGACCCAAAATCATAAGAGTTGTTGAGCTATCATCCTCTTATTCTATCCAGTAGCAATAATCCATTTCTCTGTTGAATTTTGATGTGTGATTGACAATGAGCAGCTCAGTGTTTGGACTGAAGAAAAGCTCCAAAGCTCTGCCAAGTCAAGTTTGTACTCAGAAGGTAATGATCACTGTTTGGTTTGTAGCCAGCCTGACCTAATATAGTTTCCTAAATCCTGGGTGGAATCATTGCATCTGATAAATATACTCAGAAAAAAAAACGCACAGAAAACTGTAGTGCATATAGCCCACATTCTTCAACAGAAGGGCACAAGTCTTTTCCAGGACAACATCTAATTGCATGTCACACAACTAGTGTAGAAAATTTGAACATGGTGCTGGAGAGGTAGGTCAGCCATTAAGGACATTTGCTGCTCTTCCAGAATTGAGTTGTTTCCAGAATTTACATTGGGTGGCTCAGAACCTCCTATAACTCAGGCTCTGGGGGATCCAGTGCCCTTTTCTTTCTCAGGATACCCACATACACACAGGTTTTTAAGTCTTCAAAAGTTGAATGAATTGTGCTACAAAGTTTCGCCTAATCCACCACATTCACTGACCTCTCACTAGCTGACTACCACTTCTTCAAGCATCTTGACATCTTTTTGAAGGAAAACTGCTTCCATAGCCATCAAATGCAGAACATGCTTTCCCATTGTTTGTCAAACTCAGTAGCATGCATTTTTACACTTCATGTGTAAAACTTCTCATGGTAAAAATGTGTTTTAATGGTTCCTATTTTAATTTAAGATTAATTTAAAATGTGTTTGAGCTTAGTTATAATGTAAAAATCATGGTCCCAAACAGCAATTGCCCTTTTTTTTGGTGGTGGTAGGGTCTCACTGTGTAGTCCTGGCTATCCTGGGAACCTCAAACTGGCCTTGGACTTACAGATCTGCTTTCATAGGCCTCTATGTATCTCAAGTGCTGACAAAGGTGTATGTCACCATAACCAACTTGCAGTTCCTTTTGCACCAACCTAATAGTTCTTTCTGTCTGTCGACTATGAGTTCAGCTTGTACTAGTTTTTCAAGACCTTGTGTACACCATTGTTGCGTGAGATCTCTGGGTTTGTAGTTTAGTACTCTGTTTTTAGAACTGCCTTACCGTATCTCCAAGATTCTCATGAATTGTGACTTCATTTTCATTTGACCTAAAGGATTTTACAGTTTCATACTTGATTTCTTCAGTTACCTACTAATCATTAAGAGTATATACTTTGGGGCTGGGCGTTGGTGGCACACACCTTTAATCCCAGTACTTGGGAGGCAGAGGCAGGTGGATCTCTGTGAGTTCGAGACCAGCCTGGTCTACAAGAGCTAGTTGCAGGACAGCCTCCAAAAAAACCACAAAGAAATCCTATCTTGAAAAACAAAACAAAACAAACAAACAAACAAAAAAAAAGAAAACAGAGAGAGAGAGAGAGAGAGAGAGAGAGAGAGAGAGAGAATATATAGCCTGTATGGTTTTTATAGTTTTTCTTGGAATTGATTTCTAGTTTCAGTTTTAGGAGTTGATTAAATATAAGAAATTACTTTGATTATAAGAGTGGTGGTATACACCTGTAATCTCAGCACTCAAGAGACAGAAGTAGGTTGATCTCTTGAGTTTACAGCCAGCCTGGTTTACCTAGCAAGTTCCAGACCAGCCAAAGACTCTGTCTTCAAAAGCTTTTTTTTGACCTCGACCTGCAATTTGTCCTGCCTGCAAGATGTGCTGAGATAAAGGTGGTGCAGAACTTGTGGGCGTGGCCAGCCAGTGACTGTTCCAGCTTGAGACTTGTGCCTGAACAATTATGGTCAGGAACCAGAGCAGAGCCTGGATAACCCAGAGATCTAGGATAAAACCAAACACGACTGACCCAAAAAACAAAAAACAAAAAACAAAAAAAACAACAACAGAAAAACTGCCATCAGCGAGACTTCATCCAACAGATAGGAGCAGATGCAGAGCCAAACACTAGGGGAGCTTGTGAAATCCCAAGGAAGAAGGAGAGGAAGGATTGTAGGAGCCAGAGAAGTCAAGAACACAACCCACAGATTCAACTAACCTGGGCTCATAGGGGCTCACAAAGCCTAGAGGGACAATCAGGGAGCTTTTATGTGTCTGATCTAGGTCCTCGAAATATATTTTATGGGTCTGTAGCTCGGTGTTCTTTTGCGACTTCTAACAGTGTGTGTGGGTGGGGGGCTTGTCTCTCACTCTTTTGCCTGCTCTTGGGACTCTTTCTCCTACTGGGGTATATCATCCAACCCTAATTTGAGGGTTTGTGCCTCGTCTTATTGCATCTTCTTATAACATTTTGATGTATATCCTTGGGAGTTCTGTTGTTTTCTGAGGAGTGGATCTGGAGGAGAGGGACTGAGGGGGAGGGACTGAGAGGAAAACAGGGAGGGGAACTGCATTTGGGATATAATAAATGAGAGAAAAATAAATTAGAAAATCCCAAAACTTGTGTGTGTGTGTGTGTTGTGTGTAAGACTTGCTTTATGGCCTAAAATGTGATCTAGTTTTATGGGCTGCCAAGAAGTGCGGGTTCTTCAGAGGCATATTTTTGTCAGCTTGCACATGAAAATTACCTTCCATGCCTTCTGTAACTTTGGCAGTGTTCCTCAGTATCATATCATAGTCTTCAATTTTATCCTATAGCAGTGAGGTCCTGTATGTCTCCACCATCACATCTTTGTATAGATTCTTCTGGGAAGGATCCAGCAAACCCACTCTTCCAGAGTGAAAAGTCAGACATGTACATTATCATAGGCCACTGCATTCCCATCTCACCCATGTTCTCCGCTCAGCTTCCTGCAGCAGCATACAAAACCACTGGCACAAGCTAGGTGTCTTTTAAGCCCATTTGATCTATGGTGTACTTTTTGGTTTGTTGAGACAGGGTTTGTCTGTGCAATAGCCCCAGCTGTCCTAGAACTAGCTCTGTAGACCAGGCTGGCCTCAGAATCTTTGTCTCCTGAGTGCTAGGATTAAAGGTGTGCACCACCACTGCCTGGCTATGGTATGCTTTTAACTTTGAGGTTTCTTGACTTACTTTGTTGTGGATAATTTTTCTATTGATGAAAATGGAGTATTAAAGTCACTCACTATTGTATGTAGGTTTTTCTCTTTATGTTCAGTAGTTTTAATGAAATTGGATATACCACACAGCAGTGGTGGCATACGTGTGTTTAATCCCAGTACAAGCAGGTGGATCTCTCAGTTTGGGGCCAGCCTGGTCAACAGAGTGAGTTTCAGGGCACACAGAGGAAACCTGTCAAGAAAAAACAAACAAAAAAGAGAAGAAAATAAAAAGAAAGAAATTGTATATGCCAGTGCTTAGTGTAGAGATAATTATGAAGTCATTTTGTCTTGACACATTGTTTCCTTTACTGATACATATTAAACTTTAGTTTTCTGAGCAATTTTTGCTTGTCTAAGTATATCTGATTTTGTATTGATTTTTTTGGAGTTGGTAACTGATGCAGTCATTTTGGTAGAAGTTATCTTATATAGGATTTGAAATGTACCATTCTTTTCTTTCCTGATTCTCAGGGCTTCTGCTGATAGGTCTGTCTGAGATTAAGTCTTATGAGTTTGACTTTGAGTTGTCATTTTTGTCTTGCAACTTTTTTATTATAGTCTTTATTATCATCTAGCTTTCATTGTATATTTTCATACATAGATATAATGTATGTTGATCATACTCAATCTCCTGTTACCCTATTTTCTTGCTCCCATTTCTGATCTCTTCCCAGCTAGTCTTCCTACATTTTTTTGTATATGTGAACAAGTGAATTTAACTAAAGTTACTTAAAGTACATAGGCGACTTACCAGTGACTATCTATGCACATTAATGAAAATGTCCCTCATTTTCCCAGTCATCATTAACTACCTATAGAACCTCTTTACATTTTTAATAGTTTCTATTTTTAGAGCTGGGCATTTAACTATTTACTGTGTAGAGAGGTTCTTTGTGGATCATGTATGTTCGGTTTCAAAATGCCTTTTGTGCTTAGATGCTCTCTTCTTTCCAGAAAAACAAGATTCCATATATAATTGTATTGGCCATGTTTTCTGTGTCCTTAGTGTTTAATTTCAGATGCTTGTATGCAATGTAATTTTTATTTTAGTTAATATTTTAGAGAAGGGCTAATGTAGCCCAAATGGTTCTGACTTCATTCACTTTTCAAAATCTAGGATCACAAGTATGTGCCAGCATGCCTCATATTATCCTATGAATTTATTCTTCATTTTGTTTTGTTTCCTTCCTTTGTCTTTTCTTTTTTCCTGCCTTCCTCTTTTGGCTTGCTGTTAGGAATTGAACCTAGAACCTTGGATATGCTAGGCACATGCTCTACCACTAAGCCATATCCCTGACTCATCCCATGGATTTTTTTTAAGTTGTTAGGCTAAGTTTGTGGTTTTTAAATCAGTGAATGTTTTGCCTGCGTGTATGTATATGTGTGTCTAGTGCCCAGGGAGGTCAGAAGAGGCTGTTGGGTACCTTGGAACTGGTTAATATAAAAACCATGGTGTGGGTGGTGGCAACTGAACCCGTGTCTTAAAAAGAGAGCAACAAGTACTTTTAACCACTCAGTGATCTCTCTAGTCTATTCCCTGAATTCTCTTTTATTTTTACTTTATTCCATGGATTCTTAATTTGGCTTTTTGGTCATGCTAGTCTATTTAATTTCTTTTTTGATATGTGATAGATTTTTGTCATCTCTGGCATTGTGTTTTTTGCTTGATTTAGTCTATTTTTTAATTTAATATTTTTCAGATTAATGTGTATGAGTGTTTTGCCTTCATGTTTATCATGTGTGCCTCCTGATGCTTGCAGATGTCAGATGATGGCATTGGATCCCCTAGAACTGGAGTTAAGGAATAGTTGTGAGTCACCATGTGGATGAATGTTAGGACTGGAACCTGGTTTTCTGCAAGAAGCAACAAGTGCTCTTAACCACCTCAGTTATAGCCAGCTCCTTGATTTTAGCCAGCGCACTTTCCACTGTGGTTTTCATTTGATTTATTTTGTTTTTCACTCTTATTATCATTTCTGTTTTTTCTCCTTCTCTTTCTTTCCTTCCCAGGCTCCTTGCTGAACTTCTCATTAGTGTTGCTAATTTCACATCTGTCTTTCAGGTTTTTGAAATCTGGATCCATAATTGACTTCCTTAGCTAATTTATCTGCTTATTAGTTGTTGAAAATAATTTTTACAGACATACTTTTGAATTCTTTGTTCAGTATTGGAGCTACCTCAGTATCTTTGGATTTGTTAATTGAAGAGTTAAGTTCTTTAGTATGTGTCATGTTGCCTTCCTTTTTCATTGTTCTTTATGCACCCACCTGTATGGATTATCTCTTCCAGTTGTATTGGGGGAAATTTCTTACTGAGAAACCGTCTCTTGAGGAGTCAGTCTCAATTATCATTCAGAGAAGACCAAACAAGGTGCTGTAACACAAAATCAAACCTGATACGGGAATACACTTAAAATTGATTAATGCCAACTAGTATAATACCAATGACCATAGAACAGGATAAACTATCACCTTAAATTTTATTTAGGATAAAAGTATAAATGTCAAAAGAAAGCTGAACCAAAATTGAAAGAAAAAGAGGAAAGATGAATGTTAGGAAGACAAAAAAAGAACAAGAGGGGAAAAGTATTGCACATTAAAGAGAAATGCACAAACAAAATTGCCTAAACGTAAGAAGAACAAAAAAAAGTTTTGGTGGGAGGGAGATTTACAGTATTATATGGCTTTTGAAATCTGTTCTGTGGATATATTTTTGTGCTTAGTTTTCTTTAATAATAAGCAAAACAATTCAACAAATATTTACCTATTTTTCAGTTTTTTAAAAAAGACTCAATATGGCAGTTTAATACTTAAATGCCAGCACTCAAAAAGCTGAGGCTGGAGGATCTGGAGTTCAAGACCAGCCTGGACTGACTACACAGTGAGCTCAAGGCCATCTGAACTGTATAGCAAGACAATCCCCTCCCTCTACATAAAGTAAAACTAATTAATCATAATAAAAGGAAATAGTTGGGAAAAAGGGAGCGGGGAATTAAATGGCAGAGTACCAGCGCCTTTTTTTCTGGATACTCTAATATTGGAGTCTTCCAGGTAGAAGGGGTGGTCGCCTGAAGTCAGAGTCTCTTCTTTTTCCTATTGTTTAGGAGGGCACTGAGTCTGGAGCTGTCTTCATTTTAGGAGCTTCCCTTCTTTGCATACCAGAAACCTCTGCTGGCTATTCTTAGATTTGCAGCCTGGGGGCCATGCAGGTTGTCCCATACTCCAGAGACTCCCCAGGTTGTACACCCTGGATTGACCATTTTCAAGTCAAAGGGTGTCTCTTAAATGCATTGGGGAGTCAAGAATGCACAGTACTGATGTTTATACTGGAAGACTATCGTGTCTCAGTGCTTTGAATACTGTACTAAACATCCTTCAGGAAGGAGGAGGCTGCAGAAGTTGAGAACTCTGAACCTGAGCTCGAGTTCTAAGTCCCACTAACAGAGAACCTGGCAAGGGGTCTATTATTACCATCAACCGCCAGACCCTTCAATATCCAAGCTTCCTGCTGCTCGAACTCAGCATGTCCACATAAGGCTCTCCTGATATTCACAACTGCCCTCCACTGTATTCTCCTACCAACAGGTTGTGGCATGTTATTTGTTCCCTAGGCCCTTTGACTTGGGATTGTTCCACAATAGTTCATGCCTTAAATAGTAGGCCCCCTCAAAATGGCACCCAAATCACAGCCCTTCAAGACATGAGTGAGAACATGGACCTCATCTCCATCCTCATCACATAGGTAAAGCCATTAGCCAGATTTAACTGGCTGAGAGTTAAAGCTGAGAATATAACCCTCTGCTTCGTGGGTAGAATTGCCAATCACTTTATCAGGGCTTCCTGGCCTAACTTTGGAGGCAGCTTCTGTGTTGGGTCTTGTCCATACCCTGTCCCTCCTCACCAGGGAGTCCTAAAGTTTTTTGAATATAGGGGAAGGGAACCTTAGCAGAAATGCAGATGTGGGCCTAGGAAGTAAAGGCAGGCAGTCCAGAACTGTGTGAATATTGGTTAAATGTTTTTTTTCTGTGTGTTTATGTCTGTTAATTATCAGTGTTCAATAATCTTAATTATAAGCTTAGTGGAAGCTACCCATTTATTTTTTTAAAACATGATTTATTTATCTTTATCTTATGTGCACTTCTGTTTTGCTTGCATGTATGTTTGTGTTATAGTGTCAGATCTTAGATTTATAGACATTTAGCTGTCATGTGGGTGCTGGGAATTGAACCCCAGTCCTCTGGTAGAGCAGTCGGTGCTCTTAACCACTGATCCATCTGTCCACCAGCCCCCTCCCCCAATATTCCAAATAAAGTTAGAGGCCCAGAAGAGACTAATTGGAAAATAGAATCAAACCTCATGGATGCTAGAAAGGGCAGTAATCCCCCATTCTTCTTAGCAATATTGTTGAAATATTCATGTACACTTCATGGGACTTTTAGTATACTTAGAGCTCACTTCATGGGACTTTTAGTATACTTATAGCTAACTTTAGAATATTTTAGTCATCCCCAAAAGAAATTTTATACCCACTAGCATTCATTATTGATCTATGTTATAGCAGGTTTTTACTTTATTGTCATATATACCATATATTATCAGTTCATTGATGGACAGTGTGGTTGTTTTTTATTCTCAACTATTGTGAATATAGCTGGGAACATCTGTCCAAGTGCGAACATACATTTAGATTTCTCTTGCATATATACCTGTGAGTATAATGGCTAGGTGATCTGTTTCATCTTTTGACATATTTAATACTACTTCACAGTCCTACCAACAGTGTGTAAGGGTTCTGTCTTCTCCATATTCTCCCCAATTTGTTTCTTTTTTTTGTCTAGCCATCCTAGTGAGTGTGAAGTGAGATTTCACTGTAGTTTTGACTTGTTTGTCTTTATGTTGGGGGTCTTTTCATCTGTCTTTAGCAAAAGTGTCTGTTAAGATCCTTTGTCCATTTTATAATTGCATTATCTTTTCTTATTGTTGAATTACAAGAGTTATTTGTATAGTTTGGATATAAGTCCCTTTTTATACATTATGATTTGCAAGAATTCCCCCCCCCGTAACTTTGTTTATGGTATTTCTACTATGGATCCCTCCCTCCCTCCCTCCCTTCCTCCCTTCCTTCCTTTCTTCCTTCCATTCAGGTTGATTTTAAACTTGCTATGTACCTGAGAATGGTCTGACCTCCTGGTTCTCCTACCTCCATTTCCCAAAGTTCCAAGTGCATACATAAATTACCATATATCAAACCAAATGTGAGTTCTTCTTTTTTTTTGTGACAGGATCTCATTATGTATCCCTGGCTCATCTGGAAATCAATATGTAGACTAGGTTGGCCTTAATCTCACAGATTTATGTGTGTCTCTGCCTCCAGATTAAAAGTATATGCCAAAATACCTGGCCAAATGTAAATTCTAAAACATAATCTTGGGTGGTAATGGTTTGGTGTACTGATTTAAGTTCTCATAATTTCTCTTTCATGCATATTGTAGAGGTGTCTCTACTGACTACCAGAAGATCTGAGTTTAGCTGCATATTCTCAAACATGTTATATACATGCTTTGGGCCCCATTCTCCAACTCAAGTTGGAAGCTATTGTTAGCATAAGTTTTTTTTCTAGATCTCTAGTTCCAGTAGAAACATGTGGTTTCAAGCCCTTGTTCCTAGGGTCAAGTGTTTGAGAATAGCATTCCAGGAACTGTGATTTGGAGATGACTAATGAGCTTGCTTTTGAGATTGGTACCTCAAGTCCTGTTTATCAGCCCTTTTCTGAAATTAGGACTCCCAAGGAAAAGGGTCTATTTACCCACCACTTAGGGTATAAATTGTATTTGTTTGAGACAGTTTCACTGTATAGCCATGGCTAATATGGAACTCACAGAGATAGTCCTGTCTCTGCTCCAAATGAGTGCTGGGATTAAGGTGTTATAGTCCATTCTTTGATATGTTAGTGCTGTTGGCTCTCAATCAGTTTACTTTTCTCCTGATTCCTAACTGGAATAGCCTGAAGTGAGTAATTTAGAGATTAGAGCATTTCAAGAAAGAGCCAGGAGAAGGCATAGCTGCAGGGCTTTGGGACGGCACAGATAGAAGTGTGTGCTTTCATGGGGGTGGAGTTGCCTCAGGGGAAACCATGTGTAGGGAAGACCAAAATAGTGCAAGGCAGGGAGATATGATATGGCCAGTTCTTAGTGTTGTCTTGAGTGTCTCTACCCGCTAGACCTGAATTGGCATTGTCAGGTGGAAGCATTTTACTACAAACTACTGTTTTTGTTTTCGTTTTTTGAGACAGGGTTTCTCTGTGTAGTCCTGGCTGTCCTGGCACTCACTCTGTAGACTAGACTGGCTTCCAGCTCAAGAGATCTGCCTGCATCTGTGTGCCACCATCCCCCACCTTAAATAACCATTTTTAATTGTGCATAGCTTTCATATTTCTCTTCATTTTCTTAAAAAATCAAATATGATTCCACCATAGAATATATCCAGAAATGTTATTTTATGTTGGATGTATATTTTCTGATGCTGTCTACACAAAATTATTCAACTTTGATAATTAGTTTAAAATTATAATTGTTATAAAACTACAAATTACCAATTATATTTTATTATAGTTTAAAAATGATTTTGCTTTAAAGAATATTGCTCTGTGCCCAGTTATAAGTTATAACTGTATGGAAATGTTTTAAAAATCAGTAGCCTCTATCAGTTGATGTCTTTTTTTGTTGTTGTTGTTGTTGTTTTTTTTGGTTTTTCGAGACAGGGTTTCTCTGTGGCTTTGGAGGCTGTCCTGGAACTCGCTCTGTAGACCAGGCCGGCCTCGAACTCACAGAGATCCGCCTGCCTCTGCCTCCCGAGTGCTGGGATTAAAGGCGTGCGCCACCAACGCCTGGCTTCAGTTGATGTCTTAGTTGAAGGTTATGAACTTAGCATGGTGTAAGGCTCTGGGTTCTGTTTTCAGTGCCACATAAATACACACATGGTCAGCAGCCCTGCTTCATAAACTGTAAATATTTTTATTATACTGTGTAATATAATACAGTCAGAAAACACAATTATTTTGTTTTGGTTTGGCTTTTGGTTTTTTGACACAGGGTTTCTCTGTGTAGCTTTGGAACCTATCCTGTCACTTGCTCTGTAGACCAGGTTTTACTGGAACTAGTTCTTGTAGACCAGCTTGGTCTCAAACTCACAGAGAGATTCGCCTGCCTCTGCCTCCCGAGTGCTGGGATTAAAGGTGTGCGCCACCAACGCCCGGCCAACACTATTGTTTTGAACTAATTTGTTGCATTGGTGTTGATTTATAAAATATTATAAAGCTTTTTTAGTCCCTTCAGCTTTTTACCTTATTAATTTCATTTATATTTTATTTATGTAGATGGTATCAGTGGTATCTTCACCCATTTTAAATATTACAAATTCATAAGAGGTGGTAGACCATTTCTGTGATTCATAAAGAACACCAGGCTGAGCATGGTGGCTCAGACCTATAATCTCCTACACAATATGGAGACTTAATGTGAATTATAAATGCTTGGCCAATAACTCAGGCTTGTTACTGCCTAACTTTTAAATGTAAATTAACTCATATTTCTTATCTATGCCTTGTCATGTGACTCATAGTTTGTTACCTCATTTTCTACACATGCTGCTTTCTCAGTGACTGACTGGCATCTCCTCTGACTCCACCCTTCTTCCCATCATTCTCCTAGTTTGGTTGTTCCACGTATAATTCCTGCTTTGCTACCAGCCAATCAGCTTTTTTAAAATTTTGTTTTGTTCTTTTCAAGACAAGGTTTCTTTGTGTAGCTTTGGAAGCTGTCCTGGAACTCACTCTGTAGACCAGGCTGACCTCTAACTCACAGAGATCCGCCTGCCTCTGCCTCCTGAGTGCTCCCTCTACCACCACCACCCGGCCCAATCAGCTTTTTATTAAACCAATCTGAGTGACAAATTTTCACTCAGTATAAAGGGTGTTCCACAGCAGAGAAACTAATGTTCTTATTTGATAAAATAATACAGAGGGTTGATACCTGTTGGAAGGCAGGCCTTTTGAGGCATATCATTGGGCAAGACGTTTCTTTCGCCATCCTCAACCTGAGTGGTATTTACTGTGTTTTGAATTACTGGGTTTCATTATTATGCTTTATTGGGGATTAAAGGACAAGTTAAAAGAAGTACCACAAAACACTTAGACTGAGTATATTGTCAGCCTTGCAGGTTTGACTGTAGTAATTGTCTATGTTCTCCTCTCATCTGGGCTTTGAAAATGAGGTATACAAAAGAAGTTTCCATGTAATGGTGAACAGTTCATTGTTTTATCTGAGACAGGGGTTCTCTGTAGCTTTGGAGGCTGTCCTGGAACTAGCTCTTGTAGACCAGGCTGGCTTCGAACTCACGGAGATCCACCTGCCTCTGCCTCCCAAGTACTGGGGTTAAAGGCATACGCCACCACCTGGCATAATGGTGAATAGTTTTTAAGTGCTTCTTGAAAAACATGAACTCTTTGCTGTCAGAACAAAAAGAAAATCTTTAAAATAAAAATTACATTAATAATCTTTTGGGCTATAAATAAAATTTGTATATTAAACTTTTTCCTTCATTTTTCAACTAATTAAGAAAATCTCTAAAAGTTGACTTATTAAACTTGATAGAAATAACTCAGATAACTGATGTGATTGTTCTTTTATTAGATAGAGTAACCTTTTTAATGGGATTTTGAATTATTTGTTCTGTTTTTTTAGATATGTCTTTTACAAATCAACTAAAAAATGACATTTTTTCTATTACAGCTACTATTAATTGATGCTATGATTCAGTTCCAAACTTTGTAGAATTATCTTTTCTTCTATATTCAGACCTTTCTTTGTACTCATTGAACAATCATTTTGTGAAAATATTCAGATTGAAAAATAATTTTTAATTCTTAACTGTTCAGCTTCCATAGAGACTGCACTTCCAGCTCTCATTGTTCCCATCTTGGAGCCTTGCGGTAATTCAGAGTGCCTACACATTTTTGTAGATTTGCATTCTGGAATGTTCCAGTTGATGCTTTATGGACTTGGTAAGTTGCAAAATGTAGTCATTCAGTGTAAGAATTCGTGTATGTCTGTCTGCTTTTATGAATAAACATAAACAACATAAAAACAAAAAAACCAAAAGCAAACAAAAAGTGATATTTGTAAGAACTATATTAGCAGCTCATGGAAAACAGGACTTTGAATCACATATCTGATAGATAATGGCATATGACAGAGGTTTGTTTTTTAAAGCTCCCCTCAACACACCCATTTAAAATGAAAACATTACTTTTGTTTCTCAGGATACCACAGATAGTTCCACATAACAACAGGCAATCCCAAGGAAGCACTGAAATTATATCGTCTGGTTAATACTCTTTATCCTTCTCTCATCATTATCCATTCCAAAATAATCTCTAGGGTAGCCACATCCTCACCAGCTGCAGAAAAATCTTCCTTTCTCCATCTCTTCCCTCATATACCAGTGAACATGGGCACATTTGGCATGCGTTTGATCAGACATGATCCAAATAAGTCCTGGCATCAGCAATGGCTGTGGTGTGGGTTAGCTTACCCACAGCTTACTATACTTTGGCCAGGTCCATCAGCTACCTCAGTAGGAGGTGGCTGACCTTGAAGCTAGTGAGTCTACCACACCAGCACCTCTAGCTGGGAGGATAGGCTTGTGGCCCACTGCTGACTTGTAATAGCTGGCTACAGCCATGCCCCAGCCATGGCTGCACCACCCCATGTACCTTTGGTAGCCTTTCCCATCTCAGTCTTTTCTTTGTCTATTTTCTTAATCATTAACAGCAAATACTCAGAAAAGCACATGTAAACAAAAAGGGGTAGAACATAATTTTTTGTACATAAAGGTCAAGATGCTATAACAAGATACAGTAGAAATGTATTTTCTCAAAGTGTAGTTAGTTTTAGTGTGGGCTTCACTCCTGACTGCTCCCACAGGGATGCATACTGTCCATTCCTGTAGAGCAAAAATGGTTCTCAACCTTCCTAATGCTGCAACCCTTTAACACAGTTCCTCATGTTGTAGCAACTGCCACAGCCATAAAATTGTTTTCATCACTACTTCATAACTGTAATTTTGCCACTGTTATGAATTATAATGTAAATACCTGATATGCAGGATATCTGATAGTGACCCAATGTGAAAAGGGTTGTGATCCACAGGTTGAGAACTGCTCATAGAGATACTAGTTGTCCTGATTATCCTTTCTTCATGACCCCTTCCGAAACTAGCTGCCTCACAAAAGCCACCTTTGGAACAGTGATGCAGTAGAGATAAGGACTTCAGTATAAGAATTGAGAGGTGGGGGCATGGCATAGTACACCATAATGGCTTTTTATTTGTCTATAGTTTTTTCTAGATTTTGATCCAGTTAGTTAAAATTACTTTGTGCCTTCTTTTTTGCTTAGTGTTTTACATACTTTCTGCTGTTGCTAAAAAATTGGACTACATTTAGCAAGCCAGTTGTTTAGACAACGGGTCTTCCTTATGTGTATGCTTGGTCATTTGTATGCTGTAAAAAGCAGTATTTCAATAAGCCGTGGTTTCTTTTTGGTTAGACTATGGTTCTAAGTCTAGCAATTTTATGAGTTTTATGTGCTTATAAGATACAAATGCAATTTAGCTCTTAAAATAGTTAAAACTCTTAATGTGTCAAGCACTGTTTATATATTTGCTACTTGCTCTTGCCAAAGGAGTATGTAGGAGGAAAAGCACGTTGATTGATAGCATGGGTTTCTGCCTTTAAAAAATTCATTTAAATTATTGCTACATGGATAAAGACTTTGCTTGTAAGCAGTGAATTAATGAATTGTTTATTTTATAGACCAGACCACTCTGGAGGACATGGAAAAGTGTGTAAATGATGACATGAAGCGGATCATCCCTTGGATTCAGCAACTTAAGTAAGCTTACTTAATTTAGCTCAAGACTAAAAAGCGAAACCTATCTTGACAGGATTTATTTTCTTCTCCATCATTAATCTTAATCTGTCACTGTCCTTAAAATTCATGACATGAAATCTGAGCATCTTTTGGTGCCTTGGCCTCTAAAATGCCTTGGAATACATCCAGTACTATCCCCACTCATATCAGATTCCCCTCTAGATCCAATGGTAGTCAGAGGGGCATGGCACTAAACTATCATTCCTTGCCAGATTTTCTTAGAACACACAATTCAAACATCACTTAATAAATATTTGTACCGTGTCCTCTAGTAGAATGCTATTTGTTCTTATCCAGAATCTTTGTGGTATTAGTCTCTCAACGGACAGAATCAAAACAGTTGTTCCATTTTCTCTAACATTGCCATTTAGTTTGTTTCAAAATCACCCTGTTAACAGAACCAGAGATTATCTGGGCTATCATTAGCACTCTGGCTACACTGATGTTCCATTCTAACACCACCCCACAGGCAGGGTTTCTCTCTGGGATTCAAGTTGTGGGCCACCATCATCGAGCTCAAAACAGTTTTTTTTTTGTTTTTTTTTTTCTTGGTTTTTCAAGACAGGGTTTCTCCGTATAACAGCCCTAGCTATTCTATAGTTAGCACTGTAGCCCAGAATGGCCTCAAACTCAATAGAGATTAGCCTGCCTTTCCTCCCAAATTCTGGGATTAAAGGTGTGTGCCACCACTCCCTCACTTAAAGAATTCTCTTTTTTTGTTTGTTTTTGTTTTGTTTTTCGAGACAGGGTTTCTCTGTTTTGTTTTGGAGGCTGTCCTGGAACTCACTCTGTAGACCAGGCTGTCCTCGAACTCACAGAGATCTGCCTGCCTCTGCCTCCTGAGTGCTGGGATTAAAGGCGTGCACCACCAATGCCCGGCCACTCAAAGAATTCTTATTATTCATTTATTTTTATTTTTGATACAGGGTCTCATATAACCTAGGCCTGCCTCAGAGTTACTACTATGTAGCTGAGACAGGCTTTGAACTCCTGATGCTTCTTCTTCTACTTCTCAACTACTGGGATTAAGATATGAACCACCATGTCCAACTTAAAACCTTTAAAATGTTTTTAAGATTCCATGGAATAAAAACTAGTTTCAGAGATAAAAACTGAAATTGTCAAGGCAAGCATTGTCATGTACCTACAATCTTTAATACCAGTACTTAGGATATTGAGGCAGGATGCTTGCCATGAGTACCACATATATATGATCAAGAAGAGTGGTACAGAGCAAGCCTCCAGGCTGTTAAATGGAAAAAAAAGAAGGGGAAGATTGTTCAATGGAATTGTGTGTGTGTGTGTGTGTGTGTGTGTGTGTGTGTGTGTGTGTGTGTGTGTGTGTTTTCAGCATCTTCTTTTGCTACTTCTGGTTTCTATCCTTTTTTTAATTTTATTTTCCAGTTTAAATTTAGATAAGAAACAAGGTTGCTTCACAAGTCAGTTCCAGGTCCCTCTCCCTTTCCCTCCCCTCCTCCCGTGCCCTCCCCCCAACCCCCCCCCCCCGTTATCCCCTCATTCCCCCAGGGAGGGTGAGGCCCTCCATGGGGGTGTCCATAGTCTGTCATTTCATATAGGGCAGGGCCTAGACCCTTCCCCAAGAGTTCAGGGTGAGAGTGCACCTCACATTGTTCTATGGGAGTCCAAAGACCGTGTGTATACTTGGGATGGGTACTGATCTGCTGCCCAAGGCTCAATAGATTACCTAGGCCTCCTCACTGACACCCAGATTCAGGGGGTCTTGATCAGTCCCATGCTGGATTCCCAGGTTGATGCCTGGGATTCAAGAGTTAACCTTTGTCTGGTAGTCCTGAAAACAGCTTGGTATTGGCACAAAAATAGACAGGTAGACCAATGGAATCGAATTGAAAACCCGGGTATTAACCCACACACGTACGAACATCTGATCTTTGATAAAGAAGGTAAAAATATACAATGGAATAAAGAAAGCATCTTCAACAAATGGTGCTGGCATAACTGGAGACTGCCATGTAGACGAATGCGGATCGATCCATGTTTATCGCCATGCACAAAACTTAAGTCCAAATGGATCAAAGACCTCAACATAAATCCAGCCATACTGAACCTCTTAGAAGAGAAAGTGGGTGGTACCCTTGAACGAATTGGTACAGGAGACAGCTTCCTGAACATAACACCAGTAGCACAGACACTGAGATCAACAATTAATAAATGGGACCTCCTGAAACTGAGAAGCTTCTGTAAGGCAAAGGACACAGTCAGCAAGACAAAAAGGCAGCCCACAGAATGGGAAATAATATTCACTAACCCCCCATCTGACAGAGGGTTGATCTCCAAAATTTACAAAGAACTCAAGAAGCAAGTCTCCAAAACATCAAAGGACCCAATTAAAAAGTGGGCTGCAGAACTAAATAGAGAGTTTTCAATAGAGGAGTCTAAAATGGCTGAGAGGCACTTGAGAAAGTGCTCAACATCCTTAGCCATCCGGGAAATGCAAATCAAAACAACTCTGAGATACCATCTCACTCCTGTCAGAATGGTTTCTATCCTTTTGGGGGAGGGCACAACATTTAAGTAGCCCAGCCTGCAATACTCTGATTAGTCAAGGGTGACCTCACACTTCTGATCTTTCAATATCTAACAAGTGCTGGAATTCCATTCTTTTTTTTATGTAGTGCTAGGGATAGAACCAAGGGTTTTGGGCATGCCTAGCAAGTACCATGCTATATCCCAAACCCCTAGTTTTATAAAAATTCATCATCAAGTAATTTTATTAACACTAGAGGATAATTTTATTATTCAATAGATAGATTTATGTATGAGCTGTTTCATTGCAATCTATGTAACAGTTTTTAAGATTCTAGTTTCATGTTTGTACATTTATGAACAAACACAAGTTTTAATATGCTTAGTAATTCATGTCCTCTTTAATTTGAGGTTGTTTATCACTGTTGTAGGTATAAGAAGTAGTACTATCTAAAACCAAAATGCAAAATCCTGCAAAGCATTTACTTATCAAATGTATGTCTATAACTCACATAATTTTGTAAGTTCTGATTTTACTTACGATAGTGCTTCTCAAATGATTCATTATAAATAGCCAGGTCATTAGTAATCTATCAGGAGATGACTAATTTGTAGAAACTTTTTGAGCTATTGTTTTCCTTACTTATTTTTGCAGGATCTCAGTGTGTAGCCCTATCTGGTCTGCTGCTCACAGATCCTCCAACCTTTGCATCCCATGTGTTGGGATTAAAGGTGTGTGCGACCATATCCAGCTGAGATGCTATTTTTAAAACTTAGTTATTTTTATTTTATGTGTATTGATGTTTTTCCTGCATGTATGTTTATGTGAGTGTGTCAGATCTTGGAGTTACAGACAGTTGTGAGCTGCCATGTGGGTGTTAAGAATTGAACTTGGGTCCTCAGGAAGAGTAGTCAGTGCTCTTAAACGCTGAGCCATCTCTCAGCCCTCTAAGGTGCTATTTAAATGTGATAAAATGAACTGACTCTAAGCATACAATCAACCAATTTTCATTAAATTTACTACGTTTCACAACTGTTGCCCCAATCTAGTTGTAAAATGTTTATTTAGCATCATTCTGTTGTCCATGTACAGTTAATCATTGCTAGCCCTAGGTAACCACAAATTATTTCTGGAAATTTAGTGTTTTGGACTTACTATATAAATAGAAGCATAAACTATGTGATTTCTGACTGGCTTCTTCCACTTATATTTTCAAGGTTTATGTTATAGCATGTACTGGTATTTTATCCTTATATAATATTCCACTGAATGAATGTACCATATTTTCTTTATTCTATAGTAACTTGGGGTTGTAGTAAATGGGGTTGTTATACTTCTTTACTGATGTGAATAACTACAGTCCTGTGTGATCTTTTCCTTTTCTCTTGACCAAACGGTGGAATTACTGAGTAAAAATTATGTTTGACTTTTGAAAGAATTTTTCAACCTGTTTTCCAACTTAGGTGTGTCACTTTGCTATTCAGTCAACATATGAGGGTTTCTGTTTTTGTATGTTTTTTACACTTGTTAGTATCTTTGGTGGTAAGAGGTACCTCATGGAAATCTTAGCGTACTTTGCCTTAATGGTTAATGATATTGAGCAGCTGGTTTACAGGCTATTTTTGTATTATGCAACAAAACAGATTCTAATAAAAGAAACAACTGGGTGTGGTGGCACATGCCTCTTGGCATGAGTCAGGAATATCACTGAGTATGAGTTCAACCTGGTCTCCAAAGTGAGTTCCAGGTCAATCAGAGGTACATATTGGGGATCCTAATCCCTAAAAGACCAACCCTAAAAACAAAACCTAAAACAGGCACATATAAAATGTAAACCCCAACTTTTTAATTATTAGAATCAACAGATATAAAGTTACATATACTCCAATAAAACCAAACAAACATAACCTAGGGAATAATTACAGAAGCTGGACATTTTTTCATTGAAATGTTTATAGGAAATTTGTATAAAGCTCACACAGAAATTTTTTTTTCTACAGCATCATACGAAAACTCAAGGGTGAAATAGTAAGCTAGGAATATGAATAAGACTCTTGTTCCAGCCCAGCCCTCAGAATGTTGAGAATAGGGGATTGTGAATGGGATGCTTAGTAAGACTTTGTCCCAGGGGAAAAAAAGAAATAGTAATTCCACGTGTATTTTAAAAGACTACTTGTGTATTAATATTTATTATTTTGAGTTTTGTTTTTTAAGACAGGTTTTGTCTATATAACAGTCCTAGCTGTAGACCAGGCTGACTTTGAACTCACAGAAATTTGCTTGGTAGCCTCTGCCTTCTGAGTGCTGGAATTAACGTCTCGCACCACCACTGTTCAGCTATTTAGGATTTTTAAAGTGACAGTGAGCTTGTTTTTCATTTGTGCCTTACATAGGTGAGCTGATGTAACTAATCAGAGAGAGAGGGAGTGAGTGAAGGAGGGAGGGAGAGAGGGAATATTTGGAGACAATATGTGTTTCTTTCTTTTTCTTTTTTCTTTTTTTTTTTTTGGTTTTTCAAGACAGGATTTCTCTGTATTGTTCTGAAGGCTGAAGGCTGTCCTGGAACTCACTATTTAGACCAGGCTGGCCTCAAACTCACAGAGATCCTCCTGCCTTTGCCTCCAGAGTGCTGGGTTAGAGGCGTGCACCAACAATGTCCGGCGACAATATGTGTTTCTTAATTGCTCCTCTGTTTTTCTTTTAAGAACTTTAGTAGACTTAACAGTCTCAAATAATTTGGGTTGGCATAGATATCCACTTACAACTTTTACCCAAAATGAAGCAAATGATATACTTTTAACATTATTTCTTCAGTTGATCCTTTAAAGTTGTAATTAAATGTTAGATAGGTTTTAATGATGAAAACAATATTTCCAGGACTCTGCAGCCAGAGACATTCAGAGGCCAGTCTGATCTACATAGTGAGTTGTAGGCCCACCATGCTACATGGTCAGAATATGTTTTCAAACAAAAACAAAAAACAAACACAAATCAAAGGAACCTCCCCTCCCCCCACATTTCACTTTTGGTTGAGCTGGCAAACTGTCCTTAGGATGTAATATATTCTACACTTGATCTTAGCTCCCCCTCCAAAAAAAAAGATGTAATATATTCTCGCAGTTTCAATGAACATGGTTAGCACACCATTTGTACCACATGTAGGTCTTGGTAGAGCACTTTTCCCCAAACTAACCTATACCCTATTCAGTAAGTGGAGCCTGTATGCTCTTAATTAGTTAGGCCTTTTTGGCATTGCTATATTGCTGTGAAAGTCCTTGTTTTGTGTTTTGTGCATCAGTAAGAGTGAATCAGTGTGTTATCTCTTGTTCGTATATTAAATTATATGTTATCTTAGCCACAGGATGGCTGCTGGGTGTAGCAAACTCATCAAAATCCAGTGTCTTACTTGAAAAGGAGGGAGGGAGGAGGGCAGTTACACATACTTTTTCTAAAACAGGGCTTATGTCTACAATGATGAGAGCAGAAATAGTGTTTTATGCTTGTTTGTTATTTTATGAGCTCTTTAGATTATTTATTTCATTTTTTAGATTATAATATACCTCCCTCCAAGAACTCCCATTTACCCTTCAAATTCCTGGCCTCTTTTCTCACTAATTGTTATTGTATTCATGTATACATACATGTTCCTAAATATAACCAGTGAAGGCCATATACTTTAAATGTATGTTTTCAGGGCTGATTGTTTGACACTAAGCAGCTGATATGATTTCCCCACATTTTGTGTGTGTATTCCCCCCTCCCAGACAGGGTTTCTCTGTATATCCCTGGATGTCCTGGAATTCACTTTGTAGACTAAGCTTTCCTTCAACTCACAGAGATCTGCAGCCTCTGCCTCCCGTGTGCTGGGATTAAAGACGTATGGTATCATATATCTCCCAGCTTGTTTTAGGTTTCTTATGAAAGATGTTGAGTTTAGGTTTGGGAATCTGGCATTCTGTATGATAAACTAAGCTATACTTTTAGGCTTATAGTTCATTTTTCTTTCCCCCAAATCATATTATTCACAGTGCAGTTTAAATTTCTTATGGTAGAAGTAGAATTAGCAACCAAATATAAGACTATAGAAATGACTTATTGATTTGATCATGTGGCTGTTGACTAAATTTCAGTTATTCTTTAGTTTTTTTTTTAGTTTATAAATCAGTGGCATAGGGTTAACCCCTGATTTAATGATGTGGATTATCTTTTTAAATTAAGGTTTTGGCTTGGACAACAGCGTTGCAAACAATCTATAAAGCATCTGCCTACAATAACCACTGAAACGTTACAGCTTTCTAACTATTCAACACATCCCATTGGAAACCTTTCTAAGAATAAGCTGTTTATTAAACTTACCCGTCTTCCACAGTACTACATTGTAAGTATGCCAAGCATGATTGGGAGTGAACAAGTTGACTAAGTCTGGATGTATTCAGAAAGCTGTCTTGTCTAATTTCATTTGCAAGTGAATTTTGCTTAGTACCTGACTTTCACATAGGGATTTTCAACACAAGGAGTACTAATGAAGGCAGAAAAGTAGTCAGGTCTCTGCTGAGAAATGTAAGGTAGTTTTCATCTCTCACCCTACTGCCTCTACCATAATGAGACCTAGGTTCTTGGGGAGGCTTTATTCATGGTAGACAAGAGAAGCTTGGTTTCTGATTGGAATTAAGTATCTCTTTGGTTAAATGTAAACAATTGAGTGCAATTAACTATAAATAACTATTGTGAAGATTTAGAGGAGTTTGGTGTCATAAATACTTGCTTGGATTTAGGTGACTATGAATCTGTAAGTATAGTATTTACCCCCCCCCCCCCCTTTCTATTTGTTGATCACTTCTATTTTGATGTAAATATATACTATGAAAGTCTGTGCTTTTTAGTATTTGATGAGGTTTTTTATTATTAGGTAGGCGCTGCTGGGGATTGACTCCAGATCTCACACATGCTAGGGAAGCCATTTACCACTGAGCCCTTTTTTTTACTTTTAGAGACAAGGTTTCACTAACTTGTGCAAGTTCCTTGAACACAGCTCTGTAGCAAGGCAGGCCTTGAACTTTTGTGTGTTTTTAATGTTGATGGTTGCCTACATGTATGTTTGTACACAGCATGTTTGTAGAAGCCAGAAGAGGAGGTATGATCTCCTGAGTCTGGAGTTGCAGTTGTTAGCTGCATGTGGGTACTGGGAATTGAACTCAGGTCCTCTGGAAGAAAAGCTAGTGCTCTTAACCTAGAGTTATCTCTCCATCCACAGGTTTTAAACCTAATCTTCCTGCTTTAGCTTCACAAATACCTGGGATTAAAGTCCTGACCTACCACACCTGCCTCAGAACTTTTTTTTGTGTGTGTGTAGTATAGATTTTATAACCTTTGTCTCAGTAAGGATATGGATTTATCCATTAAATGTCCTCATGTTCTATCTTTTTTAGTTCTCATAGTGGGTAAGAGAAAGGCATATCCAGTGTAATTTCTAGGGGGGGGGGAAAAGCAACTGTGTGACCCTGGATAAGGTTTTTTATGTCATTATTTCACAAAAATAAAGACAAGCTATGGCTCCTCATTGGTACTCTTAGGAGGCACATAGGACAGCACTGGCACGGTTAGCCTTCATTTCAGCACTGCTGCTTGTTCACGTTGTACCCAGAGCAATCACATTTTTCAGTTCAAAACTCAGGGTTCATTTCTTGTGTTTATTGTTGCTTTTACTCTTAACGATATTTTTGCCATTGCTATTTTTTAGAAGACAGATTATATACTTAACTAAGAATGGTTCTTTAAAAAATATTGTGGCTTTTTTCTTATAAATCTAATTCAGATGTCTTTTTAAACAACAATTCCAAAGTACACTTGATATAAGATGGAAAATGTACAAGGGTTCTTATTCTTCTTTCTGATTTGGGTTATTTTAGGTTGTAGAAATGCTTGAGGTTCCCAATAAGCCCACTCAGCTATCATACAAGTATTACTTCATGTCTGTGAGTACTGCAGACCGTGAAGACAGCCCTGTTATGGCACTGCTGCTGCAGCAGTTCAAGGACAACATCCAGGACTTGATTTCTTATACAAAGACTGGGAAGCAGACCAGAACTGGTACCAAGCACAAGGTGAGGTCACATAGAAGCACAGGGTTTATTTGTATTAATGGTTTTGCAACTCCCATCCCATTTTATTGTACTTTTTAAATTTTTATTATTACTCTTTTGTTCTTTTTGTTCTTTTTTAACATGGTTTGTCTGCGTAGCCCCAGATATAGACCAGACTAGAGTCCGATTTCAGAGATCTGTCTACCTCTGCCTCCTGAATGCTGAGATTAAAGGCATGCACCACCATGCCTGACTGCCTCTTTTATTTTTGCGGTCTGGTCTTCCTGTATAGATTTGGCTTGTCTCTGACTTGCTATGTTACTAATTCTGTCTTCTAAATTTATATCCTCCCGCCCCTGCCTCCCAAGTGCTAGGTATACAGGCATATGGTACCATGCTTAGTTTTATTATTTTTAAACAGAAAAGAATTAAATGTTCTCTTTAAGGTACAGGGCAGCACTGAAACAGTTACCCACATTTTCTTAAAAATACTTCGTCCTTTTTTGAGAGTAGGGACGGTGTTAGAAATGGAACCCAGAGCTTTGTGCGTTCTAGGCAAGCACGCTTCTACTGGGACACATTCCCAACCCCCCTCTTTTGAACAGTTTTTTGTCATGTTACCTTTCTTTGTAGCCTAGGCTGGCCTCAAATTCATAATCTTTCTGGTTCTGCTTCCTGAGTACTAGAATTACAGATGTGTACTACCACATTTGACCAAATGCTTTTGTTTTAAATTGGTAATTTTCCAGAAAAGAAGTTGTTAAACATAAAATATTTACAAACTACTTGTGTCTGGGTTAGGGTTTGTTCAATACGCTTTCTTTAGAGTCACATTTGTCTGGGTTAGCCCTGAGCTTTCTTGTAGAGCTTCCATTGCTTTCATGGATTGTGTCACTCGTAATTTTTCATACGGTTTCTTAAAATGTTCTTTAAATTTCTAGTTGTCTGATGACCCATGTCCGGTAGAATGCAAGAAAGCCAAACGATCAGGAGAAATGTGTGCCTTCAATAAAGTACTAGCTCATTTTGTCGCTATGTGCGATACCAACATGCCATTTGTAGGACTTCGATTGGAGGTGAGTTGGAAATTTTCAAGTGTTAACTCAAGTTGCATGGCTCTAGCAGGAGAACTGGTCTTAGGTCCACACATTTCTCTTGTTTCCCATTCCATCACCTCAAATTCTTCTTTTTAGATAATGGAAATTAAATTCTTCCCAATGAACGAAAGTAGACAACTGTTAAAAATTAGCATCTTTCCTGGGCAGTGGTGGTGCACCCTTTAATCCCAGCACTCTGGAGGCAGAGGCAGGCAGATTTCAATTAATTGCAAGGTTAGCCTGGTCTACAAAGTGAGTTCCAGGACAGCCATGACTGTTACACAGAAATACCCTGTGTTGAAAAAAAAAGTAAAGAACAAAGAATTAACGTTTTCTACTTCATAGTAGGAACATTGTTTATGTTTATCATAAATGGATAGTTAATAAGGAATGGCTCTTTGAGTTGTTAAAGTAATACGTGTTGTTTGAGTACTAATAACACTGGATCATTTCTGAGAGGTAAATTTGAAAAATATTAGACTAAATATTTACTTTGGTGTTATAGAAGAAGCAGTTGACTAATGCAAAATCAGACTGAAGAGATGGCTGGGCAGTTAAGAGCACTGACTGCTCTTCCAGAGGATCCAGTTCAATTCCCAGCATCCATATGGCAGCTCACCACTATCTATGACTTTACCTCCAGGGTACCAATGCACATAACATAAAAATAAATCATTAAAAAAGAATATGTTGTTGTAATATCTACCATCATTTCCAAATGTGAACATAAAAGGGGATAACCACTCTGCTTTTGTTTTGTTTTTTGAAAAATGGTCTTACATAGTGTAGGCTGCCTTAAACTTGCTATGTAGCTAAGGATAAACTTTACTTCCTTGTGGTTTTAATTTACTTTTCTGTGCTGGGATTACAGTCATACGTCATTGTGCCAGCTGCAACCTCTTTTTTTTCTTTTATTATTATTAGGTTTTTTTTTAATGTGTATGCATTGGTGTCTTGTATAACTCCTAGAATTGGAGTTACAAACAGTTTTTAGCTGGCAGCTCCTTTGCAAAAGCAGCCACTGCTCTTAAATCCTGAGCCATCTCTTCAGCTCCGTAGCTCCATTTTTTTCAACTTGTGTTTTTTATATTTTCAATAGAAGGGATTTGCGGAGGGTAGTAACTAGCCTCTGCTCCTGTATTATATGGAACACTATCCATGCTTCAAATTTACTTAGTGTGTTCTTCCTCTTTGATCTTATCATTTGAATTGATTATAGGAGTGTCACTCAATTATTACCTTGATGGTAAGAAGAGAGTAGATATGTGATTTTGGGGCAATGCAATGCATTGCTGCATAGGCCAGAATTGGCAGAAATATATGCTTTTTTGCAGATGTACATGGGACTGACTGATGCTTGTGCACAGGTATCTTTGTCCTCCTGTGATCCATACATGCTGTACACATGGGAACTTCCTACAGTCCTTGCTTGAATTCATTTAAGCTCTTAAAAACTTAACTATAATCTCTCCTTCAAAATGGTAGATATATTAAAACCAAGACAAACAAATTTCCCATTTACATAATAATGTACACTATGCTGTGAATGACCACCTGTCATTTTATTAGCAGTGTTTCTCTCTTGATAGCAAGTCATTTTTTGAGATGTTCTCACTTTGCTTTTGAGTCTGAACTTCCATTATCAATTAGCTTACTTTGTAAAATTCTCTTCTTTTTGATCCTTAAAGTAGGGTAGACAAACATTTAAATCATTGTTGGAACAGGGTATGTAAAAATCTTGTCATAGAAGACTTGCCTTTGTTTACTGGGGTCAGCCATTGCTTTGCTCTGTTAGAGGACCTTCTGGCATGCCTTCCTATCTTGGAGCTCCACTGAGTGAGTTTTAGCCTACATTTGCCCGACATTAGTTTCATTTTGATCATACGGTAGAATTACAAATAAGACCAGTTGCTGCTTCATTTGGAACTACTTGAACTGATTTTGGATTACTTTTAGCTTGTTGTAAAAATGAGTGGTCTTGTCTCCTGAATTTTGAAGACTTGTCTACTGTGGAGATTTTCTTTAAGCTAAAGAGGCTGAAGCTCCTTTGCCTTGCACTTGCCTTACTATAGGTTCCATGGAAGTCTATTGATAAGAACAGGGTTCATGCCTGATAATTTGTCACTTTGAGAAACACTGGCCCTAGAATACATGGGATGAAAATAGATAAGATGCAGAGAAAAGCTGGTTTCTTTTGTAAAATAAACAGTTTAATACTACAGTTTAATGCCTTTTCTCGTTCCAGTTGTCCAACCTGGAGATACCACATCAAGGAGTGCAAGTAGAAGGTGATGGCTTCAGCCATGCAATTCGCTTATTAAAGTAAGCCCCTATTCTGTGCCTACACTGTAAATGGAGGTGGAGCTTTCCTGTTCTGATTCCCTGGTCCCAAATAATCACACAAAAGCTTAATCACAAAATGCTTGGCCTATAGCTCGGACTTATTACTAATTAGCTTTTATAATTTAAATTAACCCATTTCTATTAATCCGCATTTTGCTGTGTGGTTTATGGCTGTGGCTTGACCTGTCCTCTAGCACTTCTTGTTCCTCTGGCGGCTTCTTCCTGTCTGTATTTTCAGTTTAGCTTTCCCCCTAGCCTTATTCTGACTAGGTATAGGCCAAATCAGTTTTATTATTAACCAGTGAGAGTAATACATATTCACACTGTACAGAAGGGTTATCCACAGTAACACACATTGTAGCCACACTGAAGAACAGTTTCTTTCCTATGAAACAGAGTAAAGCAGAGCTCACACCTGTGTATATATGTGATGGATTTCTATGTAGAATTGCTGAGGTCCAGCGGAGATTCTCTTTAGCCTGTTGAGGTCCAATCCAGCACCAGCTGCATTTTTGGGCATCATTTCTCTGCATCTCTTTCATTTGTTAAACATAATTTACTGTGTTTCAGGCTTGATTTTTTTTGTAAGGCCCTCCAGGATGCTTTGGATTCACATAGCAGGGAGATGTGGAATAGTTTGGATGGACTTTCCCGAGAAAGTGCCAGTTATACTCAGACTGGGAGTGGTGAGAATTAGCCAAAGAACAGGGAAGGTCCTAACTGCTAATGTTAATGGTTGGAGGTAAGAAAAAGCTCAGCATGCTGAACCTAAACGTTCAGCAAGGCAGGAGATAAGGAGAGATGAACATGGAAATGTAAGCTGGAAGGGTTCGAGCCCATAGAGTCTTATGCCATCAGCAATTTAGAACTTCTCCCAATGGCACTAAGAAACTGTCAGAAACTGGAAGCTGGAGCACATTCCTATATCTCAGTTACTTAAGAGGCCGCCCAGAGCATCAAAGACCAGTGTGGACATCATAGTGAGTTGCTCATCTCAAGAAACAAAAACAGGTTCCCTAGAGGTTTAACCTGATTTCTCAGGTTGTTCAATATCACCCAGGGAGTAGCTGTCTAAATTACACTTCTTTAAGTTTTTGAAAGTTTCCAGATAAGGTTAACCCTCTTTGTTCATGAAATGTTTTCCTCAGTTCTTAGTTTATATTATTTAAAACTTTTTATGTGTATAGTTTTTTAATCTGCATGGATGTCTGTGTAGTTCTGGTTGTAATGCCCTTGAAGGAGCTGGAGTTACAGGCGGTTGTGAATGTTATGTGGGTCCTGGGGATTGAATTATGGCTCTCTGGAAAAGTAAACAACGATATTAACTGCTGAACCATCTCTGTTTATCACTCAGCTCTTTATTCTTGTATATTTTACAGTAATAGTTTTATCAGATTCCTTTAGGAGAGATCTGGTTTTATTTTTCTCTGTTCACATAATCATACTGGCATGACCAAAGGTGACCCTGTATCAAAAATCTGACACTAGTAACAAAAACTAAAAATTGACATTGGATATACTTTCAGAGGTCTGCTGTAGTTGAGAATTAAAATTGAAAGTTTTATACTTACCTTTAGTTCTCACTTGGAAATATTCAGGCAGATTTTGTGCTTTCATTTTATAACCAGATGGATCTGATGTTAAAAATCTACCTAATGTGAAAGGAAGATATGTTTGCATTTATATATTCTCGAACTCAACATGAAATGTCCATCTGAATTGGCTGCTTTAGTGCTTCCTCCAGAATGGCTGTGTTATAAGGAATAAGGTTGGGCAAGTCCTCAGTAGTCTCTTTCTTACTTTTTAGGGCAATAGTATGAGACAGATATCACTCTATAGCCCAGGCTAGTCTTGAACATGGTGATCTTCCTCACTAAACTTCCCAATTCCTTGGATTATAGACATAAGCCATTATGCCCAGATAGCATATGTGATTTCTATAAATATCTAAAATATAATTACCTAAGTCAAGTCTTTATAATAGTAATAAAAGATAGATAGTATGCAAAACCGAGCCATGCATGATACCTGGGATTGAACCTAAGGCCTCCTACTTGCTACACAAGAGTTCTATCATCCGAGCTATATCAGAACCATAGTTGGCTAACATTTTATTGTTATTTAAAATGTGAAATGCATTTGTTTGGTACTCCAAATAGGGTCCAAGCACCATCATGACAAATGCACAAGTTGAATGTGGATGGTTCATGCTTGTAATTCCTGTACTTACTAGGTTGAGACAAGTGGAAAGAAGGAGTTCTGTGCCCCCCCTTTTAAGACAGAGACTCTCATGTCTCAAGGTGGACACAAACTTGCTATGTAGCTGAGGATGGCCTTAAACTGATCCTCCTGCTCTTACTTTGCAATTTCTGCGATTATAGATTTGTATCACTGTTCTAAGCTGAATGGAAGTCAGCTTGTGGAATGTCCTTCAAACATAAACTTCTTGTTCTATTAACCCATGCCAGGTAAACACTATGCCTTTAAAAAGGGCAGGGTTGGGGGTTGGGGTGGATATGAAGTACTTAAGTTACTTTTTTTTATACAGTCTACAGGAAACTGGTTACTTTAGCTATAAAATGACCTATTTATGACATGATGCACTCAGTTTTGGTCTCAACTTGTTTACTAAGCACTCATCATTAGTATTAATGCCCAGACACTTGACAATTGGATAGAGAATCATATAGCTCTGTCGTCCTCCTGTGCCCCCCCCAGTGTCTGTCTCTCCATTCATCCTTACATATTAAAAACTAAGTATACATTTACATACAAAGGTTTTTCTGAGAGGATTTTACAGGAAGTAATCCGGGATATGCCAGATGGCTTAAGGCTCTCCACAACAAGGTGATGGACCAAACTCAGGGAATGGCTCAGGGGCAAAGGTATCTGCCGCACACCTTGTTTTCCTTAGTTTAATCCCCAGGATCCATATGGTGGAAGGATAGAACTGACTTGGGAAGGTTGTCCTCTGACCTTGGCACATGTATGCATATACTTACAAAACAAATTGTTAAAAAGAAAATATTTTAAGGTGTCATCTATTTCTCTGATAACAGTCTGTTCCCACAACAGTATCAGTAATTGGGTGAAAACAATAACTACACTCTGATTTGGACCAACAGTATCCCTCCATTATAAACAGTTGAGCATGAGAAACTAGTAGGAAACCATTAGTGTTAAGTATTTCAGAAATGGCTTGTCCAAATACCGGATGGTGAAATACCCCATCCACTATGATTGTTTGAATCTGACTGTAACAGATTATACATTGGTCCTTGGTGTGGCTTCTAAACAATCTCTGACTTTTAACATGGGTAGAGGCCACTGTGTAGTTGATTATCTGTCTCCCAAAATTGTGCATGGAAGATAAATCTGCAAAAATATATCCAAACATTGCTATTTTACTATTTATGTAAACTTTGACAATAAAAGCTACACATGCCTGGGTCATTTGTCTGTTTCAACATTGCCATGCATTCTGGGCTTTTTAGTAGCCCCCCCTTTGATAGTGTATTGTTTTTTTGTTGCATCGGGCTAGTTTTGAAATTAGGTAGCAAGTTTAATTCCTGTGCATGAATTGCCTCCCTAGTGCTGTCATTATAAGCATGTTACCAAACAACTTTTGTAATGTATTTTGGATGGAGCAATTTCTTCTTCAATGCATTTTCTCTATCAATTATGGTACATCCATTATTAACTTCCTAGATTTTCCTAAGAATGGATACAGGGTCTATGTAAATTACAGTTGCTCAGGCTGGCCTAGAATTTCAGATCTTCCCTCCTCAGCTTTGAGTAGCTGGTATTATAGACTTGGGTTACCATCTGACACAAGATGAGTCATGTTCTTTAGAGAATAATAACCTGTCCTATACTGTTGCCTATCAATAGCTAGATAGCTTGTATTTTGACTTTTGATAAAGATGTGGAATTGGCCCTACGCATCTCCACAGATGCTAGAAACATAATGCATATTTGATTCTTTCGTTAAAATTGTCTAGCCTTTTCACACAGATTCTGTACTAGGTGGTGCTGTAGCTGTTATTATCTATCAGCTGTATGGCCCTTAGATTTTTCTAGATGGTGAAGCTCTTTTTCACTGCAGTGTTTATTACCGGTTCCTACCACCTACTTCCTCACCTGCCCTCCTCTCTTGGGGCTATGCATCTGCCTCAGCTGAGAGCTCTGAGCAGTGGGAGTTCACTGAGCCAGGTGCCTGGTCCAAGCCCTTCCACTGCTGGCGGTCCACTTTTGAGGCTGCCCTAGAGACCCCAGTGAGGTAGATGAAGGGTGTTGCCCAAACTATGCCTCCAGGATGCTTACAAAGATGGCCACCAAGGGCCACATGCGCCCAGAATACTGCCACAGACTCCCTGGCCCACTCCACCTGCCAGCACCTCCTGTGTCTTACCCCTGTCCTCATCTTTCTGATCTTTTTCTTCTTGGCTAGCTTTATAAAAATGTTTAACAGCTGTGTGTTGTCTGACATTTTTGGCTCTTACCACTAATTTCAAAACTTAGTCACTTAAGGCATGAGCTTTGCTAAAGTTCCAGGCTATCTTGTACCATATAGAAAAACAATAGCAGAATGTTGAAGAGAAGCTGTGATGTAAGCTTTAATCAACAACATTGTTATACTACATTGTTTTTGTGCAATGTTATCTTTTGCCCTACCTGTGTGTATCACATGCAAAAAATTTAAAAATCTTGATATTATTAAATTATAGGTCAGTGGTTTTCAGCTTGTAGGTGGGACAATTTTGCCTTTTAAGGAACATAAGGCTCATCATTAACTAAGAAATGGGGTTCAGAAGTTCTACTGGCATCTAGTAGGTTGAGACTATTCTGACCCAAGATAGCCCTCTACAGCAAAGATTCCCTGTCAAAACAACTCTGTTGCCAAAATGAGAAGCTCTGTTCCACGTATTCTGAATAAGAGAACTAATGCAAATTTCTCTTTACATATATTTTAGTGCCTTGATATTGAACAATTGTGAAATCGGAGAGCCACTCTTGAGTTGAGAGATACTATATAATTAATATAGTACCTTGTTATTTCATCTGCTACTGAATTACCAACTAAAATATTTTACCTCATAGTATTATGATGTATAGTCTATAAAGCTATAGAAGGAAATGGATAGGTATGTGGTTTTAAGAGGCCAAACTACTACATTCCATTTTTATATCTTATATATGTGTTAAATGAGTTAGTACAAATCAAACTTTATCACAAAGTTCAACTCTGCAAAGGAAGAAGATGCAAAGGGCAAATAGTCCAGATATTTGTTAGGGCATTAGAGGTCATGATTAAGATTTGCTTTTACTCCAAGTGGGGATTAACATATTAATGTATGTTCCATTAGCCACTTATACATTTATCCCTTTATCATCGGTGATCCATAATCAGTAGAAATTCTCCTATTGATTTTATAGTATGGGAATTGGAATTCAATTAAATATAACTATCAGAATTAGTGAATGTCCCTGACTCTAGAGCCCTAATTATTTATACTGTGTCATTCTGTCTTCAAAAATGGATTTATAAGTATTTTATCCTCCTTAGCTTTTTCTTGATAATGTTCTCTAGAACCCTTTTAAGTAAACCCCTTTTAGTGAACAAGATTGTGGACAAAGACAAACCTCATTTACAAATGTTAGCATGAGCTGAGTAGTGGTGGCACACACCTTTAATTCTAGCAATTGGGAGGCAGAGGCAGGCAGATTTGAGTTGAGGGCCAGCCTGGTCTACAGAGAGAATTCTAGGATATCAAGGGCTACACAGGGAAACCCTGTCTTGGGGAGGAAAAAAAGTTCTAATATAGATTGATGTGAACTGATGTAGCTTAAATATTATCAATTGCAGGGAACTCCTTCCTTTCCTTGTAGAAGGGATCCAGAAGCATGGTTGGACTTGAAAGCTCTGATGTCATATACATTGTTCTTTGTCTTTGTGTGTAACATACATTTCATGTGCTGTCTTTCATCACCAGAATTCCTCCCTGTAAGGGAGTAAATGAAGAAACCCAAAAGGCCCTTGACCGCTCTCTTCTTGATTGCACTTTCCGACTACAAGGTAGAAATAACCGCACATGGGTGGCAGAGTTAGTATTTGCAAATTGTCCGCTTAATGGCACTTCCACCAGGGAGCAAGGTGAGATCTTTTATATACTGTTTTCGTATATTTATAGAGTTTTAAACTATTGAATACTATTAATCTTCTCTTTTGAATCCTATAGGACCATCCCGGCATGTTTATCTGACATATGAAAATCTGTTGTCTGAACCTGTTGGTGGTAGAAAAGTAGTTGAAATGTTTCTTAATGATTGGAGTAGCATTGCCCGATTATACGAGTGTGTGTTGGAATTTGCACGTTCTCTACCAGGTACATGCAATCGTCCTTTTGAATTAAAAGTACCTTCTTTCTGTAACAGAAATAAAACGTGTACATTGTTTTATAAAAAGAATAATCAAGTACATAGAGCACAATTTCTAATTGGTATTAGTATTAAAAACCGGAGTTAGATACTAGGAGGAAAGCTGAAAGATCAGAGAAGCAAAGCAGCCAAGTCACTAGAGTTCTTACCTCTGCCAAGGCTCAGACCAAAGGTGTGATCCTAGCCTCAGCATGACTGCATACTCCTGTCTCTACCCACCTTGTTATTCCTCTTTAGTGCTGGGATTAAAGGCGTGCACCACCACTGCCCAGCTTCTCTGTCTAACTAGTGTGGCTGCTGGGACTAAAGGTGTGTGCCACCACTGCCTGGCCTCTATGGCTGACTAGTGTGCCTAGCTTTGCACTCTGATCTTCAGGCAAGCTTTGTTAGATCATAAACAAAATATCCCACATTCCCCCTTTTTTGTTTAAAGTTTAAAAAAGAAGGCTATAAGTAATATAAGAAAAACTATATACAATAAAGTATAATAACTATATACAATATATACAGGCAGTAAGTATATCAACAGTGTCTAGTTCATTTGCATTTGACAAATTCAGAGAAAATACTCCATATCTATCCTATCTTGCTGAATCCAAAAGGTTGTACCTAATTCTCTTCCTATTCTAATTTGCATTATCAAATTATCTTTTAATGTCTTTACACTTTACTTTTTTTTTTTTGGTTTTTTGAGACAGGGTTTCTCTGTATTGTTTTGGAGGCTGTCCTGGAACTCCCTCTGTAGACCAGGCTGTTCTCAAACTCACAGAGATCCGCCTGCCTCTGACTCCCTAGTGCTGGGATTAAAGGCGTGCGCCACCAATGCTCGGCCACTTTACACTTCTTTAGTGAGTTTCTTTTCTGAGTCTGGTAAACAAGAAAAACTATATCTAGTCTTTAACTCTCTCATAGACTGAGTAAGCAGGAAGTGTAAGCAAGTGACTTCCAAAAAATGTGAGAAATGACAGAAACAGCTGGCTGCCTGGACAGTCACCCAAGGTTCCTCTGCAACGTTGGAGCATCCATCTTTGGCCTATAGGCCTAGCATTTCTGACAGACATTTCTGGGCAGCAGGATTTTCTGAAGGGCCTTGTCTTGGCAAGGTTTTGAGTCACTTTCTTTTGTGTCCTGCCTGTCCAATTTGGACAGCATACTGTCAGTAGTCTAGGCAAGGGCACTTTCTTGCTCAGTGGCTTACTTTTTCACAAAGAAAGAATAGTCTGAAATAAACTCATTCCTACCTGCTACACTTGGGAGGGCTACAAAAGCTCATTCAAATACCAATTTCATGTATCAAGAAACTGAAGTCATAAAACTTCTCACAAGCACTCAGAATTTTCACACGGCTCCATTCTTGGAGTATGTTCTAACACCAGCACATTTAAGTTATATAGTCACTTAGGAAACAGGTATCCCTATTTTACAAAAACCATGCCACAGAGACTTAAATACTTTGCTGAATGTCATAGAGCTAATTAGTGGAAGAGCTGTTATTGGCATAAATTGATTGCATAGGAGGCCAGGACAGAAAAGGTGATATGCTATATTAGCCATTATGCTAGACTTTTTCAGCATGTTTCTTACCTTCTCTGTCCTGGCTACTACCTTTCACAAAAGAAATCAGGCATGGTGACGTGTGCCTGTAATCACAACATTTGACTGATAAAGGAAGGAGGATCAGGAATACACTGTCACACATAGGGAGTCTGAGGCAAAGTCTGGGCTTAAAGGAGACCTTCTCTCAACTAAACTAGGCATGTAATATGCCAAATGCCCTCTTTTTCAAACCTGTTTTCTAAATATTTACATGTACTATTAATGTTTTTTGTTTCATTTCTGCATAGACATACCTGCTCATCTGAATATTTTCTCCGAAGTCCGTGTTTATAATTATCGGAAACTTATCTTGTGTTATGGAACCACCAAAGGAAGCTCAGTAAGTTTATGGATTAAACCATGGAAGGTCCTTTTTTGTGTAACTTTTAAAAATTAAGAACTTGAAACAATGAAATCTGGCAGGCATAGTGGCACATGCCTTTAAGCCAGCACTCTGGAGACTGGGGCAGGAGGATCTTGTATTCACAACTTTCCTAGGCTACATATCAAAAGTGTGACGTAAGAAAGAAAAAAACCTAAAACTGCCTTTAATAAGGGCCCAAGTCAAACCATTGATAAAATGGTCAATTTTAAATGCTTTGCTGAAATAAAGTGTGATGTAATACTTAATCCCTTGAAATTGAGAAAAAAAGTATATATGATCTTGATTTTTTAATTTTTAAAAAAAATTTATTACTTTATTTTAAATAGCTTGCTTCACATGTCAATCCCAGTTCCTTCTCCCTGCCCTCCTCCAGCACCCTCCCTCCATCCCCCATCCTCCCACCCTATCACCACTTCCTTCCACATAGGGGATATCCAGAGTCTGTCATTTCACTCAGGGCAGGGTCCAGGCACTCCCCTAAGAGTCCAGGCTGAGAGAGTATCCCTCTTTGTGTTATGGACACACGAATGATCTTGATTTTAAAACAGACATTTTTGGTAATATTTTCCCTTCACTGATTTCAAATAAGTTGGCTTTTATGACTGATTACTGTTAAGAAGAATATTCATGAGTGGCTGTGAGAAATACAATGTAGCTTTGGTTTGACTTATATGAATATAATCATTCTTTGCTCTTAGCTTAACCCTAAATGTGCTCCCTGTATCTATACTTACTTTTTTATTTTATTAAAAACAAATCAGTTGGGGGCTAAGGCGAGAACCTGTACTCACAGCTGATCCCCCTTTGGTTGCCAGCACCACATGGCAGCTCTCAACCTTCTGTACATCCAGGTCCAGGGAACCCCAGTCCCCTCCTCTAGCCTCCTTGGCATCAACCACACATGGTACACATAGAGACTTGTAGGAGAACACTCACAAACATTAAACAAACAAACAAACAAATCTTTAGAAATTCAAGTTGTTTCTCTCTAAACACTACTGCATGTAGTAATATCAGTATTACTTGTGTTTTAAAACCTAGTATTTGAATGAACCTGTGTTTGAGGTAGCATCCTTCTCTTTTATGACAGTGCTCCTTAATCGGTGGTACTGAGAATAGTAGTGTGCAGTTGAAGAGAAGAAGAAACAACTGAGGAACACTAGTGATCATTATCAAAGCTTAATGACTTTTTTCTGGTTATATAGTAAAAAGGAGCTGATAACACATGCTCAGGGGCTTTACTGATCTGTATTAACCGTACATTTCAAGTTTGGGTCCAAATTTTAGCATGTTGCTCATTTTCACAAAAAGATATCATTTAGATGTTTGGCAACTTTTTAAACATTGTGTTCTTCAACTCAAATCTGTTACTTTGCCGTCTTTTAACATGTGTTATCTCTGATTTAGATTAGTATCCAGTGGAATTCCATTCATCAGAAATTTCACATTTCTTTGGGAACAGTTGGCCCAAACTCAGGTTGCAGTAACTGTCACAATACCATTCTCCATCAACTTCAAGAAATGTTCAACAAAACACCAAATGTGGTTCAGTTATTACAGGTAATTAAGTTCAATGTTCTGTCTAAAAATAAGACCTATTGGTGGTAGTGTGTTGTGCAAAATGCCTCAAAAATTATCTGCATTTATCTTTAATGACTAAGATGGATGCTTTCATCTTACATGATTTGAACACTGTCTTGAGAACTTAATTTGATTAAACAGAAAGTTTTATAGGATATGCCAGAATGCTCATTTGTGACAGTGATACATGAAAAATTCTAGGTTTTTAGCAGTTGCACGGCAACTGGATGACCTCTCTGTATTTGTTTCTTCTAGGTGTTGTTTGATACTCAGGCACCATTAAATGCCATCAACAAACTCCCTACTGTGCCAATGTTGGGCTTGACTCAGAGAACTAACACCGCCTACCAGTGTTTCTCCATTCTACCACAGTCATCCACCCATATCAGACTGGCCTTCAGGAACATGTACTGCATTGACATATATTGCCGTAGTCGAGGTGTTGTGGCAATACGAGATGGTGCCTATAGTCTTTTTGATAACAGCAAGTTAGTTGAAGGCTTCTATCCTGCCCCAGGATTAAAGGTAATAAACTTCAATGTTACAGAATGATAGAATAAACAAACGTAATTTGAAAAACAATTGCTCTGAAGGAGAAATGCTGTTCCATCAGAATCTAGTAAGTAGTAAAATTGATGTATCTTCCTTGCAACTTCCTTCTGGATGATCTAGAATTTGCATTAAGTACAGTTTCTGTGTACATGGAATGTTAGGAGGCCCCTTGTTTCCTCACCCTCATGAGTAAGCATTTGTTCTTGGGGACTTTAAAGGGAGACTTTATTGCTGGAGAGCCTCATGGAGAGCCAGATGCTTGTATTCATAGTTGGGAGTCAAATAGTTCCAAAGGCTGGTTTTGTAAACTCCCCCCCCCCCCCCCCTTACCCCACTCCGTGTATGTTCCCATTCCTAACATAAACCTGTTTTCACTTGTTAGGCATCTGCTTCTCTTGGTATTTATGGAAGGAACCATGCATCTAAGTAGCAAGATACACTGTCACTTGTTGAGTTTTTGCTTAAGGGCATCATAATTCCCACCCTGAAAAAGGAGGATGTACTACTTTGGAAATTTCGTTTTATGTGGTCTTTTCCTCCTTCAGGCTGCTCCCATTATATAAAAAAAATACATTTGCTTTTCTCCTGGTTTTGCAATATACTTAGGTAGCAATTGTGATTGCATATTTTTTAGTATTATTGTTTTTATGAAGATATTTGATGTTACCTTTAGGCCTACACATGCACGCACCTGCACACATGTGCTCCCACATGTACACATATACATGGAAACAAGCAAAAAACCCTGGTCAAAGTGAGGATGGAGGGTTTGGTATGGCTCATGGCAGGGAAGGCATGGCAGCAGGAGTTTGAGGTGCATTGTTATATTGTGCTCACAGTCAAGAAGCAGAGCAAATTGAATGCAGGCATTGCGCTTAGTGTATCTTTTATTGGGTTCAGCACTTCAGACCCCAAGCCCATGGAAGGTTGCAGCCCACAGTCAGGATGGGTTAACCTAGCTCAGTTAAAGGTCTCTAGAACCAGCCTCATAAGCACACCTAGAAGTTTGTCTTTTGTATGTATAATTATTCTAGCTGACATTCCAGAGTAGCATTACAGACCATTACAGTCTTTTTCTTACTTCAGTGTTTTGGTAGTAAATCTGCTGTAGTAGCCGCCTGAGAGAAAGTACACAAGAGAGTCATGCAGACCATGGAGTGTGTCTGAGACCTAGTGTGTTTGACAGTGGTTACCTTCATCTCACTGAGAGTGCCTAAGTATAGGATTCTAGGCTGTGATCATTTTTATAAAATGTTTGAAGATGTGCTTCCTTGTTTGCTACTTTGGATTCTTCCTGGCTTGAACCTTGTGTTACCAAGTTGGTTCTTGGCATCTGAATATGTACATCCATTTGCCCTGGGAAAGTTCTTTGCATGATGCTTTGATTCTTCATGTTTTCTGTTAGATGTTTCTAATACCTCTGTTGTAACCATCCTAGACTTGGCCTCTATTTTATGTGTGGTATAATGTGGTTGTGTTTGTTGGAGGCCAGATGTCAATGCCAATGTCTGCCTTTTATCACTCTGCTTTACTTTCTTGAGACACAGTACGTTACCAAACCTGAAGCTAGTTGAGGTAGGTTGGCAGCCAACAAGCCTCAGTGATCTTGTGTCGTTCTGTCTCCTTTTGTTTCATTCTTCCTCTCTACCCACAGTGCTAGGTACATTGCCACAGGGCTGTGCTGGCGCACACCTTTAATCCCAGCACTCAGAGGCAGAGATAGATGAATCTCTATGAGTCTGAGGCCAGCCTGGTCTACAGGGTGAGTTCCAGGATAGGCTCCAAAGGTACACAGTGAAACCAAAACAAACAAGCAAACAAACAAACAAACAAAAAAAAAAAAAACAAATGTGTGCTGCCACTCCTGGATTGTACCTCAGTGTTGGGGCTCAAGCACTCTGTCCCCTGATCCATCTCCCCAGACTTTATAGCATGTTTGCTTATATATATGCCACTTTCTCTTCCCTCTCGTCTTCCCATGTAAACTCCATTTTTTGCCTTTGTGGAACTTTCCTCTTGTTTGTGTTGGTGTCTTTCTTAACTCTCTGCTCTTATATATGGAGACTCTGGTGTTCATCATAGGAGAATCTGCTTGGCCATACTCCCCAAGTCAGTAGTTTTGTGTCTTTTTGTTGGGCCGTTGTGAATTTGCAGAGATGCTGCACATCTGATTCCTCAATTGCAAGAGGTCAAAAGAGAAGAGAAAAAAAAGCCTTTTCTACCTTAAAAATATGGTCTTTAATACCTAGTTTAAGTATGGTACCCTTTCTCTGAATTGATCCTGAAGTTCTCCCACCACCAACCCAGGTTTCCTCCTTCAGGAGATGGTGGTACACTAATGCACAGAGTTCTCATGACAGTAATAGAGAATCAATCCTTTTGTTGTTGGTGGTGGTGTCTAATATGAATGGATGTTTGGTCTTCATGTATGTGTGTATACTACTTGTGTGCCTGCATCCCCTGAAACTAGAGTTACAGACGGTTGTGAGCTGCCATGTGGGCGCTTGGAAGAGCAGCCTGTGCTTTCAACTGCCGAGGTATCTGGCACTGTCTTGAGAATCTGGATGGAAATAGCTTTGCTTCTTGGCTAGCTTAGACTAGGACTCTGCTCATCAGGCGGTTAACCCATCTGCTTCACCATCTTCGAGAGTGCATTACTACTTTTTTTCTTTTCTCATTCTTTTTGTCTTTGACTTACTATTTTAAATTTCTTTTCAGTAATTTTAGTGGGGCATGGAGATAAAATGTGTCTTACACATCTCTGAAAGACTTTGTTTTGATAAAATTATGACATCTTATTTGAAGATCGGAAAAGGGATATTAAAAGGAGAATCAGGAACTGGGGATGTGGCTCAGTGGATAAGAACATTTGCTGTGAAAGAAAGAAAAGTTCAAATTCCTAGCACCCATATAAAAAAAGAACAAGCCAAGCATGGCTACATGTGAGTGTAACTCCACTGTTGAATGGGGACAGGTGGATCACTGGATTGTCATGGCCAGCCAGCTTAAATGGAGGACTTCAGGTTCAGTGAGAGACCTTGTCTAAAATAAGAGGACACCCAGTACCCCTCCTGACCTGTACCTGCACATAGACGCATACATTAACTGAGAGACACACGCAGAAAAACATTGCTTGAGACAAACTCCATTAGCCTTGCTTAAGTTTTTGATATCATATTATATTTAAAAAGGCTGGCTCTTCTGGTGGTGGCACACACGTTTAATCCGAGCACTCAGAATGCAGTGGTGGGTGGATCTCTGAGTTCGAGGCCAGCCTGGTCTACAGAGTGAGTTCCAGGATAGCCAGGGATATACACAGAAAAATCCTGCCTCAAAAAAACCAATAACAAACAAATAAATAAAGCTGTCTCACTTCAGATGTAACACACACACACACACACACACACACACACACAAATACATGTACAAGATGCTTTTAAACTGTTGTACTAATTTTGCTCATTTATATTCATAGACGTTCCTGAACATGTTTGTTGATAGCAATCAGGATGCAAGGAGAAGATCTGTAAATGAGGATGATAACCCCCCATCTCCTATAGGAGGTGATATGATGGACTCTTTAATATCACAGCTCCAGCCACCTCAGCAACAGGTAATGTGTCCCTGAAATTCCACTGTCACAGCTTCTATAGGTGTCAGCATTTCTTTGTTGAAAAGCAAGAAGTCTTTGGAAGGCCCAAGAAGCCCAGGAAATCCTTATAAGAAAGAAATAGTGACGGAGACAACGAGACCTCCAGTGATATGAAATAAGCAGTAATGGAAAAGGCATTGACCTCAGGTTCTCAGACCACACATCTTCTTAAAGCAATGAGAGTCTAAATGGGGAAAAAAGTCATTTGCAGGATACAAGGCAACTTGCTGTAGAGCAACCTTACTATGTCATGAATGACCAATTCAGCAGAGCAGAGTACCATTTCAAGGGTTCTTCCTCAGATAGCTTCGCCAAGCCATATGATCACATCTCCAAAGCTTTCAGCTGTGTTCTGGCTCTGTTCTGACTCCTTCCCATGTCTGGGAGTTGAGCAGCCCTGAAGCTAGCCTTTGTTCTCACTCTGATTGCTCTGTTGCAATAGAAGGTAGTCAGTGATCTTGTGTCTCTAAACCAGTCCCATGTGATTCCCTTGCCTGGAACAGGCCAGTGCCCATGTGTCAGAGCCCAGACAAAGTGGCTGAAGGCTCTTTAGCAACTCTGATTTTAGTTGTATGTGAACATACAAGCTGTTGGCAAGGTTCTGAGGCACATCCTTCAGAGGTAATTTTTTAATAAAGTACCTCACTGCTTCTCCCCAAGACTCTTCAATACAGCACTGTACAATGAATGTTCTTGGGTTGCCTTGCTTCTGCCCTGACTACTTATGCTTCGTAAGTGCAACTTGCTGGTGCTTGTGTCTTTCTAAGAGTACTAGACTCTCACACATCAGAGATTTATGTATTCCTGGCATTTTCTTAGGTTTCTTTCCTCTGTGTTTGGTTCTCTTCCTGACCTTCGTAAAAATGCAAGGTAGCAGCCGGGCGTTGGTGGCGCATACCTTTAATCCCAGCACTCGGGAGGCAGAGGCAGGCGGATCTCTGTGAGTTCGAGGCCAGCCTGGTCTACAAAGTGAGTTCCAGGACAGCCTCCAAAGCTACAGAGAAACCCTGTCTCGAAAAACCAAAAAAAAAAAAAATGCAAGGTAGCCCAGCAAAACCTTGTATGAATGCCTCTGTAGCCAGAGTGGGGCTCTGACAGATGTTGACTCAGATGAAGTTGCTGTGCTACCACTGCGGAGGACGACCTTGCCCAGCACAGGAGTATTTATTTATTTATTTGGTCTTTACGAGACAGGGTTTCTCTGTATTGTTTTGGAGGCTATCGGTCCAGCCCGGCCTCAAACTTGCAGAGAATCTGCCTACCTCTGCCTCCCCAGTGCTGGGATTAAAGGCGTGTGCCACCACTGCCCGGCAGGAGTATTTATTTTTATTATCAGTAGTAGCAGCAGTATTTATTGTGGGACCCTTTTTTTATATTATTGATCTTTTCTGGACTTGATATTGGGCAAAGAGTGAGCCACATATTCTTGGAAAGAAGTGACTGAGATGGCTGGATATTAGCCACAGCTATAGCAGAGCTAGTGTCAATTGATGGAGGTCTGATCCATTATTACCTTCATCCTAAATAATCTGTTAGTTGATTCTCCAAGGATTGTTTTGGTCACTGAAAAATGTGATGTTGTAGCCTATTAAACATTCTGATTTGCTGAGAGTTCTATGTACCTGTATCATTTCAAACTGGATATGAAATCTCCAACTGGTGAAAGGATTAGATGTGAGTAGATTAAGGAAAAATTAGGATGTTCTAGGAACTTGAGAACAATTTACCACTTTGTAAAAACTCTAGGAATTCTTTGCTTTTTTTTGGTAGGTGTTTATATCTTTTGGGGGGGAGGTTCAAGACAGGGTATCTCTGTGTAACAGCCCTGGCTGTCCTAAAACTTGCTCTATAGACCAGGTTGGCCTCAAATTCACAGAGACCCTCTTGCCTCTGCTTTCCAAATCTTAGGATTAAAGCATGGGTCATCATCGCCTGGCTCGTGCTGTTTATTTTCAAAATCAAATGTCTGACAGTGCCTCTCAGAATTCTTAACTGTCCTTGACTCCCTGTATATACTAGGCTGGCCTCAACTCACAGAGATCTTCCTGCCTGTGTCATTCTGAGAGTGCCACAACAGTCTCAAACTTTTTTCAACCACTTATTTATTTTGTGTGCTTGTAAGTATCATAGCACATGTGAAGGTCAGAGGACAACTTGCTGGAGTCAGCTCTTCTTTCATCTTGTGGATCCTGGGAATTCCCTTTAGTCTTGGTGTCTTTAGTATTTATATGAAATGCAAAAGGAAGACTGCGTAGGAATGATGGAAGTCAGAACAGTTACAGATCTATGAGGACGTGCTAAAGACTTGAAAAACTGGTATGCTCGTAGTTAATCTGTAATTTATTTATTTTCTTTATTTTTCGAGACAGAGTCTTTCTAAGTAGCTCTGGCTAGCCTGGAATTCATATGTAGACTAGTTTGTCTTTAAAATTATAGAAAGCCACCTGCCTCTGCCTCCTCAGTGCTGCCATTATAGGCATGTGCTACCATGTCTGGCTAGTTAACATTCATCAAATTGTGCATTTAAGATTTTTTTTGCCCTTTTCTTTTTCTGGAGATGGTGCTCAGAGGCATTCAAAATGATCCAACATTTGACATTCGGTTGTGGGCTTTCCTACAATACAGCCTCTACCAAAACTAGATTATCTTGAACCTCTGGCAATAGGATTAGTTACCTTTGTACCAAGAAGGCTTTGAAAGAACCAAAATCTGCAAGTGGTGTATGCCCATGCAGTGAACATGACAGGACAGAACATGCTTTTCTCATTGAGGAGCCGAAAATCATTGTGGAAGTGTTGAAGGCACAAGCACAGAGTCAGAAAGTGAATCAATATAAAGGTGTTTATGTAATTAAATGTTTTCTATATTTTCTAAATGTTATCAATATGTCAACTTTATAAAAAGGCTAGGAAGGTGTAAACTTTACCAAATATACACCATTCCTGTGTGCATGCATGCACACTTGTGTGGGTGTGTGTGTTGTTGGAGATTGGACCAGGAGGAATTGTGCTGCCATGGAAGCTATATCACCAGCTACATGTACCACTTTTTGTCTGCTGCTAAAGAAGGTAGAGGTTAAACTAGTGAGAATTTAAAGATCCACTGTGATTTCATGGACGTTAACATAAAAGATACAAACCTATGGCAGATAAAACGAACAAAGGATCCTGTGCGGGACAGAAGCAGTGATGGAAACAGGTGAGAATTGAGGGCTTTACTGGTTTTCAGACACTTGCAAGTCAGCATTTTATAGACCTCATATTTTGTATGTTTGATGTGTATTTTGAATAGTTCTATATCAAAATTATTCTTATTTGCCAATCACTGAAGTGGCAAACCCTAATGTTGGCTTAATGACCAAAAGCCAGACGTAATACTCTCTCTGTGGTTGACCAGAATGCCAACATTAACTTTTCTTTCTTTTTTTTTCAGCCATTTCCAAAGCAGCCAGGGACTTCCGGCGCTTACCCTCTTACTTCACCCCCTACTTCCTATCACAATACAATTAATCAGTCCCCCTCTATGATACACACACAGTCTCCAGGTAAGATATGACTTATTCTCTTTTCCTGTTTACCTTGTGATTCCAAAACACACATACCCAAGAAGAAGACCTGCACACGTGGCCTCACACTTCAGTGTCATTTTCTGGTCTGGCTAAATAATTGGCTGCTTTTATTGGAGTAGTGTTGGGGCATTCACATTTGCGGTGGTTTCTGAGCACTTTATAAGACATGTTTCAAGTGCCTAGAGCCAGACTCATTGCACCACTCCCAGGATTGCTACTAATCTCATGGTCTGTATTAGAAGTTGATAGTTGTAGGCCTGGGGTCAAATCTTACCCACTGCCTATCTTCTTAAGTAAATGAACAAATTGAAACAAAGCTGTATCAGCTTATGTGGTATCCATGGCTGCACCTTTTCACTCTCTTTGTTTTGTTAATACACGGTCTAATGTTTCCCAGGCTAGCCTTAAACTCAATATGTAGCCAAAGATAGTCTTGCAGTCATGATCTTTTCACCTTTTCCTCCCTAATACTGGGGTTTCAGGGGTATACCACCATTCCTGACTTGTGATTTCTGTCCTTCTACTACCGCTCTGTTTGTCAAGACAGTAATCTGTTCTCCAGTTCCTGGAGTCAGGCACTTCACACCTTATTTGTCCTGACAGAAGAATTGTTTGCTGGACTCTCCTATGCACTGTAAAATGTGGGTGACATGCCAAGTTTTTAATTTTAACTGAATTATTCTTTGGAATCTCTTGACGACTTAAAACAGGGAGCTTGGGTACCAGACCCTGGCTTCCACTTACCATCTAACAAATGGCACAGGTGTCATATTTCTTGAGGGAAATAACCTACCTTCTAGCTCCCATAGTTAAATCAATATAATGAAAAATTAAAACAAAACTGTTTTATCACAAAAGATATATGATGTAATATTACATGTAAAATATAAGAAATTAAATAATTTTCCAGGCCTGGTGGTATAAGTCTGTAATCTCAGCTACTTGGGAGGCTGAAACAACAGTATCAAAGTTCAAGACCTCATAAAGCAGACAATACAGAAAGAGTTCAGTGGTTAAGTGCTTGCATAGCATACATGAGGCCCTGGGTTCAATTCTTACTAGTACAAGAAGGTGAAAATTGTAAAGTAATTTTTTTGTTGAATTTATTACTAAAACCTCAGGATTAGGGATGTTGCTTATTGATTGGTAAAGCAGTTGTCTAACATGTGAGGGCTTGGGTTCCATCCTTATATCATAGACTCGCACATACACAAATGTACACACACACACACACACACACACACACACACACACACACACACATATAATCTAGCTAGAAAGCTGAGCATTCTCAAATGATAAGAACATCCTTTAGTTTACTAATATTTAAATAGTTTTTAAAAATATTTATTTATTTTATGTATGAGTGCTCTATCTGCATGTACACCTAGAAGGCACCAGATCCCACTAGAGGTAGTTGTGAGCCACCATGTGGTTGCTGGGAATTGAACTCAGGACCTCTGGAAGATCAGCCAGTACTCTCAACCACTGAGCCATCTCTCCAGCCCCCTAATATTTAAATCTTATGTGGGTTTCTTTTTCTTTTAAATTACTCTTTAAAAATCCCTCAATGCATATATACATGTATAAGTGTTGCATATATATATATGTATATGTATATATATATGAAATGCACATGATCCTGCAGAACCTGTTAGTCCGATAAGAGATGAAGGGGTCTGGCTAGTTTAGTCCACTTATTCCATTGCTAACTGAGAATAGCATAAAGTATTTTGAGTGAAATAAATCACATAGTGTTTAGTCTGGAACCTGACCTGTACATACACCTCTCTGACCAACCCATTGCAATCTGCCTTGGTTCCAGGTTAGACTACTTGATAGTCCAACTGCCATTGCTCAGCCAGTCTCATCTTGGTAGCTTCTTCCTCTGCTGCATGCCTCTCTCACAGCCACTCAGATTATTCTTCAAATTGTTACAATAGCAGGTGGTTTTGTTTTACAGAGGATTTCTAGGGAAAGAAAGCAGGCAGCCAGATCCTTGATGTTTCTTTTACAAAAATTTTTCAGTTTCCTATTTTTTTAGAGACAGTGTGTGTATGGTTCCTCTGCTTAGACTCCCCAATAGTCTCCACCTGTAATTCCTCATGTGTTGAGCCTTAAAAAAGGGTCATTTAGACTTTTTGGTAGAACACTGGCCATTTCCGTCCCAGAGATGCTTCTTTGCCTGCTTTCTTTACCTTGCCATGGGTCAAGATGAGACCTGAAGGATGGGTTGGAGCAGGCCAGCTGCAAGAACACAGACTAGGTAGGTATTCCAGGCAGACCACATTATGTGTGTGGAGCCTGAGGTCCCAGAGTCCACTGTCCTGAATGGCCAGAACATGAAGAAACAGGGCCTTTTCCAAAAGTTTGGTCCTTACTGGATCAGCCATCCATATTTGGAGTCACAAAGGGGCTCATTTTCTTAACAGAAAGGAACTGCTTTCAAAACTACAGAGGGAAGTTCTCTTAAATATGGTTATAAAAGTTCTGAAGATTTCCAAGGGGAGATTTCCCCAGGGGAGTATGTCTCTAGGAAGAGTGGAGATTGTTGCATAAGAAGAAGGGGAAAATAAACTTTCAATGATTATATTAGTAGACAGGTATACAGTGCTTGCTATGAATATGCCAAGCCCTATTCTAAGCGCTTTACTCATTTAATTATCACAACAAACTTAAGCCATAGGTCCCATTATTATTCTCATTTTATGGAGAAAAACCGAGGCATGGAGAAGTTAATTCACGTGTCAGATCATACAGCTAAATGGGTAAATATTATACATAAAGGTTAATCAAGTTGATATTTATGGAGTATGAGATATTGCTTAAGTATTGTAGAACATAAAAAAATGAAATTATCCTATATTGTAGTAATGAGTTTGAAACCTGCTGAATAGTAATATAGCAAGTATTTATATGTTGAGTTTATTCTAGTTTTAATAGCTGTAGTTCTCCCTTTCAAAGCCCTCAAAGTTAAAAATCAGTCCCATGGCTTTAAGTGCCTGTCTCCCAGCTTTTGTATGTAATTTATACCTCACTGAGGAATTATTCACTTCCACCTAATATTTAGTTTCCTAGTCTTGGGTCCTGATCCTTGCATAGATACCTTAGTTCAGAAAGGGACAACCCCTTCTGTCATGTTAAGCAGGCTATAGCTATCAGAATATGCAGAACAGTTTTTGCTTTTACACCTACATTGAGTTATTTACCAAATGCTGTTGACTATCCTTTGTTTTCAATCCCAAATTCAAGCACCTTGCAGTACCTCTACTCAACCTTCAGTCACCCTTGCAGCTAGTACTAGCCAGCAGAGTGCTTCTTCTAGGACAGAAGTTAGTGGCTTCTACTCCAGATGCTACTGGTTGATTATCATCCAAAGTAAGCCATATATCCTTAGAATAGCCTACAAGTTCATGTGCAGTCTGTAACTAACCTCTCAACTCTGTCATCTTCTCTTATGCCACCCTTGTTTACTCTTTTCCAGCACCCTGGCTCCTGCCCTGTCACACAAACGGTCCCTTCTTTGGGGCCTTTAAATGAGCTCTTCTGTTTTACCTGGATTATCTTATTCCTTGTGCTATGTCCTATACTTTCTTCCTGTCTGGTTAATGTGTCCCTTTAGAGACTTGACTTCTGCCACCACAAAGAATTGCTCTTTTCCTTTGCACCTGTTTTATCCATAGCACTTGTCATAACCTTATATAGATGCTAATTTTACTAGAACGCATGCTCTATGAGGACAGAAATTGTCTCTTATGTTAACTGTGACTTCCATGCCTAGAACAGTGCTTGGCAAAAAGTTGATAAAGTCACCTACTTGTTGACTGAATACATGACTAAAAAGTGTATTGAACACAATTTATTTTCAGTTAGTGTATGAGAGTTACAGCATGGACCTGTGGACTTGAGCTTCCTTGTAATAGTAAAGTCTTCCCAATAGTCCTTCATGCTATTTATGGGACCTTTTCTGCTTGTCTCTGTAGTCTGTAGGGAGATTTTTGTAACCTGTGGTCCTTGGACAGGACATGATGTGTCCTGCAAGATCATCTGTAATTATTTTCCTTTATTAGGAAATCTGCATGCTGCCAGCTCCCCCAGTGGGGCTTTGAGAGCCCCATCACCAGCGTCCTTTGTTCCAACTCCTCCCCCATCCTCGCATGGAATCTCAATAGGACCAGGGGCCAGTTTTGCTAGTCCACATGGTGAGTCCACACACAGAAATCGCTGTAGCATTTAGAGCATGATGTGAAAGTGATTCTTGTTAAATTAGATTTATTATTGAAAATCTAGTGCTTATTTATTGAGAAATACCAAAAACATGACTTGGCCAAAAAAAAAAGGAACATTCTTTCATAGTTTTTCCATACAGAGGCACTGACTTGTTGTTTGTGACTGTCTTCCTCTCTTTCCTTGCTTTGCTTTGTCCTGCATGTTAGCTGCTGCCTGCTTTCTGGTCTTCCTGTGTCTTTCTGTGCTTGCTCTCCAGCTATTGGCTTGTCCATCCCTCAGATACCTCCCCCTTAACCCTCCCCAAATCTTGGTACTTGACCATATGAATTGTTTTGAATCTTCAATTTTCAGCATATTGAATGGATGCAAATAAAGATCAGGTGGAGGTAGTCAGTGAAATGTTCCCTTTGTGTTTGTTGCCAAGACCAAACTGTATAGTCCAGGCTGGCCTCTTAACTTATAGCAACAGAAACACCCCGTCTCCACCTCTCTACCAAGTGCTGAGATTAACAGCATCAGATCCCCTGGAATTGGAATTGCAGGTAGTTATGAGCCACAGTGTGTGCTGGGAACCAAACCATGGATCCTTGGAAGGACAAGTATTCCTAACCACTGAGCCATCTCTCCAGTACCTGATTTCTGATATATTCTTGCAGACCTTTTTTACACATACACACACACACACACACACACACACACACACACACACACACACCTCCCTATTCCACACGGCAGCATATTATACACACTGTTTAAATTAACACCATGCCACATCAGAGCATAAAGAAGTTCCTCAGTCTTTCAAGCATTTTAGCTAGGACTTTACTTTTTACTAATACTGTTGTGTTTGATCATTTGTCAGTGAAAACTCCCCATCATCATACTACATGGCTTCATAATATCCCTTGTCCAGGTATAGCATAACTTGACTACTCTTCTGTATTGTATCTATTTTGAATGTTTCCATTTTTATTTCACAATTTAAAATAGTACCCTTTGTACTCAAATCCATGATAATCCCCTTAGGTAAGTTCCTAAAAATGTCATTGAGGTTGTACCACAATTGAGAAATTCTAAAGCTTTTGCAACATAGGGTGAATTGCAACATAGGCCCTACCACTTTCCTGTAGCACCATGGGGGGGGATGTCTGTTGTCCTGCAACATTATCATCTTGGGATATTAAGATTATCTTTTAAAGAAAAGGAAAGAAGGAAGGAAGGAAGGAAGAAACGAATCAGAAAGAAAAAGAAAGAAACAAACCTTGGCCATTTTGCTAGGTGAAGAAATGGTGTTTTACTATTGGATATACATTTCTTTACTATTACTTAAATTTCACTTATTTAATTCAAATTTCCTTTAAGAATGCCCATTTGTCTCTAGTGTCTCTTATTTCATTCCAACCATTTTATATACTTTGTCTACTTTCTTGTTCTGTCTTATTTATTTGTAAGACTTTCTTTTTTTTATAAGTCAAGACCATCTATTCACTAAAATAGATGGTAGAAATATTTTATTAGTGTGTCATTTGGTGGTAAAGGGATATACACAGTATGTCAAAAGTATCTTTGTGGTGAAGTTTAAAATATCAAATTGTTAAGGCAGCCACTGCTTTCAAAACTTTTTTCTCAGTTCTATTTCTTAGTCAGTGTGGCCTTCATTGAATAAAAAAATGTGTAGTTTCCCTCTCTCATCCTTTTCTCAGTAGAAAGGAAACATAATTTGCCAGGGCTGGTCTTCCTTTCAGTGGAACTTGATGTTTCTTTAAATGTTCAGAAGCCTGTCTGAAGGTAAAGTTATCCTTTCTTGGTTTTTTTCAGTTTTCTGAATCTTTAATCCAGGTTAAAAATACACAAACTCTGGTTGGGTGGTGGTGCCACAAGCCTCTAATCCCAGCACTTGGAAGGCAGATGCAGGCAGATCTCTGAGTTTGAGGGCAGCCTAGTCTACAGGTTCCAAGGCTACTGTGTCAGGGGTGGGGGACTACACAAACTCTAGCTGGGGGCATAGTGGTGCATGCCTTAATCCTGGCACTCTGGAAGCAGAGGCAGGTGGACTTCAGTGAGTACAAGACCATCCTAGTCTACATAGTAAGACCCTGTTTTAAAAAAACAAGCACAAACTCCACAAAATAGAGACTTAGGGTTAACATCTTAAGAAACATCAAGCTTTAGTGAACGACAACTAAAATGGCTCACTATTTAAGGCTATGACTATTGTCACATACTCTGAGGACATTAAAATACATACTTTGAGAATCATCTATTTGTTTTTTACTCCAGGAACCCTTGACCCTAGTTCTCCATATACTATGGTGTCACCAAGTGGACGAGCAGGAAACTGGCCTGGGTCTCCTCAAGTGTCTGGACCCTCGCCAGCAGCCCGATTGCCTGGAATGTCACCAGCCAACCCATCTCTACATTCTCCTATTCCAGATGCTTCTCATTCCCCTCGAGCTGGCACAAGTGAGTATTGCCAGCATTATGTTCTTCTAAGGCATTACCAATAGTTGACTTCTACCATTTTTCCCTAGCATTTGAAAGTCATAGTGTACTTCTCAAATGAGGATTGCCAAACCTTAAACTTGTTTTCCTTTGTAAATCACTTCGCAATATTAATGAACAAAGTTAGGGAAAATGTAGTAAGAAAAAGGGTTGTCTCCCTCAGAAGTCTTGGGAGTGAGCCCCAGCACCTCCATCATGACTGTTAATGTTTGTCTGCAGTATTGAACCTTAAAAGGTAACTTAAGTTAACCAATAAAGCTATAGAAAATGTACAAATATATGTTTACTTTTGTTGAATAACTTTTAGTACTTAAAAAAAAACCAGTGCTGTGTTAGCTCATAATTCTGTACTTTGACAGACTCCACTAAGCTTACTGGTGTGTCTGCTGTAGGTGGCCTAACATAGCCTCAGCTGACACGGTTTCTCTGTGTGGTCTCACACTTGATCATGATTTGTTTACACAGTGGGTCGAGGTTCCAGGAACGCACTTGGAAGTCCTGTAACTAGTACAGCATCCATCCCTTCCACGCAATCTGTTGGCAAAAGCAGGTCATGAGGCCACTCAGATTCCAGGTTGAGAAGCAGATTCTACTTCCTTGAAGAAATTCTTAGAAGGTCACATTGTAGAGGCTTGGATACAATCAGGGGAAATCATGGCAGCTGATTTTGTTATCTGAGAACTAACATAAGATTCCTTGATGACGAGGAATAATTACAGGAGTTCCAATTACATCTTCTGTGATGAAGACAAAAAAGGCAATAATGGGATAGTATGTATTTGCAAATGAAGCTACTTGTTTTCCTTCCCAAAAGGTTCCCAGACAATGCCAACCAACATGCCTCCACCTCGCAAACTACCTCAGCGCTCCTGGGCAGCATCTATACCCACCATCCTCACTCATAGTGCCTTGAACATCTTACTGCTACCTTCTCCGACACCAGGCCTTGTGCCTGGCCTGGCAGGCAGTTACCTTTGTTCCCCACTTGAGAGATTCCTTGGATCTGTCATCATGAGACGACACCTTCAAAGAATTATTCAACAGGAAACGGTATGTGCTATGGGACTTTCTAAGTGGCCATTGTCAAAGGCAGAATAAAATCTTTGTGAAGGAGACTCTCTCTGTTTGCCTTCTCTTGTCACTGTATCTCTTCATGATATTAAGATACATTAAGTAAATTAGCATTCATCTTGGAGATGATAAGAGCTGTGTTGCAACCTGAGTTCTACTTATTATCCCTCTACTGTTGGGCTCTGTTACTCATCTGGCTGGCCTGGACCTAGTTGTTTTTTTCTATTGTGACAGTTCTGTCAGCGATCTGTATGTCTTCCCCTGCTGATTTGGTTCATCCTTGTTTTGCAGTTGCAGCTGATCAATTCCAACGAGCCTGGTGTAATCATGTTCAAGACAGATGCCCTGAAATGCAGAGTAGCCCTTAGTCCCAAAACCAACCAGACCCTACAGCTAAAAGTGACACCTGAAAATGCAGGACAGTGGAAACCTGATGAGCTTCAAGTTTTGGAGAAATTCTTCGAAACAAGAGTATGTGTTTCCTAGTCCTTGCTTGTAATTTAGTCAGTGAACCAGAGAAATTGTAGAATGAAAAATAAGGTGATTTCTTTTCCTCCCCATAGGTTGCAGGACCTCCATTTAAAGCCAACACACTTATAGCCTTCACTAAGCTATTGGGAGCACCAACACACATCCTACGTGACTGTGTGCATATTATGAAGTTGGAGCTGGTGAGTTACTGAGAAACAAAAGCTTTTCTAAAGCAGAGAAGTGTTTATTCCATCTCACTTATTTCATTGTTTCATTTTTTCTCTTAGAGTTTATTAGGTTTTTTTTTTCAATAGGCTGGCCTCAAACTCATGGATATCTACCTGCCTCTGGCTCCTAGGAAAGGAGTTAAAGGATTAAATTGAATTAAATTCTTAATTTGGGCTTAAAATTTGTGATAATACAAATGTTGTGTCTTTTGAATTCAGGACAAGGTGATAGAGTGAGGAATTGCCCAGCCATTCTCCAGCCATTCTCTGTCCAAGCAGAGTTCCCAGTAACTAACTACTCTTTGCAGAGATGGTCTGATAAGAGGAACAATGTCTTGCTGCTATATTGTTATGTACTTGTATCTATTTTTATTGTAAAATATTTTGTATTTATTTATAATCTAGCTCCCCAAATTGGTTGGTGGTAGACTTTGTGTCCCATGAAGAGCTGTGAATTCTCAAGGGTTGAGTCACAAAGAGCAGATGCTAACTAGGGAGCAGCCATCTTTAGAGCCCTGGGAATCTGTTCTTGTTTGCTTTGAGCCTTTGCAGGATTACTGCTATTTTCTGTACAGCTTGGTCTGCTTTTGTATTAAGTTTGTAGAGCCACCAAAAGAAAAGCCATTAGAAGAGTGGTGTAAAACAATAGCAATTTCTTCAGTCCCAGCTTAGGAGTGTGAAAGTCCTAAAGCAAGGTGTCAGCAAGGCCAGTTCTCTACAGGCTCCACAGGAGAATGTTTCATGTCTCTCTCATGGTAATACAAAGAGCCTTTGGAGTTAAAGTTAGTTGTGAGCCACCCCATAGAAGTGCTAGGAACTGAATCTGATTCCTCTGGAAGAGCAGAATGCACTCTTACCTGCTCAGTCATCTCTCTAGCCCCATACTTTAAGTATTTTCTTAAAATTCTCTTTTGATCTTGATATTTATTTTTGCTGTTGATTTGATTAACCTAAAACCTCTCTCCTCAATTTTTGTTCCTGTTTTACTATCAGGAAGTATTTTACTATCAAGAAGTATTTTTGTTGTTGCTGTATTTTGTTTTGTTTTTTTTTAATGGTCTTAACATTTGGCTTTTGCTGGACACATCTTTAATCCCAGCACTCGGGAGGCAGAGATAGGCCATCCTGGTCTACAGAACAAGTTCCAGTACAGACTCTAAAGCTACAGAGAAACCAGGTTTCAACAACTGCAACAAAACCAAAACAACAAAAAATGGCTTTTGATGTGATACACTGTAACAGACCTTATATGTTAGAAAATATCTGTCTACAAAAACATCAGTAAATTATCCTTATAAGCCATTAACACTGTTTGCCTATTTTGTTTAGGGAAGCAGTTAGAAACAGGACTTTGAAACTAAATGGACATTAGTCAATAAGAGCCTTAAGTGTCATGTGTTGGTTCTTAATTGTGGGAGGGAACAGCGTAAGTCATTCAGCATTTGTGAGTGAAATTAGAACCTCACTCCTGGGGGACTGACATTAGGTAGAAGTATGAACCCAAAAAAGAAGACATTGGCTGGGATTACTAGAAGCAGTGAATCCCTGAGCTTTGTGCAAGAGTAGACTGAAGAGTAGATAGATGTCCGCAGGGAAACAAGAGTAGCTAGATGTTGGAGACACTGTAGAAGCTGAAGTATTGGCCTTGGAAGTAATGAAGTGTCCAGGAATGAATGAAAACACAGCACACAAATCTACCCCCCTAGTTTTAGTTTGTGACTTCATGTATATATTCCTTTTAAGAAAGTACTTACTGTCTGAATGATTGAGTGTGTACGAAACTCTAACTCCTCAACTCCAGACCAGATGTGTTTTTAAATGTTAACAGGAGTTTTGTTGTATTTCTTCCCCTTTCACAACAGTTTCCAGACCAAGCAACACAGCTAAAATGGAATGTTCAGTTTTGCCTCACTATCCCTCCCAGCGCACCACCAATTGCACCTCCTGGGACACCAGCTGTGGTGCTGAAATCCAAAATGCTATTTTTTGTAAGTATCACCTGACATCATCTGTGTGTGCAGAGTTTCTGAGGAAAATGCCATGTGAGAGTAATAGAGCAATTTTTAAATTAGTTATTGCCAAATATATGCTTATATTTCTTCACTTTTAGACTTCATGGGATTTCTGGTTCCCTTAGTAACAACAGAAATTTATTCAAGTTGGTAATTGTGAGGCAATCATAATGCTCAGTTTTTTGTCACTTTTTTCTAATTTTTCTTATACTTGCTATATCAGTAATCTGAATGTAAATGATAGTGTGTCTCACAAATTGAAACCAATATTTGATTTTCTGCTTTTCTTGTGTGTCTACAGCTTCAACTAACTCAGAAAACATCAGTCCCTCCCCAAGAACCTGTTAGTATAATAGTTCCAATCATTTATGACATGGCTTCAGGTACCACCCAGCAGGCAGACATTCCCAGACAGCAGAACTCTTCTGTTGCTGCGCCCATGATGGTCAGCAACATTCTGAAGAGGTTTGCAGAGATGAATCCACCACGACAAGGTACATGAGCGGTAGATGGTTTTTATTGCATATATGTTATAAGAATTCCTTTGAGAGAGACCTCCTTCCCCTTGGCTCCTCTTCTCCCTCCTTCCTTACTCTGCTCCCCAATTTAGTACTAACGCTCTGTTGCCATGGCCCTCGTAGTGTCTGCTTGTTGCTTTCTTTCTTTCTTACTGGTTCTTCATTTTTGTCCATTTCTCTGCTGCCTGGACTTCATTTTTGTTAGCAATTTACTATTGGGACTGAGCCGGTTGCTAATGCCAGAAGCTTGTATTTATAGCACACATTGCCACAAAGCCCTAGGTTAGGATGATAGATTTTCTGTGGCTGTGAATTCCTGCCTTGCTATCAATACCTGCCACTCTGTACATCGCAAAGTTGAAATGCATGTTGGTTTCTCATATTTCATGGTTCAATCATGAATAGAATATTATTAAAAGTGTGTATCTTCTAAATGTTTTGTGAAGAATAAAAGCTGATACAAATGGCATCACTGCTTTTTGGGCTTCTTATGTAAGTGTCAGGTGGGTGCAAGTGAGCCTTTTCCCTGAGTGCTCAGTGAAGCTCTGAGACTGGACATTTCGGAAGAAACCACAGTGTTTCTTGCACGATAATAAGGTTCCTTCGATACTGGAGTAGCCCACACTTAACAAGTGACTCCTGGCAATGCCAAATTTGGGGTTCTAGAACATGAAGCTCAGCAAAGAACTTTTCTTTGATTTTGCTCATTTCTAACACTCAGAAAAGTAAATGAATGTTCACTCCTGTCAAATACTAAGGAAGTCCTCTTTCAATCTTCCTTTAGAATAGCCTACAAAAACAATTGTGGTAAAGGAGGGGAAAGCTGTTCTCTGAAGCATTTTTAGGTACCACAGTGTCAAATTTTAGGGATTCTGAGAAAAATGAGGTTTTTTTTTTAAACTGTTTCTTTACAGGTAAGTCCTTGCTTCAGTTTCTAAGGAATCCACTGGGCATTAGAGAGCAGTATGCTTCATTTGTTATAATACTTTTACTTCTGACAGTTTTCTGTTTCATTCCTTTACCTCTCTCTCCAGCTGGAAGTAAGTCCTCAGGAATCAAAAGTAAAGCTACTAGAATTCTCAAGGTAGCAATTCAGTAGAACTCTAATGATAAACACAAAACCTTCATGTAGACCCGGCTATTGGTTTTTTTATGTATTATATCTTTTGGAATTTAAAAATTAAAGGGAAATGTTTTGATCCTACTATGATCAAGCAAAAATTTCTACCTATCAATAAAAGTATCAAAGAAGTGTGTATGCATGTGCCTGTGTGCGCACGCACAAGTGCAATGCACACACGCGCACGCGTGCACACACACGCCTACCTCAGTCCTTTAAGAAATTGGTATGGTATTCTGTGAGTGCTTTCTTTTTTTCCTTCCTTCTTTGGCTGAACAAGCCTTTGGATTTTCTTTGTCCTTTTGTTCTATACCTTCCTTTTCCAGTGCTTGGAGCAAAGGCTCACAGTGAGTTGCACAGAGTCACTGTGTCCTGCCCTTTGACAGAAGGCCATGATTCATACAAGGGTTTCTCCCCTTTCAGCTGTGGTAGTGTCTAAACATATTCTAGTGGGAAAGATCCAGTTTTGCTTTATAATATTTAAGCATTTGCAATATTTACAAGAGCTAAGAAGCAGAGGGGAAGTTGAGAGGGTGTGGTGTCACCACAAATCTAGACTCTTAGTATGTAATGCTCAGGCTTCCTTGCCCATCTCTCACAGTGAAGAGCTTTGGAGGGAAATCTTAACTTGCATTGATGGTTTACACCTATAATCTCAGCACTTGGAGGCTGAAGCAGGAGGATTGTAAGTTCCAAGCCTGTCTGGGTTACATAGTGAGACTGTTGTCTGTGGCAACCAAAAAGCAAAGAAAAGGGGAAAAATAACTTTAAATTTAAACAAACGTTTTCTCCCTTTCAAGCAAAACAAAACATTTTGTATTTATTTAACTTCAGTCTTAATGTATAACTTTAGAAAATGAAAATGTTCAATTCTGTAGCCAAAGTAGTGCTTGATAACCACAGAGCACACATGTTCCCTTTACCGAAGAATGTTCTTTTGGACAGTATTCCTATTGCCTATTGGAGGCATTCTTATATGGCCTTTCATGCAACATTAATTGGACATCACTGAAGTTGTAAGCAATGCATATAGCGTAGAATTTGTTGTTAGATCCATTCTATAGCATTCAACTCTAAAGTCAGACTTTAAAGTCTTACCCAATGCAGCACTGTTTCTATGCTCTGAAGGCATCTGTCTCTCTCTCTCTCTCTCTCTCTCTCTCTCTCTGTCTCTCTCTCCCTCCCTCCCTCCCTCCCTCCCTCGCTCTCGCTCTTGCTCTCTGTCTCTCTGTTTAGACTTGACACTTGCCTTAGATTCTTCCAGAGACAAAAACAAAACCCAACACAAATTTAATATGCTATCCTACACCAGATTTCAGTGCCTAAGATCTGAATAGTTTGAAATACCTAGTCTTTTATTTTAACCAACCCTCCCCTCACCGGTGTGTTAACGTCTCTCCTATACTGCGAATAGCTAATGACCATTTTTCTCTGTTGCAGGTGAATGCACAATATTTGCAGCTGTTCGTGATTTAATGGCTAATCTTACACTGCCCCCTGGTGGGCGTCCATAGACACTATTGTTTTTAAACCCAGGAAGGCTGACAAATGAAAAAACAACACACACAAAAAAATAGGCTGAATTCAGCCATCAGTTTTAAAAAGGAAAAGGACTTTTTAAAAAAAAAACCTTAAGAGCTAAATATTCTAAACTGGCAAAACTTTTCAGGGTGCACTTCTTTCATCAAAAATACCATTAATCTTTTGTATAGCGAACTTGTATAGTGTGTTTAAATGCGACACATTTCAAACTAGGTAATAAAACAGTATCCGCTTGCCAGTAATAGATTTAATATTCTGTTTTATACTATAAAGTAATGAAAATGCCAAACTTGTTTATTTAATTGCTTTCTTATGTTTTTGGGTGTAATGGTCTTTTTTTGATTTTTTTTTTAAAGGCAGGTCTTGTCATTTTTGAATACTGTAAAACTGTGACAAACTTTATATTGAAGCTGTATTTTAATATGACCGCTTTGAATCCTTACACAGAAATGTTTGGGAGCTGTTAAACATATCCCAAAGAAGCAATATTTAATAAAACTAGGATATAAAAGTGACACTTGTGTGTGTATAAGCGCTCTAGAGTTCTTAGGGCCTCCCTTCATCTTTAACTTGATGGGGCCAGTCAGTTTTTAATTACATATGTCTGAAATTTGAACAAAAACAATTTTAAGGTTAATGTAGTTCCTTCAGACATTCCTCACATGACTGGTGATAACATTTAGCACCTCCGTTGTTTTTCAGTATAGGACTTGGGTAAAATGAAACAACTTTGTCTTTGAAAAGAGACAGTAAATGATTTGTAACAATCAAGGATCCCAAATAATGCAATTATTTTCATGTGCAAGGAAGTGGGAGCCTTTTTGCTAGGAAAATGGATACTTCTGCATACAGCATTAACTAGGAAGCAAAGAACTGAATGCTCTAGTTTGCATGAAGTTTTGGTGACATTTCTTTATCTTATTTAACTTTTTACCTTTCCCAGCACAATTGGGTTGTTCTGAACAATCTCAATTTAATTAATTGTCTGCAAAATGATAGGATGATTTTGCTGGACACAACCTGGTCCAGTCATTTAAAAAGTCCACAGTACAGGGCCTGTCTAGGGTCCAGTGGAGTTTCTAGCACTGGTACCTCTCCATAGGATTTCTTTCTAGCGTACTGTACTGCCTCTCGAAGCCAGTCAGGGACTTTTAAACTTCAATGAATATGATCTGATTCAAATGATGACTTGATGTTATTTGGAGCATTTTTTGTTGTTGTTTTGCTTTGTGTTTTTTTAAATGAAAATATTCTGAGTTATCTAGTCAATGTAATATGGTCCTTAATGAAATTTTAGATGTTTGTCTGATTCCATTTTATGATTAATTGAGCTTCTATAACTATAACTACCAGATTCCAGTTTTAAGCATCTCACTACAACGGTATCATATGTTCTCAACTTTGCTTGAATCTCCATTTCCAGTCAGAGTTGAGGCCTTCCTTCTTTGTCTTCTGTGTTTCATTTCTGCCTTCATCTCCTGCTTTCCACCCAACTCTGCCACTATTCCAGAGTAGGTGACTAAACTTATATTCTTCCTTTAACCTAACCCTTTTCTTCTTCTGTTTTCAGTTCTCTTCACAGTGGTAATCACATGGGTTTGGCAATCTAAGATGTCTTGATCAGGAGTCAGCCCTTTTCTATTTGGAGCTGAATCCTATCTTTCATGTAGAAATCTACATGTATATACAAGAAATGTATTTTTATCTGCAGGATGATATTGTTTCAAATAATTTTATTAATAGAATTAACTTTTCAGGTATTTTCTCTTTTAAGTGTGGTTTTGAATTGTTAATTGCATTTTTGTACATGATGCATTCAATGGCTACTTTTTCCTAATTATAACTCACCTTTGAATGCATTGTGTAAATCATTTAAGATAGGATTCAATGAACAGAATTTGATTTTGATGCTTATTAAAAGTAAACCAATGAATTTGAATTTTGATATTATGCTTGGTACTTGGAATTGGTATATACTTTATTAAAGCTTGGAAATATTTAGCATTTGAATCATAACTTTCATCACAAACCATGTCTTTTGCCTCTTTTGTTAACCAGGTTCAATCAAAGAAACTGGATGCCATAGTAATTTTTCTCTAGTAGGTGGTTGGAATTTTATTTTAAGGTGTTTTCAATGTGATTTTAGTATTTACAGTAATAAATAAAATTTATGCAAGTTTCAGAGAACTACCAACTCTCTAGTTAATTTTGGTGCAGATGTTTTGGGTTGTAGTCTTGGTTTAGTATTAATTTCACCCTAAAGAAGACAGTGATCCTGTTTCACCCTTTCCTTTTCCATCTGCAGAAATGTCATTTTGAAATGTATAGAGTTAGGGAAGTGAAAGCTTCGTCAGAGTATGGCCAGTTTTGAATAACAGGCACTGAACCTCATTTGAAAATTAGCTGAGTTAAGGATAGGCATAAACTTGTTTTTTTTCCTCCAAAAGAAATACCAATTGAATTTTTCTTCTTCTTTTTCTCCTTCTCCTTCTTCTTTTTAAAAACAAAAACAAAAAACAAAAAAACCCAAAACAAAAACAAACACGACAGGGTTTTTCCATGTTGCCCAGACTGGCCTTGAACCTCCTAGAAGTGATCTACCTCTTGAGTACTGGGAAGACAGGTGTGTCCCACCACCTCCCTACTTACAAGTGTTATTGATACAACATTTATACTTTTAAAAATGTTAAGAAACTTATGATGAAAAGTCAGAAAATGTTACTGTAGATTTCATTGGGTTTTGTGAAATTTTTCATTTGCTTTGATGGGAAGGGGGTATTTAGATTTGCTTTGGATGGGTTTAATATGGAGGTTAGTAAGACAAAATTAAGTGATGCCTGCCGTCACTGTACTTTGAGTCTCCAGATCACCAGATCTTGTCTCTGTTTTTCATAAACTGGCCCTACTTCCAACTGGCCAGTGATTTGATAACATTCTTTGTCCAATAATGTAACTGATGACAAAAGGGTATATTTAGGTAAATATAAAATGAAAGCTAGCATTACTAAGAGCTTACTATGTGCCAAGCACCATTCTAAGTGTTTCTATGTGTGTAAATGCCCCTCACCACACTGTGAGGTAAGTATTAATAACCCCCTCTTACAGAGGCACAAAGTAAAATAATTCCTTATGATTAAAATTAGCATCTGCCAAGATCAAACCACAAAGAATTGGTAGTTTGAATCCAGAGCTAGTGCACCTTAACACTGCCTATGCTGTGAACCATGCATTCTTGGAAAGTCTTCTATGTTTACAGTCTTCAATTCAGGGTCTTTTGGTTACACACAATTTCAACATATTTTCCAAGCTCAGGAAACTCACTAGAAGCATCTAAAACAATGACTTTTTCTCACTTGACATTATCAGTGTAATGCATTCTGACAGCTGAAATAACCGTGGTGTACATTTTCTGGAGGCTTCAGCTAATGGCTGTGCAGCCTTCCCTCCAAATCCAGGAAATATGTTATTCCCTTTGTCTCTGCCAGGTGCTCCAATTATGGAGATTCTGGCTCTAGTGTCACTTTAGCACATAGGGCGGGGCTGGGGGGCACAACACTATAAACCCACTCTTCAGGCAGTGAGGGCAGGCTTATTCTATTGATGTCTAGGATTCGCTGCGGTTATTCTGTGACTTTAGGAACGAGTTAATTTTATAGAATTGCATAATGCAAGGAACATATGTCGTTCAAGAAACGTGCCTTGAGCACTCTATCTTTACAATAAAGGAGTCAAACGGGAATCTGCACATCAGGAGGGAATCCCGTTGTTTAGATGGGTATTAGCAGGGTATTTGAGAAAATGATAATTAAGGCCTAAAAGGGCTTTAATCGGAGAGGCTGCGTCAAAAAGCGTCAAGTCCACAAATCGTTGGCTGTTCCTTTAAGCAGTGGAGCTGCTGCTTCCGGGATGTGGGAGAATGGTCAGCCTCTAGCCTGCGTCAGGAAGACACCCAGTGACGCTGAGCTCGGGGGTGTTTCTGGGTGGGGCTGCGCCTGCGCTGCGTGGAAGCTTCGCCAACGCTTGCGCTGTGGGAGCTTCCCATGGTCTTGCGCGTGCGTACCGCCGCCAGTCCCCTCCTTTCATACCCCTGGCGTGAGACATGGTGTTGTCGGAGCTGGCAGCGCGTCTCAATTGCACCGAGTACAAAAACTGGGTGAAGGCAGGACACTGCCTGCTGCTGCTGCGCAGCTGCCTTCAGGGCTTCATCGGCCGCGAGGTGCTCTCCTTCCATCAAGGACTGCTTGCTGCAGTCCCCGGCCTTGGTCCCAACGCCATCTGCCGCGGCGGTTCCCGGTGCAACCCGCGTGCTCGCCAGGTAAGCTGCTGGCCCAGGGTGGGACTCCTTTCCCCAGCCTGTCCGCAGTTCCCTGCGCTCGTCTCTTTCCCTTGAGGGGCGGGGCTGTTTACCTCTCCCTGGCTGTTCCTATTTCTCCGCCCTGCGCTTTCGCGCCTCATGCCTCACCTCTGCCCTCTGTAGTTTCAGCCTCAGTGTCAGGTGTGCACAGAGTGGAAACGTGAGATCTTGAGGCATCACGTCAACAGAAATGGAGACGTGCACTGGGGAAACTGCCAGCCTGGCCTCTGGCCCGTGGACGCTTGGGAGGTAGCCAAGGTAAGCATTTGCAGTCCTGAGGCAAGCAGAAGGCAGATCACCTGCTCCTCCAGGGCGGAGGGTGGAGTGAGTGCAGGCGGGGACTTCACAAACTACAGGTACTAAGATTGCTTGTAGTGTTCTAGTGGCTAAAGGTCGTTAGAGTGGACCCATCCCAGCTCAGTAAAGTAACTTTTTGCTTCCTGCAAGCATTTGAGCTTTGTTTCTTGAAAACTATATATAGCAAATATTTCAACAAGATGCTGGGGCAAGACGTATAGTAAAGCCGAGTACAGTGGCTCACACCTATTATTCCACCACTGGAGAGGCCGAGGCAGGGTTGCTGAGAGTTTGGGGATATCCTGGTCTGTATAGTTGAAGACCTTCTCTCAAAAGAAGGGGAAAAAGGATACAGACCGGGGGACGTGGAAGAACAGTTAAGGTGTGCATTAAGGTATGCTCACTAAAAGCCTCATTTTGGCCATGGAGTGCTTAGATAAGGTATAAAATTTTAGGAGGTGGAGATGTGGTGAGTTATGAGGTAGAGGTTGTTAGACCTGTCTTTAGATTTTGGTACCGTGACTTACTGCCTGGGCTGATTGGGGATTTGTTTTGATTTCTTGATATTTCCTGGAAGCTAAGTAAGTGAGTGGAGGGAGGGGCACACAAATTGAGTTTGTGAGTTATTATATAAGCAAGCAAATAATTGGCAGGTGGAACAGAGCATTGCAAGGGATGCATTTAACATGTTTGGTCTCCTTCTGTTCTCCTTATCTTTATCTGGTTTATTAAGACAAGGTCTCATGCAACCCAGGCTAGCCTTAACCATCCTAAAGTGCCTAGGATTACAGATATGTACCACCATATTTAGCAGTCTTTTTATTTTTTTAAAGATTAGAAGTTTCTGTTGGGGGCTCAGTGCTTAAGAGTAGTGGCTGTTCTTCTTAAGGACCTGGGTTCAATTCCCAGCACCCACATGGCATCTCATACCAGTCTGTAACTCCATTTCCAGGGTATCTATCTGCCACCCACATACATACATACATACATACACAAAACACCAATGCACATAAATAAAACTTTTTTTTTTAAAGTTTCTGTTGGGCTGGGCTTGGTGGTGCCAGCCTGAAATTCCAGCACTTGGGAAGTAGGGGCAGAAAGATCTCTTGAGTTTAAGGCCAGCCTGGCCTACATGGCTAGTCTACATTAGAGAGACCCTGTTTCAAAAAGAACAAGAAAATTTTTTACTATGTTAATGTGTGAGTGCAGATCACCTTCGTTCTGGTGCTCACTAGAGCCAGAAGAGGGAGTTGGATCCACTGGAACTGGAGCAGTAGGTGGTTGTTAGTCTCCTAACATGGGTGAGTGGAACCAAACTCCAGTCCTTTGGAAGAACAGTGGTTAAGTCCACTTAACCTCTTAAGCCATATTTCCAGCCCCATCCACCACCACCACCACCGTTTTTTATGGTTGCAATAGTGTTTCCAATTTCTACTTTTACCTAGAGCATACAGGAAAAAAACACCTGGAAGAAATCAAACTCTCCTTTTTTTGTGACTGTCTTGGACCTATTTAGTCTCTTATCAACTTGTCATAAAACTAGCTAGTCCAAAGGATTAAGCAGAATTATTCTATAATCCAAGATTTCTATTCCTAGATGTACACATAAGATAAAAAAAATCACGGCTATGGGTTGCTTAGCATGAGTGAACCCCTAATTTTAATTCCCCTCCTACCAGAGCACTCCCAAATCTGAAAGTAAATGTCTACAATGAAAACATATATACACATGGGTTCATGGCAGGACTATAAACAATAGCTAGAAGGTAAAACAGTCCAATGATCTACCAGGCAATGCGTGGATAAACAGAGTCCAGACAGAGGAATAGCATTTTGCCATTAAAAAGGGAAAATTAATAAAGCATGCAACGTAAAGTAGGGTTGAATCTTTAAAACATGCCAAGTGAAAGCAGCCTGGAACCTGTCATATAGCGTGAATTGTGCAGAATAGGCACATCTGTGGAGGCAGAATAGTTTTAACAGCTCTAGGGCCTAGAGAGGAGAGGTGTGATGGCTTATGGATATGAGGTTTCTTTGAGCAGATGGTGATAGTTGCTAAAAACTATCAGACTGAAAACCTCTGACTTACATACTTCAAGGGCGTATATCATACCCTAGTGGAGCTATATTTACAACCATTTGAAAATACTTAGAAAATACAGTTTAGAGGGGAAAGGAGTTCCTCTAAATCCATTCCTTCCAGCTATCACCCCAGAACTTCCTCAAAAAGAGGGTTTGGTTCTTTAGCTTCTGTGTGTCTTCCAACTCCTGCAACCCTGGCTTCTGTCCCTGCCCCATACTGCATCTTTGACCTCTCTTCTTCAGCCTTCTCCCTCCTCCTCCCAAGGTTGGCAGTGGAACCCAAGCCCTTGTACATGCTAGGAAGACACTCAACACTGAGCTACACCCCAAACTGGGTTTGTTGAAATAGTCTCAATGTGTGGCCCAGGTTGGCCTCTTGATCCTCCTACCTCTACTTCTTAACTACTAGTTTTGCAGGTGTGTCCTACACACAGCCCTTAGCTTCATGCAGGGGCCTGCAGCACTCTCAATTGGCCACTTATTTTGAAACATCCCTGCCTTTGTGGCATCTTCTCCTTCTGCCTTTGCTTATCCTCTCTAGCAGTGACCCTACCCCTGCCTACTCTTCTGAGCTACAGATGTGCATATCCAGCTGCTTACCTGACCTCTCTGCTTTATCTCCTCAGAACTTGGTATTTAGTTCTACAGTGGGGCCATTCCAAGAATATCCTCTTTTTCTTGTTCCTGTTTACATGCTGTATAAGCATTCTACCACAGGGCTGCAGTTCCAACCTGTCCCTAGGATCGTTTTTGCTTCATCTTGTTCCCTCTTGCTGCCTCTGGGTTCCTATCTGCCCATTGTTTTTGGAGTCCTTCTCCTTCCTCCCTCTACACCACAGCTCTCCACCTTTTGCCTAGTTTCTAGCTGCAACCACCCACATGGCCCTCTATAATGTTTTTGGCACCTCTGGATGGGTCTACACACAGTGCGATGCATGGCCTTTCACATAGGAGTTTGATTGGTTTGTTAACTTGTAGAATGCTTGTGGGTAGTAGTGTCAAATCACGGTTAGGTGGCCTCTGTTGCTGGCAGATCTGGCCCTCAGCCATAGCTGAGACTCAGTCAGTCCCATGTTGGGTGGCTTATAACTGCCTGTAACCCCAGTACCACAGAATCCCAGGCCTCTGACCTCCCATGGATTGACACTATTTCTCTCTCCCTTTCTCTCTTTCTCTCCCTCCCTCCCTTCCTCTTTCTCTCCCTCCCTCCCTCCCCCCCCCCCTCTCTCTCACACACACACCATAGTTCATTTCTCCACAGTGAAGAGACAGCAGAAGGCAGAGAGGCTGCTGTAGGTGTGTCTCTGCTACGTGTTTACCGAGTGGAATATGCTGGTGCAGAACTGTAAGGAGGCGATAGAGCCCCTCCCTGTTGGTTTCTGGTTCTGCAAGAGAGGAAATAATTACCCAAAGAAAACTAAAATGGCAAAGACAAGTTGTATTAGAAAGGACATACTGGGTAAAATCTACTCTATAGTGGAAAAGAAAAGCTGGGCCAGTTTAGGGCACCGAGGCTTCCTCTAACTGCATTTTCCTTTCAACAACAGCTATATTGAGCTCTTTATTTTCTTCCATATCCTTTTATCAGCCACCTGTTAGATTAGCTTCTTTGTTAACCTCTGTAGCATTCCTAATATACCTGGAAGATTGTGATGATCCTGAGGTTAGTGTGTGTACACAGAATTCTGAGCTATGGGAGACTCTGCTGTGGGTTTCTCCTTCCATTGGAGAACTTAATAACCTTGACTCTGGTGCTCTCTGTGCTTCCTGCCAGCCTTTAGAATACCAGTACAAGCATCCTGCAGAAAGCTTCATAGCCGCTTCCTGACTGGATTGTTTGCTTTCAGTAGAACATATCTCTCACTGAGAATGTCTTCTTTTTTTTCTTTCGAGAGAGTCCTTTATGTATCCTTGGTTGGCCTAGAAGTCTGTGTAGACCAGGCTGGCCTCAAACTCACAGACTTTTATGTGTCACTACTCCCAAATAAGAGTAATTTTTCATGTGTTACCTGCTCTAGCAGATGTTCTCCTCCTGTACCAGGAATGTACCTTGAGACTCCTAGTCTGGTAAATAAAGTTTCTGCGTCCAGGTTTTTGTTTTTTTGTTTGATTTTTTTTTTTTAGGGACAGGGTTTCTCTCTTTGGAGGCTGTGCTGGAACTACTCTGTAGACCAGGCTGGCCTCAAACTCACAGAGATCCGCCTGCCTCTGCTTCCCGAGTGCTGGGATTAAGGGTGTTCATAACCAACTCCCGGCTACATCCCGGTATTAGTTTGCAGATATTTCAGGAAAGAAATATATTCAAGTGTTGCTGTTATAGCATTTGTGCAACTCATTTTAGAAGATTCAACTAAAGGCAGGATAGTGCTACAATATGTGTGGTGTCTCAGTCCTAAGTTCCCTGTCTACCCCATGTGTGGGACCTATTCACCTTACACCATTGATGTCATAATTGCTGATGCTGCTGATGTCTTTATACCATGTGCTAAGCACAGTGCTCTCCCTGTCTTCCTCCTCACACCATCCTTTGAAGTGGATAAGGATACTTACCCCTAAGGACTGACAGAGACTAGGGATTGGATACCTAAGACCACAAGGCAGTGGCCTAGCTGGCATTTGAGCCTGGCTGTATACACTCCAGGTTCTGATGATGATGGATAGAAGTTTGAGGCCACCCTGGTTTACATAGTAAGCTGCAGGGTATTCAGGACTATGTAGACCCTGTCTCAAAAAAGCAAAGCAGAAGGAGAAGACTGAAAGCCAGTTACATCAGCTATATGTAATATTGCAGAGGGATAGTGCAGTCCTTCAATTACAAGGCTTAGAGTGATATGATTTTCCCCACTAGCATTTTGAACTCATGAGGTTTTAGCTTGAAACTTCGTGGAATAAGAGAACATTAGTCATCAGTTGGAAACTAGAGAAAGATTTTGCATCTCTAGCCCTCAGAGTTGGAGGACATTTGGGTGACCTACTACCTCCCCTTACTTACTATAGGCCTTCATGCCTCGAGGACTGGCAGACAAACGAGGGCCTGAGGAATGTGACGCAGTTGCTCTTTTAAGTCTCATCAATTCCTGCGATCACTTCAGGGTTGACCGGAAGAAAGTCACAGAGGTAAGAGCTGTCAGATTCAGAACTGTCCACGCAACCACTCTGGTCAGTACTGGGAAGGCTGGAGTGAAACTCCCCTGATGATAATAAGGCAGCCATGTAGGCGTAAGTTAGCAGCACTCAGAACAGCAGTGGCAAAGAAAGACTTCAGTTCCAAGTTGGCCTCACTAAACAGCTCATGGGCCTCATGTCATGTGTGCCTGCTGTGATGTCCAAGAACTGAATGTGAATGTGGTCAAGCAAAGTTTTCTGACAGTTTGTTACTGTGCGTATCTTAGGGTTTCGATTGCTGTGAAGAGACACCATGACCACAGCAACTCCTATAAAGGAAACATTCGATTGGGGCTGGCTTACAGTTCAGAGGGTTAGTCCATTATCATGGTGGGAAGCATGGCGGCATGCACGCAGACATGGTGTTGGAGAGGAGCTGAGAGTTCTACATCTGGATCCCAAGGCAGCAGGAAGAGAGAACACTGGCCTTCTGAAGCCTCAGCCCACACCCAGTGACACACTCCTCTAAAAACACCACACCTACTCCAACAGGGCTACACCTCCTAATAGTGTCGCTCCCTATGGGCCTGTTGAGGGCCATTTTCATTCAAACACTGCTGTTGGCCACTTAAGTACATAGAGCTCAGATTTATCTTCTCTGCTCTGCCATAAATAGAAGCAAAGTTGTTTTCTGTATAAAAATAGACCCGAAGTATTGGGGAGGTGGGCCAGTCAGTAAAGTATGTGCTGTGCAAGCAGAGGATCTGAGTTCAGACTCCGAGCACCTATGTAAAAACTGGGTGCACATCTCTCACCTCAGTACTGGGGACAGGGGCAGATGCAGGAGGATCCCAGAAACTTGTCTAGTAGAATCCCTATGCTCCAAGTTTACAGAGAGACCCTATCTCAAAAGTAAGGTGGAGGGTGATAGAGGAAGACACCCATTGTCAGCATCTGGCTTCTACACAGACATGTGAACATGCACATATGCATAGAACAGACATACACAAAACAAAAAAACATGTTGGTGGCACATGTCTTTAATCCCATCACCCAGGAGGCAAGAGACAGGCAGATCTCTGTGAGTTGGAGGCCAGCATGGTCTACAGAGTGAGTTCCAGGACAGCCAGAACTACACAGAGAAACCCTGTCTTGTAAAGCTTTAAAAATAATAATATAGGGCTAGGCGTGAAACTCAATAGTAACATACTTGTAAGGCTTACACAAGGCTCTAAATTCCATCCTCATCCCCAGCAAAAAAAAAAAGAAGAAAGAATAACACTGGCCTTCTGTAAAAATAGCTGTGAGATCAAATGAGGTAGAACTGGAAAAAATATAAACACTAATGAATAATATATGTCCGGGTAGATCACTCTTCATGTGTCAGAACTCTTACAACTCTGAGGTCCTTGAAGAGAGTGTGTAGAAGCCTTGGATTATTTATTATTGGTCAAAAGTGTTACTATTTGAGCAGTGTGGCAGCAGCTGAAGATGTGTCCTCCCAGAGATGAAGATTTAATGTAGCGGTTGGACCCTACCTTCTAGCCAAGAATGCAGACTATTTGAGTTGTCTTTAAATATACGATAGCATTGTTTTTCTCATAGGCAAGAGTTTATTTTGTTTTCATCATGGTTTCCACATGAGCAATCTCCTTTTACACAGATTTACTCCCCTTACACAGCTTCCTGGCACTGGATGGGATTTGAAAGATTTTGCGCACCTGTGTATTGTCTGCTATAGCCTAAGGTTTTATCTGGGACCAATGTGCTTGCTCTTTGGCAGGTTGTTTTAAGATATTTGGGGGAAAGAAGATGGAAAAAAATTTTTCTTAGGGTTTCTGTTGCTGTGATAGTTGCCATGACCAAAAGCAACCTGGGGAGGAGAGGTTGCATTTTAGCTTACAGTTCAGAGCAGGAACTCAAACAGTGCAGGAACCCAGGGGGAAGGAGCTCATACAGATGCCATGGAGAGATGCTGTTTATGTAACCGAGGTGGCACCACCCACAATAAGGTAGGCCCTCCCACATCAGCCATCAATCAAGAAAATGTACCACCTGCCAATTGACTCAAGCTCATGTCAAATTGACATTTTGCCAACACAAAGCCATTTGGGGGGAATGATTTCTAGGGCTAAGGATGGAGGTTTCTTTGTATTTCTTGTTTATTTTCTTTTTGAGACAAGGTATCACTGTGTGTGCCTTGAACTCTTGATTGTCTTGCCTCCAGGTGCTGTCTTTATAAGCTGAATGGCACCATGACTGTCAGCGTTTCTCCTTTTTTAGAGAGATTTATTTTTATTTTCTGTGTATGGGTGCTGGGTCTGCATGTATGTCTGTGTACCATGTACACGCAGTGCCAGTGGAGGCCAGAAGAGATGTCAGGTCCCTTTGAACTGGAGGTACAGATGTTACCTGCCATGTAAGTGTGGAAATCAAACCTGGCTTCTCTAGAAGAACAGCAAGTGTTCTTAACCACCGAGCCTCGTCTCTAGCCCCTTCTTTGTATTTCTCTACCTTAATTGATATTTGTGTGTCAGAATAATTCTTTAATACTTGATAGTATTCTATACCAAAATCTAGCTTGTAGTTCTCTTTATTTGTGCTATATGAATTTACAAAATTAGTATATTTGTCATTTTTAACATTTATTATATGTGTATGACTGTTTTGCCTACATGTATGTATGTGCACCATGTGCCTACCTGGTGTCTCTCGAAGTCAGAAAAGGGCATCAGTTTTCTTGGAGCTGGAGTTACAGAAGGTTGTGAGACACCGTGTGAGTACTAGTAATTGAACCTAGGTTCTTTGCAAGAGCAACAAGTGCTTGCTTTTGCGGGGGAAGGAGGGGGTGAGACAGGATTTCCCTGTGTAGCATTGGCTATCCTGTGACTAGCTTTGTAAACCAGGATGGCCTCAAATTCATAGATCCACCTGCTTCCTGAGTGTTGGGATTAAAGGCATTTGCCACCACTGCCTGACCAACAAGTATTCTTAACCACCAAGTGCCATAGATTTCTTTGTTGTATGTATAAACATATGTGTATATTTAGATGTGGTCATGTGACTGTAAGAGGACAACTTTTAAAAGTCAGTTCTCTCCATCGTGTGGGTTCCAGGGATCAAAGGTTGTCAGGCTTGGTGACAAGCACTTTTACCTACTGAAGTATCTTGACAGTTCCTGCCTAGTTACTTTAAAAAAAAAAACTTTTGAATTAGTTGTCATTAAATCTGAACTTCTATCTTTGAAATCAGAAAATAGGAAGGCCTGGTGACAGTGAGTTCATAAACCTCCCATAGCAACAAACCACAAGTTGAGTGTAAGCTGCTGCTTTAGATGGGGTGTCCATTCTCCAGTTCATGCCAATCCCTTCTAGCTTCATCATCCTACCTGCTTCTAAAGCAGCTTCACTAATGTGTCCCCTGACCCTTGAGAGCATTTCAGTATGCGACCAACAGGGACTTCGCTGCTTGATAGATGCTCTCTGGGCAGGTACAAAATAAAGGTCTGACTTAGGGGCTAGAGGGGTTCATTGTCTGCCATTTTAAATACTTGCTAGATTATGCAGTGGTCTCATGAAATGTCCAAGCCTTGTCCTATGGATACCATGCTGCTCAATGTTACAGTTTAGTAAAGTCTTTCTGTAATTTCTTTTTAGAGTTAAAATGTTTCAGATTACCCTATTCACTTAGAAGGTTTTAAAATAAATGACACTTATTTACATTGTTTTTTGGTTTTGGTTTTTCGAGACAGGGTTTCTCTGTGGCTTTGGAGGGGCTGTCCTGGAACTCGCTCTTGTAGTAAAGATCCTCCTGCCTCTGCCTCCCGAGTGCTGGGATTAAAGGTGTACGGCACCACCAACCGGCCATTTATTTGCATTTTCTTATTACGTTTCTTCACTTGTTGAGGAGGAAGAGGGCCTATGGCACTGTGCATATATGGAAGTCAAAGGACAACTTGGAGTAGTTGGTTTTCTCCTTCTGTATTATGACTTTTCTATAAAAGAAAGCATTTGATTGGGTGTGAGAGATTAGAGGCTGTGATGGTGGTGTAAAGTCATGGCAGCAGGAACAGCTGACCGCGAACATGAGCTGCAGCAGGAGGTAGAGAACACACTGGGAGTGGTTTGAATGTTTGGAAACAACAAAACCTCACCTCAGTGAGTCACCTTCTCCAACAGTGCCACACACCTCCTAACCCTTCCTACACAATTCTCTTAACAGGACCGACTATTCAGACACGTAAGCCTGTGTGGGGCATTCTCATTCAGTCCACATGCCTTCTACTGTGTGGGCTCCAGGGATTGAATTTACCTTTTGGGGCTTCACGACAAGCACCTTTACCTACTGAGCCATACCAGCCCAACTTCGTTTTTGTTTTTCTGTAGGTAATTAAATGTCGGAATGAGATAATGCACTCTTCAGAGATGAAAGTATCATCTACATGGCTTCGAGATTTTCAGATAAAGATTCAGAATTTTCTGAATGAATTCAAGAGTATTCCAGAGATTATAGCAGTATATTCCAGAATAGAACAGGTAAAGATCTTTATAGAGTCATTTGGGGTTTTCTTTTTTTATTACTGTAGCCCCACCTGGCCTTGGAGCTTGATATGTAGACTGGGTTGTTCACACATGTTTACTTTGCTTAATAAGTGATAGGATTATAGGCATACACCACCACACCCATCTGAAACTTCATTTAACAGTTCTGGTATACAAACCTAAGAGGTCAAAAACATTCATAGCCATTCATTTAGAATTTGATGTTAGCTGGGTGGTGGTGGTACTGGCCTTTAATCCCAGCACTCAGGAGGCAGAGGCAGGTGGATCTCTGTGAGCTCGAGACCAGCCTAGTTTGATAAGCCAGATGTGGTGGTGCATAAATTCCAGCACTTGGGAGACTGAGGCAGAAGTATGGATATTTATTTCAAAGCTAGCCTTTATTACATAGTAAGTTCTTGGGAAGCCTGAGCTACATAATGAGACCCTGTCTCAAACAGAAAGATGAATTTGATCTTTATTTAAAGTAAAATGTCTTTATTATTGTTGAGATGCTAGTGATAATGCACATAGATCCTCATGAATGCCAGGCAAGCACACTACACTACTAGTCTTTATTTTATTCTATTATTGCCTGGAAGGCCAACTTGGGGGTGAACCTAGGCCTGGACCTCACACATGGCAAGTACTTTCTCACTGAACTGCAGCCCCAGCCCCAAATGTGGTAGAAAATGTAGAATTTAGATTGGTATAAAATGTGGAATTAACAAGCTGAGATTTTCTTTAATAACAGTGTGTGGTTACAATAGGTCTAGGTAATGGTATTTTATTATAAACTCTTTGAGTTATCCATTAGAATTTCTTTTCCGTTAATGTACTTCATTTATTTTGTGTGTATGTGAGTGCATGTGTGTCTATGTGGATATGCATAAGTGTGCACACATACACAGATGTGCGCATGCCACAGATCAGAGGACAACTCTTGGGAGTGTGTTCTCTCCTTTCAACTTACGAGATCGGGGTGTCAGGCCTGCACCCCATTATTACATACAAGTGACTGAGGTGTGGCTTGGGGAGAGGTTAGTTGTCTATCACAGTTAGTCCCTGAGTGCCATCCCCAGCACTGCAAACAGTGATGCATTTTAAGAATAAACTATTAGGCTGCGTGGTGGTGGCGCACGCCTTTAATCCCAGCACTTGGGAGGCAGAGGCAGGTGGACCTGTGTGAGTTCCAGGACAGCCTGGTCTGCAAGAGCTAGTTCCAGGACAGCTTCCAAAGCCACAGAGAAACCTTGTCTGGAAAAACTGAAACAAAACAACAGCAGCAAAAAGAATGAACTTTTCATGTGAAGGTGAATCCAGGAGACGTTGGGGAGGAGTAGGAGTGAATATGACCAAAATACATTGTGTACATGTATGAAATTCTTGAAGAATTCATACAAAATATTTTAAAACCCAAGCTTTAGAAAATAGTTTGTTCATGGATCTGTGTGGTCACCCCACAGCTGTTGACATCTGACTGGGCTGTGCACATTCCTGAGGAAGATGAACGCGATGGGTGTGAATTTGAAATAGGAAGTCACTTGAGTGTGAGCCAGATTCATGAAATTGAAATGGAATTGCTGAAGGAAAAACTGCAAGAGATGTATCTTCAAGCAGCAGCAGAAGAGATGTTGCCAGAAGAGGTACAGGGAAGGGGAAATGCGTGAAGAAAGGCCGTGGCAGCAGCGGTGGCGGCTAGTTTTCATAGTGTTTCTAGTGCTGTGATAAGCACCATGACAAAGAGCACTTCGTCACTGAGGGAGGGCAGGGCAGGACCCTGGAAGCAGGGACTGAAGTGCAAGCCATGGAGGGTGCTGCTTACTGGCTTGCTCCTCTTGGCTTATTCAGCCTGCTTTCCTAGAGAACTCAGGCCCACATGCCCAGGATGCTACCACCCACATTGATTTAGGCCTGGGCCCTTCCACATCAATCCTTAATCAAGAAAATACCCCATAGGCTTGCCCACACACCAGTTTGGTGGAAACATTTTTTTCTCAATTGGGGTTTTTCTGTCTTCCAAAATAACTCTAGCATGTGTCAAGTTGACATAAAATTCCAGTCAGGACAGACACAGAGAGCCAGGTGATTTCTAGTACATATTTTTCCAGTGTTTACTGATCATATGTTTGTTGTTTTCTTTGTTTGATTTGGCTTAGTTTGGTCTTTTGAAACAGGGTTTCTCTGTATAACAGCCCTGGTTGTCTTGGAACTCACTTTGTGGACCAGGCTGGCCTCGAACTCATAGCGATCCGCCTGCCTCTGTCTTCGAAGTTCTGGCGTTAAAGGTGCGTGCCACCACCTCCCAGCCTGATAATATATTTTAGCAGGTATTTTCACTTAGCATATATCTAAGGACCTAATATTTGTCCCCAAGTGAAATAGTGACATAAGAGTTAAAACAGAATTCGGAACAAGATACTTGATGGGTTATCATCTCACAGGGGGATCCCCCCCCCACTAGAAAAAAGGGAAAAGGTGCTCAAGGATGCAGGAAGAGGTCAGTAGTTGGCCTGGGAGGATGGATGTTCTTAGCAGAAATGTGAAAGGCTGAGTAGTAGCCCAGAAAGCACAAGTGGTATCATGGAGGAGTGTGGCAGGGCAGGGGGAAACTGTTTTGAAAGGTTTTCTGTGCCGCTGCACTGACCCCAAGCTGTTTTGGACTTTAGTCCCTGAAATCAGTAGGGAAATGCTGGATTAGCAGGAAATAAGTGTTAGAAACGTGTAGCCCTCCGTGTGCAGCAGGTCTGCTACCTTAGAGACACTGGCTACTGTACATTTCTAGCTCTGCTTGCCTGTTTGAGTCAGGAAAAGGAGGGCTCCAGGTCTCTACATAGAAAAGGTCTTTTAATTAATGCAAATACAACACATCTTTACATAGTTAAACAAATGCAGCATAAACAAATGTAACACATCTTTGTCTAGTTAAACAAAAATTCCACAATGTGTTCGGTTCCCCCAGCACTATTAATATAATAGTAATAGTACCTAGTAGTTTTGTAATAAGCATGGGGACCAATGAAGGCAATCTGGGATAAACCCAGTGCAGACACACCCATAGTGCCACTGAGAATCTTTGTGCTTGATAAAATGTTGAGAAGTATGTTGTTGGGGAATTTAAATCAGTATATCTCTATACATGGCACTCTATTCAATCAGAGTTAAAGCTACCTTCTATTTCTATAAACAGGAATATCACTTGTACAAGTCACACATGTGTGACAGTAAATTCCACATGGTTTTCTGAACAAAAGGTTCAGAATATGTTGAAAATGGGCGTTCCATAATTGGAATATTATTCAGATGTAAAAAAATCAGAGTTAGGGTACTGGCTGCTCTTGTGGGAGACCCAGGTTTGGTTTCCAGCACCCATCTATAACTCCAGTTTCAGGGGGATATGATGTCCTCTTCTGGTCTCTGCAGGCATCATACACACACATAGTACACATACATGGATGCAGACAAAGCACTCGTACACATAAAATAAATCTAACAAAATAATGAGACTTAAGGAAGGAGGAGGATCTTTTATTTAAGGCAGGTATAAAGTATATAACAGCCTGGGTGGTGGTGGCACAGTCTTAATCCCAGCACTCGGGAGGCAGAGGCAGTTGGCTCTCTGAGTTGAAGTCCAGCCTGGTCTACAAAGCAAGTTGTAGGACAGCCAGAGATGTTATACAGAGAAAAAAGTAAATAAGATGGCTTCTTGTATATAGTCACCTGTAAAGATGAGAATGGGATAACGAGGGACAAATTTAAGAGTGTTGACTTGTTAACCTCATTCCCTGTTGACTTGGAATTTTGTATCTGAACATTTAATGCTGTTTTATAGATGTGTCTTCTATCAGTAATACTTGTATAGGCACAAAACTCAAAAGTATAGGATGAACACTTTGCATAGAAATTCAAGTTTTGAAGCAAAAAAGTTGAGGTGATAAGCAAACACCCTCTATGTGGTCTTAGAATTAGCTATACTGGGTCATGTTTGGTTTGAGTGGAAGGAGCTTGTTTTATTAGTTTTGGTTTTTTGAGACATGATCTCTGGCTGGTCTGTAACTCAGTATGTAGAGCAGGCTAGACTTGAACTCATAGAGATTCATCTGCCTCTGCCTCTGCAGTGCTGAGACAAAGGTTTTAGCTACCACACGAGCGACATGAGTGTGTCTTGTTTTAAAGAATTTGTTTTTGCTGGGCGGTGGTGGCGCACACCTTTAATTCCAGCACTAACGAGACAGAGGCAGGTGGATCTCTGTGAGTTGGAGACCAGCCTGGTCTACAGAGTGAGTTCCAGGACAATCTCCAAAGCCACAGAGACCCCTGTCTCGAAAATAAAACAAAACAAAAACAATTAAAAAAAAGAATTTGTTTTTGGTTTGCAGATTTAACCTGTGTGTGCCTGGGTGCCACTGGTTGGTGTTTCTGTCTCCTGGTAGACATTTAGACAGGAGCAGGTTGTTGAGGGGCATGCTCCTGCTGCTGAGCTCCAGCTCCAGCCTTGGGAGCCAGTCTCGGAACTACTCAGAGTTCCATCTGAAGGGAACTCTGTTGTAAAAATGAGCCTGAGCAACACTGTACGCCTTCCTCTTGCAGATCGCAAATCGACTGGGTGTGGTGAAAGCGTTTCTGAAAAACAATGCAGATCTCAGAAATGGCCTTTCAGAAGACATGCAGAAGCTAGACAGCCTCCATCTACAGCATCAAAAAGAAGTTTCAGAGGCCGATGAGAGACAGGCACCTGAAGGAGAGGCTTGAGGTGAGTTTACATTCAGGATGGTTAACATCCCTTTGATGTTTGTTTTCTTATGTGAAGCCACATTGAACCAACAGTCTCACTTGCTTTCCCTGTGCCCTTACTATTCCAAATGAAGGTTGGGTATGGTGGTGCACACCTTTAACCTCAGCGTCTGGGAGGCAGAGGCAGGTGGAGTTTCTGTGAGTTTGAGGCCAGCCTGATCAACATATTGAGTTCCAGGACAGCTAGGACTACACAGAGAAACCCTATCTTGAAATAAAGAAACATGCAAACTTTACCAAAGGAAGGACAGGGGACCTTCCTTTGTTTATTTTCTCATTAATGGCTCACATACCTGTAAAGCCTCAACTCTCTGTAGCATGTCAGCCTCATATACAGAAGTCAAGGTCTGCTCTTAGGTGAACCAACATACTATTTATAACATAGTCAGAAACCATTCTGTCTTCAGATGATGCTAGAGTGCCCAGCTTTTACTCTGGCATTCATTGTGCCTGACTAGAGTCCATAAGAAAGCTGGTTAATGTAAGTAACTGTTTCATTTATTTTTGCCAAATAATAAAAATGCAAATAATTCTCTTTTAGTTTACATTGTGCTTTGACAAATTTCAGGCAAGTCAGCCTGACTTCAGGGCAGGCTTCCTCCTCTCTGTAAAATGGAAATATTTCCAAAACATAGGGGTTTTTGTTGTCCTGGTCTTTCCCATGATGCTTCAGAGATTTCTTCCTTCCTTCCTTCCTTCCTTTGTCTCCCCCCCTCTCTTTTTCTTTCCCTTTTTTTCCTATATTCATCGCTTTGGAGTTGTGTGATGTATACAGTCAAAACAGACTAGTCTTGTGTTGTTTTTTTGCTACCACCCAGGGACTTTGTGCTGTTTCTAAGGTAAGAGTCTCTCTGGTCCTAAACTATAGATTTTTACATGGTGAGGAGTAGGTCTGTGTGAGGGAGTGTTCTGCCCCTGGCAGAGGTGTACTGTACCCCCTCTTCTGCCTGGAAGTTTCACTCTGACAGTGCCAAAGAGTGAACTTGGATGTAAGTGTCCAAATAGAAAAACTTTAGTTATAAAGGCAAGAGAGAAGTGGCCACTTCCTACCATTTCCCTCTGAGTGTAGAACTGTTACTAAGGTGCTTAAGTAGCCAGACATAGAGGGCAAGGGATTGCCAGGCTCTCAGTAGCTGGCTAGAAAACAGCTTGACTGAGCTATGCAAGGGAGGCCCAGGCTGCTGTCCCAGAAGGGATAGCTGGAAAAGGTCAGTTGTCAGTTTGCTGTGGATAGGGCACAGATGGGGCATGAGATGGCTTATGCCTGTGATCTCAGCTACTTGGAAGGCTGCAGTGAGAGGATTCCAAGTTCTAGACCAGCCAGGGCAGCTGTGTGAGACCCTATCTACAAATGAAACAAATCATAAGGAGGTGTGGTACAGTTGTGAAACATTTACTTAATATGTCAGACCCTGGAGTCAGTCCTCAGCTTCCTTTCCCCCAAAGACAAAGCAAAGTCCCCATGGTTCCAACGCCTCTGAAATACTTGTGTCCCCTGTGCCAAGTGCAGGGCCTAGGCCTAATGACCCAAGACTATTGGTAGAAATGCTACTTATTATAGTCTTAGCTTAGCTCTCACTCTGTAAAATGAGAAATTTCATCATTCTTACAGATATTCAAACAATTCATTCTCTTTGAACATATTCATAGATTCATTCCCAGCCGATGCACCCCCACCTGTGTGGAAGCCTTATACCATTGTCTGCAGTGTTCTGTGGGAGTCAAATTAACTTCTTCCTTTCCCTCCATCTGCTCATTCCCAAGGTAATTCCATTAGACTGCTTCGTGTCACCTCCAGACTTTGCTGTGCTCTCAAACTGCCTAGAAGAAATGTTCCATGCCAACACTCAGCAAGGATGAGATTGCTCCTTCTCCTGGTCAGCTGCCTGCCCAAGTTGGACTCTGCAGACTGGGTGGAGTGAGAGAGAGAGACTGTATTTGGCATGTATTTTGACTTTAGAACCCAAATGTGCCTGTAGCTTGGTTATTTCATTTCCTGGTTGCTTTTTGTTTTTTCAGTCTTATGTTTTCTTTCTCCTTTCATTTTTTTCTCTTCTCAAGTTCCTTGAGAAGGCTTCAAGAGGAAAACAAGATTTTGCATTTATTTTGCAACATTGCCAAAGCAAAAAAAAAACTGTAATGAAATATCTCTTCCTTCAAGATCTGAGGTACAAAACATAAAAGCTTGATTCACTAACCCATGAAGACCTGGTTTCTAAAGTTTGTCTTTATCAATCTAGCACATACTTACCAAATGTCAACCCTGTGCAAGATACAAATGTAAATCTTCCACTGTGATAAATCAAGAGTATTGTTTAGAAAACTTTATATTAGTAACGTTTTGTTGCATTGAAACAGAAGGAAGACTCTTATTTTAAGGGCTCTAAAGCAAGTGTGGCCTCTACTGAGGCATTAGCCTCTAGCCATCTCTTCAACAGAACTGCATCTGGGTAGAGGGTATGTACAAATGGATGCTCACCACAACGTTGATACCTAGCCACTAGTAGAGAGGACCTGCTAAATACGGCGTAGAACTTCTGCACTATGTACTATGCCATGTAATTGTTAGAAAGAATGAGCCCGCCGGGTGGTGGTGGCCACGCCTTTAATCCCAGCATTTGGGATGCAGAGGCAGGCGGATTTCTGTGAGTTCCAGATGTGCCTGGTCTACAAGAGCTAATTCCAAAGCCACAGAGAAACCCTGTCTCGAGGAAAAAAAAAAGAATGAGCCCATGCTGCAGTAATGTGAATTACCTATAAGGCATCTAAAGTAAAGAAAAGGCTGAGGGGGGAGATCAGCGGTGGGGCACTTGCTTGCCCAGCATGCATGATGCCTTGAATTAGATCCCTACTCCACTGCCAAATGCAGATAAATGGAGAAGCAAGGTGCTTAATAATACCTAGCATGCTAAAATGCTGTTTGGATTGTATAATAACTGAGGCCTGGAAAGCCTTTTTTCCAAGTCTCTCTGTTGCATTATATCCCAGAGGAATTGGGTCTATGGGGAGTAGTCGGAAGGAATTCAGCTTTTGTATTTTGTATATTGGTTTTATAATAAACATGCACTCATTTTGAAACTTTTTATCACAGTTGTTAATTTCAAAACAAGGCACACGAGCAACATATTGCAAGCCTTCTATATCAGATTGCATGTATTTTGTTGTAGCCTCCTTTTTGTCGCTGCACCTCCAGGGGTGCTTCTGAATCCTAGCACCAGGAAAGGAAGTTCAGGAAGGGCATTGCCTTCTGCCTAGGCTGCCTTCATCGCCCTGGGGAGTACCTGTCTCCATCCCAAAGTATGGCTTGTACTCAACCTCTCCCTGGGACTCAGGTGGTTGATAGTTTTGACAGAATTTGTAGAGAAAAATGACTGAATCATAGTTGCAAAGGTAAGGTGGTCCTTAGCTTGAGCCTTTTCTTTATCAGGGAGTTCAGAGAACTTGAAGAAAATGTGACATATTCAACTCTGTAAAAACACTTGAATTCTAGGAACCGACTTAAGGTGTTGGTGGCTAGTCCTAATAGAAAACTAGCTCTGCTAAATTTAAGAGGGTTTCTGGCTTCCTAAAGCAGTGGGAGAGCTCTGGAGATGGTTACATTCCTAAGGTCAAGAGGATTCTGCCTGGGAGAATTATGAAATGATTGTTACTCTAGTAATTGGGAGTTGGGTTTCATTGATGTATTTGTTACTTAGCATGGCTTTAAACACTAGTATCGTAGGTAATACAGGGCTAGCTGACCTAGGTGGACATGTTAGAATTGGTAAATGAGCTGAGTGCTGCATCAGAGTAGAGTAGAGTATTTCAGTCTTGTAGATCATGTCTCTAAGCATTTGCCCTCTAAGTTCTAACTGCACTGATAGGAAATTATCAGCAGACATTACCTCCTTTTCCTTTGCCAGATTAATTAGAAACTTACCTGCTCTGAAGAGCCTTCACTCGACAGTGGCATTCATTAAAATATATTCATGTTACAAAATACACTTTGTGAGACATGCCTAAAATATTAATTTCTACTCCTGTGAAGTAAAAAATGACCTTTATTGTTTTAATAAAAATTTTAATATAGTTCACTTTGTAACCTTAAGGACTGAGTTTGTATTATTGCAATGTAGTCTGAGTTACCTACACTATTAAGAGCTACTTTTAACTTCCAGAAACTTCTCAAACCCATGCTCTGATGTATGCACATTAGTAATGAGCATAGAACTCTATAAACTGGGCACTTTGTGGCAGCTCTTTTCGAGGTACATCTCTGTTACTTGATACTATCAGAAAAGCATGGCAGTTTTCATTTCAGAACCTATGTGGCAGGCCAGCCTCCAAAGGTGACCGCTGGTGATTCCTGTCAGCTATTCCACAGTGAACCAGGGTTGGTTTGTGAACACAGCAAAGGTGATGATGCATCAGTGCATGATTAAGCTGCAACAGAGGAAGACTTCCTTCTTCCATCCTTTGCAAATGCCACTGTGGAGGAAGCCATGTTGTGTCATGAGCAGTCTTTTGGAGATGTCTGCAGGAGAATAAGAAACTGAAGCCTGCAAAAACGGTGAACCTGGAAATAGATATTCCAGCCACAGGCTATGCTTCAGAGACCTCACAACTGTGAGACAGGGTTTGTTTTGAGCTGTTAAGTTATGGGCTGGTTGGTTATATAGCAACTGATACCCTGTCCTATAATTTGTTCCCTACCCTCCACCCTCATATTTAGAATGGGAAAGGGACTTCCCACAACAAAACTAATGCTTGGATGCTGCACAAGATGAGAACTTTTCCTGGAGTTCCACTGTTAGGCCTGTCTTAGCCAACAGCTGATAGCCTCAGAACCTTGCAGAAGTGTTTTTAATTTTTTTTTTTTGCATTTGCAAACTTTATCAGAAGCAGGTTCAGCACTTCTCCCAGAAAGTACCTAGGCCTTCCTGTGTTCAGTATAATCCTGGGCAAGGATCAAATCCCAGAGGACAACCTGCCCTAATGATAATAATCTCACCTCCCAACTGTAACATGAATTAATAAAAGACCCAGAGACAGATATTGGGGTTCAACCTGAAGTTCCGAGAAACAAAGTAGCCAAGATACCAGAGAGTTCTAACAGGGCTGGGGCATCCCCATTCTCAGTGAGGCTGGAGAATGAATGCCTGATACTGAGACCTTATATACTTCCCTAATGCTGGGATCATCTTTGTGTGAGCTGTTTCTCTTTAGGACTGGATCAATCTTGTATAAATCTGGGTGGCCTTGGACTCACAGAGATCTGTCTACCTCTTAATCCTGAGTCCTGGGATTAAAGGTGTGTGCCTGGCTTCTATGACTGTGCCTGACTTTGCATTCCGAATCCTCAGGCAAGCTTTAATAAATCATAAATTATATATCACCACACCCAACCTCCATCTTTCTCCCCTCTTTACAAGCTCTCTGGTTTAAGACATAGGCACGCAGAGAATTCCTAGGGGATGCTCTGAGCCACTGCTGCTGACCAGTGACTCTCGTGCCCCCCTCCCCCCAGCTAGTTTTCAATCCTTTGGGCGTGATTTTCCACTTTAAAGGAGAAATGGAAAGAACTATGATTTGGGCATGTTTCCCTAAAACTCTAAGAACTGACAGCAACCATCTTGAGTCCTTTACCCCATCTTCATTTCAGCTTCCGTAGTTGCTCCAGGTCACAAAGAGACACTAGACTCTTAAGTATTTGAAAATCTAAACTGGAATTTCACTACATTTAGACCTAAATCTAAATGTTTCCCTCTCCAGAAACAGTCCCCCCACCCTACCCTCCTTTGTATAGGGATTTGTCTCACTACCAAATTTGAGTAAGTCATCTGTGGCACCAAAAAGCCTGTTCCCTAGAGAGGTTTTTCGGTTTGGTTTTGGTTTTTTTAGTAAGCTACGAGTGGATGTTTTGGTTTTCCTCCTATCTTTCTCCCTTGTCTAACCCTGAGTGTACCTGGGAAACCATTCTCCACACAGTTCACAAAACAGGCAACACTCAAGATCAGTTTGGTGCTTTTTTCTTTTTTAAAAATTAACTCCAGGCGTTGGTGGCATACATTAGAACTTGAGAGGCAGAGGCAGGTGGATCTCTGTGAGTTCTAGGCCAACCTGGTCTACAGAGCAAGTTCCGGGACAGCCTCCAAAACAATACAGAGAAACCCTGTCTCGAGAAAAAAAATTAACCAAACTGCAGGTTTAAATCGAGTTTGCACTGTTTTAGAGTCTGTATCAAAGTTTTCCTTGGCCTTTCTTTAGGAAGAATAGAGTTCAGCGCTTGCAAGCTACAAAGTCTGGGTCAAGCTACCCCTCCCAGTCATGAAGCTTGTTTGGCCAAAGGGTTACTGGCCTGGCCCTGCTACCGTAGTGGTACATCAAGTAATGGCTGGCCTGAATGCTCTGTGCCACCACATTGGAAAAGTGACACACCATCAGCAGGTCATTTCGAGGTTGGACCCAGTAGGCAAAGCACATGAAAGCATGGAGTAGAAGATGAGCGCTGTTGTCATGCGGCCACTGATGACGTCGGGAGGTGCCCCATTTGTCCACAGGACCCCAGAAGTGGGTTCTGGTTATGTAATCCCAGAACTCCTTGGTCTTCGCATATTCACTTTCCTGCGCTAGTGTTACGACCCCCGCCATAGTCGCCTCAGTTAGAGGAGTGCCAATAAGCCGTCAGCCAACCATAAGAGCACAGAATGCCATCCTCGCAGCTGACTCTGATGCAGCAACAGTCAGCTGCAGTTTGCGTGCCTCTGCCTTAAAGCATGCAGGGTCTCACATGCTGCTGAGGCGCTGCAAATAGCATGGAAGGATGAGGCACATAGGGCCTACGCACATGAGCCCTTAAGTGTCAACTCTTCCTATACCTGAACCCCACAAACGCAGGACACTTAGGGTTCTACAAGCTACCTAGTACAGCGATGACCCAGCCTGCTTCTTCACTGTGTAGAAAGGCACTTACTTGTTTCATCTGGCCTATAACTCCATGGCAATACAATTTCTTAACCAAATACAGAAATTCAGGTCTTAGTAATTAATTTGAAGACATTGTGCCATTTCACCCATAAACATTTTAGCATCTGTCTCTTAGGACTCGTGTCTATATACAGCACTGTTCGCTGACAGCCAATGCGTATTTACTGTTAGAGCCTTTGACGTCCTTTGTTTTTCGTTTCTCTCATTCTTGTTAGAGAGGACAAATTCAAAATCCAGTCAAAGTTCACATTTAATTTACACCTTGGGTTAATCTCCTTTAATCTAGGACAATTTCCCACCCACTCTTTTTTTTTTTTGTCTTCTATAACATTGATATTATTGAAGAATCCAGTCCATTGACTTTTCAGAATGTCCTTATTTTGGATTTGTGGTTTTTTCACATGAAAACACATTGTTTTTGTATTTATAAAACAAGAGCACTGATTATATTGTCTTTAATACATCACCAGGCAGGTGATGTTTCCGGTGTCACTTTGTTCCATCATTATGGTAAACAGGGTACTTGATTATCTGACAATTTCTCCAGTATAAAGGTTGTTTTTCCCTTCATTAATCAACAGATAATCTTAAGAGGCACTTTAGTTGGTATATGGGCACCCTATTCACCAACAGCTTTCCATAACAAATTTTTGACGCCTAATGAAAATTCTTTAAAGACTTATTTATGCACATGTGTTTGTGGGTACCGATGGTGTGGTGGGCCTATGGAGACCAGAAGAGGGTGACTGATCCTCTAGAGCTGGAGTTATGGGTGGTTATGAGCTACCAGATGTGTGTTTGGGAACTAAACTCAGGTCCTCCGGCTCTATTGAAAATGACAAACTTAGTGGTTATTTTCCCAATGATGTTACTTTGTCCAGTAGAAACAGCAATTGCTGGGCTAGAGAAATGGCTCGGTGGTTAAGAACACTTGTTGCTCTTGTAGAAGACCTGGATGTGACCATATGTAACTCCAGTTCAGGGAATCTGAAGCCCTCTTCTGACGTTGAAGGATACAAGGCACATACATGTTGCATATGTATACATATAGGCAAGATACTCATACACGTAAACACATAAATACATCTTCATTCTTTTTAAATAGCAATTGTTGAAAAGTAATTGGATATGCATTGAAATACTAGTATCTTCTGTGGTGAGTTACAAGTAACCTCAAAAAATGAATGTTATTTGTGTATTGTTAGGGACATGAAGGTCCTTGCCACCCACAGATCTCCAGGGAAACCAGGAAGCCCAACTATATCAAACTCCTACAACCAGGACCAGAGATGGCTAGTACTCTAAATGACCTTTATATTACCTGTATAGCTAGGGGCTCCCACAACCAGGATCAGAGGTGGCCAGTAATCTAAATGACCCTTATACCACCTTTAGAACTCACACCCATCTCTCAGTTCTACTCCAGCAGAGAATCCTGTATAATATATAGTTAAGGATGACCTTACAATCTTGGTCCTTCTGTCTCTACTTCCTAAGTGCTGGATTACAGGACACACTACCAGGCCTGGTAGGCCCCACTTGTAACTGCCACCTTGGGAGTTAGGTTCCAAGGTATGATTTTTTTTTTGAGACAGGGTCTCACTGTATGTCCCTGGTTGACCTCAAAACTCAGAGATCAAGTGTGGAGACAGAGGCAGGCCAGCCTGGTCTACAAAGCAAGTTCCAGGACAGCCAGGGGTACACAGAGAAACCCTGTCTCGAAAAACAAGAAAACAAAAGCAAACCAAAAAACCTCACAGAAATCCATCTGCTTCTGCCTCAAAGTGCTGGGATTAAAGGTGTGTGCCGCCATGTCCACCTCAAGCTATGACTTTCCCCAAAACTACATACATATTCAGACCATAGAGGTAGGCACAAGGAAACAAACCAAGGCACATTCCATTAAACTTCAGGCTTGAACTGGATCTTCAAGGTCACAGTCAATAAAAATAAGCCCTCTAAAGTACAAACTAAAGAAGTGTTATAATTGTCACATGGGATTCTAGTCTGGATCAGGAACTGAAAAAAAAAACGCAAATTGTTCTATGGGATATTACCAAGACAACTGGCAAAATTTGACTATGGACTGTAAACTAATTATGATGCTAAATGTTGTCTTGACTTTTAGGTAGTGGTGAGAGAAAGTATGTGGATGCCTACATGCCAGGAGATTCACACCAGCATTAAGAAATACTATTGGAGCCGGGCAGTGGTGGTACATGCCTTTAATCCCAGCACTCGGGAGGCAGAGGCAGGCGGATCTCTGTGAGTTCGAGGCCGGGCTGGACCGACAGCCTCCAAACCAATACAGAGAAACCCTGTCTCGTAAAACCAAAAAAAAAAAAAAAAAAAAAAAAAAAGAAATACTATTGGAACCACAGGAGAGTCCAGGAACCTGGTAGCTACTCAGTTCATGAAGCTACATGACTAAGCAGTCCCAGTGTGGCCTGGAGGATACCTGGGGAGTTGCTGCTCTTCAGTTCATGTTAGAAGGCTGAAGAAACTAGGTTCTGGGATCACTGACGGATGGTGGCAGTGTGGCAGTGCTGTCGGCGGCAGCACTCAAGAGCAAAGGCAAGCAGGCAAAAAGCCAAAGATTTTCCCTCATACCTCTTTATGTCTGGGCCACTGAAAACTGCTGCCCGCATTGAGGGTGGGTCTTTCCACTTGAGCTAACATAATCAAAATTGCTCACAGGCCTGCCAGAGGCTTGTCTCATGGGGATTCTTAGAAGCAGATAAACCTCACCAAATGCTGCATTTTCCAAATGCTTACATTTTGGACCTCCTAGCTTCCAGAACTGTGAGGATATATTTCTGTTATTTGTAAATTATGCAGGCTAAGTAATTTCATTACAGCATCTCAGACTAACTATGACAGCTATCTTGAGGGTGCTCATTCTTGGCAGACATACAGTGGAAGAGGTGTTGTACCTCCAGGGTACTAGGAAGCACAGGGTCTCTGTGGCTCTTTATGATGCTAAGGTTGTGCTTGCCAGCTTTCTCCCCTGGAAAGTCAGGGTTCCCCCTTTGCAATTAATAAGTAATTTGTGGGAAGATACTTTAAGACCATGTAAATGTCTCTTCATTAAATATTTAACCCTCGAATGTTAACATCCATTGATGATTCTTACTAGAATCAAGCATTATAAAAACAGCATTTTCCCTTTTAAGAGTTTCCGTCTCCTAATTTAAAACACTAAGCATCAGAATTTGCCCTGGAATAATTGTGCCTTTGTAAAAATGGGACATTTAAGATTTGAGTATTTTAGGAAACATTTCTTTTTTGCCATCTCCCATGCTGATTTCCTTGGAATATTTGCTCATCACCTCTACCAAAGGGAATAAATAGCGCTGTGCCTCATGAGGCTGGATGAATAAAACAATAGGCCCTTATATTGGCTCTGCTATTTTCAGTCACCGCTGAAAGCAATTTTCGAGCCATCTGTGGCCCTGATTCGAATCTCTCATTCTTTACTGTTTCTCTCAAGTGTGTACAGTGGCGGAAGGTGGGGTGCTCCTCTCACGTCTGTCAGGAGCTACAAGATGACGATGCTAGCTTGCTGGGTTGTGCCTCAGTTGGCTTAGCTGTCCCTCAGTGCAATGAATTGGCAAAACAGGATTGGCTGTGCTCAGCCTCTGTGGAACCACTGCTTCCTCTCAATATTTTGCATATATTAAACCGGGTGGTCGTGGCGCACGCCTTTAGTCCCAGCACTTGGGAAGCAGAGGAAGGTGGATCTCTGTGAGTTCGAGGTCAGCCTGATCAGGACAGGTTCCAAAGCTACACAGAGAAACCCTGGCTGGAAAAAAAAGTTTTTGCACATATTGCCCTTGCCTTATTCATAGGTACACAGCTACCTGGCCCCACCCTCTGGTCAACTGTGAGCCCAGCAGAAGTCAAGGTTTTCCTTTACCTCTTCTGTGCTCATGCCCACTTTGGAGAATCCTATTACAGGGGAGGCAGACTTTTACTGCTCACCAAATAGCATCCCAGCTGGACCTGGGACTTAAGTTGACACGAGAGATTAACAGGAGAAAAGCATGCGAATTTAATAGATTTACACGACCCACGAGGAGGTGGCAAGACCAGCGTGCTTTTGTATTAGGTTGAACAAAGAGAGGCAATTGGAGAAAAGTCAATCAGCGGGAGGCCAAAGAAAGATGGTAGTTATTTTAACGAGATCTGTGTGTGCAGAATTCTCTCCGCTGAAAATTGCTTCTCTTGCTATGCAGAGGGCATCTTTACATGGGAGAGTTCATCTGTTTTCTGAAGAAATGAATCTGCTGTGTGTCGGGTGCCTTTAATAGAAAATAATCCCTATGGCTAAGAGGCACATTTTGGGGTGGCATATTCACTGTCATAGCCGTAGGTCCTCCTACTACCTACTCTTTGCACCAGAAATAAAAACTTAACTTTCCCGTGAGATAATCAACTAGTGTTTTACATCTTAGGGAGATAAATAAAAACAGAATTTTGACTTTAAAAAACTTTTCATGGGTACTGGGGATGGAACCAAAGGCTTGCACTTGCTAGACAAACAATCTCATCCCTAAAACTTTTTATTTAAAAATATTCTATGCAATGGGAACAGGTGGGGGAGTGGAGGGAGAGACAACTGGTATCTGAGGGCACCTTGGGGACGAGCTAGAAACCTAGAGCAATGGAAGCTCCCAAGAATCCATGAGGGTGACCCTAGCTAAGACTTCTAGCAAAGGAAGACATGGAGCCTGAACTGGCCTTCTGTGACCAGACAAGACACCAACCCAGCCACAAACCCTTGACCAACAATTTTTCCTGCCTTCAAGACGTGTTCAAGGCCAGCCTGTTTAACACAGTGAGTTCCAGGACAGCCAGGGCTATGCAGAGAGACATTGTTTCAGGAGAAAGAAAAAGAAGAGAGGAAAAAGTCCTCTTGAGGAGGACAGGGGTTCAACTCCTGGGACCCATATCACACAGCTCACAATCATAACCCCAGCTCCAGGGTGGCCTCTGTGCAAACCTGCACTCAGGTGCACATGGACACACATGCATATACATCACTAAAAATGAAATCGTTCTTTTTTTAAAAAAGCCAAGCATGGTGTCACATATTTGTAAATTCCTGTGCTGGGGAGGGAGAGACAAGCAGATTTCTAGGGTTTGCTAACTAGTTAGCCTAGTCTACTTGACGACCTCCGGGCCAGTGAGAGACCCCCACCTCAATAAAAAAGCTGGGTGGCCCCTCAAGAACAACACCCAAAGTTGTCCTCTGCACTCCACATGTCTGCATGTGTGTGTTCATACTCACACACACATGCAGACACACACACTCATGGACACACATACACAAACACACACACGGACACACACACATGCAGACACACACAGTCACACATACACACACGGACACACACACACACACACACACACACACACCAGGAAAAGAAAGGAAAGGAAGAAATACAAAACCTATAATCCCCGCATTCTGTTGTGGTGCAAAGGCCCAGGCACCACTCGGCAAGGTCAGAGTCCAGATCTGAAAGTCCTTATTAAGCCTGCCAGAGAGAAACATTTGTCCCCTGCTTTCTGCAGGGAGCTTTTAAAGGCAAAACCCACATCCTGCTTGGCCGCTGCAGAGGAAGTAGAGCAAGAGAACAGTGTAACAGAAGCAAAAAGCAGCAATTAGCTGGAATGTATTGACTTTAAGCTTCTGGAACAGGGTTGGGAGATTTTTAAAGGAACTTTCCATAGCAGGGTCTAAGTGTGGGTGTGGGGGGGGGGCGGGTCAGGTCTGAATCACACATAAGATTGCTGCAGCAGGGACAAGATGGAGGAACCTTGGTCCCATTGCATACTCAGGAGGATTTTAAGTTTGAAGCCAGCATGGGCTATATATAGTTATACCTTATTTCAAAAGAAAATAAGAGTACAGAGAACTCTGACAGAGTCTTGGTTCAGACAATGGTATATCAGGTCCTTCCGGTGATTATATGGGACTGAGTTGAAGAAGGAACTGGAAAAGTGATAGTGTCTCAAAGGCCACTTGGAGAATCAGGGGAAGCACCAGCCAACATGAGAAGCCAGAGTGGGGCCTAAGGAAGGTCCCTGTTCTATTGCTGGGAAGAGACACCATGACCAAAAGGCACTTATAAAGCATTTAATTGGGGGCTGGCTTACAGCTTCAGAGGGTTAGTCCGTTGTCATGGCAGGGAGCGTGGTGGCGCACATGGTGTTGGAGAAGTAACTAAAGGTACATCAGATCTATAGGTCAAGAGAGAGACTGGGCTGGCCATGGGCTTTTGAAACCTCAAAGCTCACCCTCAGTGACACACTTCCTTCAACAAGACCTCACCTTCTAATTCTTCTAATCCTTGTCAAATAGTGCCACTCCCCAGTAACAAAGCATTTAGCTATAAGAGCCTATGGGGGGCATTTTTTTTTGAGACAGGGTTTCTCTGTATTGTTTTGGAGGCTGTCCTGGAACTCACTCTGTAGATCAGGCTGTTCTTGAATGCACAGAGATCCACTTGCCTCTGCCTCTCGAGTGCTGGGATTAAAGGTGTGCACTACCACCACCCAGCTATGGGGGCCATTCTTATTCGAAGCACCACAGAGGGCATAGGAGACTAGGCCACTGCTGGCTGGAAAGAGTCATAATCAGGAAGGAGAGCTGGGCGTGGATTAGAGAATGTGGACACGCAGGGACCTGCCCCACCTCCCGCCTGTATCTCCTGATGCCTGGAACTATGCTACTGTAAGTGACCTGGCAGAAATAAACATTCTAAAAAGCACTATAGCTATCAGATTACTAAAACAATGGAACCCAAGAAATTTCCCCAGGAGTCTCACAATCAGAGAAGAAAAGTCTGGGTCAGCTAGAGAAGAGATTTGTCTCTCTGGCAAAGAGATTTACAGCCTTCCAGAGAGACAATGATGGACCTGTGGTAGTTGGGAGCATATCTTGACTGGTACTGCTTTAGTATGTATATTCCTAGCCCAGTATTTAAATCCTGGCTCTCCGTTTAAATTTTAATCTCACTTTGAGACTCCCAAAATGGACTTGAGCGGGTCTCCAGATCTCTTGGTTCTCTTCACAGTGTAACCACATTGAAAAAGTTTCCCTTTTCTTCTTTTTCCTCTTACTTTGATTGTTTTGATTGGCTTCTCAGGGTACAGATTATAACTCTAATTGACTTATTAAAGATGGGTGGTCAAACTTGGCTCCTTGGGGCAGAGTGTGTTCCCAAGTTTGTTGGCACTGCTTTCTTCTAGCATTACAAATCTTTCATAGTGATCTCCATATAGGATGAAGACTCTAGAACAAACCACAACAATTCATTTGAGAAATTTGTTTCATTCTTTTCATGATGTTTTTGTGTGTACACATGTGACTAGAGGTGTGTGCACATACACATATGTGCATGTATTCTACATCTAAATTGTTGTTCTTTCAGCCTCTGAGTGGAAGTGGCAAGTATCCTTCTACTTTAATTATTAATACTTCAGTGCCTGTTTCCTAAAACAAAGATCATGTCTGCTATGATCATCATCAATTTTTGGAAGTTTAACATGAATGCAATATAGCATTGTCATTGTCCCAACAATATCTTTTTCTTCCTTCCTTCCTTTTTTTTTTTTTTTTTTTTTTTTTTTTTTGGTTTTTCGAGACAGGGTTTCTCTATATTGTTTTGGTGCCTGTTCTGGAACTCCGCTCTGTAGACCAGCCTGGCCTTGAACTCACAGAGATCCGCCTGCCTCTGCCTGCCCAGTGCTGGGATTAAAGCCGTGCGCCACCAATGCCTGTCTCTAGCAATGTCTTTTATGACATTTTTTCTTCAGTATACAATCTAGTCATGTGGCAGGCAGAGTGCTGAGTGGTTCCTGAATCTAGAATAGTTCTTCCTCAGCCTTGCTTTGTTTTTTATGCCACTAGTGTTTTTGAAGAACACAGTTGTGTCACAGGATGTTCCTTGGTTGGATTTTGTCTAGTGTTTCCTCGACATTACATTCAGGCTGTATGGTCCCATCCAAAATATTGTGCAAGTGTCCTGTGTCCCCAGAGCACCACACACTGGGTGGGATATTGTCCTGAAAGCACCACTCTCTTTATTCCATTTAGTATCAGGCATTTCTTTAAACTTTGTATCTCCTTGAGCATAAAACTTGACTTCAACATTACATTTCCTGGTGTTCTTTTTCTCCTCAAACTTATATATACATTTTGCCCCAACTGCTCCTTTTCATTGTAGATTTGCATAAGAGTGATTACCAATAATCATATGACACAGTCAATACTAGGCTGTCTTAAAATCTCTTCTGCCAGTTCCACTAGTCTAAAACTCTTCAATTTAGACTCAGGCAGATTTTGAATGTCTCTAGAACACTTAATATTTGCCCTCTCTGAAACTTCTTGAGCTGAGCCTCCACATTTCACATCAACCTCAGTGCCACTGTCTTCCATGCTCCTACTAGGATGGCCCATTAAGCCCCACTTAAAATGTTCAACTACTTTTCTGGTCTAAAATCCCAAAGTCTACCATATTCCTCCAACAAACACGGTCAGGCCTATCACAGCAATACCTTGGTCCCTGGTATCAACTTCTGTCTTAGCTACTGTTTTATTCCTATGAAGAGACATCATAACCAAGGCAACTCTTATAAAAGGAAGCATTTAATTGGAGTGTTACTTAATAGTTTCAGAGGTTTAGTCCATTATCCTCATGATGGGAAGTAGACAGGCATAGTGCCAGAGCAGTAGCTAAGAGCATTAAGCTGTGATCCACAGGCATCAGGCAGAGGGAGGGAGGGAAGAAGGGAGAGACAGACAGACAGACAGACAGACAGACAGACAGACTCACGCTAGACCTGGCATAACTTTTGAAACCTCAGAGGCCACTCCTAGCGACACATTGCCTCCAACAAGGACACACCTACTCTACACCACCTAATCCTTTCAAACAGTTTATCAACTAGAGATTAAGCTTATGGGGGCCATTCTCATTCAATCCACCACAGAGACAGAGTCTCTGAATCCAAACTGGCCTCAAACTCTGTATTAGTTTCTTTTCTGATGCTATGTTAAAACACAGACACCAAAAAATTGTTTACGGAAGGAAGAGTTTATTTTAGCTTGCAGCTCTGGATGGATTAGAATCCATCATGATGCAGAGGCGTGGCAGCAGGCAGGCATGGCAGCCAAAGCAAGAAACCAAGAAATCACATCCTCAACAGGAAGCATGAAGCAGAGAGAGTGAACCGGAAGTGGGGCGAGACCATGTGTTCTCAAAGCTCACCCAAAACATTGCACTTCCTACACCAAGGCCTAACTACTGAAACTTCCCCAAACAGTGCCACCAGCTGAGAAGCAAGTATTCAAATACCTGAGCCTGTGAGGTATCTTTCTTATCCAAACCACAACATTCCACTTCTTGGCCCACGTAGGCTTGCCACATAGTGATGCCAAATGCATTTAGTCCAACTTCAAAATTCTCCATACTTTTTCACAGTCTCAATTACTGTTTGAAAGTCCAAAGTCTCTTTTGAAGCTCAAGGCGACCTCTTTTTTTTTGGTTTTGTGAGACAGGGTTTCTCTGTATTGTTTTGGAGGCTGTCGGTCCAGCCTGGCCTCGAATTCACAGAGATCCTCCTCCCTCTGCCTCCCGAGTGCTGGGATTAAAGGCGTGCGCCACCACTGCCCGGCTCAAGGCGACCTCTTAACTGTAGCAAATTACATATTTCCTACATAAATGGTGGAGAAGATACATTACCATTCCAAAAGAGAGGAAAGGTGGAGGGCATCATTGGAATCCTGCAGGGAAAACACCAAACCCTGTAGTCCCATGTCAAGTAGCAAAGAGCTTAGAAGGCTTCATCCCTCCAGCTTCACTGCCTACAGCATCCATCTCTCTATTGAGCTGGTTCCATTTCCTATATGCAGCTCTCCTCTGCAGATGTCTCATAGCTCTAGCATCTTGGGGTCTCTACTACAACCAAGATTTCACTTTCATACCTTCATTCAATGGTCTCTTGGGACCTTCCCTACCCATGACCTCCGTGACCCTCTGAAACCAGGGAGGAAGAATACATGGTCCCTTCAAAGCCAGCACCAAGTTTGGCTGCCAGTTTAGGATGGACCCTGAATCCTATTAGCACCCGCCTTTTCTTATTCTGTTGCTTTTTACAAGTTAGAAGCTTAGCTCAGTGTGGGCACTGGCCTGAAGGTACCCCTTTCCAGTGCAGAGCTGGAGGCCACCCTTTAACTGTGCTAAATTTCCTTTCTCTCCGGCCCATTTGTCCTTTTTCATTCTAGACCAGCATAAGTGTCATCAATAACAACCATGCCACTGGTTCAACTGTTATGATGTCTCGAAATTTACTCCACCAAAGAAACTAGTCCATTAGCTTCAGGCAAGTTCTTAATTTAAGGACAAAAGGCAGCTAGATTATTGGTTAAAATAGCACAGGCATGGCCTCTAACCCAGTTGCTGTTAAAGTATTGATACTGTCTTTTGGGCTCTCACTGGAATGTGTGGCGATATATTTTCTGAATATACCTCTTGCCTTCAGAGACTGAACTTTTCCAGACCTTGCAGCTAAGTTAATACGCCTTGAGAGCATTTGGACTGTGCACTTAACCTGCTGTCCTGTGTACTCAGTCTCTGTAAGTCTCTTAACTGCCTTTAAGACCAATGGGACCAACCAACAGGACTACGTCTTGGATTTCCCATGCAATCAGCTTTTATAGCCTAAGCTAAATACAGAGCTCTCATCTTAAATTATGTACTCTTTCATGCCTCTGATTCAGAATACTATTTCTGTGTGTGCTTGTATGTTGTAGTAGTTGTTCACTGGAAGCAACCTTAAACAAAACAAATATTCACTGTAAATTGTGGAAGTAACATATGGATTTGGTTTATTATATGTATGTGCTTTAGCCAGTTATTCTGGGTCAGGTGCAGTCAGTAAAGTGACCTCTTCCATTGTAAAGGTGTTACAAGATTTGTGTACAGAAGCCCTCATTCCTTTCATATGCTACTTTCTCTGTGTTGTTTAGTAAACACCGAACAAAACCCTTTGGTAAAGATAACACGCAGGCTCAACAGCCACAAAGGCACAACACACAGGCGGATCAGACAGGCAACATGGACAGATAGATCAGGCAAGCACAACAGACTCTAGACAGGGCAGTAACCACCGACTACAGACAGAAGACACAGGGAGCAGCAGAAAGTTCAAATTTGGGCTCACTCTTGGATTAAATGTATCCTTAATTTGACACTAAGACATTTCGGTGTCCCCTCTGAGGTTTCTTTAATATATGAACTAATGCAAGAATGGCCCTTTAAGTTCTGCTTACAGCATTCAATTGTTTTTATAGTCCGAAGTTTCAAAGTCTTCCACATAAAAAACATCCTGGAGAAATTTTTTACATTTTCATGCATTTATGGGTTTCACATCCCTCAAAAAGGTATGTTGAGGTTACCTTGGTGTAACCTTTATTTGGGTATAAGGTCACTGTGATATAATTCACCAAGATAAAGTCATTCTGAAGTAGGATAAATCCTTAATTCAATGGCAGTTGTTCTTTATTTTTTTCCTTTGATTGTTTTTTTGAGACAGGGTTTCTCTGTGTAGCCCTGGGTATCTTGGAACTCGCTTTGTAGACCAGGCTGGCCTTGAACTCACAGGGATCTACCTGCCTCTACCTCCCGAGTGCTGGGATTAAAGGCATGCACCACCAACGCCCGGCTGGCAGTTGTTCTTTTAAAGAATTCTGTTTTAAACCTGTAACATAGAAATGCTACCTGACTTTCTAGCATGCATGCTCCCTTGTTTTAATAATCCATGCAAGTAATTCTTCATAGAAATTGTGTGGGGATGTAGAATCCTGAGTTTTAGAGATTTTTTTTCCTATGCAGAAGGATGTACAATTTATTTACTTATTTGCAGTGTTGTGGCTCAAACCCAGGGTCTTGAACATGCTGAGGACGTACTCCACCACTGAGCCACACTTCTAGTCCCACTTGATATCTTTTCATTTTAAGAGCGTTTCAGTTGGAGCTGGAGAGATGGTTGGAGATGGAGAGTGGTTTAGCTGGAGAGATGGAGAGTGGTTTAGCTGGAGAGATGGTTGGAGATGGAGAGTGGTTTAGATCACTTGCTGCTCTCGCAGAGGGACCCATTTGATTGTCAACATCCACGTGGCAGCTTCCAATTATCTTCTGTAACTTTAGTTTTTAGGGGGAAATCCTATGCCCTCTTCCGGCCTCTGCAGGTACTGCATGAATGTGGTACACAAGACATACATTCAGGCAGAACACCCATATACAGAAAATAAAAATAAACAAATCTCAAAAAGAACACATCAGTTGAAATTATTTTATTACGCACACGACATCCAGGCTAGTTAGAGAATTCTTGGCTTGCATTTTTCCTTGAGTCTCTTGGTAATACGTTCTGCTCTTCCAATCTGTAACGTGATCTTTTGCCTGGATTTGTGTGTGTGTGCTAGGTCTGAAACTGTCACCAAGCCACACCCCTAACCCTTGCCTGTAGTTTGTCCTTAAAGTCTAAATTTTGGGGCATAAATGAACTTGCCATGCAAGCCTGACAATTTAAGTTAGATGCTCATGGGGTGGAAGCAGAGAACCTACTCCCAAAAGCTGTACTCCCCCAATAATAATAAAGTGTAAAATGAAGAAAAAAGTGCAAATTTTTGTCAAAGTGTGTCTCACACTTAATTGATACAGGTCAGTTCCCCAAGTCCCTGAAGGATCCGTTTGAATGTAATTCTCTTATTTCTAGAAAGGTTTCTTGAATTAGTCTTTTGAAAATTAGCTCTCCCTGTTATTTCTCTTTGGAGACTTCAGTTATACATGCTGGTGATTTTGCACAGTTTCCGTTTTCCTCTTACCAGTCTTTACTTTTCAGCTTCTACTTTCCTCTGTTTCCCACTCTATTAGAGGACATTCTTCTTAGATCTCATTAGACCTCTTCTGTGAAGGGCTGCGCATTTATTCATCTCCGAGGCAGCTGTTGGGTAGAGTCTTTCCTGACTTTAATCAACGCTAATGCATTTCTTCCCACCTGCCTTTTTGGTTGTTCATTTCTATTCTTAGCTTCTAATTTCAAATTTAAAAAGAGCCAGGCATAGTGGCACACGCCTTTAACCCCAGCATCGGGCAATAGAGGTAGGAGGAGCTCTAGGAGTCTCAGGCCAGCCTGATCTACAGAGTGAGTTCCAGGCTAGCCAAGGCTACATCGTAGAGTCCCTTTCTCTCTCTCCCTCCCTCTCTCTCCCTCTCCCTCCCTCCCTCCCTCCCTCCCTCCCTCCCTCCCTCCCTCCCTGCCTCCCTGCCTCCACCCCCTCTCTTTTTGGTTTTTCAAGACAGGGTTTCTCTGTGTAGTTCTGACTATCCTGGAACTCACTCTGTAGACCAGGCTGGCCTCACTAAGATCCGCCTGCCTCTGCCTCCCAAGTGTTGGGATTAAAGAGGTGCACCACCACCACCACCCAGCTATGAGTCA